>NC_062971.1:7794286-9015667 GCF_023078275.1 Leguminivora glycinivorella
TCGGGTGGCGTGCCGTCACATTGAGAAGGGCTGCTCTTGCCATGTTGTGAGCACCTCGTTATTCTCGGTGCTAGGGATTGGCCTTCAATTTGGCCGGATCCGGCTGTATTTTAGTAGTATTCCGGCCTGATCCATCTTGACCGGATCCGATTTTCTATAGGCATGTCAAAACAATTACTGATGTTTCTAGTTTTTGTTTTTAACTTTTTAATAATAAAATAAAACATTATAAATCTCACCGTAAAAAAATGTGAGGTACTTAAATTGTTGTTTTTTGTCATGCAAAAACGTCTGCAAGCGATATTATTTACATAAGAACCGCCGGATGTGTGAATTTTTCCATTTTTCCTCTAAAATATTTAAGGTAAATACTTGTTGATAAATCTTAAATCTGTAACGTCTCTTTTCTTTTTAATCGCCGCACCCAAATCTCAAGGAAGGTGGTTCTCAATTCGTCTGTATTTTTTTATGTTTGTTCCACGATATCTCCGTCGTAACTGGACCGATTTTGAAAAAAAAATATTGAATGTATATATATGCATACAGATTGGTCCCATTTTTATCAGAACCCAGTTTTGATGATGGGATCCTGGAGAAATCGAGGGAAATCCTCAAATCTGAAAGGCATACATTATGGTGATTTTTGTGTTTTTATAAGAACAGCATACATTTACATACGGAACAGTGATATTTGGTGCAGTGGAACTGCTGATGATGGTCAGAACGGAACTCTTCAAATCTGAATGGCACACTTATAGTGACTTTCATATTTTTATAATAACAGCATGCATTTAAGTTCAAAATAGTGACATTTATTTGTTAGGAGATTTTTTCTCTTTGTTATGCTTACTGAGTTTTCAAGTCAAATTCTGTCAAGCTTGATTTCTTATATATGTAATCGGATATCGGATTCATTAGGAATTGAGGAAACTCCTCAAACCTTAACGGTATAGGTACGTATATTCATTAAATTTGTGTTTTCATCAAAAAATCAAAGATTTATATTAAATGCAGTTTTAAAAATGACCTAGACATTTCTACATAATCCAACATTCGCAAGTAGGTACCTTTCACCAGAACCCCAAAAGCGGTGGTTTTTTTTCTTAAAAATATTTTTTTTTGTTTAACTCATACTATCTTCCATTTGTCGTCTTTACGTCATCGAAAATGCATAATTTGAATTTTTTTCTGGTTATGTCTATTTTTTCCGGATCGGGTGACTTTAATCAGATACGGTAACTCCGATGAAGTGCCGGATTCGGTCCGCCATATTGCAATCCCTAGGTGGAGCCCGAAGTAGCTGCCATATCACGCGACGCCGTGAAGTAGTCGACTCATTATATTTATTGAAAACTCCGCCTTTCGCCGACCTTCAAGATGATTCATGTTGTTACTTTCATGTCGGTTGTGTAGGGATTAGTGAATTATTTAAGAGTTTGCTATAACGGACTTCGTGAGAACGTGTTATGAATAAAAAATATGAAACACACAGAAGGTCACACTGAAGTTGAGCCAATGTCATCCATACTATCCATCCATACTCCATACTAATATTATAAATGCGAAAGTAACTCTGTCTGTCTGTCTGTCTGTCTGTTACGCTTTCCCGCTTAAACCACGCAACCGATTTTGATGAAATTTGGAACAGACAATCTTTAGACCCTGAGACAGAACATAGGCTACTTTTTATTTCGAAAAAAAGGGATGAAGGGGTTGAAAAAGAGATTGAAAGTTTGTATGGGATTTCTTAATTTTAAATGATAAAACCATGAAACTTTATATTTTAGCACTTGATAAGAAATCATTAAACATATTTTTAAAGTCACATACAGGTCGAACGCGATTAATTAACATTATTTTTACCTTTAAAATAAACATGGTGGGAAATAAACATTAACTAAAAGCGGGTAGATTATATTTATTTGTCTACCCCGAACATTTATATAAATTAATATCGGGTAGTTTTGTGTTGTTTACATCTCCGGTGACATTTTGCTGCGACGTCAGTCTTCCGCGACCACGGCTAGTGCAACCTGGCCGAAACGTTGGGAAAAAAGGTAAAAATAATGTTAATTAATCGCGTTCGACCTGTATGTGACTTTAAATATGTGTACAAAGCGCGAGAACTTAAAGTGTTATATCATTAAACATCTTGATAAGGGATAGGGATAGGGATAGGGATAGCGATAGGGATAGCGATAGGGAAAGCGATAGGGATAGCGATAGGGATAACGATAGGGATAGCGATAGGGATAGCGATAGCGATAGCGATAGCGATAGCGATAGCGATAGCGATAGCGATAGCGTTAGCGATAGCGATAGCGTTAGCGATAGCGATACGGATACGGATACGGATACGGATACGGATACGGATACGGATACGGATAATATGGGTATCGTTAGAGGGATACGGATAATCGGTCGGCGGTCTCTTACAATCAATGTGCTCTAAGACGATCGTTGTTTGCTTGCTTGAAGATTACGTTTGCGATAAGTATAAGCAAAATGTAAAAAATTGTAAGGGATAATAGAAAAAAGTACTTTTTACCCACCGATCATAGTGTCGAAATACGGGCTATGTGGGATGTTTATAAAGGTTTCCCCAGCGTATATAGAATTACCTACGCTGTGGTCGATGTGTAATATTTCTACAATCATTGCAAGCAAAAGTATTATGTGCAATCGAAATAATCGCAGATAAATATACCTACAGAGAAACCTACGGTCCCTACGGATCCAAATGAAAATCTTAATGAATACTTTTATTACGCGGGCGAAGCCGCGGGTAAAAGCTAGTAATACTCATAATAAAACATTTACGTAACTGAAAATTGATATAGTTTTAATTTATTTACAAACTAAATTTAGGATAGCAAAAACAGGTAGAGAGAGATATAGGTACACTAAAAATATGACTAAACAATTAAAACTATAACATTAAAACTAAAATTAAACCTAAAAACAAAACTAAAAACAAGCTACCAATTGATATTGAAATAAACATAAAACCTTAATATTATGCTTAAAGAAATTTTATTTTCTCAAAAGAAATTGTTACATTTCACTTCATGAAAATGTGTATAAAACCAAATTAAACAAATGTTAACCGCATTTAAGACGAACATATAAAAATCAACGTACTGAGTATATTGAACTTCGTTGATGTTAGCTACATATTTTTCAGACAGTTATTTCAATAACATAATGTATAAAACTCGTTGTTTTCCCCAGAGACTCGTAAAAATTTCGGTATAACGCGAAAATCATGTAGGGCCAATATTTTATATGGCCATCATCCCAGACCCGTTTATTGATACCTAGGGAATGCTTAGAACCTGGGAACAATACGCGATATGTAATATCGAGACCTATACTATAATTTATTTTTTAATACAGTTGCTCAAAAAGTGCCCGTTTTTTGGCTGTTTAGCGTGTGAGAAGTTGTATTTTACGAACTAGTGCGTAAAAAGTATATACGTTCCATTTTACGACTACTTACCGAGCTGTTTTCATATTAGTCTAGTTTACTAAGACAGAATAAAACTATAAACATACTATTAAGTGATTAATATTTAAAACGTTAATATTTCATATGTAATTGTTTACTTTTAGTCATACTAAACATAATTTATAAAATGGTTTATACTTTGAAAAATCGGTCGGAAAAATGAGTCGTGTAAACAGAACATGATTGGAACGAAACGCGTCTTCTACTGTCAAAGTAGAGGCGTCTACCATGTTTTAACTTAATGCACGTTCAAAAAACCTCAATATGTTACGCGATTTGTCATAATTATTTTACGTTATTTGCAATACGTCGGGGCATAAATGGATCGATTAAATTAAAATGTAGTTGTACATTAAACAATCGTCCCAAATCGTAAATGTTTATGTTTTTATGGCACCCAATGAAATAAATTATGTTAGATGAATAGCAAACTCGAAAATATGCACGCAAGTTTAAAAGCTTCAAAAATACGCCTTTGGATTGTCAAATAATCCGTCAATGTCCATGGGAAAATTGATAGTTCGGATTGTTTTATTTCGTTGTAAGTAAAAGTAGTAGTGTTTTTTCGCAACTGTATTAAAAAACGTCGTTCGTCACACTCTCCCGTCCCGAGATTTGCCACTCGCGTGCCGCTCGTGGCAAAATGTCTCGGGACTCGTGAAGTAATGACATACTTCTCGCACTTATAACGAAATGTACTATTTCTCACTGCACCCACATTCGCGAATTTCTGTTTGGCCCTATGGTTGACTGGTAGAAAATGCCTTAAGGCATTAAGTCCGCCATTTGTACTTTTTTTTTCCAATTGTGCAATAAACTTTAAATAGAGGTAAATAAATTAATAAATACCTTTAGGTATCCAACTCGCAAGTACTTCTATAGCTAATATACCTATAATTACCTAGAAAATAAGTAGTGGCTGTGAAAACACACAGCAGAAGAGATACGTTTAAAACCTAGGTAATAACAGGAGGTATTAGGATTATGTAATTTATAGGTAGGTACCTAAGATAAATTGTAACTTACACACAGAAAGTCTTATTGAGGCCCTAATATACGTAAAACACGTAGCCAGTATGGTTCTAGCCGCCGGTGTAAAGGTTTGTGTGTGAGGTGCTGCGGTCTTGTGGTTAGAAGTTTTCAAAGTGTGACGTTCGGAGTTTGTAACAGGTATGTCCACTTTATTCTGGCATGATTATTTTAAAATATTAATACGGCAGTTTTTTTACCAATAACATTTTAATGTTGTATTGAAGTATAACTATTTATATTAAAATTATGACAGTTGTATTATCAACAGTTTCGGAGATAATATCTAGTTAATCGGATTTTCACTACACCCTGTGTAACTTTATCCTGCCATCACTCTGCAGGGTAAAGTGACTGTTGACAGGATAAAGAAACACAAGTAAAAAAAGCTATTTTGACATGGTTTTTACTAACTTGCAATGTATGTATGTATGTATGTTTGTATGTATGTTGAGGTCAAATCTTGCAACCCAATTTGAAGCAGAAATATTCAACCGACTGAGCTGAAATTCTGTATACACGCTGCGGATGACGTTCGCATATAAGCGCCGATATGGTGCATTGGGTCCTTCGATATTGGGCAATAGTCTGCTCAGCGCCGAAGCAGTCCCGACGAGGCTAGGAACCAATTTGATAAAATGTTCCTCGGAGTACCAATTTTGGTTTGAATTTAAGCCCAAGTACTTAATTTGGGGCGTAAGAGGGACCGCCTCACCGCCAATAGGCAAGGCAACATCCCTATCGCTCTTGCATATAGGCATTACAGAACCAGATTACATTTTGATCGGCGTATAGCGTCAACGATTATCATTTTGGCTAGGTCGGCAGCAATCACTTTCTTCGGGCAGAAGCCAACCTTTCCTTCGAAAACCACGTCATCGGTCGTGGCAAGTAACACCGCAAGCCCAAACAAATTAATGTGCCTAACTGTGAGCTCAGTTGCCACTGTGGCTCTCCTTATTATCCTGGTACTTTCTTCCCCTCACGGCTACTATTGTGTCATCGGCATAACAAATGGTGATCATGCGGAGAAGTTGGACTACTCTGATAGCCAAGTCAAAGCCAATGCTCCAGAGCAGGCACCCAGTACCGACCCCTGTGGAAAACTGTGGGTAGGTTATGATTATTATGAATATGCATGTGGGTAAGAAGAAGAATAAAGAAGTCAGTCTTGATTTGAGCACGTAGTCTCGTTGTCCCTATACGTTTATATGGCGCAGCCGGTAGGAACACCACACTCCATTCGTCTTTCTAGGCATCTTCCTCCTGATTCATTGAGCAGTACTCTATCTGCAAGGTAATGCCCTATGGTGAATGATGATCTTCAAATAGAAAGGCGCATCGTGGAAGCAATGTGCCTATTTTATTACCACATAAGGAAGAAAGCCGAAGTAATTGGCAATGTCAAGAGATACTGCGATAGCTCCCTGCCTTTTCTCTGCTACCAGACCGCTGTATTTATGCAGCGCATCAATTGCGTCTATCGCTCCTCCCAGAACCCGATCTCTGATGTTTGGGCACGTGTCTTTCAAAATGCGTGCACAGCAGTAGATGAGACTTACGATGATGCGCTCAACATCGTGCCAGTTTCATCTAGGAGGGCAATGGGACGGTATCCTAAGGGACAGTCAGCTGGACTACCCTTTTTTCGAAAGGCACAGTCTGCCCACCTTCCAACGAGAATTTATACCCTCTCGGAGGCAGTCGTCAATGTGGCCACGTAATCTACTTCCAAGATGCTTAAAGAGCCAAGGCACACCGTCCGGCCCTAGAGTGGCCCTCATTTTATTTAAATACTGACCTCATTATCTCGACATCTGTTACCAAGGAGACATCAAGGAGACGAACTAACTCTTCCACTGGGGCAGCCATTGCAGGCACAAGTACAACTCACATTGTGAATCATGATATGTGCTTTGTTGTTTTACAAGACTGTGATTGTAGGTACTTATTTATTTATTCTTTATTGCACATAAAAAAAGTACAAAATGGTGTACAAAGAAAAAAATTGAATCCTAACGAAATCATAATAGTCGATATACGTTGAATTATTAGTGGTAAACTTGTTTTTTTATTCAAACTCTCTTTATCCTGCCACGTTTTCCCTGCTACCCTGTCTATTCACTTTCTCCTGTATGTCTAAAATTTCAACTCGCTGTAAGTTCTACGTTTTTACGACTATTTCGTTCCCTCCTGCAAATTCCGTATCATTGATGCACTCAAAAACATATTTAAATCCAAAAAGGTACAAAAAACCATTTTCATTTTTTTTCATTCACTTTACCCTGACGGTGCCACTTTTTTGAGAACGAACCAACTTATTCGCGTTCTTCGCTTCACTATGCAAGCGTCCGTGCTTCTGTCGGACATTGCAGTTCACATTAGGATAGTTGGCTCTTTTTTAACCATTGGTAATAGGGCGTTTTCGCGAGAACAATCACCAAAAATATTTTTCTAAGGTAGGTAAATTTTATGTTTATCCTACTCAGAATCACGAGCCCTTTCAATCTAGGACAAAAAACAGGAGACAAAAAATAGTCCCAAAATCTTCTATTGTTTTGCATCAATTGAAACATGTGTTTGTTCAGCTTGCAGTGTCCAGTCAATATTCTGGATACCGCGCAGATTTTGTGTCTTTTGAGCCCTATGAGCTCTTTAGCATATCTGCTGTTGAACGGTTTTATTAGGGCTTTCGAGTGTTCTTGTCCTCTCACGAACTTCCACCCATCGATTGCCCTTCTTTTTTCCAGGTTATTTAGCAGAGAATATGCTTCTCGTTTTGTGAATCCACAAAACGGTTCGGGGCCGATCAGGGGTGTGTCTGCGCCCTTTCTAGCGAGTTCGTCTGCTTCGTCGTTTCCGGTAATGTCGGAGTGCCCTGGTACCCATCTAAGTGTGACTTTGTTGGAGTTGGCCAGTGCGTTTAGGTTTGTTTTACAGTTCTGGACTAGCTTTGAGTTGGACTCTAGAGAATCTAGTGCCAGCAGAGCAGCTTGGCTGTCTGAGTTGATGTAGATATGTTGGTGTCTTAGGTTTCTATCCAGGTTAATCTCCACACATTTGTTAATGGCGAAGACTTCTGCCTGGAAGATTGAGGCCTGTCTGCCCATGCTGACGCTGGCCCTGAGCTTGGGTCTCTCACCATAGATCCCACATCCTACATCATTTCCTTTTTGGAACCATCCGTGTACCATATGTGGCTTCCCTCTTCGACGTACATTTGGTCGTTAGTCCATTTGTCTCGAGGAGGTATTTCCACCGTGTACAGTTTGGTAAAGTTGCACTCTGTGTATGTGTCATCGGTGGGCATGCTAAGTGTTTTATTTGCAAATACCCAGGCCTTGAGTTTGGCTAGTGCTTGGGAGCGCCATTTTGGCCTATTTAGAGTGCATATCCTGTAGACACACTGCTTGGACTCCTTTTGCACTTGCAGGGGAGTGGTAAAATGTCAAGCAGTGCATCGAGGGCCGCCCCGGTGTCGAGGAGAAGGCGCCTGTTGCTGTAATGCAAGCAGTGCGTTGCAGGCTGTTTAAAGCTTGTATTGCTGTCGTTTGGTTGGTTTTGTCCCACCATACTGCGGAGGCGTAGGTGATTATGGGCCTCACTACCGCTGTATATAACCACATAGCAATGTTGGGTCTTAAGCCCCATCTTGCTCCTGCCATTCGACAGCATGACCACAGGGCCATCTTTGCTTTATGAGTGATGTTTCTCAGGTGAGGGTTCCAAGTTAGCTTTTGGTCGAAAGTGACCCCTAGATACTTGACCTCGACCGAGAATGGTATTATTTGTCCATTCAGTTTTGGTTCTTTTAGTTTTCCGAGGTCCCGTTTCCTTGTAAATGGAACGATTACTGTCTTGCTCGGATTAATGGACAAATCATTTTCTTTACACCATTTGATTATTGTGTTAAGAGCTCCTTGCATTAGATTTGATATTGTAGATAGACATGGGCCTTTTATAATTATCACAAGGTCGTCGGCGTATCCTTGTGTGTCATAATGTTGGCCTGACAGTATTGCAAGAAGTTGGTCCACTGCTAGGGTCCATAGTAACGGAGACAAGACGCCTCCTTGCGGGCACCCTTTAGTGGTATGAAACTCATGCTCTACCGGGTTTAACGTCAGAGTTGCTACCCTGTTTGAGAGCATGCTGTGAACCCATCTGGTGGTGGTTTCGTCTACACCCTTTGATTTCATACCATTAAGTATGGTTTCTGTGGGCGTGTTGTCGAAAGCACCTTCTACATCAAGGAACGCACATAGAGCGGTTTGCTTGTCCTCTAGGGTTGACTGCACCTTGTCTACCAGGTCGAGTAGGGCAGTCTCCGTGGATTTTCCCTTTTGGTAAGCATGTTGGTTAACACTCAGCGGTCTATCCGCCAGGTATGCCGTCCTAATGTGCTGATCAATGATTCTTTCCATCGTTTTAAGTAGGAACGATGTTAGACTGATCGGTCTGAAGGATTTAGGCTGTGAGTAGTCCTTTTTCCCTGCTTTTGGTATAAAAAGTACCTTGACCTTAGTCCATTGATCTGGTATTATTCCCATTGCAAAACTTGCTCTGAATATTCTGGCCAGATGCGGGAGGAGGAGTTCTTGTCCTTGCTGCAGTAGCGCTGGGAACACTCCATCCATTCCTGCTGACTTAAATGGCTGGAACTTTCTAAGTGCCCATTTAATTTTGTTTGGTCTAAAAATATTAGTTGCCAAATTCCAGTCTATATTTCGTGCCCTGTGTATTTGAGTATTCCTTTGGGCGCATAATAGCTTGTTACTGGTTGTATACGAACCGGGGAAGTGTGTGGTTCTTAGTACTTCTAAGGTTTCCTCCTTTCGTAAATGTAAATGTGTAATGTAAATGTGTGGTCGTGTGGTTTGTGTTCGTAAATGTGCCATCTGGTTTCCTAAGAAGACCGAGATAGTTTGTTGGTGCCTTGGAGAGTATCTTGTGGATTCTCGCTCCTTTGTGAGTTTGGGCGATCTCCTCACAGAACTTCCTCCAGGACTTCCTTTTTGCTTTCCTGATTTGTTTGTTATATTCAGTCAGAGCTTTTTACCATACCTTTTCCATTCCTCTGGCGTGGTAGAGTGATTGAATATGCGACGTGTAGATCTACGGAGGTTTTCTAGTTTTTGTTCCACCACGTCGTTTTCCTGTTGCAGGTTGACTCCTTCACCGGGCAGTTTAGTTCGTAGGCCCTAATCATGCCTTTGGAGATTTGGTTGACCGCCATGTTGAGAGAGTCTGGTGTTTTGACATATTTTGGGACATCCTTTAGACTTGTTTCAAGGTCTGCCTTGTAGGCTTCCCATGAAGTGTCTTTTGGATTTCTTCGCATAAGTGGTACCGTGTCTATTGATCCTTTAACGCTGAACAAAATATGTCTGTGATCCGACATTGAGTTTTCGCTGCTGACGCGCCAATTGGCTAGGCAGTTTGCTGCCTTTTCAGTAGCGAAGGTAATATCTAATACTTCTTGTCTGGCCCTAGTTACAAAGGTTGGCGTGTTGCCATTATTTAACAAGTGCAGACAATTAGTAAAAATAAATTGGGATAGTAACTCACCTCTTTTGTTGATTCCTGTGCTCCCCCAGATGGTGTGGTGGGCGTTGGCATCACATCCCACAATGAGTTCCGCCTTTTGTGCCTGAGCGTACTCGAGCACTTTAGTCAGTTCTTCTGTGGGATCTTGCTTCTCTCCGGGAAGGTAGGCGGAGCAGACTATTACCTTGAGTGCTCCTCTCCCTTTGAGATCGACATACGCGACTGCTATGTCTTCATTGCATAGTTCTGTAACAGGCAAGAAGTTAATGTTTTTGTTAAATACGATGCAGGCTCTTGGTCGAACACCTTTTTCGTAGATTAGTACCTTTCCTGCTCTGTTGAGACCTGATGCCATGTGTTTGGTGTTGATTCATGGTTCTTGTATGAGGGCGATGTCCAGGCCATTTTCGCCAAATACTTTTTCGACGACCGCTGTGGCCGCTACGGCGTGGTGGAGGTTGGCCTGGAGGAATTTCACCCCCCTACCCCTGCTGGCGTCGTCTTTCCTACTTTCCACGGCGGTGGGCACCGCTGTGCCCCTGGTGACCGCCTCTGCTCCCCCTACCCCTTGGGCGGTTGTTGCCCCTGTTGCCTCCCCTGGTGGTGAGAAACCGCTGTAGCCCCGAAGGTCCCGGTGTTGGGTTGGCGGTGGTGGAGGTGGACGGAGCCGACAGTTTTGGGCCCGGAGGCACCTTTCGGGCGGGTGTTTGGGTTTGTGGGATGGGTGTTGCAGGGATTTCAGGCTGCGGTGGTGGGGTTTGGGTGTTTTGAGTTTCGGGCTGTTGGGCCTGGGAGTGGCCCTTTAGCCGAAACTGGACCTCGCGGAAACCTAGGTTAGCCTTTAGGTCCTTTTTTTGGAGGTTTTCCACAGATTCGTCGTCTAGAGAGAGTGTGACCATGACACCACTCTTGTCGACCTTGGTGTGGAGAATCTTCCACAACTCCGTGTGCAGACCCTGGTTCTGCGCATAGAGTAGCGAAAGGGACTGCTTGACATCTTGCGTCCCAGGAATGAACACCATCCCAATTTTTGGCTTGGGAAGCTCATTTTCGGGGATGACCCTGAGGTTGGCTTCCGGCCAAGGTTTTAGGGAGGGTGTTACTTCCTCAAGCCAGGTTTTGGATCTTTGATCGCTGCAAGTGATGAGCAACCAGCCTGGCTTGTAAGCGTATCCCTTAAACTTCGGTCCTGCGTCCATTTCCAAAGTCGCAATCTTTTGCAAGATGGTATTGCATAGGGACTCCTGTTGCGCGATACTCATCGGCTTGGAGTCCTTGATTCCGACTCGGACTTGGCTCAGGACCTCGTTGTAGGGTTGTGAAGGTTGGGGTTGGGTTGGGGGGGTCTCACTCACCCTTGGGTTCTTGTTGGAGTTACCCTGCGGTGAGGTCTCCTCCGAGCGTGGCCGTTTGGCCGATTTTGGCTCAGGTTTGGATTGTGAGGTCCCGAACTTATACCCCATCCTTTTAAGTTCCGCGAAGCTCTTCGTGGATAGTCGTAACGCTTCATCATGCGGTAATTGTTTTGCATACTTTCCACTTTGTAACCGCTGTACAAAGTGTTTGAAAAATGGTAACGAAGTGGAAAAATTAAATTTGGGACGCATTTTTTTACCTAGTAGGATCGAAGGGGCTCGTGATTCTGAGTAGGAATAGTTATTTGTTATACAAGGGAGCAAAGTTGTATTTTAACCTAGTGTGGAATTGCAACACGAACTAGCGAATGGATTCTAGGGTTCAAAAATAGAATCCTGAGCGTAGAGAGTGTTGCAATACACACGAGTTAAAATAACTTTGAATCCCGTGTGTAACACATAACTTTTCACTTCACTAAAGCGAGGAAACACGCAATAAAAATAACTGGAACATAATTGCACAGAAATAAGTCAATTTGCGTTTATTACAATTTCCACGAAGCACCAACCGACAACACAAAAGTTTCAAATTAAGAATCAAGAAGAAAAATCTATTTGGGTGCGTTACGTTTCACGCGTTTTGAGATTGCAATGTTACTTAAGGTGCGTTCTGAATAAGTACAATGGAAGAGTCAAAAATACAATTTCTTGTACGATTTCAAGTGTTTATGGTAAAATCAGGTTATAAAATTGTTTGAATTTTATGTTTTTAGTCGGATACAATTCGATATGAAATTATTTTTACGTTCGCATCACATGATTTGTTAAGACAATTTAAGCACAGGGAGAAAATTGTCCTGTCTGGGACATGCCTTTACAAGAAATTATAGGTATTTAAAAAAGTAACTAATGACACGTTCGGATTTCAAATATTCTTTGCACTCTTGTGGATAAAATGCGATTTTGCTATCTGTTTTTAAAGAATAAAAAAGTCCTTTCCGAGCTAGTGAGGTGAAAAAATATGAAATTGACCTACGTTACAAAAAATGTTTTTGAATCTTTTATTCTCGAAAATGCCCAATATGCTACTTTCCGACTATAGTCAAATCAGTTTCTTTTTAAGAACTGGTAAAACGATTTGCGCATAGGGAGTTAATATGAAACGTTCACTTTACTTTGTATATATTTGTATTCGATTTATCAAATATGATTTGGTTTTAAAAATAACTGGTGGGTGGACTGTCCCATGTTTTTCTAGTGCTTTATTTAGTGCACGGTTTAAAATATTTTATTTTAAGTACAAGCAACTTCCGCATTCCGATTTATTAAGTTTCCTTTACTTGTACACAGATCGCAGAGTTCTAACTCGATTTTGCCTGTTTTGTAACTGCAATCGACTTGCTGATCCGAGTTGTTGCTAACAAGTCGCAACTTCATCCTTATCTCCGTGGCCTCGGCTGCATACAACTTTTAATTGGCTGTGCTCAATCCCGAGGCACTTCAAGCTTTGAAAACAGAAGTATAGCAAGTATTTATATGTGTAAACAAGCGTTTTAATTATCTAGTTAACTGGAAAATTTTAATGAATTGTTACGAGTAAAATACGAAACTTATAAAATAAGTACTTACGAGTAGTTTGTTTACGACATGGGTTTGTCGCAATTGTTAAGAAAATAGGTTATAATTGGACGTAGTTACGCAATAACGTTCCAATCCACATGAAATTGTCATTAAGTTTTAGACTTTGTATGAAAAACTAAAGTCTTTCATTTCAATGACAATTTCAGATGGACTGGAACGTTATTGCGTAACTACGTCCAATTATACAACTAGAATAGGCATAAGAATAAATTATTATTCTTTGAAAGTTGCTGGTAAAGTTACTACTTATATTAGATTCAATATTAAGGTAAATAAATAAATATAAAGTAAAAAAAGCGCTGGGGGCCTAGCGGTAAGAGCGTGCGACTTTCGATCCGGAGGTCGCAGGTTCAAACTCCGGCTCGCACCAATGAGTTTTTCGAAACTTATGTGCGAAATGTCATTTCATATTTGCCAGTCGCTTTTCGGTGAAAGAAAACATCGTAAAGAAACCGGACTAATTCCAATAAAGTCTAATTAATTACCCTTTGGGTTGGAAGGTCTGGCAGTCGCTTTCGTAAAACTAGTGCCTACGCCAAATCACGGGATTAGTTGTCAAAGCGGACCCCAGGGTCCCATGAGCCGTGGCAAATGCCGGGATAACGCAAGGAAGATGATGAAATAAATATTAAGTATACTTACATATATTATAACATCTTTAACAGATTGACTAAGCCACACACTTGTAGCTGGACGCTCCTATTGCGCAATACACGCGCATCATTTCAATGGTTGTGTACATGCGAACGATAAGCGAAATATGCGATCGCGCACGCACAAACGATAAATAGCAGAACGCCTCGCCTCGTTTCCGAGAAAAAGACTGTCTCACTGAGTGAATCGTTTTGTACACCGTTCATTGCGGCGCAAAACACTACACTGTTTACAATATGTTCCTTGTGTAGCCGCAATGTATAAAACGTTTTAAAGCACAAGCAAACGTAAGGTTACATGGTACAACTCGGAGTATTACGTTGAATTCGTGTTTTATGTGAAATAAAAAGGAAATAAATATATTTACCTTGAAATGTTATCCTATCGGCTTGGAAAATTCAGGTCACTGCGATGTTTGCAAGTTATTATTGCACACTTCGGCATTTTGGATAAAACTCGTTTTTCGTCGGTGAACCTTACACTCGATGACAGCGGAGCGATTATTTCCGAAAATATTAATATTATCAAAAAATTTTTTCCTCTGAGACTAAACCCCATGGTATTCATTTGTGCTGTGGGTACCCAGACAAAAATATGTAATAATATCGGCACACGAAATATCCATTGCTCAGGAACAACAATATCTGTGCTCATCGCATAAATTAATGCCCTTACCGAGATTCGAACCCAGAACCCTATCCACTAGGCAAGACTGGTCGTCATAAATACGTACCTACATAGGAAATAAATTTACATTTTTGGCGTTATTCAAGTCAATTACATCAATCACTCCTAAATAATGGTCACACAGCTTATGTTATGCGTGATTGATATACGCTTATATAGTGGTTACCAACATTTCAAGTTTCCAGGCCCCGTAGCCGAATGGCATTACTGAGATTATCGCCGCTGGACGGCGCCACGGAAGCGCGATAGAGATAGATATCTACTGGCGAAACGTGAGCGTTTCGTGAGCGATTGTTCCTAGTTGACTAGGAACGTAGTCGTAGTCCGCGGCCGCAGGCCGAATGGTCCGCTCTGAGTGCTTGCGGCATTTGGGCCACTCAGGATTAAGAGAAAAGAGGACGGCCGCTTCTCCGTACAAACGTAGCTCTCAGCTGTCGATGTATGTTAAACATAAATTATATACTTACATTCAACACATACATACATACATACAACATACATACAATCACGCCTGTATCCCATAAAGGGGTAGGCAGAGCACATGAACTACTCAAGTTTCAGTGCCACTCTTGGCAAAAAGGGGTTGAAATAAAACGAAATTGTGACATTGCAGTGACAGGTTGCCAGCCTCTCGCCTACGCCACAATTCAACCCATATCCCACAGTCGACTTCTACGACACCCACGGGAAGAAAGGGGGTCAACACATACATACAAAAAAATTAATTCTAAAGATATGCCCCAGTGCCCTTACGATTGACTTTTTCCGATTTATAAAATTAGGAAACAAACCGTTTTTATACAAGTTTTAAAAAGGCATTTTCGCGAAAAAAGATTCAAAAATGTTTATTATTTGGAAAATAGGGAAATTTAATGTTTTTCCTACCCAGAATCACGACCGCCTTCGATCCTAGTAGGTAAAAAAAGCGTCCCAAATTCAATTTTTCCAATTCTACCCTTGTCCTATAACCTGTCTATTAGTGTTAATTTAAAGGAATAATATGTAAATAGGTAAATAAAAAAATATATTTATACAGGAATATCAGGACTACCTTTATATGATAAGGCGATTTCGCACGGCCAGTCCCTTTTCGTCTTAAGGAAACGGGAATCAGGGGATTTGGCTCATCACAGCCCTAGGGAGGTCCTAATTGATTGAATACCCACATCGGATTTCGTGTATTTGGCCGGACCAGATAGCTATTTATTGAGGTTGTTGGCTTGAATTAGACGACCGATTTCCTTACCCTTTGTGTTTATCGCAGGACTAACTAAACTAACTAAAATAATGCAGATTATTTAGCATTGTCCTGTCGTGGAATGATAAGAGGTTTCGCACTACGTCCTATTCGAATTCATGAAAATAAGATTTGTCATGGCCGTAGAACTCTTTGTATGATACTTTACGGCTACATGCGAAGAATGACATCCCACGAACGCTCCGGCTGTGGAATGAGCTCCCTGTCGAGGTATTCCCGATGAACTACATTATGGGGTTCTTCAAAAAAGGAGTGTACAAGTTTCTAATGGGTCGGAAATGCGCATGTGACACCCCTTGAGTTGCAGGCGTCCATAGGTTACGGTGACCGCTTTCCATCAGGCGGGCCGTATACCTGTTTACCACTGACGTGGTATAAAAAAAAACAAATTGGATGACGCGGAGATCGGATGCAGTGTGTATGACGGAGATGTAGTAGTAGTAGTAATCACTTTATTGTGTACAACAGATTTATATACAGTTTACAGGAACAGAGGTACAAAGGCGAACGTATCCCTGTAAGGGATCTCTTCCAGCTAAGATGTAGATGAGATGTAGTATGTAAAGTACGATTCTGATCGGACGTAGTGCGAAAACACTCTTATACTTTTTATTTTATGTATATGATTTTGTTTTCCTTGTAGTATTGATAAGGCCGAGTATTTTGTTTCGCTCTCCAAGCTATCCAATAACCCGATAATCCCGATATACAATTTTCACATTCCCGCACATCCCTGTATGCTGATCATGATAAAAGGCAGCATTCTGAAAAAAAAAATCTATTTTAATAACATTTTTGTAAATAAAGAAATTCAAATGAACTCGCATCTATTTTTTTCTTCGTTAAGGGTGCTTTTAAGAAAAACATCAAAATAAAGTAAAATTGATAGTTTTAGTCGGTGAAAAACTACACTTTCCAGTATCTAATAGATATAATATATATTATTTAATTCAAGTTTCAATTAGAGCATTTTACTGTTTTGATTCTTATTAGACTAGATTTTTGAAAACCAACTCATTAAATTAATTACGAATTTTTCTCTGATGCACGTTTAGGAAAACCCGCGTATAGCGCTGAATTAGTCGATTTTATTTGTAAAATTTGGACAATTTTGAATACTGAAACTGGTAAATTTATAAAACGTATATCCTGTACTACAATCACCTCAGACTATATTTTTATTATAAGGTTTTGAAAAAGAGTAAACGAGGCTAAGACGAATTCAATTTTTTTCAGAAATTACCTAAAATTAAGTGACAATTTCTTTGAAAACCTACATCACGTCGAAGTTATTTTCGTACTAAATTAATCTACAACGTTTACTAAAGTTGCTCTTATGCCTTAGTGATTATAAACTTCTATTATATATTTTTGGAATTTTTTTGAAAACGAGCCTTCACCGTCACAATTATTACCACTTCTGGACATTTACTCATATTTTGTTAGACCAAGTAGAAAAAGTCCTATAATATATTATATATTTGTAAACTACTCGCAAAACCCTTTAATTTGATACCATACACGGTATGATTAAGCGCTTGGTTGCGATTTCACTATTTTTCACATGAAAGCCCTCTTAAGTAAACAGTGTAACTGTAAACACCCAATCCTGTTAATGCCTAAGAAACAGACAGTCGTACTCGTAGTTCTCTTTTTTAGTTACTTTTGCTTCGGTTATTGGGGACCAGCGCAGCGTCTAGACTGATTCTTTAATTCGAATTGCTATTGCACTAGGACATGGTGATGCCAGTAGACTAGTAGAATCCAGATTCTTTGACTCTCATAATAAATTATTCAGTGTGTATTTTTGATATTAGCTCAAACTTTAACCAGACCAAGGTTATAGTGCTAAGAACCCGATACAACAAGTAATTATAAGTGTGGTCCTAACCGCCAATGCTGCTAAGTATTTGATATCTCGAAGACGCGGAATTAATTGACAGTTCGCACGTTAGTCAGCTAACAAAAATAATGAAAAACGTCATTTATAACCAATATAAGTAATAGGCCTGTAAGTTAGACGTAGCAGAACAATTATTTCTGCGAACCTTTATTTTATTGTCACTGTTGGTATTTATTGTCCCAAAATTCAAAAAAATCGTTAAAAAAACGAATATTATAACCCAAATACTTATAACAGATTTCTCTTATTTTTAACTCTGCTTTTTGTTACATATTCTAAAATATTTTTAAAATTTTGAATTTAGTCGTCGAGTTACCAATATTGTTATATGTATAGCTGAGGTTATTTTTATATAATATTCATCTTTTTATATAATAGCCCTGTTTCGACACCTGTTATATATTTTTATGTGTACTTTATACTAAATGGAACTATAGGTCTTTTTGTAATCTATAAAATCTTTCTGTAATCTGTAATCTATATTTTTATATAATAGCCCTGTTTCGACACCTGTTATATATTTTTATGTGTACTTTATACTAAATGGAACTATAGGTCTTTCTGTAATCTAAGAACTTAAACACTTTTGTAATTGTATGTGACTGTTTGTTTCCTAAATGAATGACAAAGAAAAAAAAAGATCATGATAACTTACACAAATATACAAAGTCGTACCACTAACCGTGTTCAATAGGAACATATCGGTTGATCGTTTTTCCCAATTGTGCGCGAGCAGTGACCGATATCATCCGGGTTGGCATTCATCATTCAGGGCTCTTTTCTAGTTCATTTCCCGGAGAGGTCTTTCGGTTTTTTGCTCGTTCATTCACACTATTTCTGTGAAGAAATTGGATACGTACACAAGATTCTTTGTTAAAATTTCTCATTCTTACACGATTATTGTCACATATAAGTAAGGTAAATAAACGTAAGCAATGATTTTAATCTATCTGCATTTAATACTCGTATTGAATTAATTAATTAAGTCTAAATCTTACTCTTTGATTGGTGTATTTTTAAGGTTGAGGTACATAACATTTAAAAGACATATTGTAACAAGATGAACACCGAACGACCACGGGCGCGCCATCCATTGCAGCTGCGGTGCTTTACTCAGTCCACGCGCTCACGCACAGCGCGCACCCCGCACCGTTACAACCGCATCGATAAGCCGTTAGTTCCTACGTGCACCAATAGATGTCGCCCACACACAGAGCATTCGGAAGATAGAACACGCTAACGTTTGGTCAACGTAGAATCATGACCCTCCGATGATTGCTTTCATTTTATACTGAGTTAAGATAGTTAAACTTGTTCCAGTAGAGCACCTTCACAGTAGGAACTAGCTTACTGCACGCTCTATGCTTTAACCTTTGCTTCAGCATATTAGTCTTCTAGCTACTTAAGTAAACCTACCTAGCCATACATGCATCCACCTCTGCTGGGTCATGTAGGTTCAGTGAGGTATTCACTAACTTGCACCGTACCCAACCTTGGCAATAAAGTCCAGATTAGTACTCTCGGCTTTCTCTCCACTTTGCCCATCGCCTTCCAGCCTTACAATATTTTTTTACACCTATTTTGTACTTATTATATCAGCTTAATATTTCAGCGCATATAACAAGTTATTAATCGTCTTTAAATCCAGAATTGGGTCACTATTAACACCACTTTATTCCAGCAATTAAGTAATGTGCCCTCGTAAAAGTGGCATAAAGTTTATGTTCTTCCTTTATGCCTTCAACCACACCTCAATCACCTCCTAGTTCATTCAGATTAGAAATAAACAACATACTTAATTAATTACAAAACAATGAGGAAGAATTTATGGTAGAAGCTGCAAACCTGGGGGATTATTTCATTTCAGATCAGATTTTTCAGTCAATGAATCCGTGAAAGCCACCATCGAAAGTTCTTATCCTAAAATCCTCTTTAATAATCATACGACTACCCAAACTTACGACCCGACTTCAAATTCCTGTATAATACAAAGCTAATCTTTCTTTAGGGAAGCTCAAAACTTCTTTGCGTAAAATTTTACATAATTTCGTTGATTCGTGATGGAATCTGTTAATAAATCGTACCCACAAAATGAATAGAGCTTTTCGGTCCTCAGGTTGAAATATTTTCACCAGCAAAAGCACTGATGAGTAAGTAACGAAGTGTTTTCATCTCAGATTAGAGTCTCCGCGGCGTTGCAAAGGCTGATTATGTTAATTTTATGAAGCCCGTATCCTAATTTGTTATGTTGTTACTCTCCAGCATCAGTGACCTAGTTAACATTTCAAAGGTTTCTAGATTGCTCTGAAGATGTTGTTTTTCTTTAAATTACTTAAGTAGGTACAGTCGCCAACAGATATATCGGAGCGCCCAAGGTACTCAAAAATATCTGAACACGCCTCTAACGCCATGGCAATACAGGCGTGTTCAGATATTTGTGAGCACCTCGGGCGCTTCTATATATCTGATGGCGACTGTACTATGTGTCTTTTTTTTTTTCATTTTAATATTGACCAAAATTTAACATTATCGATTCCAAATTTTTACACTATTTTTTGTTAATATAATATTTTATCGATATACCTACCAGACCCTTTAGCACAACGTGCCTTATCGCGCGAGTCCATACATCGAGCGCGACTTCAAGTATGGACTCACGCGCGACAAGGCAAGTTATGCTAGAGGGGCAGGTGGCGTAGCAAAACTTGCGTTTTCGCGCGCTTGTTCCTACACACAAGGCACTTGGACTACGCTCAAGGAGGCAAGATGGGCTGGACTTGATTTAACACTCAAACTTGTCATGAACTGAGTCAGACTCAGCAATTAAGTCAACTGTTGATCTCTGACAAACGTGCAGTTCGTTTTTCTCATTTGTTGGCATACTTTCTCAACAGCGACTTGCCAAAATAGGCATTAAGCCTGTACCACGTTGGCAGACAGACAAATTGTGGTACGTGCGGTTCCTCTACAGCCCGGGCTAAGCTCGCCGCCCGTCTGGTTTGAATACCAATGCCTTATTAGCCGACTGTTATATGCTTCGTTAATAATTTCTTTACTTATGTCTAACCTTCATGTAGATATGTACCTAATATAGGTATCTATAGGTTTTCTAAATTGTGTCAAGAAACTCTAGTTTTCATGACTTAAATAGTATTTTATGCATAAACGTAATATACGAATACTGTAACGGTGTCTAAGAACTGTAAACATACCAAAATATCTCCTTTCAACTCTGTAGAAAGGTACTCATTACTTAATGCTTTCCTTGATGATTAATATTCATCTTATGAAACACAAAAGCTATTTTTTCGTGAGAGTTCAGATTTTAATTAAGTTGGACTCGGCCTTGCTTTTTTGTTTATGAAAAACGCGCGCTGCATTTAATAATGTTACTGTGCAGTTCCATTATCGTATGTGCTACTTTTACAATGCTTTAAAATATTCCCATACTCGCATTTTAATTACACCTTTGGGGAACGCTCGGCTAGATGGCGCTAATATTAAAATTTGGCTTTTTAACACATATCAAGCTAACAATATGGGCCAAATTGTCAAAACTGAGGTTCAAAAGTTTTAAGCCTGTGTCGAGAGATGGCAGTCTATGCACTGCGATTACACATTTTACTTTGACAGTAACTCTCTATAATACTCGATCCTCTTTGATAATAGTAATAACTAATAATACTTATTGTATTATATAGTGTTTCAAATCAACGTAACTACCTTGCTATACAGTACACAGGAATAATTAAACTGTACTTTTTGGAATAAAAAATAAAGCAGCATAATTGTTTTTTCTGACTGGTGATCTTTAATAATTATAACGCTATCATAATTTTAGGCTAATCATGCGTTCCCACACCCTTTAAAAGGCAGTGTCAGGAATAATGAAAATTTTACCCTTACACATACAACACATTACTTTACTTTGACATAAAAGGAAAAAAAAAAACTGCCTCCGCCTTATAAAAGCTTCATGATAATAATATATGGCAAATCGTTACATTAATTTTAAAAAAATCAAGCTGTCAGTATTAGCGGATTAAACAGGGCACCAAAAGTATCTGACATCCTGGATAACTATTATAAATATTGATAAATATGTAATGTATACTCTGTCAACCAAGTCTGTCAGTAAATAAGAACAAAGAAAACTATATGCATCCTTTTCTTTAGGGTGCTAGAGAAAAGGTTACCTATAGTTTTCTTAGTTCTTATTTACTGACAGACTTGTTTGACAGAATATAATAATGTGTGTGTCAGAAAAATCATAGTTTACGTATACATTTTATAATAAATAAATCTCTTTTTGCAACTAGGGAACAAATCAAATTATTTTATTGAATATTTTTTGATTTGTTCTTTTTTCAAGTAGTCACACTACTTTAATTATATAAATTATAAATTTAAATAGATATTATACACGAAAGAAAAAACGACAAGGCCCACTGGTGGCCGAGCCGGGAGCCGGGTCTAGTGGTGAAGACCACCACTAGTGGTGGTGTGTTAGCCGCGTAAGCTGAAGACCCGGGTTCGTTTCCCGGCTCGGCCACCAGTGGGCTTTGTCGTTTTTTCATTCGTGTATGATATCTATTTAAATTTATAAATCTCTTTTTGATTATCGGGTACAGAATGATGGCTAGACACTTTCGAAGCGTTGTTCGATCCGGTACTTTTGTTGCTGACTGTACTAAGTACCTAGGCATAGATTGGTAGTAAACCAGCAGAATTAATATTTCATTATCATGATTTACTCCTTTTTATTTTGCCAGAATGTAATAAACGCTCGTTAGGCCTCGGGATTACACGTTTAATTTCGGTCCGGTAATTTCGGCGGGAAATTAAATTACAGGGAAAACGTTTTTATTAATTTTGACAACACGGACAAAATCATACGTATACACATAATCTATATGATGAGTTTTTGATGTTTTAGAATGCGCTAAGATATCGACATCGACAGCTAAAACGTCACGTATGTATAAATGCATATTATATGACGCTCTTAGACCGATTGACTGAGTCCCACGGTAAGCTCCAGAAGGCTTGTGTTGTGGGTATTCAGACAATGGTATTATAAAATACAAGTCCTTATAAATATAATTATATACCAGACATATCTGTGCTCATCACACGAATAAATGTCCTTACCGGGATTCGAACCCAGGACCGCGGCCTAACAAGCAGTGTCACTACCCCCTAAGCTAAACCGGGCGTCATTGTGTGGGGAAAGGAAGCTCAGATCTGTTCAGTAAGAAATGAAGCAATGAAAACACATGGTATGTAGCATTTTACCAATTCTCAGAGAATTATTCTCGGTATTTATTTTGATTCTCTAGGCTACCATGTTTTCTACAATATGTATATAATATAAAATATAAACACACTTACTGAACAGTACAAAATGTATAAACACATTATAAAAAACCTAACCTAGGGTGCCGCCAGCAGCGGGGCAGGGCCCAAGCTGCCGGTGGTTAGGGCCGCAGAGAGAGGAACCGTCGCACTATCCGCGCCGTGTCCAAGATCACCGCCTTCTGCATCTGGCCCTTGATCCAGCCACCTAGCGAGAGTCTCTTAAGACGATACGGTAGGGGTCAATTCTCCATACAAACGCTCTCGACTATTTCCTCCCTGGTTTTTGAAGATAGAGCAATGATCTTTTCAACACAGATTGTTATTATTTTTATCTGTGTCGGACCGTTTTGATTTTTTTGATATTCTGCTTTTTAAAGACTCTAGAGCCAATCAAAAATTTCCAAATACGGCCTTTTTCATTGTGACGCAAAAAAAGGTGTGATACTCAAGATTGGTAACAATCAACCAAAAAAGCTAAACGGTCCGACATAGATTATTTCATTGTTATTCATATTCTCAAATTTCGTTCCGATTGATTAAGTTTTGAAGGAGGAAAGAGTCGAGAGCGGAACCTCGATTTTAAAGATTTTTTTGAAATATATTTTGACTGACTTGTTCTTAATGGACAATTTTTTTTCGATAAATCTAGTTAATAACACTTGTATATTTAACTAAAATTCCCAAGTTGAAAGGGGGGCTCCTTTCCATTTTAGCATTTTCGCTACCGTATCCTCTTAAGATGTTGGTCGAGACTCTTCGCTATATGAGACCGTTCTCTGAAACGACTATCGGAACAATGATCGTCGAATCAACATCCCACATGGCAGTTATCTCGTGAGCCAAGTCTAGGTACTTACTGGACTTGTCCTTGTAGTGTCCATTGTAGTGTTTTTGCTTATACGTCATACTCGTCATAGTGACTGCCGCGACAATCGTCGGTATGACATGGGTTTGTTTGGGGTGACAAGGTAATATCACATAACCTACCACACCCAAAAACTTTACGTGCGTAGGCCGTCAATGTTTTATGTCGCAGTTTCTTTATTTGTTTGACTTTGACTTTATTGATATTTTAAAAAACTACTTACGAAAATTGTATGAATTACATAATCAGGATATGCATATAACTATGATATAAGTCCGACCCGGCCCTGAACTCTCTAGCGCATCATCATCATAATTATAGTATATCATGGTACTTTAAATTTACCTAAATCTTTACTTTGACAAAGTAAAATTATAATAAATTTATCCAAATATTTACTACACTATTTACGCGACAAAGGCTAATATAACATTTCTTTGACGTTGTACTTCAGCAAATTTCAACATTACCATTTCGTTTGTTATCGGGATTTTCACAAAAAGATTACCTATTGATAAAATAGAGCTTTGAAGTTGTAGCTTCTTAAAAGAAAATCAACCACGAATGAAACGTATTATGCTTTGTATCCGTTTTCAATAACTTTTACGTATTTTTTACGCTCGTTAGTGATATCAGAATAATACTATTTCATAATAAAATAAAACGAGTATGTACATACTTGTAGTTTATGTATGCTTGACTTGATTTCTGAGAATACAAACCTTCGTCTAAAATTGATAAATAAAATTAGCTTAGATTCATTTCTTGACGATTAGATCTCCGTAGCAATAATCAAGTAACTAGCAGAGTAACAAGTAATTTTTTATAAGAACCTATTTAAAGTGAAGCCGAAGCTTGGGATTTGTTATGAGAACCTGTAAACCTTTTCACAGCCTGTCATGTCTAAAAGTTGTATATTACGCATATGTGAGATCCATCCTTGAATATGCATCACCAATTTGGTCAGTTTGCTATGCTGTTCATAAAGAACGCATCGAAAGAATCCAAAAAGATTTATAGCTCATTTAAATTATAAATTTAAGAAGACATCTGTTGGGTATAAAGGTAACTGCCGGGAATATGACCTTATTTCTCTTGAGGATAGGCGCAAAATGTCTGATATGAGCCTGCTTTTTGATATCATTAGAAATCGTTTAGACTGTCCTGAACTGTTATCTAGCCTTTCATTTCGAGTCCCAAGGCGGCGAACCCGACACACAACTCTCTTTCATGTTCCCTTTCACACTACTAACTATGGTTCTAACTCCGTTCTATCTAGGATCCCTCACTTGTATAACACCGAATTTTCCTCTTCTGATCCTTTTATAGGGTCTAAACATAGATATAAAAAAGATATTTATGCAATTTTGCTCAGTGAAAACGAAAATTTTAATGAAACT
This sequence comes from Leguminivora glycinivorella, assembly GCF_023078275.1. Taxonomy (NCBI): domain Eukaryota; kingdom Metazoa; phylum Arthropoda; class Insecta; order Lepidoptera; family Tortricidae; genus Leguminivora; species Leguminivora glycinivorella. The sequence continues at coordinate 7,819,492 of NC_062971.1, forward strand.
GAAACTTAAATGAATAATAAAATCAAAAAATAAAATAAAATCATCGTAACTTTTACTGGGTGCTAGGGGAATGCTATGCTGTTTATCGGCCATGGTCTGGTGGGTACTATTGTAAATTCTTGACGTAAGTTTTGTTGGTGTCTGACTTATGAGTATTTATGGGTATTTATACTAGTATTCTAATGAATTAAGTAGGTGGATAGCTATTGAAGCCTTAAGTTACGTAATTAAAAGAATACTTAATCAACAACCTGTATGTACTTTAGCCGTTGGAGCATTTGTGTGTATTGCACATTTTGATTGTTTATATAACATTTAGTTAATTTAATTCTTACAAAATGTAATTTAATGGATGACTGTTATTGGCCTTCTTATACGTAAGCAGTAGTATGTCTTAGTTATATTTACGGCTGTTGTTATCCTGAATACCAATAAAATAAAATAAAATAAAAATAAGATTCTTACATTTAAAAGGTTATGTAATGATAATATTGATAAATAAGATAAAAAGCCACCACAACCGGCCAGCTAATAATACGTCAAGGTAATGGCGAATTTTCATCATGACGAGGAACACTCACTGACCTTTGACACAACACAAATCAATCCATTAAATGTGACAAAACATTTTATAATAAAGCATCAATAACTATCATGAATTCATGATAGTAATAAGGTTCAAATCCATAAAAAGACCTTTCGGAGATAGCACGTTTTGTCATCTTCAAAAAAAGTTACCTGCATACTGCAAACTGTTTAATAAATTTGAACCTTATTGCTATCATGATAGTTGTTTTTTAACTACACTAAGACTTTAGCACGTGCTGTGGAAACGGGAGCTAGCCGCCGGGAATAATAGAAACAAGGGCCTTTGTTTAACAGATTACGCGCGGCTAAAGCGAAAAGTTCATCTCAGAAAATTCATACTATATAACATGGTAGGATTTACACGCAAGTGATGGCATGTATACTCGTGGCAACTTAAATAACGTCTATGTTATTAAGTACATAAAAGTATTATATGGACATACGAGTAGACCTAGATATATATTTAGCAAAGCGGCGGTGAGCAAGTGTATTTCAAGTTCTTTTGAAGTTATTATGATTTTTTTATCAAAACGTGAGTGAAAAATAACGCTGCTTCTAATTATTGTAAATCGTTACCACGGAACTTGGAAGTACCTAAGTAGATTAACATATTTGGCATCAAACTTGCTACATAATGACCTTGAGCCGACTCTATCCATGGGCACTGGCCCCACCGCGAGCTAGTAAACTATGAGCTATCGGCTATAAAAACGAACAAAATATAATGTGAGAAAAGATGAGTGCTCCCGTGTAAATAAAAGAGACACGGCGATTTCTTGACTCCACAGTCAAACTTATACCATAGTTTTGTGGAGCACTGTATATTTATACTATAGATACCTGTGATTGTAATAATTAAATAAATAATAATTAAAAATAAGAATGTTTATAGTTACTCGCCCAGCGGTGAGCTATCAATATCGCCGTGTCTCTTTTATTTGCACGGGAGTGTTTATCTTTTGTTTGTTTTTATAGCTTACTATACTCCTATTTTTAATTAGCCGGAATTATTGTAAACAAAAGTGTGGCCGGTGCTATAAAAAATTTGCACCATTCGAGGTATTAAAATTGCCGATATTTTACAGGTTTAATAAAAATCTTTACATATTCCACTACACAAATAATGACTCTTTTTAAACGAAAATAAATTGAAACACTAAACGTTTTGGTATATTTATTGAGATTAAAAAGCCGTTTTTGTCGGGTAATTTGTATATTGCACTGGTATTACTGTGGAAATGTACCTGGGCGACCAAGTAGCGGGCCGCTAAACATTATTTTTTAGCAACTTTTGAGACTAGGTGGCAGTGATTTTTAATTACTAGTTAAAACCGTCTTCTTCAAATGCGATGGTGGTAATAAGGTGGTTATAAATTAAATTATTAGTTTTGTGAGTATCTGATATGACAGGACATCGTCTATTTTGGACCGATTTCTATATTGACTTGCATGGGATCATAACATAATATAACAGTCATTGTGTTCGATCGCTTAACGATTTTTAAGTATGTAATAGAGTGATCGTTAATAACTGGTTAAAAGTAATTTGATTTTCTCTCGGCCCTTACTCTGAGAACCCCTGACTTGAGCTGCACGTGTTACTTTGACAGTGACAGCAGTTTGTTTACGTTTATTCCGTTCAATTCGTAATGGAACTATAGCTCGCGGTGGGACCAGTGCCTAAGCTAAAGGCACTTAAGATTGTAAAGGTAGAGGTTGCTAATAATATATGGAATGTGTCACTGTGTCAGATACGAGTATAAGTTCTTCTTACAGAAAAAGTGAGCAAAATGACATGCGTATGAGATGAATCATGAATTGATCACATACTTACATAAGTATTGGCAGATTTTCTTTCAGTTTTAAACATCGTTGATTAAAATATAGAGACTACATTTATTTCGGCATGATTCACTTATTAACGTATTTTTTTGTTCTCTAAAAAGTTTCCTACTAAAAAGAAGATTAATATTGTTTTACAGAGAAAAGAAAGTCCTTAAGATTTAATTTAGAAGTTTGACATTCAAGATCCATCGCGAGTTTGAAGAAGCGAAATAAATGCTTATATCTTAAATTAGCTCTCAAGAACAGATTGCTTCAAACTTCGGAAATGGAAGGGACTATAAGGAAGTAAGGTACAGCGGGGCAAATGTCGACTGGGGGGCAAATGTAACTGATCCATTTTTTCCATGTTTTACAATGTTTGCATTAGTAAATAGAGTGTCCACCTTTGTTGTCCACCTATCGAAGAGACTAAGAGACACCACCGGAGACCGAAGAGCTGGCAGCTTCCTCGCTCAGCGTATTAGCTTGACAATCCAGCGAGGAAATGCTGCCAGCGTATTCGCTACTATGCCACAGGGGCCGTTTCTTGATTTATTTTAGTTTAATTTCAGATTTATTTAGTTTAATTTTAATTTTATGTTTAATTTTAGTATAATTTTAGATTTAATAGTTTAATTTTATTTTAAGATAATTTCATGTAAATAAAAGAATGAAAATCTAATATAAAGAAAAAAAAAAATTATCACACCTTTCCTTGCGTATCTTGACAACATGTGTGCGAAAATCGGCTTTAGATAAATGTCTGTTGTACGATTTCATGTCTTCCTTTACTTTACATTTAAATATTGTAACCTAATTATATTCCACTATGCATTATTCGAAATATAAAATCTTATTTAAATGATAATAATATTTAGATTTATATTTAGTATTAAATAATATGTTCATTAGTATAGTATTGCAAATAACCTGAGTTCGTAGAATAGATAATTATCTTGTTTGAGAAGTGTCATGTTTATTTGCGATTAATTAGGCTGGAATCGGAGAATCCACTAGCTAATCTAGCTATTCTAAGAAAACCACTATTATGTAACTGTTGCTTCTTATTTATAATTTAGGGATAAGGTAAATAATTAATTCAGTATAGTAATTTAACGTTAGTTTAAAAAAAAATGCATACGAATCGTATAGGATAATGATTTTCTTATTTCATTTCATTTATTTCGTTGTAAAGGTCATTTACATTAAATCAAGATGTTATAATATTATAAATGTCACTCCATGACGCCCTGCTAGGGCACACAACATACTTACAACTAGTTAAAAACAAAATATAACAAAATATAGGTACCTACATTTAAAATAACATAATTAATTAAATTAAATAAAAATCAAAGGCAAAATTCAAAGATGACGGCTTCAATGTATGGGATATCGGTCCTACATCCGATATCGGATCGGATAATGTGAAAACGCCCCATATAACCATAATCGGTCGCCGTTCCTACGCAAATCCTCCTATTTTGTGTACACACAGGTCTTCGGGTCTCAATGCTTAGTCGCAGTACGGTCGACGTTTAGTCGCGGCGACCCAAATGGGGACGATTGGTAACAGGCACAAATGGTCACAGAAGTGACAGAAGTGTGCACTACGCGTGCACACATTGTTACCGTTTGGCGACTACTTTCCCAAAATCATTCGTTCATTTCATTCTTTTCAAATGGCGACTGTCAGAGACGTCAAAGTAAAAAAGAAATAAAATCAGAAACATGAGGAGGGGGAGGCAGAACGAACCTCAAACGTCAAACCGCGATAGTTATCGTAGCAAAAGTGGATTTGTTTGGTCTAAAACAGATTTTTCAAGGGCGTCGCGAACACCTGCTCATAACATTCTTTCTTTGCCGAGACAAGATGATCAGATGCGATTTCCCGGTTATGAAAAGCTTTGGGATTCTTTTTTCGACACCGAGATGATCGAAACATTGGTAATCTATACGAATAAGAAGCTTGAAGTCTATCGTCAGCAGTTTTCGAACTACGCAAAACACGAATTGAAAGATACCAATGATTTAGAACTTCGATCTCTGCTGGGATTACTATACTACTCATCAGTATTTAAGTGTAATGACTCTGATTCGAATTACTTATTCGCAACGGATGGAACAGGCCATGAAATATTTCGATGTGTTATGTCTAAATACAGATTCAACACTTTGCTTAATTGTTTGAGACTAGACAACATTGAAGACCGACAGGAACGTTTGAAAACCGACCCACTTGCTGCTGTTTCATCATTTTTCAACAAATTCATAGCGAATTGTCAGTCTCATTACACTCCTGGCTCATACACCTGCATTGATGAAATGCTACTGGCTTTCAAAGGACGCTGCAAGTTTATCGTCTACATGCCTAATAAACCTGCGAAATATGGAATCAAGATAATGGTACTAACTGATGCTCGCACATTCTACGTTTATAATGCGTACATTTATCATGGAAAAGGATCTGATGGTACAGGACTGCCAGAAGCAGAGAAAAAGCTAGCTGTATCCACACAGTCGGTTTTGAGATTAGCAAAGCCAATTGAAAACACAAATCGGAATATAACAGCCGACAATTGGTTTAGTTCTATTCCTCTAGCAGAAATTTTATTGAAAAAAGGCCTGACCTATTTGGGGACGCTAAAAAAAAATAAAAGGGAAATACCACCTGAATTCAAACCGAATAAAACGAGACCTGTTGGGAGTTCCCTCTATGGATTCACAAAAGATTTAACTTTAGTATCTTATGTGCCAAAAAAGGATAAAGCGGTTGTCCTTTTGTCCACTTGTCATCATAGTCCTAGTACTGATGAAAACACTGGAAAACCAGTGATGATTATTGATTACAATCAAACCAAAGGTGGAGTGGATGAAGTTGACAAGAAATGTGCCATATATTCCTGTGCTCGCAAAACACGACGGTGGCCACAGGCAATCTTCTATCGTCTCGTTGACATAGCTGGAATAAACACGTTTGTGTTATATGGACAATGTCAAGGTGCAAAATTAAGAAGAGGTGACTTCTTGTTGCATTTGGCTCGGGAATTGGTGCTCCCTGCCTTAAAACAAAGAGTGTATAATGATAAGTTGCCTAGAGAATTGAGGATGACCTTACGCCGTGTTTTAGGTCGTGATTTACCTCATCCGCCACCACCAACTGAGCCTGAATCATCATCAGCAAGGAAGTTGTGCCGTGTTTGTCCAAGCAAATTGAAGCGGCAAACAAGATTCTCCTGTTGTGCGTGTGGAAAACCGATCTGTCTGCAGTGTGCGTCGCAAATTTGTGAAGACTGCAAGAGCGAAGTTTGAAGTTGATTTAAAAAAATCTACTCTAAGGATTTTGTTTTTATTAATGATAATGACATTAATGATGGACACGGAAGCTCTGAAGCGTACCCAAGAGGTTCTTTCTTTCACTGAAATTAATTTAAGCTGGCCGAAACTGTCCATTTGAATAATTCATTGCTTTCTGGAAGGCAGACGCGGTTCTGGAACCTTCCGAAGAGGGTCATTTCTTAATCATAAAGTAGTACCTAAGGCAGACCTTTATTATATATGTACATAACATTGACTCATGTAAATCAAAGTAACTACCGGTTACCACATTTAGATAAATATATAAGTAAACTAGTATGTATTTACGTGTGTATAAGAGTGTTTCTGATTTTTATCTTCCCGAATAGCCGAGTTTTTACAGACCAGCAGCATTCGCCAGTGGGTCAGAGATTGTGGGACAATTTTTTTTATCAGCCTGTTGTGTCCCTCTTTTGGGAAAAGGCCTGGGATCTCTTTCTTCCACGCGTCTCGGTTTAAGGCAATGTTTGGCCAATCTTTTCGAAAGACGTCAAGATCGTGCCGCCAACTCCTTCGCGGTCTGCCGTCACGCCGCACTATGTTTGGTGTCCATTCGGTACTTTTCTTGGCCCACAGGTCGTTTGGCATGGAGCAGATGTGTCCAGCACAGTCCCATTTGTATCCCAGCACAGTCCTATTGAGTATTTGAAGTAATTACATGTAACCCACCCGACTACCCGTGTGGTGACGGGTTAATAATTTCACCACCCCCTTTCTTCCCGTGGGTGTCGTAGAAGTTGACTGTGGGATATGGGTTAAATTGTGGCGTAGGCGAGAGGCTGGCAACCTGTCACTGCAATGTCACAATTTGGATTTGTTTCAACCCCTTTTTGCCAAGATTGGCACTGAAACTGAATAGTTCATATGCTCTGCCTACCCCTTTATGAGGGGTGCGCCAAAGTTCATATAAAATTGTTATATAGATTATTGGTAGTCCGAAAATGTTTCTCATACAATTTCACATTATAACGATCATTATTTATAACAATTTTATGTTAATAACTATCGTAACTTCGAATGACTTATGTTCATAATGTCATTCATCATAAATACGTTTTATACTAATGTTTATGTTTATATACTTATTGATCATAACGATTGCGAGTAATATAATTTATCGTTATAAGTATTATTGTTAACAGAACAGACATCACATGTGACAGTCCAGTTAGGTGCGGCGACGAGCGTAGCGAGGAGGAGCGTGTTAGGTTGACCGTGAGCGAACCAGAAACGAATTTTTAATGTAAATTGTATATGTCACTGTAAAAGCTTCAAGCGCGCTTCTATAAATGGCACAAGTTTTTCATAGAACTTTCCCAAAACTTTTTAAATAATTTTATGATGAATGATTTTCTTAAACACAAAATTATGAATGTTATTAAATATTTGTATAGAATTTATGATTAAAAATTTTCGACTTTAAATGATTATTATGAACAGTGATAATAATGAAATATGATAAGTAAAATTATGAGAAATGATCATTCGGAGCACAAATCGGTATAAACAATAATTTTATAACAAATAATTGTATATGAGCCAATATGGACCCCTTTATGAGATATAGGCGTGATTTTACGTATGTACTAATATTTATTTATTTATTCACACGTTCGCCCGTTCTGGATGTGCAATATCGATCGCGCGACAAGATGTCGTTTTAGATCAAGAGCCCAGGCCCGCCAGACCTTCCTCAAATTCTCAAGGATGAAACTTTGGGACAATGTAGAGTTCACATCGGCGTTTAATGTGTGCATATTTACTAGTTCGGCCCATCGGCCAATTTTTTGCTATCAAGTGATGAAGGTGAAAAAAAAAAGTGCTTACTTTCCTTAAATTCTCAATGCTGATTTTTATATATGTGTTAGAGCACGTTGTTAGAAATTGGTTATCATCAATGCCAGACCGTTTCCGCCGGCCATAACTTTTACCAGACGCGACAAAGTTGGCAAAAAACGACTCTAACTTACCTCATTTTCTCAAGCCTGATTTTGATAATTATATGATACGCAGGGACCTATAACTAGACCGTTTATAAGCAGCCAGACCAATCGGATGGACCCAACCATCCGCCAGACCGACTTAAAGTTTCGATATGAGCATTAGTAGAATTGAAATATTCCGGTTCTATAAAAGCTAAAAATTTGAATTTTCTACATTAAGCTACGTGTATATTGTATACTTGACGTAATAAGCGACTTTCAAAAATTTTACTTCTAAGGAAATAAAAAAATGAAAGTTTATATGTGGTGCAAGATTAATTTTAAGCTATGAATTTTATTTACACTTCGTAAGTACATGTGTATTTTATTATAAATATAACTTGCCGTACAGTACATGTGTATTTTATTATAAATATAACCGGCGGAAACGGTCTGGCATTGATGATAACCAATTTTTAACAACGTGCTCTAACACATATATAAAAATCAGACTTGAGAATTTAAGGAAAGTACCTTCATCACTTGATAGCAAAAAATTGGCCGATGGGCCGAACTAGAAAATATGCACACATTAACCGCCGATATGAACTCTACATTGTCCCAAAGTTTCATCCTTGAGAATTTGAGGAAGGTCTGGCGGGCCTGGGCTCTGGGTCTATTTGTAAAGTGTGAATATCTAACCTGAAGTAGCCAACCCAAGAACCACAGTTTCTTTAGGAATAAGGTTAATTCGGGTAAGTGACGACCGGTTTGGCGTAGTCGGTAGTGACCCTGCCTGCTACACCGCGGTCCCGGGTTCGAATCCCGGTAAGGGCATTTATTTGTGTGATGAGCACAGATATTTGTTCCTGAGTCATGGATGTTTTCTATGAATATAAGTATTTATATATTATATTTATCATTGTCTGAGTACCCACAACACAAGCCTTCTTGAGCTTACCTTGGGCCTCAGTCAATCTGTGTAAGAATGTCCTATAATATTTATTTATTTAAGTGTGACATAAGGAAAAGTGTGTCTGGCCTTCACATTTCACCTTTTTACTCATTGTCACAGGTGTTGTTGGGAGTTCATACTTTTGCAACTTGCTACTCATTAGTGGTAAACATATGAACTCTCAATGAACACTGATCATTGGTTTTAACAGTCCAAATGTGAAGGCCAGACACACTTCAAAAACGGCGATATTATTATACATTTATCACTTGGTAACTAATACATTATTTTCCTTATCTGTAGTATGTACCTATGTTTTACAAATAAAGCATTCTGATTCTGATTCTGATTCTGATGTTATATTTCTAACCGTGCAAGTGAAGTTGAAAGAAAATTATATCATTTAACTTCACATAGGTAATGGCGTAGGTCGGGCGGCGCTCAAGCAGACCGAAAAGAAGATAGTGCAACGACTTGGAAAAATTTTATTCGAACTGGTGGGAAAATGCGAGTGATAGGGTTGAGTGGAGAAAGAGAGAGGAGGCTTTTGCCCAGCAGTGGGACAATAATGCAGGCAAAAAAAAACATTACATAATGATCACGCTAAGTTTCGTAAATTCGTATCGGCTGGTCCAATTTTTACGAGGCTCGGTTCAATCATAGCTTCTCTATCAATTGTATTTGAGCGGATTCAATTACTTGGATACTCGCAACAGCCGTGATACATTCAGCCATTTCGTAGTGACAGTGATCAAATAACGAGCAGGTTTCTGTACTTTTAAATGCTTTAGCTGCTGGAGCTAATCTCCAGGTTATGGATTGGATAGGTCAGTGTCAAAATTGACGTTTTTTTTAGACTTAGGCCCTCTTGCACCAACCACTTAACTCAGGGTTAGTGGGCTGTCATCTGTCAAATTCCATATGAAATGGTGGGTTAACCCGGAGGTTAACCCTCCACCGGTTTTTTTAAACATAAAATAGACACAATTTTAAATTTAGATAAAACTTTAGTTTTTAAAAACGTGTTCTGTATAAAAGTTTTATTAATTTTAATTTCATTAAAACTTTGACTACACTCAAAACGTTAAACGCGCTAATAGGTTTGTGTAAAATAATGAGGTGCTTCGAGTTCGTTATGGCAGAAAAAAGGGCCACCACGAATTTTCATATTTATAAACTTCAGAATATTCGTAGTTCTAATAATATTCCAGCAACAAGTTTATTTAAAAACAGGATCATTCGTTTAAAATCATTTTATTTAATCTGTAAGTATTTAATTTCGAACCAAATATTTTGATATAAGTACGAGTAATCATTGTTTTGTTTATGACATCTTCAAACTAAATTCGACGACCGGTCTGGCGCAGTCGGTGTGACCCTGCCTGCTACGCCGCGGTCCCGGGTTCGAATCCCGGTAAGGGCATTTATTTGTGTGATGAGCACAGATATTTGTTCCTGAGTCATGGATGTTTTCTATGTATATAAGTATTTATATATTATATATATCGTTGTCTGAGTACCCACAACACAAGCCTTCTTCTTGAGCTTACCGTGGGCCTCAGTCAATCTGTGTGAGAATGTCCTATATTTATTTATTATTATTTATTTATTTATTTAAATTACTTAATTATATGTTATAAATACATATACGTGTCGGTAATCCTACGCGGAAGATCTTTAAAGAACTTCCCTTTTTGAGATTTTTCTGAGTTTTTGAGAATTTTTCTAGAGTAGGGCTAAGAAAAACTTTTGCAAAAACAAACACTTTCTTGGTAATTTTAAATAAGTACTATCACAGGTGCATTTAAAATGTAGGCGTCAAAACAGCGAAATTCGAAACAAACATCCACCTGCGTCTGATATCTATTAATTTTCTTCGTATTTGCGGGACGGGCATGTTTTTCCTGTTCACGTACCTAATTGAGAATATGTGGAGCTTCCTTAATAATGGCTTCGTGCTCAACTGCCCACAATATCGCCTACTATTGCTTATATTAAAAATACGGACGTACTGAGGTTATATTATGAAGGAATATCTATTGCAGACATACATTATCTCGAACACATTCATCTCGCTCAAAATTCCTATCGAGATTCAGGTGCTCACCTCTTACCCGTTAGGTGCTTTAACATAAACTTTATCTTAATAGGTCTACTGCATAAAGAGACGAAGCCGTGATACATTACGCCTGCGCTGTGGTTAGGTCTTGAATTCAAAATACTCTGTTCCAAATCTCAAGTTCAGGTTACACTAGAAATGAGGTCACAGTAAATCTTTTAGGCATTAGATAGTTAAGCCGGCGGCGGTATCAACTGGGAGCATTCCTTCGCGAGCCGAGTTCAATCAAGGATGAAATTCCTTCGTCTGCACGTTCGGAATTGTATCGTCTTACCTTACGTGTGGGAGAACACGACTTTTTCCCTTGTATTTTTGGTAAAAGTGTATAGTTTATTATTACCTGTCGATAAATTTAATGTTATATAGACAACAATGGCTATTCATATTTTGATCATTAATAAGGTAAAACTATTATTGGCGTTGACGACTAAGCTATTTAATTAGTACGCATAGTAAGTACTACCACTATTATATATTCTGTGGTACTACGCCGCGCCGTAGTTCGGTAGCCTGCTTATCTGCTTATAACAAAAATCCTCAGTCGGCTTGTGGCTTGTGGCATTTTCGTCGTTAGCCAAATGATTAGCGTTGTTTTGCTACACATTGATATAGCCCGCTTTCATCTGTAGAATAATTATAATTAAATTGCAATCTCACTCTCCTCTCACAATCTCTCTGCCTAGCTTAGAGGTGGACTGGTAGAATGTCGCGGGTGGCCACGCGGACATCAACTTCATACAAATTGGTCATGCGCGCGGTCGGTCCGCGTGACACTAAAACCCGCCTCAGTGTATCCAAAAGTGACTATAATTCATGTTATTTTATAATTGTATGTGATTTATCATATAAGTAACTAAAAAAAAAAAACATTATGTTACTGTCTTGGGTTACCGCGATAGTTACTCATGAAATAAAACTATGGAAACGGATTAAATCGCGTATAGTCGCGTATGGTTCGTTAATATTTCTTGTATGTGGGTAGCTTTTACACATTGTAATTTTTCCTCAGTCACCCGTTGACCACGAACGCTGTAAAGTGTTCGAAACGTCGGGATGAATTTTAAATTCATTATACGCGATTTAATCCGTTTCCATAGTTTTATTTCATCATGTTACAGAATTTGGACATGCATCATTAAACTCATAACATATAACATTTTTATCTTATTTTGTCCTCCAAAATGCGTGTTTAAATCTCTCGAGTTCCTCATGTTACCTAGTATAGGAATACTTTTTCGGGAAATATCCTGAACAGTGTCGGAAAATATTTTTACACGACTTCCTATATTTCAGATATTGGACTTCCAGAATAACAAATTCGCTTTTCTCTTAGGAATACTACCCCGTCAACTATATCAATAAAATTTAGTGTTACAAAGGAGCAATTTGAATTCTCCCCGCTGCAGATTTAGCTGGAGTATCCAGTGGAGTATCCTAGGTGCTGGCTGCGACAGGAAAAATGTAAATCTAAGTATGCAAAAGCACCACGACTGCTGCACGTAATGTCCGGATAACCCACACACAGAGAACTAGGGTATCCTTATTTTATTTTCTTTATTGGGGAAAACAACAGACATAGGAAGGTCATACAGATAATAGAAGATATTGAAATACACAATAATAGGTACAACCTACATCCTGAGACAATTCCCACTAAGATTTATAGACAATAGTATCTGAGTGGCATTGTCATAGGGCAATGGTATACAATGATAGATCTTAAGAGGCACTAAACTAAGATACACTAACAATATGCTAAAGATACACTAAATTATGTTCATACTAGCGTTTGCCCGCTGCTTCGCTCGCATTAAATTCTAAAATTTCGGAATGGTCCATACAAATTTCCACCTCTAATTTTAGGAAAGTGGGGGTCTGTCACTTCCTAGTGACAAAAAATAGTCTATGCCACTCTTCATCCCTTCAACTTCCACTTTTAAAAAATCACGTCAATTCGTCGCTCCGTTTTGTCGTGAAAGACAGATAAACAAACAGACACACACACTTTCCCATTTATAATATTAGTATGGATATTATATTGTATATATAGGTAAATTCTTATCTTTAGGTACCTACGTTCAACCTTTATGTGGGGTTTATGCATTTTGTATAAAGGAAGCTTAGTCTAAGTTTAAGTTTAAATTAAATTAAAGAAGCAAGTACCAGCTTGTGGGTGGAATAGCAGCTTAACCAACTTAGGTAAATATTGTAAAACGTGTACGATCATAGTTTGTAAGATACAGCCAGCAAACGCAATTGTTTACCGGTTCTGCATATCAATAAATATGTACTTATGTAAGCATATAATTATTGAAAATGTGTTTAGGTAAGTACGTCACCTTACAAAGCTTATTACAATACGACGTATAATTTTAGTTAAATAGAAACGCGTACCGAAAAATTAACACAGGTTAATTTATTAAATCCATGTTTTAAATTTCTGTAGAATGCAATTCGAGTAGTTATATCAAAATTTAAACAACTGTTTTACAACAATAAATCGTTACCTAACTCAATAAACAGATGTAAATTACACTCTGGGTACACTTACAACAATTTTATCCCCATGTCTTTCGTTTTTGGTGAGCTTGCTGGCCAGAACTAAGAGTTTAAATAATTCAGAAGCTATGAAGAGGTGAGAAGCATCTATTCCCATAGGAAGCATTTCCTACCTACTCTTATGCAAAATACAGCAGCCTCACCGCGCTACGGGACAGATAGGCCAATTCAAACGTACACTGACTTCGACAACGATATCCGAAATATATCATTTAGTTCTTGTCTCGCTTGCGCTAATACAGCTACAAGCGAGCACGAGCGAAATGCACAACATTTGAATGATATTCTTTAGACGCCGTAATAGTGAGTGTAAGCTAGAATTGACCTAAACCGCAAGCATATTTGCATTTTCTGGCTTATAGAAATTCTAGGACGCGTTTTGCCAAGCGGTGATAACGATTTTATTTACTATAAGTAGGAGTTTAAGACAATTGCGGCATTTGAACTGGTATTTGTTTTTGTGTTCATCTAAGTGAAAGAGTCTTAGCAGTTTGTTTATATGTGCCAGAATCGCACTCATGTTGAAATTGTATGTACAATAGGTAGGTATTAGGCATGTATGTAACATTCTATTTTTGAAATACGGGGATCATTGTACTTAATACAAATGTTTATAGTTAACTCCATCATTGGGAGTTACCATTCGGAGTTAATAGTAAAAACCAATGAAATAGGTTTTTTTAACTATTAAAATCTTAATAAAGTATTATAAAATTTAATATCATAGCCAGCTAAATCTTGCTAACAGAATCTCACGAAAGGTCAATTAAATCGCCGTATTGCGCCCTGTAACTCTATGAACATGATCAAAAGGGGTTAGCACTCCGAAGAGTTGTCAAAGCCGGTCGGTATACCACAAATACCTACAACTCCAACTAGTAATTACTATGAACACCTTCCTTTGTCCCGTTTCTGAACCTCGCATAGTTGACACAAACGATTTAATTAAACTGAAAATCGATTTTTCGACAGTTTCTAATCGAAACCTGGTTTTGAGCGTGCTTGTATCTCTCGTCCTTTGTCGAACAAAAGAGAATAAAGTATCAATTGTTTACTCCATCTGGAGCTTACTCCGAGCTTCTATTGATGTTGATGTTACATTGCACAAAACAACGTCTTTTGTGTGGAAAATAACAATTCGGGGATACTATTTATCGTTTATTTATGTTTTTCTATACTTGTTGATACTTTAATATTTGAGTGGGCTTTGTTCTAACCTTTACAATTGTACCTAATAAGTAAATGATTACATATTTATTTATTGATCGTGTTTATAGTTTAATCGTACGTCTTCAATTTAGGTACATAATTATTAATTTATTGAGCACGTTACGATATTTATGGTCCTGCGTCATTTTCATCGTTAATATAATATAAATTAATGAAATATCTAAACTTCTCTGATAGCAACATTTTATTTATTCAAATGTCAAGTCGTGGTAATGTTAGAGTAGGTGTTTATTGTATGTCTAGACGATGTCATTACGGCGAGGCAAACTTATTTATCCTGACACATTTTTGCTTTCGTCTTCTAAACAAAAGAAGCTTAAATAACTTCGAGATTTTGTTTTAGTTACGTGAGCGTCAGAATGGCGGGTGTACATCAAGCAATCCTGGTGTGGTATACGTCAGGAGTTAGTGCTAGCAATGTGCCAAATGTGCGCCAAAATTCGAGCAATGTGCTCTTTGAACTCCAGAGATATTTAAGAAATTAATGACACCCGCCATTCTGACGTCAGGTTGGCGGGTGCACTTCCAGTTCTAGCTAATGGCTGCCTACTCAAGGGTGAAAGTACTGCCTAAGGTTAGTGCTCGCAATGTGCTTCCATATGTATGAAACACACACTAATTCAGAGAGCCGTTGAAGAGTGATATGGGATTGAATAAATATATCTATAACGCCTGCTGGAATAAAATAGCAATGTTCATTGCCTGCAATGCAGCATTAACATGCAGGCGCTTTTCACAAAAAAGTGATACTTATAGATATATTTATTCAATCCCATATTACTCTTCAATGGCTCTCTGAATTAGTTTGTGTTTCATACATGTGGAAGCACATTGCGAGCACTAACCTTAGGCAGTACTTTCACCCTTGAGTAGGCAGCCATTAGCTAGAACTGGAAATGCACCCGCCAACCTGACGTCAGAATGGCGGGTGTCATTAATTTCTTAAATATCTCTGGAGTTCAAAGAGCACATTGCTCGAATTTTGGCGCACATTTGGCACATTGCTAGCACTAACTCCTGACGTATACCACACCGGGATTGCTTGATGTACAGCCGCCATTCTGACGCTCACTTAGTTACGGATCTACATAAAGATATATCTTCTTTGAACGGTTAAGCGTTTGCAGATTTCTTTGGTCTTAGAGTTTGTTATTGAGATGGATTTCGGGCCTAGCTCATGTTTATTAAACGGAAAAGGTCTCTAGATGCGGAGCGTTTGAATAAAATATGGGATAAATAAATAAACAGCCAAGTGCATACAAAACTAGGTTGACTTAAAAAATGTAGGTACATGTGTATTTTTACACGACTGCCCCAAAAAAAGAGTGTTTGTTTTACTTTACAGTATTTCCAATGAATCTCATCAATATCTTACACGTTGTTGTTCAAGAAGAACATTCATTATTTTTAACATAACTGCATGATTTATACACTCGTTTTTAATACCACTTACTGAAGTTTATTAAAGAAGCGAGCAAATAACCATACAATATACTACATATAATTATACTACGAGTAGGTATATGTGCGACAAATCCGGGTGAAACATTTCAAACACATAGTACATAAAATATGATGAAGGTAAACGCTTGTTTTGCTTCACAAATTAAGGGCAAAAACACAAAGCCTTTGATCGTACAAGGGGGTGACAGCTTTCATACGGGGCACAATGTGACTGTGGCAAACATTGCCGAAGCGGGAAAGGGTTAAAAGGATTATAATAGTAAACTTCGTACAAAAATTCTCACGGTGCGTTGGGACATGAATCATGATAATTAATAATTTTTATTTGGTTTATTTTTACACGTAGGGGAAGTACAGTGCTCGTTCAGTTCTGCTATTAGTTAGGGACAAGACAGAAAAATTATAAAAGTTTTAAAAAACATCACTCATGTGCAATATCACAGGTATTGGGAGAAATGGTCTTATCCAATACAAGACGAGCGCGAAAAGGCCCATAGTATCAGAATACTCTTGTACTTCGCTCTAGCGCTGAGGGCTGAGGTTCTCATTGTGACTAGTAATTACGATGTTTCTTTTATTATTGTCATCAACAAAAATAAATAGCTAATTGCTAGCCTAAATATATCGCTTATTACTTATGTTGAGTATTGAACAAGTCATAATAATTAGTGTTTAAGAGTTCAGTATTTGAGATTTATCATCGCATATATCGATACTTAGATGGTGCTTTAGAAGACCGCCTCTCCAGGAGTGCTGACATGTGGCTCTCTTCTCCACAGTATCAGATTACTTTTGTGCTTCGCTGTTTAGTTTCGTGCGGTTAGCTAACGCTTACTGCAGCGATGCATGGGTTTTAAATGGAAAAATATAGTTGTACCGAAAAATTGGGAGGGTTGCCGTGGTAAATAGGGATATAAAATAATAAGAAACTGACTGATTGACATATCAACGCACAGCTGAAACCACTGGTCCTAGAGATTCCAAATTTGGTACGTAGGTTCCTTATAAAGTGTAGAAGAGCATTAAGAAAGGATTTTTCAAAATCACATACTAAGGGGGTGAAATGGGGGTCCAAAGTTCAACGTTTGAATAAGATTACTTTTAGTAAGCGAGCGAAATCGCGGGAAAAAGCTCATTCATTGATAAGAAAGCATTCCAACAAGAATAAAACTACGTTACAGAATAGTGATATTGGCAAAATATTTAACTACTCGTTATCACACAACTGTGCAGAACACAAAAAATCTCTTGAGAATAACATTCGAGTTTCCGAGGTTGCATTTTAGTAATTGCAATTGAAAGTTTAACCGTACCGGTTGATTAAGCTCTATTTTTAGTCTGAAAGTTCAAAACTGTGCTAGAGACGGTAGTGAGCTTTTGAACTTCCTTTTACAAACTTTTCTGTAACTCCGGGTAGGTACTTAACTATGGCATGGCACAAGTGAACTATGGCATAGCTTAAGAGTGGATAAGACTCAAAAGTTTAATGAGTTCCAGGCTATAGCCCCGCTATAGTTACCCGCATAATAGGCATATTCTGGTTTTAATAACAATCTTTAGTTCAAAATTATAGACGATTTATGATACAATACGATACGATTATTAAAATCAAGTACGCGAGTAGGTGTTGCGAACATTTAGAAATTAAGTACAGTCAACCAATTGGAACCCTAGGCCACTGTAGAACTATGTCATAGTGACGTTATAAAATAAAATTGTAAGAAAGCTCTTTACTGCTTGTCATTTTGACATGGTAAAAATCAGAAGAGTGTTTCTTACGAATATTATGAATTATGACTTTATGAATATTCTTTCTGTTTTCTCATCAACAAGATAATACAATTATCAATTACGACTTACGAGTAGGTACATGTTAGATTTGACAAATGTTTACGAAAAAGGTCATTTTTATTTACCAAAGTTAGAACTGTGTTAATCACTTACGATTGATAACGCTTGAAAGTTACCTACATCGGTTTGAAAACGATATCGGTTCCGAAGTAATAGGTAGGTAGCTACTAATTGAAAGGATTGAAAACATTTTCTAGATGTCTCTGAATCTATTGAATTTTTACGCACGTGATCTTGCTTAATAACTTGACTCTTTTTTAATCAGTACTTAAGTGTCACGCGGGTTACTACATTAACCACGGGCTATAATTAAACTGATTACATATGTATTCATGCAAATTATTTTATTATGTTTATAATAATTATAATTTACGAATTATTAACTTTATATTTCCATGACATATGAATTGGTTCCTAAAACTTCGATCCGACTGATTATAGAATACTAGCTGTTACCCACGGCTACGCTCGCGTTCGAAAATTGCGAAATGCTTCATAAAAACTTTCACCCATCATTTTACGGAAGTGGCGGGTTAGAAAGAGGCGAAAAGTAGCCTATGTCAGTATCCCTTCAACTATCTCCACTTAAAAATCACGTCAATTCGTCGTTCCGTTTCGCCGTGAAAGACGGACAAACAAACAGGCACCCCGCTCTTCCCATTTATAATATTAGTATCAGAGAGGTTGGAGTTTTATAGAGCGTTACTGTCAAAGTAAAACGTGTAATCACAGTGCATAGACTGCCATCTCGCGACACAGGCTTAAAACTTTTGAACCTCAATTTTGACAATTTGGCCCACATTGTTAGCTTGATATGTGTTTATTAATATTAGCGCCATCTAGCCGAGCGTTCCCCAAAGGTGTAACTCCATCTAGGCCACCGTACCCTTTTCTCTAGGGCTTTGAGGTACGTTTTTTTCTTACTCTTTATCCGTCTATACGGAGTTAAATATGTCTTTGATTAGTATAGATGATATTGTAGGAATTTTAAGTTTAAATGTAATACTGCCAAAAGTCATAATATTGTTTTCGTTGTTCTCAGGGCGAGGGCGATGTCGCTGGTGCCGCCTGGCGGCGCGGACTCGCCGAGCCCGCGCCGCGCCGTCAGCCCCCTTTTGGAGTCAAGGCGGCCACACTGCACGCTCGCCTGCGATTATTGCGCCGCCGTGCTGGAGGACAAGTTCAAACGTAATACATGTCACTGCTAGTACATCATGTCTAGGGTTATATCACTCGCCGAGCCCGGGTTGCGCCGTCAGACCACTCCAGTCCGCACTGAACCAGGCGTAACCTCACTCGCTCGCGGTCGCGCGCTAGCTGTTGCCTCGAGGTATCAAGTGGCCGAGAGGCGCCACGCTCCCGCCTGTGTAGTCACGTGGTACGTACCTACTATTCTTCTGAGTTTTACGTAGTAACTTATTTAATTACTCCTTGTAGGGGATCACGTATATTATATAGGTACCTTAGTCTGCCGTTGATGTGGCGTTAGCAGTCCTGAGTGCCGTCATGAAACTTTTCAGGAGTCTCGTGTTTGTATGCCGCCGTCAGGTGTGCGACTGTGTGACACCCGCATGGTGGCACAATAAAGGAAACATTACCTCCTCTTGATATCTGCGAGCTGCAATTTGTTTACGTTAACAAAATTGCACTTCCACTGAAATACGGCATTGATGCAGGATACAGTCTAACTCCAAGTATTCCAAACAACCTGCCCACTAGTAACATACGAGTCGGCACTCCGACCTCACTTCCATCCAGCTAGCCATTCGTGTCAACCGCATCTGGAACACCCGCCGGCTCGGCTCCATTCAGCAAAAGTTGCATTTATCAAAAGGAACGTTTATAAATACAATGCGGGAAATGTAATGCTTTTGAAAGTAAAGTTGGTAATGTGCTCAACGAATACACAATTGCGAAAGTTTTGTGCTTGCACGGACGAACTGAGCGCCCTGGCGTGTATTTGGACTAATGTAGTTTAGCTGTTCAAATGGTAACAGGTTAGTAAGGAATTTTGTTTAAAAGCGTTTAAACGCGAAACTGTTTAAATATGTGTATCAGTTTGTTTAACATCCTGAATATAATCAGATCAATAGAGCGCCTTTACAATGATATGTTTCTAGGATTAATAGTTTTCAATTGAATATAGGAAACTGACCTACTCTAACCCACACCCTCGAATCAATAGGTACATGTTAGGTAGGTATGACCATATCATATGATCATGTCTAAGTATGTTCCTTTACACTGGGATGCTATAATTCTGACGTCATATTGATATTGTAAAGTCAGAAATTGTTCAGATTTTCTTTTTCTTACAATCCCTTAATCGCTTAAGACTAGCAATGAAACTTGAGCTTTTGCATGTGCTCTTCCCACCCCTTTTGGGAATACAGTTATGAGTTTATGTATACAACTATTTCTTTTTTAAACATCTACGTTTGTTCCACAATAGTAGGTATATTTCCGTTATTAAAATTTGATTTCTAGCGCCCGCCAATAATGATTTTTCTCCACCAGGTAGTGCAGAGATGCGTAATCGAGGCACGTCACCGCTGTCCGTGTCTCCTCGGCAGTCGCTGACGGGGGAACCTCCCTGGACGGTCCCGGAAGACGACCGGCCGGACTTCTTAGCGCTCAAAGAAAATATACACAGGATCAACAAGTAAGGCCTTCACGGAATCTGATTGAGAGGCGCGACGGCGTCGATCTGTGATTTGATTTTTGTATGTCCGGATGTTGTCCTCTACAGGTCGCAATTCTCTATTGTCTATTAGATACTCGTGAAAATGTATGATCTTTTGATTCAGTAATTTTTTTTTTGGAATTTGTGCAAAATATAAAATTGTCATAGCATCTATGCTGCCTAGGACCTTCATGTCTTGAATGTGATAATAACTTATAAAAATCTAATAGTTTTCGTTTTGCGAAGGTCTAAAGCTCACAAAGCCACTTAAGAGTAACAATTTACTATGCACATTCGATAACTGCGAGAAACTTAGGCGCAGTAGTAGCTATTAAGATAAGAGCGAGCAAGAATTTATTACTTACGTTCGAAATTTGTGAGACACTTAAGAAAATATTCTGGAGTTCAGTTTGATATGAAATTTTGAAAATAACCTCTGACACCACCCAAGTATTGTGAGGAAATTTAATGTAAAGAGTGAGGTAAAGGGCGGATGCTTAGTTCGTATGGAGAACAACCTGTGCTAACTATAGCCTATTGGATATTGCTTCCGGGTAATACCGGTACAATATTCCGGGGATTCCCGGGATTCAGAACCAAGCAAATAACCAGAATTTTGAAATTTAGATCCCTATATTTTGGAAACCTCGGGAGTAATTTCCTGATGTGAAATTTGACTGACTCAAGTTCGATTGCCATTGTTTCCTGTTGTGAGCTGCTAATAACTAGTAGCCTATAGATATTTTACACCTTCCCACATATTGAAGTTAAAAAAATAACAGTCCACGGGTTTATGACTACTACTGACAGTATACAATTGCGTAATTTGAAACTTTAAGTGACGTAGGAAATAGCTTGAACTTCAGCGTTCAGTTGAAATCCTTCATGCAACGACAAATAGGATAACGACGGAGGTCGCTTGTTGCGAAAATTAGTTTTAAACTAGTTGAGCTTTCCGGCTGACCTTTAGGTTTTGAAGTGTTTGGGTAGATGTTAGCATACTATTTATAGAATTTAAACATATATAGCATAATGACTCATACCTATGTTTTTAAAATGTTAGTACTTAAACTAATAATAACAATTACAATATATACAATAATAATTACAATATATGTATAGCATACCTATGTTTGATTTGAACACTATTTACTGAATGCTAAATGTCTCGGTCGAAGTGGATGCATACAGTGAGGACAAAAGTGCAAGCCTTCGAAGAGCAACTATTTGAAATGACGAATTAAAGGCCCGACCACCTGCGGAGCTCTTCCGGAGCTGCTTTGCTGTTTTTGTCGGAGGAGTGCTGACCTGCAGTGAATGTGGCCGCACATTTACCTACTGCTAAGATTGGGTATTATGTCAGCTAATTGAGAGCTCATGAAAAACCGTTTTAAACTGTCGCCATTATCGAAATCGACCAGGACAGTAGGTATGATACGGAGCGCTACCGTCCCTCCTCTCTTTGTTAGTGATTTTTGCCAAAACGCATAAAATTCGTCTAGACGTTAACAAACGTTGTGCGGAGATCGGATTGACACTGAATTCTTAAAACAATAACTCAAAATATATATGTTATATTCAGTAGTAAAACAGGCTATTAGCCGCCGTTACACAGTCGCTCTATCGCGCGCTCCCGAAGCGTACAAGTTTTTGAAGACGGAAATAGAGTGCGTGTAAAGGCTAATCGTGCGCGATAGACCGCGTTATTATTGTTTATTGTTATTAATAGTATCGATTTATAAAGAGCAAGTAATTAAACCACTAATTCTTTAGACCACGAGCGTATGTCTGCCATCTTGCGCGTCCGTGTAAAGGCGGCTAATAAGTAAAATTGCGTTAGCCTACAAGATAAGGTGTGTGCTCCAGAATGCAGGACACGCGCCTTCATAATTCCCTCCTATTCATTCCAGCGCTTTGAATTGCCTCGTGTGAGTGCTTTCGCAGAATACCGTTGTTGTGATTCTAGTTTCAAAGAAAATTGTGTTTCCGAGAATTTTCACGTCTACTAATTTCACAGATACCAACTAATTATAATTTACTGTAAAGAGCTTACATAAAATAATATGTGAGTGTGCACGGAAAACGTCCCACTTTGTCGATTTCTATGAAGCCGCTTTGTCAGTTTATTCATATAAAGATACAAGTAAATCTCGCCTCAATGGTTACCGACAAAGTGGGACGTTTTACTAAACATATTCACATATACTTATTTCAAAATTTGTAAGTATTTGTTTTACTAAAAGGCCGAGTTCTTTTGAACTTTCTCATGTTTATGTGAACCTGAACAAGCAAAGCAAGCCTTTGAAATCAAATTAAAAATGTAGACTCGAGTGTTGATAAGGCTTCAACGTAGAAAGCTTATTTAAAAATCAAAACTTGCTTCGGAGAGAAACATACAATAGTAGCATTCGGTAGGTATATTCCTATATCATCTTATGATCTATCCTGTCTTTCTGTGAGTTGTTATCGAACTAAGCATATTTTCGGATGTGAAGTGCCCTTTCCGCATTGGGCTAGCGCCGAGATAAAGCCCGAGCCCTCTCACTTATGAGAGAGAGAGTGCGAGACATCAACGCGACTGGACATGCTGCTGACGCAGGTGGAGCAGTACGCCAACAACCTGGAGGCGCTGGTGGAGGAACGCACGTCCGACTACCTCGAGGAGAAGAGGAAGTGTGAGGAGCTGCTATATCAACTATTACCGAAGTAAGTTCAGTCAAATTTTTGAATATCGAATGAAAAGATTATGATTTCGTTTCGTGAGCGATTGTGTCATTCGGCTACGTACCCGTACAGACACACAGGTGTCTGTTTGTTTATTTGAGATAAACTCAAAAACTACTAAACAGATGTTCAAAATTTTGTTTTCACCTATGAATAGAGTAATTTTTGAGGAAGGTGTAGGTGGTATTTTATATGGCAAGTTTTTGTGTAAATTAATTGAAATATGACGACCTAAGCTAATAAAGACCTGTATCAAAATTTGTGTCGTAATTCCAGCTGGAAAGGATGATGATGCTCCTCCTGTGACGGAAAGTCACAAATATTATTAACGATCAGCGGTCGCTATAGCGGTATCGTGGCTTTCAAACTCAAGTTTGTGGATTTGAACTTTGGCTACTATCGACTAATTCTGAGAAATGTTGAACAATATTAATTCTGACATTTACCTGTTCTTCGGCAAAGGAAAACCTTGAGAGAAAAATATTTCCAATATTGTTTAAAGTTGAAAGGTCAGACGGTATTTGTATTCGTAAAAAATATCGACTTTACTAGTCAGCTTAAGTACCTAAGTTAAAGGGTTATTACTCCCATAAAGCTTTTATTCGTAAACTAGCTTTTGCCCGCGGCTTCGCTCGCGTTAGAAAGAGACAAAAAAGTAGCCTATGTCACTCTCCATCCTTTCAACTATCTCCACTTAAAAAATCCGTTTTGCCGTAAAAACCGACAAGGACTATTTTTTTCAAAGTTGTCCACCCCACTTTTTTTGGATTTGGAAATTTTTATGTGGTTTCCACTCAGAATCGCGAGGTCTTTCAATCCTAATAGGAGAAAAAAAGTGTCCCAAGGTTTATTCCACTTCCGTTACCATTTTTTAATGGCGGTAATGGAATCTTGGGACATTGGGAAATCTTGGGACTCCTATCAGGATCGAAAGACCTAGTGATTCTGAGTATGAATCGCGTAAAAAATACCCATGTTACATAAAAAGTGGGGTGGACAAATTTGAAAAAAAAAAAAAAAATGGCCACAAACAAACAGACACACACACTTTCCCATTTATAATATTAGTATGGATAATTATACTTACTCGTAAGTAAATTCCAGGAACCAGGTACTGGGTTATGGAATTTACGATAGATAGATACGAGTTTCAAAAATGACCGAAATATAATGACGGACTGATTGAAACTTTAATATGATCTCCGTCATTATAGGGTTTTTAACGATTAATTTCACATATCCAGACCAGACCTAACATTGGGCATACACTTAAGTTTGAAACAAGCCGTAACGCTAATTGGGTCAAATCCATTCCGAGCCAATGATAGAGTGGCGAGGGCGCGTCTGGTGTCCCACAACACACAACACCCTATAACGCCGTGTTTACATGCGGTGTCACTTGGGTCAGTCGCCTCGCATCATGGGTCAGCCGGTCATGGCGAGACCAAAAAGAAAATAGCTACTAATGAAATAAATCTTTGGGCCATAGGTTTTGTGGGTAAATGATTAGATAAGCCGTAACGCCGTGTTTACATGTGGTGTCACTTGGGTCAGCCGCCTCGTATCATGGGTCAGCTGGTCATGGCCGAGACCAAAAAGAAAATAGCTACTAATGAAATAAACCTTTGGGCCATAGGTTTTGTGAGTAATATTAGATAAGCAGTACAACACCCTATAACGCCATGTTTACATGTGGTGTCACTTGGGTCAGTCGCCTCGTATCAAGGGTCAGCTGGTCATGGCCGAGGTAAAAAAAATAGCTACTTATGAAATAAACTCATGGGACATCGTTTTTGAGGGTAAATAACTATATAAACCGTAAGACACCCTATACCGCCGTGTTTACATGTGGTGTCACTTGGGTCAGTATATAGCCTCGCATCATGGGTCAGCCGGTCATGGTCGAGACAAAAAAATGGCTACTAATGAAATAAACTTGTGGGACATAAGCTTTTGTGGATGAATGACTAGATAAACCGTACAACACCCTATAACGCCATGTGGTGTCTCTTGGGTCACTCGCCTCGTATCATGGGCGTAAAAAAAAATAGCTACTTATGAAATAAACGGGTGTGTTATGATTGGTTTAACTTTTTTTGGTATAGTAACATTTGATATAACAATATTTGGTATATATTTAAAGGATATAATCACTCATTTGACATAATTAACATTTGGTATAACCACAAAATATTTACTTTTATTTTGTATAATCATTATTTCGTATAACATTTATTTATAATAACCGTTATATGGTATAACTATCTATTGATATACGACTAGTATAATATAACTAGCAAACAGTATAAAACATTTCATGAATTGTTTTTATTCTTTTTTGAAGGGATCACAGTTCTAACCTAACCTAACCTACTTTTCTGATAGCAGTACATAGTTTAAGGGTCACAGTTCTAACCTAACCTACTTTTCTTGGTAGCAGCGCGTTGTGTGAAGGGGTCACAGTTAACACAGTTCTAACCTAATCTACTTTTCTGGTAAATGATAGATCTAATTTGTTTTACAATTTTTTTTTATACTAACTGTGCTTTAGAAAGAATTTGTGTTATACAATGTATTTATTATCGGAAATAAGCAGTATACTCAAAGTATGTTATAATAAATGTTATTCGAGAAAATGATCATTATATTAAATAAGAATTATACAATTTGTTAGTATGTTATTTGTTATTATATGATTCAATAATTATATCAAATGATCGTTATAACGACTAAAAATATATCAAAAAAAGTTATATCGATCGATACGCACCCGAAATAAACGTGCCCCATAGTTTTTGTGGGTGAACTACTATTAGATAAGCCGTACAACACCCTATAAGCATTTTTAGAATTTGGGGTCCCCAAATTAGCGTAAGTTGTTAACAAAAATTAACTCACTGTCAGTTTTGTGACGATAATTAAGCATGAAATGTCTCTAATTTTTTTTTGTGTTAATTACATAAAGCGATAATCTACATTCAGAATGTGAAAAATGTAAATTTTTAGACAGATTTTTTGCTTAATTATTGTCGTCACAAAACTGACAGCGAGTTAATTTTTGTTAACAACTTACGATAATTGGGGGGTCCCAAAATCTTAAAATACCCCTATAACGCCGTGTTTACATGTGGTGTCACTTGCAGGTCGGTGGCCTCGCAACTCATCATGGGTCAGCCGGTCATGGCCGAGACCTATGACCAGGTAATACACTTTTATATTTCATTGTTCTCTTTCTTCTTCTTTTAAATAAGTGTTGGATCTCTTGAAATTAGTAGATCGGCGGGATTGTTGGTAAAAATATAGGATATACATCGTGTTTTTGTGTTTCCCGTTAAATTCGACACGCAGGTTCATCATCAAGAACCAGACTTGTTATCTTATTAAAATGTGTTGTCATTGGCCAATGATTTGTAATGAGTTGACCTTAATATCAAATCAATGTCACGGTTGCGCTTAGAACGACTGGAAGTAGAAATAAAACAAAATATAAACTTTTAACAATCTATAATTTAAAAAAAATAGTATAGGCAACGCACCTATTTTACAAAAATCGCTTAATCAACCTTGCGGTTTGCCTAGTATTAAATTAAAATGCTTTCCAGATAGATCTCAAGGAGTGGGAGCTAGATTTACATAATCAAAATTATACAAGAAATAGTTTAGAGACTTATTATTTCAGGTGACGATATACTTCAGCGACATCATCGGCTTCACGAAACTGTCCGCAGAATCCACGCCCCTGGAGGTCGTCGACCTTCTCAACGACTTGTACACGATGTTCGACTCCATCATAGAAAACTTTGACGTTTATAAGGTTAGTATACACCGTGTTTTTTGTTTTCCGTTAAATTCTACACGTTGTTAGGTTCATTATCACGAACCACCCTGTATATCACTTTTAGTTAAATTCGCAAAAAAAATTTTTCATCGTTTTCATACATAATAAATGAATTAGTGTGTGAGACCCTTGAGAATAATATTCAAGTTAGTGTCAAGTGATTGACGGCACATGTCAAAACAAATAACATTGAGAAGTGGTAAAGACTGTCACACGTGTTCAGTAATTATTTTTATTTTTTTAATAATTCGATAACCGTAAGAGTTAAGACGCTAGTTTCTTAGAGAAATTAATTGTATTTGATCTAAAGAACCATCCCTTAAAGTTAACGGAATTCAATAAAAACAGGATGTATAAAGGCCAGTCTAAACGGGGCGATGACAGATTTAATCAAAGAAGAACAACATCAATCTAAAATTAAACCACCTATTAAACCAATGCTGAAGTTTAAGCGTTCTAAATTAAAAACAAAAGCCTCCTAACACGAACAATAACACTACAAATTGCTATTTTTGCGACTGCACCTCCATTTTATGTTGGTCATAACATAATATTATAATGGTATAAAGTAATCGCCGGCCTGAATTGGTGCTTGCGTTTGTACACCAATTGATTTGATTTGTCAGTTCAATCGGATTTGAGGAATATTTTTTCTATCAGGTCCGGACTGAGAGGCCTGAATATATTTTTTAGAAAAGTTATTATAATTAAAGGATAAGAAGAAATTAAAGTCTTTAAAAAGTTACTGATAATTTGAACTACTACTTCATATTCCTTTTATTTTTCTAAAAAAATAAACAGTGACAAGTGGGCAAGAAGTAGGCTAGTTTCCTATACTTAAAATATTTTATGCAGTGCACGAAATAAAGCACCACATAATTAGAAGAAAATTATGGACAGTAATTATGTTTAAACATAATTTCTATTTTATAAGTCAAAGAGAAAGATATAAAGTAAATGAATTGACCGTGACGTCACTCCTCAGTATTTCATAGTAATTTCATATTAGCAAATCGTTTTGACAGTTTTTAAAAGTAGCTGATTTGACTAGAAAGAAACTAGCCTATTATACATATCATATTCATATGATTATCATATTTATTATAATAAAACAATTTTTTTATAGTTATTCTCTATTATCTCCATAACATCTATTTGAAGCACTTTATCGAATGTATTTTTTAAGTGCTAATAAAATAAATCCCTATTAGCAAAAAACCATAATACTTACAATAAGTGGATCATGATAAACGTATTTAGATAACACCAGGAGGCAATTCAAAACATACGCTTGGAAATGAACGCCACATAAAGAATATATACATATATATACCCAAACTTATAAACTGAAATAGATATCATACACTAAAGAAAAAGCGATCAAGCCCACTGGTGGCGAAGCCGGGAATCGAACCCGGGTCTCTAGCTATCGCGGCTGACGTGCTCAAACCATTACACCACCCCGACCGCCGAGGTACCCGTCGAAATTTCTCTAGTGTATGTTGTGGCCAAACTTGTATAAAATGTGGACTTTTTTTTTACTATGGGATTACCCAGAAAAGTTCGCCCCTAGTAAAGACCCTGTAACCTTCCTAAACATTTAATATTTGTGGAATCTAAAATCCGATTTTAGTGTGATTTCGAAGTTTATTATTTTGTCAACTTCTGTATGTAATTATACATAAATGTATGGTTGATCGCTTGTTTATGAACCTACATTATGATAAGGATTGTGACCGAATGTATAGTCCGTTTTTCGCATTTTATTAAATAGCTTATTTTTTGCTTTGCACAGCACAATCGAAGTTTAACTTCGATCTGACCACCATGCACATTTGAAAAGTTATCTTTTTTTATTGATCAGGTGGAGACCATAGGCGACGCATACATGGTAGTATCAGGGCTGCCCATGCGCAACGGCAACAGGCATGCGGCGGAAATCGCACGGATGTCACTGGCGCTTCTGAACGGAGTGGCGTGCAAGACTGTACCCCACAGGCCCGGGGAGAGGCTACTGTTGAGGATCGGGATGCATACAGGTATGATACTTGTCAAATACCGGCAGACAAGGAGAGCCGACCAGACACAGAGACGACTGTGGTGTATGTGTATCTATAGATATATATGTCATGTATCATCCCTATGAATTTGTGGCAACCGATAGGGTTTCACATAAACAGGAACGGAGTCTGGTTTCAGTGTAATATTAGGTTGATAAATGTTTGTGGTCGACAACTTATCTCCTGGTAAATGGAATACGTCAGAGTATTTTGCGCAAATATTTTGTATTGAGCGTCTTTCCTCTGTATTTAAATGAGACAAATTTAAAAACGACAGCATTTTTCGAACACGTTCACTGTCTATATTGTCGCATTTTTCAAAGTTACAAATATTGTAGTTGTTTAAAGAAGTCAATTCCGGATTTAAGTTCGTTAAGGTCACGCCATCTTCCCGGGTGTTAAGTATTTGTATGGGAATTTTTCCATTAATAGGCGGACTAATACTTCCTGCAATGAAAATCCCTTTACCTATTTGTTTCGGAGTTACTATACAATCTTCTTCGAAATTTGTCCTTATAAATATTATTTTTTCGCATCGCGGCGGTATGAATAAGTTATCATTGTCATCCGGTTGTCTTGTACATATTGGTAACGTAATAATCTTATTTAAGTCATGGTTAAATAATGAGAACATATCGTCGTAATAATCTATGAAGCAATAATATTTTAAAAAAAAATCTCTACCTATCAATGCATTCGTCCAACACGGCCAATCTTTTATGACGTGAAACTTGTGTTCAAATTCCGCACCATTTATAATGAAGCTAATGTAAACATATCCTTCGGTATCGAGACGTCCCCCGAGGCCATTTACGGGAATGCTACTTTTAGTAATCGGAATGCTAAGCTCAGTTACAGTTTCAAGGCTTATAGCGCATAATGATGAGCCCGTATCTAATAGCCAAGAACATGTTACGTCATTGACGGGTAATTCTATGTAGTCACTACTATCACATGAAAATATGTTATGCACGAAAAAACTCTGATTCATTTTCCTGTGTTGCCGGATTATTTGTAGTCTCGCTTGAATTGGGTAAATTTTGGTTTTCAATGTAATTTACACTCGGGCGGTTGTAGTTGTAATTACCTCGATACATGCTACGCGAGTAACGATTACCCCGGTGCATGTGTCCTCGATAGAGCGGGCGCCCGCGGCTGCCCGTACTATAAGTCGCAGTCGAATCATTTCGAGTTGCGTGTGAGTAGGCGTGTTGACCCCTACTACTTTGGTTGTACCATGTGTTCCTGCCTCGGCCTGTAAATGGACGGGTGTTATACTCACCTGAGGGTCTTCCTCGGGATCCCGTAAACATCTCCTCTTGCGACTGCTGCTCCCTTGAAGAAAGTTCTTCGTCTTTAGCAGCTCTTATGACGTCCTTTAAGGATTTGTAGTCACGCGCTGTTAATATAATGCTTAAGTTACGTGATCTCAGGCCGTCAGTGAAATTTCTAATTGCTAATTTTTCATTAATCGGTTTTAACACGTCGAATGCTTTTTTGTCACCGTCGGCCTGCGATATCGTTAAGTCTACGAAAAGTTTTTCTAATCTTTTACCATACTCATCGATAGTGCTAGTGCCTTGTTTTTCTTGAATTAGTTGAGCGTGAAGCGCGGTAGGGGATTTTTTTGTTAATAAATGCAATTTTAGGTCGTCTATCAGGTTTTTACAGGACGTATAAGAAGATGATAGGCGTAATTTTGCGCTTTCTGTCAACCTAGTTTTTAAAATAAATTTTATTAAATTCGGTTGACTATCCGAGTCAATCATGTCACTGTACAATTCTATGGCGTCAATCAACTTCTTGACGCTGTCTTCATTTCATCGCTCGTTATTTCAGGCAATAAAGACACCGCCGTTTTAAGGTTAAACTTTTCCATGGTGTTTTTGCTTTCAATGCCCTGTGCCGTACAAAATTCTTGTAACTGTACGTACAAGTTTTCTATTCGAATACAAATTTCTTTAATAGGAATTATGTCACTACCCTTAATAAGATTTTTTGATATATCTGCATCTAATGTCTCTGAACACTTTAGGTATTGTGTATACAATTGAGTAGCTTTTAACAAGGTATTTTGCAACACATTAGGAGTTCTTTTAATTTTTGCTAATTTTTGTGTATTGTCTTTAAGTTTTTTTAAACTGTTGTCGAAGACACTAGAAAGTTCTTCCACCATTACATACTATAACTAGGACACATTGCACTATGTAGCACACTGTTTTTTTTTCTTACGTGGATTTAACACTCACTATTACGACACCGTTGTTTAACACTGCTCCTGCATTTCCTCCTGCACTAGACGTCGTCGTCTGCTGGCCGCTTATCCCTTCTAAACGATCTTCTGAACATGACGTGATGGTTGATTTCTCGTTGAATCCACTTCTTGTGGCACTTATGGTATATTTTATATATTCCGTAAAGTAACGTCAGCAAAACAATGAATAATATAATGGCTAGGATGATGTTGGTGGTGGAGGCATGAAATTTCAATTGTTGCAAGTCGACATTGTTGCTGCCCCCTGCTGCAGTTTGAGCGATTATCACTTCTTCTTTTTTCTCAGTGGAAGTTGAAGAACCCATTTGGAATTTTCGTTGCACTGGTGTTATTAGACACTAAAACTTTCCCTGCTAACGGTTGGACTGCGATTATGCAAATTATCGGCTGGAATACTGTCTGTTCTAGTAAGGCCGCAAACAGTCTCGGTTTCGAATCACTCGCGACGCACATAATTATTTGGTCTGATCACTGACTTATTAGGCAAACACGCGCGGCGCGTGGCGACTGGCCAAGGGTCGCCATGTACGGTTGGCGGAATAACAATAAAATACGGAGCTCGATTACATTGTGTGTTTATTGTTCAAACTCAACTTACAGACTACTCAATACATGGATGATACATGACATATATATCTATAGATACACATACACCACACAAATCAATCAATCAAAAGTCAATCAGTAGTGACGAATTAAAAGCAATGCATGAAAACATCATAGCAGTTCTAACTAGGGCTCAACGAAGGAAACATGAAAATATGTTACAACCACAAAATAAATCTCCTGACAGTCAAGTAGTTATAACACCCCAACCCCGAGTGGTAGACATGTTAAAAGTACCAAATAATTACACAGAACTCTTGCTAAATCTACATGACAAAGATATCAATAATTTGCAACATTATGTCACAAAAGAGAGCGAAGACTTCGCATTTTTGGAAACGAAGTCTATAATTTACGTCAAACCATCATCCCGATCGTATTGCGCACGAGCTGCCTTTGCGAGGGCGTTGAGTTTGTTTTGTACAAATATAAATGTAAATAACTTGTATGTTATAAAGAATGACAATAATAAAGAAAAAGTAGAAGAGTTAACGCGTGCCATTAATAAATTACCAACGTGGACCGGCCCACGGTTACATATTTTAAGAGGAATAAAAAGGATTACCGATACAGACACAATCCGTGTCATACTAAATGACTACCACATGCTGCCAACTAGTGGCCATGCTGGCATTAGGCGAATGTTAAACAATATTAAAAGACTGTATTTCTGGAACGGCATGGAAAAAGATGTCATAAATTTCGTGAAAAAGTGCGATTCATGTCAGAGACAGAAACACAGTAAGTATATACGAGAACCAATGTCAATAACTGACACAGGTAAGTCAGCTTTTAGTAGAATATTTTTAGATTTAGTTGGCCCGTTAATTAAGGATGACAATGGTTATAATTATATATTAACATTACAATGCGACCTCACAAAGTATGTCGAAGCCTATCCCCTAACAACTAAAGAAACGGTGGCGGTTGCTACTGCATTTGTAAACAACTTCATTCTACGCTACGGCATACCTAGTGAGATCGTTACCGATCGAGGGACGGAATTTATTTCAGCTACCATGCAAGAAGTGTGCAAACTGTGACGATCCGATAATCTCGTTTCGTACAAATCTATGCATGCATATATAATAATAATAAGTTGCAATATTAATCATTATTTTCATTCCAAATAAAAACATCATTCAAAACATCGGTAGCAAAGGTTCTAAACAGGTCGAAACTCGACTTGGCGTCAGGCGATGGTGCGCAGCCAATCACGATCGAGATGAGCGCGTCGGCGCTGGAGGGTGCGCTTCGGATGCCCATATATGGTAATACAGGCGAGCAGGGCCGTCGGGGCTCCGGGGGGACGCTAGCGTGGCAGGTTCGGGCGGGGCCGGCACCCGAGCGGGCTATATAAGCCAGTACACGGGGCGCAGGGGGAACATTCAGGAACGAGTCGCGGGTCGAGGCAGCCACGGGGAGATCTCTCCAAAGATAAGAAGGAGTCATGTGAGTTCTTTAATATTTATCACTGTTTTTCTTTGTGATTTCAATATGATGTTCTATTGTGCTTTATTATATGACTATTTTGGTGATACCTTGAAACGTAACTGATTTAATAGGGGTTTTTATTATACACTTAGAATAATCTATGGATTTTAAATAATTCTCTGAAATTCTGGAACATATTATATTATAATTTTATTACAATGCTTATCTGCATATTTTCTGTGTTTGAGATCCAAGGGTCTTACATTAATTCCAAGGAATGCTGAAGCAAACTAAATTATTTTATATGAGAACTTATTACAATGTTAATTATATGGTTATCTGTACAAGCTTTTGCTTTAATTGGACTAAGGTTCTAAACAACTTCAGAAAAACAATGCTTAACTGCATGCTTTTGTGTTTGAGATCCAAGGGTCTTAAATTAATTCCAAGGGGTCCTGAAGCAAACTAAATGATATTTTATGTGTTAATTATATGGTTATCTGTACAAGCTTTTGCTTTTAAGTGAACTAAGGTTCCAACCAACTTCAGAAAATACTGAAGCAATTTATATTTTATTTATTTTTTCAGAAATAAAAGATTATTTTATTTCTGGATATTTGATAATACTGTGATATTACATTTTTATTATTTATTATATCTTTAGAATGAGCTGCTAAAGGGGACTATATTTTTTGGAGATTTAATTGCTAAAGTATATGGGATAGCTGGGTTTTGAGAATAAAAAATAATGGGACAAGAAGATATTTCAGTTTTGGTTTTAAAATTATTTTTGTTATTTTGATTGAATAATTCCTGGTACAATTCTTACTTCTTTTGTGTAATGTTTATAATATAGGGTAGCTTAAGAAACTAGTGACGTAAGTCAGTCTGTAACCGACCAGTACACGCTATACTAGTACTCCCGTGTTTTATTCTGGAATATATCCTGAAACCTTTCAGTGGCGACGAAAAAGAACATACGCGTGTAAAAAGTGAGGTTTTTACGATTAAATTCAGTAATTCACGAGTGAGAAGATGTTAGCAACGAATCTGGTGTTAGGTAACAGCCTGGTGTTCGACCACCGCACGCAGGAGTGGGCCATTTTTAAAAGTCGGTTTACACAGTTTTGTTTGGCAAACAAATTTACAGAAGAAACCGATAAATCTGGTGCTACACGGCGAGCGATACTACTTTCTGCCTTGGTGGAGGACACGTTCCGCATCGCTAAGGACTTAGTGTCTCCGGACAATCTAGATTCGATCGGCTATACGGACCTTATTGCGAAATTAGACGGCCATTTTGAAGCTAAGCGATGTGTTTTCGCGGAGCGATATTTATTCTACAAAGCGGAACAGCGCCCGGGAGAGGAGTTAAGTGACTGGGCGGCGCGTGTGCGCAGTTTAGCACAATATTGTTCGTTCACTACAGAACTCGATTCGGCGTTGAGAGACCGTTTTGTGCTTGGTTTAGAAAACAGAAAGGAAAAAGAAAAACTTTTTGCTGAAGACCCAACTTCGTTGACGTTTAGTAAAGCATTGCAGCTGGCTCAGAGTGTGCGCTGCGCCCGGCTGGCCGTGCATGGCAACAGCGGCACGGCTAGCGCCGGCGCCGGCACGTCTACAGGTGCCGTAGCCGAATGGCATTTCTCCGACGCCAAACGAAAACGAAACGTAGTCTGGCTCTGTCGCGCCAATACGCAAGAGCGATAGGGATAGATATCTACTAGCGTTTCGTTTCGTGAGCGTTTCGTGAGCGTTTGTGCCATTCGGCTACGCACCCTGGTGTGTTCGCGATGCGCCCCGCCGCGGAAAGTGATAAGAAGAAAACCAAGTGTAGTGCGTGTGGTTATCACGGACATTCCAAAGATCAGTGTAAATTTACTCAGTATTCGTGTAAAAAGTGCGGAAAGAAAGGCCATTTGAGCCGAGTGTGTAAATCTAAAGTTAAGGCCACAAATTTCTTAGCGGAGGATACTGATGATATTTGCGAAGGTATTTATGATTTTTTTCTTATCCGTTCTGTTAATGGGAAACCTATGATGCAATCGGTATTGATTAATAACAAGTCGATTTTGTGTGAAGTTGATAGCGGCAGCGCAGTGTCCGTCTTACCCGCCCATGTTTACACAAAAACATTTAAATCAAAGTATGCTCTGTGTAAGTGTAACGTAAGGCTCAATTGTTACGATGGCAATAAAATCACACCTGTAGGTTATATCTTATTACCGGTTAAGTTTGATGACCGTACAATTGAAATTAAGTTTTTTATTATTGCTTCGATTGATTCACAAATGGCACAGTTACCATTGTTAGGGCGTGATTTTATTAGCAAGTTTGACCTACATTTATGTAACTTTAATTGTCATAACATAAAGGAGGATCAGATATTTAAAAACTTGTACGAAAAGTATTCGCAAGTATTTTCGGAAGAACTTGGCACTTTTAAACCTTATCAAATTCAGTTAAAAATTAATAAAAATGCAGAGTTTAAGTTTTTTAAGCCTCGAACGGTACCTTTAGCGTTAAAGCCTAAAGTTGAAGCTGAATTGCAGAGATTACAAGACCTGGGAATATTGGAGAAAGTCGAACATTCCGATATAGCTACGCCGATTGTTCCCGTGTTGCGTTCGGATGGAAATATTCGTATCTGCGGCGATTACTCAGTAACGTTAAACAAAATGTTATTTATTGACAACTATCCATTACCGCGGATAGAAGATTTATTTTCTAAATTACATGGCGGGGTAGAATTTTCAAAATTAGACCTGTCCAGAGCCTACAATCAGCTGGTACTAGACGAACCGTCACGCAATTTAACCTCACGCAATTTGTCAATAAAGTTAAAGAGCTTAGGGACTAGGTTCTGTCGGGAATGCCAGTTTGAATTAAATATTTTTATTTCGGATTTGGTTTTAATAAATTAAAGAGACTCAGGTCTTTTCTCTTGCTACTTGGCATTGAAGTTATGATGCTTGTTTGGGCAGGAGGTCCAGGCTTGAGTATATCAGCTAAGCGTAACGTGACAGTTGAGGCAAGTCTTGTATAGCAATGCGTACGAGCTTACCACATACAATGATGGCCATTAAATGGAATTTTCTTGTTCAAATATAGTGATTGTAATTTTCATTTGTCGATATGTTGGAGGAGAGTCTGGGGTTCTATGGTTTATAAAGTTCAAAATTTTTGAGAGAACCGGTTGATAGTAGGGCTTCCAAATACCGGACCTTTTCCAATACCGGTATTCATTCCGGTATTGGCGATTTCAATACCGGGATCCCGGGATCCCGGTATTGAAATCGGGAAAATATAAAAACCAAGTAATTTGCTTAAAATAACAAATTTTATTCAAAATTTCATTTGTTACTTTTCATGCGTGTTATACTACAGCGGAATCTTGCCAATCCGACTTACAAATGGGTCAAATCGATTAAATTTCCAACTTTAAAAGTTTCGATTTCAAATTTCAACCCAAAACGGTTCGCAAACTTATGTGGCTAAGTCGGTTCAACTTTTATTGTTTTTAAGTATACATAGTTCAAAAGGCTACGCCCTGTGCTCTTTATTTTTGTTATGAGTGGGACTGAGGACGCAGTATAAAAGCAAGTGGGAAAGAGCGCCAGATCTACTCAGGTGATTCTGTAAGTTAGATATCGCCGCCAGATCGGACATTTTGCAAGAAGACGCGGCCATAGCAAACCATGTTTTCTGCCAAATCGATCTCTTTAAGCTCGTGCGGAATAAAACCTTTTACATTTTAATAATAACAGGCCTTTGCATCTATAACAGACGATTCAAGCAGCATCCTTGCGACACTTACGTTCGTGGCTGTATAGCCCAATTCGAGAGAGAACCTCGTCCGCACACACGCCAGGTATATGCTCCCCCAGATGGGCGGGGATTTGAGGCCTGCTCGTTGTAACAGTCAAAAGGTGACCTACCTACCCTAGCCTATACTCTACCATAAGCACCCCATATATTTAACAACCCAAGACCCATTAAGCTCAATAACTACCCCTGAATTTAATCCCAATTTATTTTGTTTGTTTTTGTTCTGCATTTAAAACGTTTGGCCATAAGAAAAATAATAAAATGTGATCGTTTAGTAAAGGTAGGAAGCCTAAGCTGTACGAAGTAACCACAAATCCTTTTCTCAAGTGTAGGAAGTTTCAACACACTAGATATTCCCCTAACATTTAGAAATTCTACCTCCTAGGTAATAATAGTTTCCGCTATTCTGATATTCCCTATAGATGAGTACCGATACATAATTTATTTTATAGAGCAATTACAACCAACATATTCTTTCAATTCTCATAGTCAAATATACACTTTGTGAAGTAGAAAGAAATAAAATACAATAATTAAGGTGAAAAATTCAATTTATTTGTCAAATTTTTAGGAATTTTATTTTTAAAGGTGTTTTATCCCCGACGCGTCTTAGTATGAATTACAATACATAGTCGGTAATACATACGAGACTGGACCATCAACGTAGAGCTATTTGCCAGTTCAATTCTTTCTTTGAATCGAATATAAAATTGGAACTCTATTTCTATTATTTCTATTTTAAATTATCAGTGAGAATCAGCAAAAATACAACTTCACTATTAATACTATTCACAGATAATTAAAGGAAAACTCTCAGCAATTCAAGAATTCCAAGAACCCCTTGTTTTATTTTGTATTTAGGGCTTTATTTAGGCAAATACCCCTGGTTTGCGCATGAGGTAAGGTCGCCTATTCTGTCATCTAAAATGCCAGGCCTTGGATCCTTTCTTAGAATCATCTTTTCTGGAATGTGAACCTATCAACCGGTTCTCTTAAAAATTTTGAACTTTATAAACCATAGAACCCCAGACTCTCCTCCAACATATCGACAAATGAAAATTACAATCACTATATTTGAACAAGAAAATTCCATTTAATGGCCATCATTGTATGTGGTAAGCTCGTACGCATTGCTATACAAGACTTGCCTCAACTGTCACGTTACGCTTAGCTGATATACTCAAGCCTGGACCTCCTGCCCAAACAAGCATCATAACTTCAATGCCCACTAGCAAGAGAAAAGACCTGAGTCTCTTTAATTTATCAAAAACAAATCCGAAATAAAAATATTTAATTCAAACTGGCATTCCCGACAGAACCTAGTCCCTAAGCTTCTCAAAACCCAGCTATCCCATATACTTCAGCAATTAAACCTCCAAAGATATAGTCCCCATTAGCAGCTCATTCTACAGATATAATAAATAATAAAAATATAATATCACGTATAAAGAAATAAAAATAATCTTTTATTTCTGAAGAATAAATAAAATATAATTGGCTTCAGCATTTTCTGAAGTTGATTAAGAACCTTAGTTCATTTAAAAGCAAAAGCTTGTACAGAATAACCATATAATTAAGACATAAAATATCACTTAGTTTGCTTCAAAACTCTTTGAAATTAATGTAAGACCCTTGGATCTCAAACACAAAAGCATGCAGTTAAGCATTGTTTTTCTGAAGTTGTTTAGAACCTTAGTCCATTTAAAGCAAAAGCTTGTATAAATAACCATATAATTAACATTGTAATAAGTTCTCATATAAAATAATTTAGTTTGCTTCAGCATTCCTTGGAATTAATGTAAGACCCTTGGATCTCAAATACAGAAAATATGCAATAAGCATTGTAATAAAATTATAATATAATATGCTCTAGAATATCAGAGAATTATTTAAAATCCATAAATTATTCTAAGTGTATAATAAAACCCCTAATAACTCAGTTATGTTTCAAAGTATCACAAAATAGTCATATAACAAAGCACAATAGAACATCATAATGAAATCACAAAGAAAAACAGTGATAAATATTAAAGAACTCACATGACTCCTTCTTATCTTTGGAGAGATCTCCCCGTGGCTGCCTCGACCCGCGACTCGTTCCTGAATGTTCCCCTGCGCCCCGTGTACTGGCTTATATAGCCCGCTCGGGTGCCGGCCCCGCCCGAACCTGCCACGCTAGCGTCCCCCCGGAGCCCCGACGGCCCTGCTCGCTTGTATTACCATATATGGGCATGCAACGCGCACCCTCCAGCGCCGACGCGCTCATCTCGATCGTGATTGGCTGCGCACCATCGCCTGACGCCAAGTCGAGTTTCGACCTGTTTCCTAGAACTTTTGCTACCGATGTTTTGAATGATGTTTCTATTTGGAATGAAAATAATATTATATTTATGCATGCATAGGTTTGTACGAAACGAGATTATCGGATCGTCACAATTGCCCCCAACATTTGTCACAGAGGAAAGGTTTTGTAAACCTTGACTCGGAGCACAAATGTTCCCACTCTAAATCAGATATTGTTATTTAACCCTTTGATGTAAATGTGGTGTGTAAAGTGACCAATACTAGAAAGGAAGCAAATTATCCGGCATGAAATTATAAACCCACAGAATTATGACCCATGAGTCCAATTGCTTTCAGACAGAATTTCCACCCTCCATGCGACACTTGGTTGTGAGGCAAGTGAGCCCTATGTAGCAAAGTCCTCGCGTTTCATCCGGAATCTACGACCGTAGCCATTGAGATTCCACCACCTACATTGCCCAGATGTCCAGAAACAACGAAAACCTCCCCATAAAGAATGGAAAAACCTTTGCGGTAACCTCCAACACTTTTTCCCAGTGGCAATAACTCCAGTCAATAACCCACACAGGACAATCGGTTCCTTTCTTTCTTGGCGTGATGTAGTACTCTATTTCCAAGCAAGAAAGCTAGAAGTATTTTGAATTCATATATATTACGTTATGGCTCAAATGATTTCCACTCGATTTTTTTTTTTTTTTTTATTCGTGTGGAACCCAAACGAACTCTAAAGTCCTTATCTGAGGTTAGCGTCAGGATAGATGGACACGAAGTAATTCAAACATGTGTTTTAAGTCACATGCTTGACCACCCCACATCACGTAAGCTCAGGAGTCAGCCAAATGGTCAGTTAAGAATGTAGAAGACATCCTTAAAAGTATTTGAAAGTCTCGACCGAGTTACTGGTAATACAAATGGACAGGAAGGAACTCCTGGACAGCCTCAGCCTTGCTATTACATTAATAATAACTTTATTTTATTTTGTGGAAGTTATTATTATCATAATCCTACTTATGATGAAAAATTACTATAAAAATTATACATATCTGGATGTATATCGGCTGCAAAATGCCATACTTCTACAAAGCAATTGATTTCAAAAAAATCATTTCTATAGAAAGCTTCTCAGTTAAATAGCAATAACCAAAACTGTCTATCAGAGGCACACATTTCTCTCCAAAGGTAGGACCGCCACGTCACTGCAGTTCAAACACATGGTTCTTTTTTTTTTTTTTCCACGTGCTTGCTGTGCAGCCCGGTACCCCGGATCCCCTAAGATAGGTTAAGCAAACTAAATCAAAACACTCCTTCTGCAAACCCACTCGTTCATAGAGAGTGTGACGGACGAATAGTGATAGCTTCTTGTAGAGTATTGTGTTATCAAAAAGAATTTACCTATAAAAGGTATGACCTTAACCTAACACCAATATTCTCTTGATAACACATCTTTGTTCCCCTTTTCCCCGTTTGCAAATAACAATAACTGTTGTCAATATTTGATGATAAACAACTCTTAATAAACTCTCTCATACAAAATCATACATCAATTCTTTCATCCATCCTCTCTTACATCTACACATAACATACATCATCTGAGTCGTACACACATATCATACATGTTCCATTCAATCATCTTTTATTCTTCCTCACTCGCTCTTTCATACAGTTTAATACAAAGTTGCAAACAATCAAAATATTGACAGTAAAAAAAAGTTAATCCCATTTCCTTTTGAATAAAATATTTACTGCATTGTGCTTTATATTGACAAAATCTACATAGTATACTATATTACAAAACATAACTTATAATTAAAGTTTACGCTTACGCTTAATGTTTAACGTAATTGGTTGAGACAAATTACGCTAAAAATAAATATAGTCAGAGCAACGTTAGAATTAATTCCTGATAGTCATGAATAAACCCTTACACATACGAAACCATGACTTGCTGTTCAACAAAAAGCCATAGCCCCGCACATGCACTGGCCATCCACAATCACCAAAAACCAATCCCACATCACTTCAACCATAAAAGTTACGCCTTATATGCTCTAAAAATTACGCTTAATCATTTACGCCAAATTGCAATTAAATTTACGCAAAATGTACTTTACTTAACGCCAAATTAGTTACGCCAATTGCTTTAATCAAAATTACTACGCGCTATGCCACTTAACTTAGGTATTCTAACTACAAAATGGTAACATGTTCATCTTACATTTGACCAGCCACAAATATCCTGAACCAAACGATTACCCACGTCTCATTCTTCATTATCCAGATCCTCTTCAGATGTTTTTGAACTTGTTTATTCTGCCGACGTAGTAGATCCTACTGACTGCACAAATATGTTCTTGGAGGGGCTTCAGGCGAAGACAGCCACCCCAATTCATAGATCTGCTACTGCAACTGCGGCTCGTACAACTGCTGCTGGCTCTGTAACTCAAAAGCTCGAAGCACGAAACGCGTCGAGTTAGCGTAATTACAAGGAAAATATGAACCTTGGATTATCCTTTATTTTTAGTTTCCCCAACACAACATTGCAAAATTAATACTGTTACAGTTACACGATATTTTTAGCTAGGTGGAGGATAAAATGACGGCTTAAAGACGGATGTCCCTTATTTACAATCAGTTTTACTTGGGAATAGAAAAACATGACTAAATCTATGCTTGATAAACAAAATAATAAATTTTAGTGTAAGTAGCTAATTGGTTCATCAAACTAAGGTCTAATTAATAGGTTCTCGTACAACTTCGCACATAGTCATTACATTGTAGTTCATTGTTGCTAGGTCCTTGAATAAAATATTTCTATTCATTTCCCATCCACATGATAAGAAACATACTTTAAAGAACAATATTGTCATGTAACGATGCGTAAATAGATACTACTACGCCACCATAACTAGATATCCTAACACTAAATTTAACGCATGTTCCTTATGACACTTGCCCCCATGTCATTGCAAGTTTTATGCTATTGACTAACTCTGTAAATGTAAAACTGTTAGATACTGGCTTCTAACCTTTGCCGAATTATGATGACGAGCACCCTCAATTATTAATTAAGTCAAACGGAAACAAAAGTAACAAACACATACACTTACAATTTAATTCATCTGGTGCTTACACAAACTAATTACAATTTTACATGCTGGCACACGTGCCCCCCTGCGAACTAAACTTTTACATACTCAGTTGTGATAACCAAACACGGAATAACTCACAACAAAAGTCCTCTTTAACACACGTCGTAATAATTACAACTCTCTTTACTCGCTGGCATACATGCCCCCGTGACAACTAAAATTTAGCGTATTCTAAAGGGTTCAAATTGTGAGAAGCTAAATAAAGGAACCAATTGACCAAAGTTTAATCACAAATGGATAACCTTGAACAATAAGATTAAAAACAAAACTAAAATAAATATAGAGGAAGAACCTTAAAACTAAACTAAAACAAATTAAAAGGAAAAAACTCAAACAATAAAATACACAAAAATATTTCATTGCCGGGGTTTCGAACCGGTAATCTACCGCTTCGTAGCCCAATCCACTGAACTAAGTGTGCTACGGCGACTGTGTTGAAATAGGCAATGTATATCGACGAAGACAGATTGCCTTGATGTTTAATTTTCTTTCATTTATCTTTTCTGATTATTTTACCACCGTAGGAACAATTGCGTTTCGGACAAAATGTCGCACGAAAAATATGAATGAACACTAAGCACATTTAGAACTAGTCCTGTAAATACACGAACAGTCGTATAACACTTACCCCGCGACAATATCCCACTCGCACGTACCGCTAGTACATATGATTACGGTATACACCGTCCTTTTCACGTACGATAAATCTCCACAGTTTAAATTTCTAAAATGACGGAATTTCTCATTGACCTCTCACCTTTCTTGACGGTCCACCTTCATTCTTTTCTTCGCAACACCCTACATTTTAAATGTATGTTGTCACCAATCTACCCGTTGCCCTCTAAAGTCTACAAATTGAAACTAGATGGCATTATTAGGATCATGTAATGCGATGTTATGCTAAAACATCATGTTTCAACCACAAGCATTACCGTATCACTTGAAACAAGTGACTACTAAAATAACATACATACACATACCATTACATTTAAAATACAAAAATGTTCCTTTACATACTTGTTGGCCTACTTCAGGTCCTCTTTGCGAAACTAACTCTTCTTCATCTATCACAAATTACAGACAAAAATTCTATGATTTAGGTTTTGGTGATGAAAATAGTTTATTTCTCTTACTTTAAGCTTTATTTAATTACGTCAACGATTTCAAAAGTAATTAATTAGATGAATAGCCCTTAACAGAAAATAAATGACTTCTAAATAGTCTCGTAACATACATACATTACATACCTACATTCAAACACAACTATACATACATTCAGAAAACACACAACTATGAAAATTGAAATTTGTCTTTAAGTGTGTTCTCACACTATCCGATCCGACCTCGGATATCGCATCGGACAATGCGAAAACGCCCTAGCTATGATGCATTTTAACCTCTTAATATAAGTTTATCTATGTATAATGATGGTAATGACAAGTATTAAGATGGAGACATCGGTTGCGGACAATCGCCCGTACTACAATACAATACAATAGTTAGTACATACTCTTACCCTCTGCTGACAGTTACATTGAGTTGAAATTTGACTAACAAAAATTTTCCTATTTCTAAGTAAGTCACATGTAGGTATATTTTCAAAATCAAATAAGTAGCTAGAAAGTATAAATACCTACGTTTATGAAAAACGTAATGAACTATCCCTTATTTACTGAATTGATGCTATAGAATTGGAATGTAAAATTGGATTTAAACTATTGAATATATTAGACGCAGATTTTACTGAGTAGGTATGAAAAATAATTTTCCTTTGACATGCA
The DNA here is from genome assembly GCF_023078275.1 of Leguminivora glycinivorella. Taxonomy (NCBI): domain Eukaryota; kingdom Metazoa; phylum Arthropoda; class Insecta; order Lepidoptera; family Tortricidae; genus Leguminivora; species Leguminivora glycinivorella. Next base: position 7,864,043 of record NC_062971.1, read on the forward strand.
ATATTATGAATACCTACTTACATACCTACTTCCACAGAATATATGATAAAACAAATACTTACTACTTACTTGGTACTTACTTATACCTATTACTTACTACTTACTTCGCTGGCACGATAACCCAAAATGAGTTTCGTCCTTCAACACAAGAACACACCGTTTCGTTCGGTTTTGAGCGGTATCGTTACCTCACATTCGCCTTGAGAGCATGGGAGAACGCCGTCCTGCTAGTCTCCCTAAATATCGTTGAGCGGATAGAGTGAACGTAGACCTCCGTGAGCTCGGCGTCGACGAAAGCAATACTATGAATACCCGACGATAATGGTAATCTACTAATATATCTAGTAAAACAAGTACTTACCAGTTACCTTGGTTTAAGAAACTAATTAAAGTTAAGAGTGAAACATTTCATAATACTACTTGACTCTATTTGACCTTACTTGACTCTAATGGTAATCTAAAAGTTTACTCTTAAGAGTGTTTATCAAAATTTAAAAGACTAGTTAATTTTAAGACTAAAACTATTACTAAAATTGCTAATACAACTAGTTTTGTTTAAAGAAGTATAAAAGATTAACATGAAAATCCTTCTAATGTTGAATAAAGGTAGCAATGTTAAAACTGACAATTATGTACCAACATAAACTACAAAAAGGCTCAATAAACTACGGTTGCACTCACATTGTTATATCGCTGTTGTTGCAACATGTCTCGGGCCAATAAAAATAATCACTCAAGAAGATTCCAATTTAATTGAATGCATTAAGGTTTATCTCGCCGAATCTATAAAGTTACGAAGATTATAATATTTCAGACATGCTCACTTACCTCGACATAATATGAAACTGCTAACTGACTCTAACTAGTCTGACTTCATTTACCATTTTACCAATTTCTTCTACCAAGTCGGTGACAAACAGGCAATTATACGGCCCGCCTGATGGAAAGCCGTCCCCGCAACAATTTTTGAAACCTTTTAGTATCTTCTGGCTGATATTTACTCCACTGTGCCTTGAATCAATTCACATAAACTTCTAAGTTTCCTAAGCTATAAATGGGAAAAATAAACAATAGAAAAACATAACAGAACATAACAAAAGTAAATAGGGTTAGTAAAAACAACAAAAGAGTAATTAGACATCTTAAATATGTCCCGTTAACTTGTAAATCTTGGTTTCTTCCAACTTCGAACTTCCTGCATCTTCACGTGCCCCCCCCTTATATTAAAGTCTTGACCCACCATTATACAAGAATAAGATAAGTAGTGTAGACCTAAAAATATAAAAACACAATGTTATAAGAGGGATAAAAATTATGCAACTCCCATCTACTTTTATTCTGATTTCGAACTTTACTGAAAAGCCCGCCTTCAACAGAAGTTTCACCCTAAACGTACTTACATAATATCTACACATTATGTGAGTATGTTTGGTAAAACATATAACTTTTTATGGGGTAGGAGGCAAACAAGCAGACAGGTCGCCTACTGGTAAGCGATCACTGCCACCCATGGACACTGGAAACACCAGAAGTGTTGGAGGTGCGTTGCCGGCCTTTAAGATAAGTGTACACTTTTTTTTTTTTGAAGATTTCAAAGTAGTATCGGTCCGGTCCGAAAATAACGCCGATGACGATTCATTCTATAGTTTAGCTGTATGGGCAGACATAACAATCGAAGACATTTAAAACCAGGTTCGGCTTTGCGAGCCATACTTATACATATTCATAAAAGAAAGTTGTAAAAGTCGCTGACATGGACTATATTTTATTCGCGTTTTAGTGATAAAACTGCCTATTTCTACCTATTTATATACTCTCACTCAACATTATGTATACATAAATGTAATGTGTAATATGGTGCAATAAAGTATGTTTACATACTTACTTACTTAATATTAAGTGATGATGTTTAATGATATGTACTTAAAGTGTTAGTTCCTTATAACAATCCCTACAAAAACGTTCCTTCAATGTTGTTCTTGAAACCCTTTCATATTTCTACTCATACATACATATAATCACGGCTATATCCCATAAAGAGGTAGGCAGAGCACATGAACTACCAAGTTTCAGTGCCACTATTCATACGAAGAAAGCTGAAGTAATCTTTGCTTTAGTTGCTAACACTAAAATCCTGACGACATATGAACGTCTTATAAACTATATGGCAGCTCATCACAAAAACTGAAGGATTAAAACGAGCTTTGAGACTAAATAAGAACTAATACATGTTAATTAATAGAATAAAGATTACATGAAACCTTACACTAACCGCGTATATAAACAATGGTATTCTAAATGTTGAAGACGACAATCGTACGCTACGTAAAATTGCTATTACAAAATGACAGGCGTTATTTTTGTGCCATACTAACTAACAAAATCCAACTCACTAGACTATCCTGTTTGCCGTTGGTAAACACAAATCTATTCTATTTTGACCATCTATCAAATTATAGAACTTCCTACTCTAATGTTGATAACCATACAATAGACTAATATCAACACTAAGATTAAGTAAAGATAAAAGTAAATTAAGTAAAGGTAAGTTAAGAACATATTAAGTTTTAAGTGAGAACCCTTATTCTATAGGATAAAGTCCTGCTCCTAGGTTTTCCAGAGCTCTCTATCTGAAGTAGTCGTCAACCAGTTGGGACTAGTCGGCGACGGCGGGCGGCGGCGGCGAGGCGGTGGCGGCAAGGCGGCGGCGAGGCGGCGGCGACGGTAGGCAAGGCGGTGACGGCAGGCAAGGCGGCCACGGCAGGCAAGGCGGCGACGGCAGACAGGGCGGCGACGGTAAGCGGTCTGACTAGCCCATGGAGCATGACTAGGCGAGGCGGTGCATGAGGCGGCGGCGGCGAAGGCTGACAAACGCGTGGCGCGTGACGACACGGTGAGGTAAGGCTGCGGCGGTAGGCGACGAGGCGGCGGCGCGGGTGCGAGCCCGGCCGTCCCTCTTCTCGTTTGAATCTCAAGATTTGGCGTAGGCACTAGTTTTACGAAAGCGACTATCGACTGATCTTACTACACGTAAAATACTAAATAAATGCTAAACAAGTAGGTATGTTGAAGACATTGAAACTAACCTATTGCGGCTATGTACTTACAAAGTAAAACTTACAGAAATAAACTAAAACTACCTAAAAATTATACTTAAACTAAAAATGAAACTTAAAGTAAGAACCTTAAGCTACCTAAAAATATGTGAATACAAATTGTGATGTTTCCTTTTTGGAATCTCCCTTTTTATTCTACTTAAGTAGATTTTTCTTTTCTCGCTGATCCAACAAAATCTATAATGGCCGTTAGAACTTTAAACTGAAACATTCATTACGTATCGAAACGTAGGTATAACAATAAAACGGTGACAACTTGACTAAAGCTATCCTAATTAATAATACACTAGGACCTAGAACTAACTAAGATAAAACTAATTGTTAGACGCCAAGAGGAGTCTAAACCGCTAAGTTCGAGAATCTCGCTATCCCTATAACTATACATTTATCTCTCAAAAAGCTATAATTTTCTATAACTGACCTTGGTTACTTAGCCACTATATTTACCCCTTCATAGAAATTTCACTTACAAACAAAAGCATAACATTATATTCAAAATTTCTATAAATAATCAAAATCATAAAACACAACTATATAAGTAACCCAAATATCCTAAAAAAACAGAAAAAGTAAAAAAACAGAAAACGTTGATTGTCGCATCGGAGGTTCGAACTCCGGACCCTCGAATCACATGTCCGACGTATTACCGCTGAGCCACTTACGCAGTTAGCATAAGTACGAATTTGTTGACCAATATCCTCCGTGTGACATAGTTTGAAAACCCCACAATCCCTACATCTTTGGTCAATTTTACCTATAAAAGATTTTAGCTTAAATTTTAGCTCGCTAACATTACTAAACACTAAAACTAACTTTCCTACGCTTTCTTATGAACCATGACTAAGAACACTCCCGACTAATTCAGTTTTCAAACAAAAAATAATCTAAGTTGGTTCCTGCGCTCGGGAGCTACGATAGCACAGACAAACACACACAGACAGACAGACAGTCGAACAGACAGACAGACATACTTACATACAGACAGACAGACAGACATACGTACAGACAGACAGACAGACACACGGACAGTCGAACAGACAGACAGACGTACAGACAGACAGTCAGACATACATACATACATACATACAGACAGATATACAGACGGACAGACATACATACAGAAAAACAGACATACATACAGACAGACAGACAGATATACGTACAGAGAGACAGTCAGACATACATACATACATACAGACAGACTTATAGCACTCCGTAGCGCGTCGTTTTTACTCGCTACGCTCGTGGTTCAATACCCTACTATTAACTTCGGCATGACCGGTCAAACAACAAACCACTCGCTACGCTCGCGGTTCAATACTAGAAACCCTCGCTTAGATACCCAAGTATCAACTTTGGCACGACCGGTCAAGCAGTAAACCACTCACTACACTCGCGGTTCAATGCTGAAATTCCCCGCTTAGATACTAAAATATCATCATTGGCACGACTAGTCAAACAACAAACTACTCGCTACGCTCGCGGTTTAATACTAGAATCTCTCGCTTACGCGAATAGCAACATTGGCAAATACGGTTTAACAACAACTTTGCCCCCTTGTAAAATAAATAACTAGGTATCTATTATTATTTATTTAATCCTAGTCACAATACAATACTAAATTAACCTACCAAACCCCTGTTTACAGTTTATTGAACAATTTTGTCGAAAAAAGACAAAAAAACCCCTCTCAAAATCAAAATCTGTTTTGTGATGAAATTTTGATTCCCTCGTATATTTTCAACCTGAGCGCACCGTCTAGTATCCACGTAACCCACCAGACTATACTCGCTCTGTCAGTGTTGCCCGCTAAAGTTCACTGACAGATGGCACTTTTCCTCACTAGTAACAATAGTCCCATAGTTTGTCAAAAAAAGCAAACAACTTTCTCCGTGTTTTCACTTGTTTATCAAGTTTTTAAAGTAATAATTATTCTATTTTTTCAAGTGGAAATATATTCGCGTACATAACAATCAATGAGGTAAAACCCCCGTACAAAAATAAGTGATAATTTAACCGCAATTCCACGACTATTGAAGCCGGCAAAACAACGTAACCTATCAGTGAAATTCATCATTTACTGTGAAACGAAATATAACAAATCTAGTTAAAATGTGTAATGTGTTAGATATTCAGTAACTACCACATGTTGTGTAAGTGATTTGTGGAATAGTGTTAAGTGATATGTGGAAAGAAAATGGTCAATCACCATTTATTGTCTTCAAACCCGTTGAATGCTGTAAGGTTAGTAATCAATTTATAGTTACACTGTATATAAATAAGATGCGTATAATCAAAGCTACTCAAACTTAATACAATGAGTTGAAACTACAACTCGAGTCCTTTTTCACTGCAACAAATTGTGACATTAAAACATGTCACTTGCAAAACAAAACAAATACACTCTTAAGTAAAACAAAAACATGAACAAATGTGAACAAATGAAGCTAACAACATTCTAATGTGGCAAACAACCGCAACATGGCATACGAATGCCCGTCCTGATCACAAATAGCCCGTGCTGGTCTCGGCACCAAATTGTAACAGTCAAAAGGTGACCTACCTACCCTAGCCTATACTCTACCATAAGCACCCCATATATTTAACAACCCAAGACCCATTAAGCTCAATAACTACCCCTGAATTTAATCCCAATTTATTTTGTTTGTTTTTGTTCTGCATTTAAAACGTTTGGCCATAAGAAAAATAATAAAATGTGATCGTTTAGTAAAGGTAGGAAGCCTAAGCTGTACGAAGTAACCACAAATCCTTTTCTCAAGTGTAGGAAGTTTCAACACACTAGATATTCCCCTAACATTTAGAAATTCTACCTCCTAGGTAATAATAGTTTCCGCTATTCTGATATTCCCTATAGATGAGTACCGATACATAATTTATTTTATAGAGCAATTACAACCAACATATTCTTTCAATTCTCATAGTCAAATATACACTTTGTGAAGTAGAAAGAAATAAAATACAATAATTAAGGTGAAAAATTCAATTTATTTGTCAAATTTTTAGGAATTTTATTTTTAAAGGTGTTTTATCCCCGACGCGTCTTAGTATGAATTACAATACATAGTCGGTAATACATACGAGACTGGACCATCAACGTAGAGCTATTTGCCAGTTCAATTCTTTCTTTGAATCGAATATAAAATTGGAACTCTATTTCTATTATTTCTATTTTAAATTATCAGTGAGAATCAGCAAAAATACAACTTCACTATTAATACTATTCACAGATAATTAAAGGAAAACTCTCAGCAATTCAAGAATTCCAAGAACCCCTTGTTTTATTTTGTATTTAGGGCTTTATTTAGGCAAATACCCCCTGGTTTGCGCATGAGGTAAGGTCGCCTATTCTGTCATCTAAAATGCCAGGCCTTGGATCCTTTCTTAGAATCATCTTTTCTGGAATGTGAACCTATCAACCGGTTCTCTTAAAAATTTTGAACTTTATAAACCATAGAACCCCAGACTCTCCTCCAACATATCGACAAATGAAAATTACAATCACTATATTTGAACAAGAAAATTCCATTTAATGGCCATCATTGTATGTGGTAAGCTCGTACGCATTGCTATACAAGACTTGCCTCAACTGTCACGTTACGCTTAGCTGATATACTCAAGCCTGGACCTCCTGCCCAAACAAGCATCATAACTTCAATGCCCACTAGCAAGAGAAAAGACCTGAGTCTCTTTAATTTATCAAAAACAAATCCGAAATAAAAATATTTAATTCAAACTGGCATTCCCGACAGAACCTAGTCCCTAAGCTTCTCAAAACCCAGCTATCCCATATACTTCAGCAATTAAACCTCCAAAGATATAGTCCCCATTAGCAGCTCATTCTACAGATATAATAAATAATAAAAATATAATATCACGTATAAAGAAATAAAAATAATCTTTTATTTCTGAAGAATAAATAAAATATAATTGGCTTCAGCATTTTCTGAAGTTGATTAAGAACCTTAGTTCATTTAAAAGCAAAAGCTTGTACAGAATAACCATATAATTAAGACATAAAATATCACTTAGTTTGCTTCAAAACTCTTTGAAATTAATGTAAGACCCTTGGATCTCAAACACAAAAGCATGCAGTTAAGCATTGTTTTTCTGAAGTTGTTTAGAACCTTAGTCCATTTAAAGCAAAAGCTTGTATAAATAACCATATAATTAACATTGTAATAAGTTCTCATATAAAATAATTTAGTTTGCTTCAGCATTCCTTGGAATTAATGTAAGACCCTTGGATCTCAAACACAGAAAATATGCAATAAGCATTGTAATAAAATTATAATATAATATGCTCTAGAATATCAGAGAATTATTTAAAATCCATAAATTATTCTAAGTGTATAATAAAACCCCTAATAACTCAGTTATGTTTCAAAGTATCACAAAATAGTCATATAACAAAGCACAATAGAACATCATAATGAAATCACAAAGAAAAACAGTGATAAATATTAAAGAACTCACATGACTCCTTCTTATCTTTGGAGAGATCTCCCCGTGGCTGCCTCGACCCGCGACTCGTTCCTGAATGTTCCCCTGCGCCCCGTGTACTGGCTTATATAGCCCGCTCGGGTGCCGGCCCCGCCCGAACCTGCCACGCTAGCGTCCCCCCGGAGCCCCGACGGCCCTGCTCGCTTGTATTACCATATATGGGCATGCAACGCGCACCCTCCAGCGCCGACGCGCTCATCTCGATCGTGATTGGCTGCGCACCATCGCCTGACGCCAAGTCGAGTTTCGACCTGTTTCCTAGAACTTTTGCTACCGATGTTTTGAATGATGTTTCTATTTGGAATGAAAATAATATTATATTTATGCATGCATAGGTTTGTACGAAACGAGATTATCGGATCGTCACATCGTGACGCCTCATGCGTTTATCATTCAAGGAGGAGAACCAGGCATTGGCGTGCTTGGATTGACCATCATGAACAACACGGCGCCACGTGGGTCGGTCTCCGGTCAGTCGATGCCACTGGTTGCATGGCATATCAAATGTGACCATGTCACGCTTCACGCAATCTTTAAAGCGCAGCATTGGCCGTCCGACCGGTCTCTTTGCATCTGCAACCTCTCCCAGCAGGATACACATGCCCGAGCCACCTCAGTTGCCTCTTCTTTAGTATGGCTGTGATACTAGGAAGCTGTGTCTCATTCATGCTGTGTTACATTTTATAGTCAGTGTTAATGGACTGTAAATTTAACTTTAATATCACTTTATTAAATAACAAGCATTAAGAGCATTTCTCTATTACACACACTCTATAGTTTCATTATTGGCTTTTGAAATTAGAACATGAGATGATTAAATTTTGTCTTTGGAAACACATTGTCATCAATATCTACGGTACAATTTAGTGGTATTTTTTGTTTTTCGTAGCGCTAGAGGCGCTAAAGCAGTAATAAAATAGATCCGCCAAATCATTGAACAATTAGCCAAGAAAGCGATAAGTATGAATACTGACTTGTGTTTTCTTATTTAATTTTTAAAATCCTGCACCAAACTAAGCTTTCTGTTTAGCCCAATGGTTGACTGGTAGAGAATGCCTCAAGGCGTTAAGCCCGCCATTTGTACTCTTTTTTTGTAAATTTGTGCAATAAAGTTTAAATAAAAAATAAAAAAAAATATAAAGAAAGCTAAATTGTCTGACAGATTATTAAAAATCACATTAAGAAATGATCTATGGAATCACACATTACTTTGCGGAAATCCATGATAATCAAAATCAAAAAGGAACACTTAATTTACGGATAAGAAAAGTAATTTTCATCATTTTGATATTTGAGTAATGAGTTCCCAATTTCGTTACTATAGGAAATGTTACGGAAAAGTTTTGAGCTAGAACGCACACGTACAGTAAAAATAGAATAGCTACGGTATACGTTAGTTTATATGCATTAACCAATTTTTTGAAAAGTTATATCAATGATATAAATGCATCAAGGCGATTTGTTTACAGAGGATCTGTGGCCTATTGTAACTACGTTTGACGTGTTGCTTCTCTGTCACACTTACGTGCGAATTCACTAGTGCGACAAATGTGTCAAAAATGTTCGCGACAGACCCTCCTCAATGAATGCTTTTGACACGTACCTTTACTTCTTCATCTAGGTAATCATTGAAAAAATTATTATTTTCTTACAAATATTGCAAAAACACCAAACAGAGAATGTGTCAAATCGAAAAACGAGAGCAAGAAGCAAGATTTACGCGTATAGTGACCATTGTGATGCAGAAATTTAACGTTTGTGATGAGTAATTTTCGTTCATTTGGCATAATTTGTCAGTTTCTAAAAATACCGGGATCCCGGTATTGCTAAATTAAATACCGGTATTGAAAAGTGCCTCAAAAAAGGCGGGATCCCGGGATCCCGAGATACCGGGATCCCGGTATTGGAAGCCCTAGTTGATAGGTTCACATTCCAGAAAAGATGATTCTAGGAAAGGATCCAAGGCCTGGCATTTTAGATGACAGAATAGGCGACCATACCTCATGCGCAAACCAGGGGGTATTTGCCTAAATAAAGCCCTAAATACAAAATAAAACAAGGGGTTCTTGGAATTCTTGAATTGCTGAGAGTTTTCCTTTAATTATCTGTGAATAGTATTAATAGTGAAGTTGTATTTTCGCTGATTCTCACTGATAATTTAAAATAGAAACAATAGAAATAGAGTTCCAATTTTATATTCGATTCAAAGAAAGAATTGAACTGGCAAATAGCTCTACGTTGATGGTCCAGTCTCGTATGTATTACCGACTATGTATTGTAATTCATACTAAGACGCGTTGGGGATAAAACACCTTTAAAAATAAAATTCCTAAAAATTTGACTAATAAATTGAATTTTTCACCTTAATTATTGTATTTTATTTCTTTCTACTTCACAAAGTGTATATTTGACTATGAGAATTGAAAGAATATGTTGGTTGTAATTGCTCTATAAAATAAATTATGTATCGGTACTCATCTATAGGGAATAGCGGAAACTATTATTACCTAGGAGGTAGAATTTCTAAATGTTAGGGAAATATCTAGTGTGTTGAAACTTCCTACACTTGAGAAAAGGATTTGTGGTTACTTCGTACAGCTTAGGCATCCTACCTTTACTAAACGATCACATTTTATTATTTTTCTTATAGCCAAACGTTTTAAATGCAGAACAAAAACAAACAAAATAAATTGGGATTAAATTCAGGGGTAGTTATTGAGCTTAATGGGTCTTGGGTTGTTAAATATATGGGGTGCTTATGGTAGAGTATAGAGTAGGTTAGGTAGGTCTCCTTTTGACCGTTACAAAACTCTTAAAAATTACACACTTAACCTCAACCGCTTATCATCATCAAACTATAGGTGCGTTAGAAAATAGTCATAAAAATCTAATTTCCTTTTTACGTATTCAAACAAACAACGCGCCCCAAAATTGGAGTACATGGTTACCTTATTGGTCTTTTGCTTTCAATACCACTGTACACAGTGAAACTAAATATAGCCCATTTGAACTTGTTTTTGGCAAATTATGTAGTATACCGAGACATCTAACAGATACTTTAGACCCATTATATTGGGTTGGCACAAAAGTAATGACACACTCTACAAAACTCTATACATTTCCTTTCTTAAGTTAACTGTTTTCGATAATATTCTAGTAAGTTGTAGAACATTCTAGGTACTTCTAATGTGAGGGTATATAAAGCCGCCCTCGTGATTGGTTTAGTTAGATTGAAATAAAATGGACGAGCGACAAGTTCGAACACTTTACTTATCGTGTACTTGTTAGGCCACAGTGCGCGGGCTGCGGATGACAATATCAACACTGCATTGGGCGCTGGAAGTACAAGCCATGCCACGGTGTCCAGATGGTTTGACCGTTTTAAATCAGGAGACAGGAGCCTTGAAAGTCAGTCACGCTCAGGGCGACCACCTGCATTCAATGATGACGATTTACGCCGCGAACTACAGTCGAATCCTGATGCTACTACTCGTGAATTAGCGGAAGCACTTAACTGCAGTCACCACGCTGTGGAATACCATCTGCATGAGCTTGGGTATGGAAAAGTTTTGGCTCAATGGGTACCGCACATCCTTACCGACGCCAGTCGTGCAGTCCGTGTCGCCATCTGTCAATCACTTTTGCTGCTACCCCGACGTAAAGAGTTTTTGACTGATCTGGTTACGGGAGATGAATCATGGATTTATTATGAGAACGATACACATCGTGCTTTTTGGCTGCCTCGAGAAGAAACGCCACCAACTCAACCGAAGCTGAGTCAAAAGAACCGCTTAAATGTTTTGCTTTGTTGTTTCTGGGACTCGCAAGGCATGCTGTTTCATGAACACGATGAAACTGTAAACGCTAACAAATATTCAACACAGCTCACCGAACTATCTTCTGCTATCAAGAAAAAACGACGAAGACGAGCCACTGTAATTTTACTACATGATAACGCTCGACCTCATGTCGCATCTACCGTTCGCCAACAGCTGCAGAACTTGGGCTGGGAGACGATACCCCACCCACCTTATTCTCCAGACCTCGCACCATCAGACTTTCATTTGTTTAGAGCCCTGAAACGACATTTGCGGGGTAAACAATTCAATGATTTCCATGATGTACAGGTGGAGTTGAACAACTTTTTTGAGGCACAGCCATCAGAGTTCTGGGCGAAAGGCATCCAAACTTTGCCGGATCGTTGGCAAGAAGTCATAGATGCTAATGGTGATTACATCATCGACTAAGCTTTTTGTATTGTAATAATAATAAAAAATATAAAACGTAAACCAAGTGTCTCATTACTTTTGTGCCAACCCAATATAACCATAACGATTACCCATGCGAATTAAAATATAGGATTCAAAAGTCGCAATTAGATGCTAAGACAAATCTTTGTAAAAGTAAAGAAATAAATTGGACCCTTTATATTTAGGCCCATATAAGGTAGTTAAGGATATACAACCAAATGTAATCATTTTAGATAATAAAAATAAGCAAAATATATTGCACAAAAATAGGACTAAGCCATATGTTTCCTAAAAAAAAAAAAACTCTCTATTATGTATTTTTTTTAAATGAAGAGGGGGCGTGTGGTGTATGTGTATCTATTGATATATATGTCATGTATCATCCATGTATTGAGTAGTCTGTAAGTTGAGTTTGAACAATAAACACATGTAATCGAGCTCCGTATTTTATTGTTATTCCGCCAACCGTACACGACAGATAAAGAGATAAGACATGACAAAAAGACGAATGGCGGGTGACGAATAAGTAGTTAGTCAAGTAGTATTAGCAAGGAAGCTAGGAAATGAAAAATTTGCCTGACTTATTTAAGTCTAGATATATGAAACTATATTTTTGACTAAGAGCTGTAAATACTATATCGCAAATAAGGAATTATGAATTATGAATACTTGGTGCTATCAACCCTGCCCATGGGTACAAGTTGTAAAGGCGTATGGTGTTCTGTTTTTGTAGCGTTAAGAACAGTTTCATACAAATTTAACTGGAAAATTTAAATCACTGTCTTCTTGAAACTTAAACTCAAGACCTCTCGATATCTCACCCAATGCAGATTTTTTCTCTTGCAGACATTACTGCTTGTTTCAAAATAATTAAGCGTCATACCACTTTATCTTCAGCATTTCTATCAAATTCTGAATACAGAGCAACGAAAGTACAAATATCATAATTTTCCAGGGCCATGTGTGGCTGGCGTGGTGGGGCTGAAGATGCCGCGCTACTGCCTGTTCGGGGACACCGTGAACACCGCCTCGAGGATGGAGTCCCACGGCGAGGCCCTCAAGATACACGTCAGCCCCAAGACCAAGGAGGTGCTGGACTTGTACGACTGCTTCGACTTGGAGTGCAGGGGAGAAATCACGATGAAGGTACCGTATTCATCCTCCTCCTTGCGTTATCCCGGCATTTGCCACGGAGCCGCTTTGACAACTAATCCCAAGATTTGACATAGGCACAAGTTTTACGAAAGCGACTGCCATCTGACCTTCCAACCCGAAGGGTAACTAGGCCGTACTGGAATTAGTCCGGTTTCCTTCACCGAAAAGCGACTGGTAAATATCAAATGACATTCCGCACATAAGTTCCGAAAAACTCATTGGTACGAGCCGGGGTTCGAACCCGCGACCTCCAGAGGACACCAGCGCTTTTGATGAAGTTACCGTATTATATCTTTATATTTAACCTTATATTACAACCACATCGATTGTTGACTGAATGTTACATAACTTTTTTTTTTCAATTATGACATTTAAATTGTTACAGGGTAAAGGTAAAATGACGACTTATTGGTTACTCGGCGAAAAAAAATCTGAAAATCCTCAAATTCATAGCTACGATGATTTAAATGGAACTGAAAACACTGCAAATAATCCAAGTATAACGTTTCAAGGACCAGATAGCCCTGCAGCCCACTCCATCAAAAACCGTCAAACGAGTCCTGAATTTAAAAGTAAGAAAGAAAAGACGCAAAATTCAAAACCAACACCTCTCGAATTATTAAATGAACGAGACCGTATAAAGCATGAAATTGCAACATTTGTAGCAAAAGATCTGATTAACAATATTGATATAGCAGTAAAAGAGTTCAGGAAGTCTCAAAGCGCGAATTTTGCAGCAATGATGGCTGTCCAAAGTAAAACAGTTTGTAATGGAAACGACAGAGGCCTAATTACACCAACGTACGATAAGGAACTCGTCATTAGCAAAGGTAAGGTGCGAGATGTCGTCAACCGTTTCAACAACAGTGTCGGTAACGATACTAAGATCGGTAAACCGAAATCGATCAAAGCTGAAGACTGAATTGCATGAAATAAAGCAACGCCTAATTCCCTTGCCCGGTCCAAAATCTTTTTTTGTTTATGAAGAATCTTTAAAAATATTAATAAGAGTTTAGCCAATGTTTCTATGTAAGCGTTACCAGAGTATTTTGTGCTAAGCACATTCCATAGTCTAGTCATTATTGAATAAGTATGTCTCCGATGAGATTATTAAAATAAATTAGTTACATGGTTGCTATTTTATAATTTTTAATAGTAGAAATCTCTTTATTTACAATAAACATGCATTAAAAGACCACATTACAGTTTAAATGGCTTGCGGCCAGAGTAATTCCGAATTTTAGAAATTGAATAATATAATTAAATGTTAGTAGTTTTAGAAAACACACGGTATTTAACTATTACTTGTAATGAAATTTAGGTTAAAAAATCAATCGCAAAAGCGATTTATCAGAAAGATGTAGTGAGAAAAATATGTGTGAATAAGAAAACCTTAGATCTGTATTATACACTTAGACCCTATAGTGTTTTTACTGACCTTTTATACCTCTGTATCTTCTTTATCCCTGACTACTCTCTAGGAAGTGGTTGGAGAAATGAAATATTTTATACTTAACGGAAATAACCGTTATAGAGCTTTCTAAACTAATTGAGGCAGAGACCAATTTTGTCAATAAATGCCCCAATTTATTGAAATATTGATAGAATTATGGTAGAAATTTAAACAAATTATTTATTTGCAATTTTTAATAGAAATATTATACTCGTAATATAAGAGCGCATCGGTTTAACCCTTCAAAGCTTTTAGGTAAGAATTAAATAAGAATGACAATGCGATTAGGACAGTATTTATTTATCTCATTTCTCCAACTTATAGCGTATAATGAAAATAATGAATGAACTATTTAATTAAATTTAAGTGTTGATAAGTGTTGATATTGTAAATTCAGGCCTCTAATATCTTTCATAATAATTTGAAAAATAAGTAAGTATAACAAGGCCCTTCGAATGATTGTTTACGCTTATAACCACAGGTTTTAAAACTTTGTTATGATTTAATTTATTATCTTGTCGTATTTTAACTAGATTTGAGTCCGTAGCCAAGAGTACAATTGTTTACGCTCTGAAGCGTATTGTAATTATCTCTCTTCACCGCTCTTCTTTATCGGTTCGGTGCGACCTCAGAGCAAATAATACAGTCGAGTTCATAAATATGTGAAAATTTTTGACCTTATTGCAACGAATAAAGATGAAGAAATGTACACATATTTTTGAACTCGACTATGCATACTAGAGAGCGGACGAGCCTCCGGCGGACGTGTCGCAGTTTTTAGCTCATTGATAAACCAGTTGTCGTTGTGTGCGTGCGTGAAACACGAACGCTGGTAGTTTGCGCGTACAGCGACTTGGAAATGACCCGCAAGTATTAGGCAATAGCCCAATAGGAGCGTCTGGAGCGTTCATCTACAAGTGTGTGGGTTCAAGAACTTCACACGTATTCAATACAAATCCCCCGACATGTCCGATCTCCTGCTTTCCTGAGCATTTCTTTTTTTTTGCCACTTTTATGAAGTGTGATATTTTTGAAAAAAAAAAAATGCTATTTCTACTTAGAATTACTAGCTTTTTCAATACTAGTTGTTAAAAAAATTGTCCCATACGATTTTTTCTTATTTTGTTACAATTTTCCGTACATGTTGTATGGAGTAACAAAAGAGGAAAGTAACAAAAATGTATGGAAATTCTGGGACACTTTTTGTCTCCCAGTGAGATTGAAAGTACTGATGATTCTGAGTACAATTGACCTAAAATTCCCTAAAACAATCAAAATTTTTTTATTAGCAAAAAAAAAATGCTTTCCTATATCTGTGGGAGCAACACAGATAGCTGCGTATCATCAAACAGAGCGTTAATAATCCTGCTCTTGGCTACGGGCCTTGATGTAATTAAAATGGTTTGATTGTGATATTATTGTTATGGAAGTACAACTTGTTTACCAGAGATGTGAAGAGATTTATTTATTTTTAATGTGATTGTTTCTAGTCCTCAATACTTGTAAAGTATAGTTTGTTGTCGAGGTTTTATAATATGAATAAAAAATCGGTAATTATTGTAATGTTTTTTCATAATCATTTTCTTTAATATGTACCTACTTTTTTACAGGATACGCGGCCAGAAACACTATATTATTATCCAAGACGGTGTAACATGAGGAAACCGAAAGATTTTAACGCATTTTTGAGGTTAAAAGGAGGAAACATTTTTTATAAAAGTTTAAGTAAATTTCATAAAAAACCTTTTGTTTTATTTTCTTTTTAAGTTTTTGTAAATATATTTCACCTTAAAAGTAAATGTTATCCGTAAACCCGGCACCTGAAATGAATCTTGTAATTTTTTTTAGAAACCTACTTTTTGCAATGTGTTACGTCACGTCTATCAATAAGGATAGTTAGATTAATGACATCGTCGCCATCAAAAAAATAAAATTAGTTTTTTTTAAATAGTAATAACTCTGAAACTAGTCGAAGTCCACTAAAGCTTATTGACATTTAGTACGAATGATATCTTGATCATAACTACGCTGTTAAAAATATTCGGTTTCTTCATATTACACCATCTAAGGTACAGGCCGTTACGTATACAAAATGAACAAAAACAGCGTAAGTACAACAGCGTATAATAGTTTAAAAGGTTATAATAAATTTAATGAAACACTTTACAACGTAACAGCCATTTAGGGGATTTCAAGTAAATATACAGTAAGTAATATTGACCTCGCTTACACTGTAGGGTTACCTCTTCCCAAAGAAGACCTAGTATATTCATATTATTCATATTCATATTCTTTATTTGTATTAATCATACATTGTCATGGTTTCATACATTCATAGTACTTAGGTATTAAACAATAATAATTAGTATTAGTAGGTATGTCAGAAATGTGTACAGTAAAATTTAAAAATAAAATTTAAGAATAAAATTTAAAAATAAAATTAGTTATCATTTTAAACATTGAACATTTCTTATTGTAGGACTTATGATAAGATTAAACTGACAAACAACGAGCGGAAAAATAATCGTCCAAGTAGCGTCCATTCCAATTCCAATACGTCAGGGTAATGTAAGATAACAATAGGAACTACCCTTCCATGAATTTTTTAATCGAATAAAATGCTTTCTGGGTTAGGAAACACTTATATCTTATCATGCCACAAATTTTTAATATAAACAGTAAAATATGGGTCTTCCTTAATTCCTACTACCTAAAATTCTGAAATATACATTTTGCAGCTGGAAATCCCTGGAAGTATAAATCCCTGTACCTAATCAATATTTCAGATATTTTCGTGTGAAGGACGAGTTGACCCATTAAATGCGAGTGAAAACCCTGTTCATATCACAGCCATATCAAAAGCAATATGGGCGCGATGTACAGGCGATATAAAAAGAAAGTGGCTATTAAGGAGCCGTCCCCACTAATAGGCATTCCGGAACGGTACAACCATAAACTTTTTACTTCTTAGTGAGCTACTTATTTCTAAATTGCTCTTGAAACGAACTTCAAATTCAGTAGGTATCTATTGTTTTTGTTCTCGTATTTTAACCCCCGACGCAAAAACGAAGGGGTGTTATAAGTTTGACGTGTCTGTCTGTCTGTCTGTCTGTCTGTCTGTCTGTCTGTCTGTCTGTCTGTCTGTCTGTCCGTCTGTCTGTCTGTTTGTCTGTCTGTGTGTGTGTCTGTCTGTGGCATCGTAGCTCCCGAACGGATGAACCGATTTTGATATAGTTTTTTTTGTCTGAAAGCAGAGTTATATTAAATTTTATTCTTGACAAAACGCTGCTGATTAGCTAGACCAATTTATGGTGGACAGGTAAGTATTAAATTATTAAGATATTTATCTATACATTACATAACATTAAAAAGGGTTTGAAGAATTATGTGTTTTAGAGAGTGTGAAACTACTGAAATTTCACTGGCCACTTTTATGGCATTTTTCGTATACAGGATGACATGCGACGTAGCACTGCGTATCTAAAAAGGGCCCATTTACACGGTGCGAGAACTTCAGTTAAACTTTCAGTTGCATAGCAGACGGTTGAGGGTTGGTATATACAATAGGTAACTTTCCTTTCTTTAAAGTAAAACATTGCACGAAATAAAGCATCAAATAATTAAATAAAATAGATAAGTTGGCCGTCACGTCTCTCAACTCGATATTAATTCCAAATTGACTAATCCAATATAATGAACACGAAGCGTAAGCGACTGTAACATATGAGTGATGTATTCGTCGTATTCGTTATGACAGTTCTTGAAATAAGCTGATTTTACTAGAAAGAATCAAATACGGCAATGTAATGAAATCGTATACGATTTCCCGCACTGTAAGCTTAGCCCCAAACTAAGCAAAGCTTGTGTGGGTGCTAAACTACGATATACATACTTAAATATATAAATACATACTTATATACATAGAAAATATCCATGACTCAGGAACAAATATCTGTGCTCATCACACATGGCAGGGTTACTACCGACTGAGCCAGATCGGTTGTACGAGTATATATACACCGTGTTTCACTTAACACTAAAAACCTGAAAACAGTTTGTTCAGAATCGAGAGTAGAATCGATTGAGCTATATCTTGATGGGGGTAATATTTTTATTTAAATTAGTATGATTAGTTATTTTTTATGTGCCCTTTCTATTGTACTCGTAATACAACATTGTGTATATCGCATTGCTAGAGGTTGTTTACCTTTTTTCAGTATTTAGGGGTATTAATACTGGCCGGTTACTTGGACGATTATTTTTTCCGCTACTAGTTTGACGTTGGTTGTCAGTTTAATCTTAATGTTTATCATAAGTCATAACAAATTGAACTCGTACCTAATTACAACCTTGTCATTTTGAATATTGAGTTTATTTGCTTACTGCGATTACCTGTCCAATTTGAAGTTTACTGTGACAAAGCTTTAAAGTGTTTTACAGTGACATCTTAGCTGTCTATTGGTAAACCTTATGTCGTTGCAGTAACGTACACAAATAAATAGTCTTATGGTTTACGATGGTAGTTAGCAATTATTTTATTGAGTGTAGAGCTAAAAGTCAAGTAGAGCTGTACAGAAAATTAAAAATTCAATTAAAAAAAAAGTAACGATCAGATTAAAAGATGAATACTCTAGATGAGTTTAAAAAAATAAAAATCAGTTGGGCTGTCTGAGGTTTTGAGTGATACCGGAAACACCGTGTATATAAGTATTCATTTATTCAACCTGTTTTGGATCAAAAATATTTGTCATCGATCTCATCATGCATTTTACTTTGTATTCCTTTCAGTTTTTGTATACCTTAGCATGGCCGAGATGAATCACAGGCAATAAGGCCGCGCGTAAAGGCCACGGGAAGTGGCCATTACGCCGCGACTCTCCTAATGGCCGTTTTACTTCAACATCTACCCCCGACAAACCTATATGCCAGTAGTAGAGGAATGACTCAATTTATCATAAGTGTCAGCTGTAGTGGGAAACAACCTTTCTCAAGTTTACTTGGAGAAAAGAACTGCGTGCGTAGCCGAATGCACAAACGCTCACGAAACGAAACGCTCGTAGCCAGCCAGACTACCTTTCGCGGCGTTTCGTTTTCGTTTCGCGTCGTAGAAATGCCATTCGGTTACGGGGCCTGGAAAGGGTTAATGTGACCTAAGAAATAGAAGTTTAAACCGTTTAATTATGGTACCACGTCGCGCGTACAACGTAAACATTCCTGTTTATGTTAATTAAAAGGGAACATAATTGTATGAAGAAGCTGCGCGCGCTCACTCTTGCGGGATTAAACGAAAACAATACAATTACTGGTTTGTTTTGGATAATTTAATTTTTGGTGAATATAATGTTCAACACTAAAATGGTTAAAATCGAGAAAAAGTAGGTAATAACATTTACATGTATACGAGCGAAAATGAATTCCTACTAAGTACTGTACTAAGTTTCTGTTTTTGCTAGTGGCTTATGGAAGATCAGGCGCATAAAATAAGTATTATCTTCCTAGCGTTATCTCAGCATTTGCCACGGCTCATGGGAGCCTGGGATCCGCTTTAGCTACTTATGCTCTGTTAGGTACTTATTCTTAAATTACAAAATACTTTGTAATCTAGTAATGATCTTTAAATGAACAAGGTACAGAATAAAAGTGTGTTACAGATGTATTGCGAAAAGGGTTTCCTTCGGAAACGTTCGTATTTGTCATGCTAGTTCAGTCAATGTCAGTACATCTTGTACTGACACTGAATGAAATAGCATGACACGTTCGTACATTTCCGTAACAATTCGAAGGCAAATCTTTTCGCACTATATCTGTAGCTATTGTTACATTGACGCTGAAAACATAAAACCTTTACATGTCGCAGTTTTAAACTGCATTTCCTACTTCACCCAATACCTACTGAATAATTTATATTGTTCCCTCGCCCGTATCAGGAGCGCACTGGCTTTATTTGAAGTGCGGTAAATCATGGCTATGTACTCAATGGGAGTAAACGCGAAAAACGCGACACTCACCTAGCCAAAGTGACACTCATTGATGCTGCATAATGAATACTGCGATAAAATAAAAACATGCAGATAAAGCTTGTCCCAGAAAAAAATTTCGTTTATACAAGCAGCGATTACGTTAAAACTTTCAATCAAAATGGTTTAAAAAATATTGTCGTTTGTAAGTTACAATCCTATATTACAATACAATACAATACAATACAATACAAATCCACTTTATTGCACAACCTCAGAAATGTACATAGGAACACACACATTACAATAAATTTTATTACAGAGGTAAACAACAGGCGGCCTTATCGCTAAAGAGCGATCTCTTCCAGGCAACCTTTGGGTAGTGGAAAAATGGTATTCATAACTTTAACTAATTAGGAGGTGCAAAAAAACTAAATTAAAAGTAATTAATTGTAGCTAAAAAGCCTACATAATACATATAATACCTACACATACATATACATACATACTACTTACATATTATATACCTACATACATATATTATAATACATACAATATTTCGTGCCAAACGTGTAAGTGGAGAATTTACAGAGACACTAATGAAGGGACAAATAATAGTCTTTCAGATGGGATTTAAAAGTAGCAAGGGATTGAGCGCGTCTCAATTCGACAGGAAGAGAGTTCCAGAGCCGAACAGCCCGAAAAGTGAAAGAAGAATTGTAGAATTTGGAAGAGGAAGGAGGAACAGAGAGAAGCAAGTTTTGTGAGGATCTAGTGGAGTTTAAATAACTGAACTATATTAATAGTTATTAGAAAAAAAAAACGAAATAAAATACATTTTGAAAGATGTCGTCTTCCCAAGAAAAGTTGCACGAAAATATAGCGTACAAACACGTCGAATATGGAGGCAATAACTACGAAAAAGTAGCGGAGGAGCTGAATACAGGCATAAGAACCATTCAAAGGGTGCTTAAACGATTTAGGAAGACTGGTGGGAAGTGCTGGCCTGGAAGTGGTCGTAAGAGAGGATTTGTAGATAGAAAAACTGAGAAGAAACTCATAGCGGCTTTGCAAAGAAAACCAGCCCTCTCTGTAAGGAATTTGGCTAAAAAGTTTATAACTTCGAAGTCTACTACAGTGCAACAAGTGAAGAAAATTAATCACATAAAGTCTATTAAACAAATTAAAATCCTGAATAGCAATACCAAGCAGCAAACAGAAGAGAAAACCAGATCAAGAAATCAATATTCAAAACTAATCGCAAAAAATACTGTACTCGTATTGTTGTGCATGACGAAACGTAAAGACAAGACAAGACACACCTAAACAATATAGGTATAACCGGCAGTTCCGCAGAGCTTGCATGGAAGAAAAAGAGACAGTTAAGCTTTTTTTCCAGAGAGATACTTATTTAGCAACTTATAATATTGCTAGGTTACGTAGAGGACCTCGTTTTTATTACGCAAAATAGATACGATAACTAACTAATCGTTGACGCTACGTGACGATAGAAACGCAGTCTGTCTCTGTCACGCCACTACAGAAGAGCGATAAAGAGAGCTACGAATCGTAAGCGGCTGTAACGTTGGCTAGGTGCCCCCGGGATTCCAATATCCTGATTCCATTCTTCAGAAGCAATGAGTCACATGTATTTTATACCGTTTTGAACATACGATCTACAGATCCTGGAATACTTATATTTCCGGCTTTATAGGCGTATTCATAACAGATGTCCCGGAAATAAATCAAGCCAACACAAATGTAACAATGTATTATTTTAGTCAACAGGATCCTTCTACTTGTTGCTTCATAAATTGAAAATTAAATACAGAAGACAGAAAATTTGAGTCGACAATGTGTGGTGGTGGTGGTGTACCTCTTAGACACACCTCGGACACTGGCGGTCAAATATATGAAAGAGGCGCGTTCCTAGCACACAGTCTAAGCTCGTGTAGGTGAACGCGTACTATGCTTGTATGAGTGACATATGACAGATCGACTGTTCGCGTTTTTGACAGGCGGTAACTGTGAGGTACCCGAGAGGGGGTGGGCGGCACTTTCAGCGGGGAGCGGGAGTGGCTATACTGTACGATAGTACTCTTTATTATACTGTGTCTTAGAGTAGCTCCCTATATGTAAATACATACAAACAGTGCTTAGATTCATTTAACGGAGCAATGCTGTTCCGGATATCCGGAATGTGTATTACCATAAATTAAATATAACAAGATCATACCATCCCATACATTAAAATGCGACCGCCTAAGACCACGCTTACACTCCACCACACATAGATGGCGCCACAAAAAAAATGTCTTGTAGCTTTCGATTATACTTGTAGATGGCTGTTAGGGTCCTACTGGGACTTATATAAATAATAACGCGGACTGTATCAAAATAGGCTGGTTTATTCCGCCTTAATTACAGCTTCAAATCCCGGCCAAACAGTTATAAAATTAATTCGGTATTCGTCCGTTGCCGGTGAGGTAGGTAAAGGTGAGTGTGTGTGCCGCGCGCTGCTCGCAGGCCTGCCGCGATGACGTCGCGATCGCCCGCCGCCCGCGCGTCTCCTCCCGTGCGTATGTCGAGTACTCAACATGCTATCCGGCTCGAAGGACCAATGTTAGGGTCCTACTGGGACTTATATAAATAATAACGCGGACTGTATCAAAATAGGCTGGTTTATTCCGCCTTAATTACAGCTTCAAATCCCGGCCAAACAGTTATAAAATTAATTCGGTATTCGTCCGTTGCCGGTGAGGTAGGTAAAGGTGAGTGTGTGTGCCGCGCGCTGCTCGCAGGCCTGCCGCGATGACGTCGCGATCGCCCGCCGCCCGCGCGTCTCCTCCCGTGCGTATGTCGAGTACTCAACAATGGCGTTAAGTGTCACTTTTGGCATAGATTTACGGCTCGGAATTGACACTTAATGCCAATCTACAAATTTAATAATCGGTGGCAACAAGGCATTTTTTGTGGCGCCATCTATGTGTGGTGGAGTGTAAGCGCGTTCGTAGGCGGTCGCATTTTAATGTATGGGATGGTATGATCTTGTTATATTTAATTTATGGTATTACGTAGGTGGCTGAAGTGGTAGAAGTGATTGAGTACAAAATAATAATAATACTTAATAAAAAACAAACACTGTTATCTTTACAAAACAATTTCTTTTGTATGTAAAGTATTAGCTTCGTAATTCTTATGTGCAATTAAGGAAACTATAGGTCTGGTTTTTTGTTGCTTATTTTCTGTTATTTCTTGTATATGACTGTTTGTTTCTAAATAAAGAGAAAAAAAAAAAAAAAAAAAAATAATAATCTTCGTTATACATAATTAAATATATTTAAACTTATACGATTTCTGAAATGCAGAATTTATACCATAAAACGTAGCCAGATAGTTCCATTATCATAATGGCTTACAAGTAGTCTACACGCTTTGCAAGCGCTTGACGAGGTGACCAAACGTAGTCGAAGCTAGAGTTCGGGAGACCCAAAGTTCCGCGATGAATTGAAAGTTCTGCGTTCCTTTCCTTGCAAGTTGGTAGCTCCTAACTACCTACGTATAATGAAATTCATCAGGCATCCTTCTCCTGTAAATTTGGCTCAAATTATGTTTTTCATACCGCAGTATTAGCTGTTTGATGTTTCATTTGCTGGAAACCCTATTTAAACAGACGTTCTCACCATGTGACCCAGTTGCAGACATCTGGAGCGTTATTCTTAAATACGATTTTTACATAAACCTCAAAATGATATCAAAAACTCATTGATTCTCTGTGCTCTCTTGCTTAATGTTTTACAGTGTACGTGTGAGCGTGACTGAAGGTGAGCGGATATTCATATTGGATTGGTATTACGTTAGATCGAATTTTTCGTTTATGAATGCAGTCCCTACCAGAGTCTTACCACCGCTAACTTTATTACCGCCCGAGACGTTGCACATTTAAAGCTATTCAACAACTCAGCGTTATTAGATTTGTAACTTAGTAGCACTAGCTACTCGGTCTTAAACTCATTTAGTTAGTAAACTGGTGTGTGAATGTTTCTCTGTGTTACTCGCTAGAACCTGTACAACTAACCTATCATTGAACAAAGTAGCTTCGTCAAGTTCGATATAGCCGGGTTAATTTTGTGCACGCAAAATGTATTTGAAGAACAACACAAATATTTTTACATGTTTCTGTTTGGCTGGTACTGTCAACAGTAAGGTGAAATTACTTGTTATGTAAAATAAATTTAATAATTTCTCTAAATTTTAACTTTTTATATAAATCATTTGATTTTATTCTGCTAGGTCGAGTTTTGTATCATCACAGTATGAATCGAGGAAGCCTAAAGAAGTTTGGGTTTGTATGGGGAATCAATAATGAGCGCTAAAGCCTGCGGTGTTTCCGGACCGATACGACCTTCAAATCTTCAAGAAAAGAGCGTACACCCATCTTAAAGGCCGGCAACGCACCTCCAACACCTCTGGTGTTTCGGGTGTCCATGGGCGGCGGTGATCGCTTACCATCAGGCGACCTGTCTGCTCGTTTGCCTCCTATCCCATAAAAAAAAATACGTTTAGAAGAAATCGAATTCTACGTTTAGTTAGAAATTATACGAGAGACATACCCATATTAAATCATCAGTAAAAGATGTAAAGGCTTATATGGATTCTTAAATAGAGAGCAAACTTGGCATGTTTTTGTAAAGTCATTTTCATATTTAAAAAAACAGCCAGCTAACATAATAAGTAGGTAAGTCATTTTAAATTAGATGCTTAATAAACGTACTCAATACTATTGTAGTACCTACCTATGTAGTTATTATGTGAGTTTATGCCTACTTCCCTAGTAAAAAAAGATTGTATAATCTTGTTTCGTCTGCCATTTTTCTAAACGACTTCCCAAAGGTGTTGAAGCCCAAGTCACGTCTCTAACATACGGCTTAAGTTCGGCAGTCCGTCTGTTGGTCGCAAGAAATGGACTCGGAATTCTAGGCATAACCTTCACCACTACACATTGAGCCTTCTGATTTATGTAGTACAGTTGAAAACGATTTGGTGGGAATATCCCAAAGGTAACACTCTGGCACTTTGCTGAATTCGGTTAGTAAACAGATGGCAAGTGACATTTTGCCGCTACGGACAACTTTGTTGAAGTTATTGCGAAAATCCTGATTCAGGTGTGTACCTCACTAACAAGAAAGTTCGCAATCAGCCTTTGATATTGATGATCATTGATATTGACTGTGTGGCAAAATAAAAACTAAAATGGAACGTTGAGGGCGCTGACCACAAGGCTTCAAATATTGTCATTTAATATTCGTCTTTTCACTAACAAGAGTGTGCATGATTTGTTTTGTCATAAAATCGAATAAAAATCGTAGCAATATCCCATTCCTAGAAAATGAAATGAATTTTCCGTTAAATCCATTCTGTTATCTCTATTATTTATGTCGAGGCTGGGAATTCATTGCTAAGCTACAATAACGCCTACGCTACAGAATCTACAATATTGTTACTAGAAGTCTGCCTGAGAGTAGCAACTGTTGGTATGCTAAACAACACAACTATAACTAAAGTTTTCATACCGGTAACTGCCATAGTTGCTACTTTGCTATATCTAATTTTGAAGAAAATATCAAATTTTATGGATATTAGGAATTATTGGAAGAGGCGCTAGCTAGACTACATCACACTTCACCTTAATTAGCCACTCAGGCAGAAAGAAAGAAGGTAAAATACAAGTCTTTTATTCTTATGCGTGTTCCTTTCCTTTATCTATTAAGAAAGCGATAATGAGGAACAGGGACAGGGCAGAAGGTCATGTACCCTCGAATTCCGGAGTGTTGGACGGATACCTTCATTAGCTATTAGGTAGGTGTGACCTAAAAGTGTAACTCAGTGTTAACGCGAGTCCTGGCTTCGACGTGCCTTCGATACGT
Source organism: Leguminivora glycinivorella (assembly GCF_023078275.1). Taxonomy (NCBI): domain Eukaryota; kingdom Metazoa; phylum Arthropoda; class Insecta; order Lepidoptera; family Tortricidae; genus Leguminivora; species Leguminivora glycinivorella. The sequence continues at coordinate 7,890,422 of NC_062971.1, forward strand.
GACCTGCCGATGTGTAATTTACTTAGTCCCACAATCAGCTAAATAAAGCTTGTGTTGTGAGTACTTAGCCAATGATATAATTATTTGTAATACTTAAAAGATAGAATACACTTAGGACGTTTCTAGAAAAAAAAACAGTGTTATCCGCGTATATATAACATGACTCTAGCCCGGGATCATCGGCTATAATAAGTAAGGCCCCTAGGTTCGATCAAATTCTCACACACAGGCAAGCGACTGAAATGACGCGCCGTGACGTCACGGGTTAAATGCCGAGAGTGACGTCATTAACCTATTTAACGTCCTCTCGTGTCTAATAAATATGTGTTGTTCCACTTATATGGCGTTACTACCATACGATATACTGAAATCTATCCATAGTTACCTACGGATTTTATACTTACGGATAAGGGACAAAGGTCTACGGACTTCGGTGTTTTGCAGCTTACCTAAAAAGATTAAAAACGTTCGTTTAATATGATACAAAAATTAAAAGTAGGAAAAATACCTTAATGTAATTTTAGCACTTCGTATTTTAAGATATTTATATGTACCTTATATATGTATAAGGTGTTAATTTATCAGCAGATATTTTAACAAATAAATTACTGGAATGTATTCAATGAGTTCTCATTTAATAATCACGTGAGTAGGGTGTCTTTACATTTTTCAAAGTCCCCCTTCCACTTTTTTTGGATTTGGAAGTTTTTATGTGGGTTCCACTCAGAATCGCGAGCTCTTTCAATCCTAAAAGGAGAAAAAAAGGTGTCCCAAGGTTTTTTCCTATTTCGTTATAATTTTTTCGTACATTTTGTATGGCGGTAACGCCGGTAACGGAATGGAAGGTATGAAAAATTTATGGACGTCTTTAGGACATTTTTTCCCCTATCAGCCGGCGTATCATGCTGCCAATTTTATCACTTATCCACGTGGATAAGACATCTGTCACTCTCACACTGACATACTTGCTAAAGCATGACGGATGCTTTATCCACGTGGATAAGTGATAAAAATGGCAGCATGATACGCCGGCAGGACCGAAAGACCTCGCGATTTTGAGTATGAATCATGTAAAAAATACCTATGTTACAAAAAAAGTGGAATGGACAACTTCAAAGACATATGTAACTCTCTCTCTCTCTCTCTGCTCTTTAGCGATAAGACCGCCTCTTGTTTTACCTCTTCAGTTGTTGTTTATACTTACTATGTTGTTTCCTGTATTGAGGTGTGCAATAAAGAGTATTTGTATTGTATTGTATTGTAACTCCGTATAGACAGTAAAGTCTAAGAAAAAAACGTTCCTCAAAACCATACTCAAAAAGGTACGGCGGTCTAGATGGCGATACACCTTTGGGGAACGCTCGGCTAGATTGCGCTAATATTAAGATTTGACCTTTTAACAGCTAAGCATATGGGCCAAATTGTCAAAACTAAGGTTCAAAAGTTTTAAGCTTGTGTCGAGAGATGGCAGTCTATGCTTAACTTTTAAAAAAAACCGGCCAAGTGCGAGTCGGACTCGCCCACCGAGGGTTCCGTACCTACAAAACTATTAGGTACTTTTACGTTACTCACATAAGTCTAAAGACTGGGCTAGGCTAGAAGTATAGGTTCTCTAATGAGCATAATTGTGTTTAGCGCCACCTCTCGACGAATTCACGAACTAATTAGCACAGCTTGCGTGAGGTCTTTTATAATGTTAACTAAATTCAACATTTTTTATTTTATTTTAAAGTAGGTGTTTTATGTAAAATTTCGTAGCTATAAATTTTAACACCTTTATTCATAAACGTACACTAAAGTTATCCAGCCGATAAAGTTCGTTTGTCCCTTTCTATCACACCAATACGTCGGAAAGAGACAACCGAACTTTATCGGCTTGATAACTTAGTGTACGTTTATGAATAACGGGGTGAGTATTACCGTACTGTAAAAATGTAATGTATACGGATTAATGAATTTAATATAGATAGGTAATTATTGATATGTGGCAAAACGAAGGAAATTGTTTACACCTTCGCAATAAGTATCTAATGATATTTTTTTAATTTACCATGTTACTTCACGTACCTACTTAGGTACTTATTTTAAAAACTCTAAAAATGTCTATTGAGTTTCTGTCGCAGACCACCATGTGGCTTCTGAATATTCTGCGCTGTGATAGAGTTGCCATAGTAGGTATGTATATATTGTATAATAGGCAATAAGAGGCAAAAAACATATTGTGCTAAAATATTTAAAATACCTACAGTCATTTCCGAAACGTGTGAATTCACGTCAATACTTTCTTTTATCAGTATTACACGGAGTAGGTAAACGTTTCGTGGCAGCGGCAGCACACACTGCAGAGAGCGCAAGTGGACACCGGCGCGGCGCCACAGAATATACGTATATAATAGCACAAGTAAAGAAGGCCCACTGCTTTGATGTTTCCGAAATGCCGCCTTTTTAAATACCTACAACATTCTTACAAAGAAACGAGCCGCACGTGCGCGGCGTCCGGTGATAGGGTTACCAATGGATCCAAACGAATTAATACTCACATTAAATGTTATATTATTATATTCAAGTCTTGAGTACTTTCTAGGTATATACGCTGTATTTATATATTTTCGTTCAAGGTTCCAACATCACAAGCCTTATTGAACTTTTCCGTGGGACTTAATCAGTAGTAGATCTGTATAAGAATATCTTTTGGTATTTATTTTATTCAATATGTCTATTTAATTAAGTATTATTAGCCATTCCACCGGCGGACATCGCTTAAAAAACCTCGCGACGTAAAGTAACAATAGAAAGTGCGAACGTGCATTCCGTGAGAATGTGCGCCACCCCTGAGTAGGCCGCGAACCCGCGGCCACAGCTCACGGCCGCCAGGATATACTTGTAGCGCGGCGATAGGATAGCGGAGTGAGCCGCCCCTGGCAGCGCCAGCGGACGCGTCTGTGTGCGTGAGCTAGGTATGCATACAACTACAACTGCTGTAGGCACCGCCCCCCCCCCCCCCTCAGCGCGTCCTCTGCGGCGCGGCGATAATCACCTAGCCCTAAGGCCCTGGTTTCTCTGGCCCGTCACACGCGCCCGGCGGCATTTGGATGTGAGCCGCATGTGCCGCTGTGCCACACGCTGTCGGTCGCGGGTGCGTGGGTTTTCTGACCCTTGGTCACCCGTCGTCGGCGACGGAACTCAGAAGCTCTGGTAGACTGATTTTTGAACTGTTGTGTTGTGCTCTGATCAAAATGAATGCAAAAATACTTACATTGTAATTATTAGAGGAAGAAGATTATACGCGACTTAATCCGTCCATATAAATATTGATATTACCCAAAAAAAAAGAGACAGTCAAACGATATTTTTGTATGAAACCGGCAAAAGAAAGTGAAATTTTTAACTTGGTACTCAAACACTTGCATTGTAGTAAAGAAAAAATTACATCATATATTCGATTAAGTATATCGAAAACAGTTCACAGAAGTACAATTCATCCATTGAATTACTATGTACTAACATACTAGAAATTACACCCCAAACAAAGTCTGTGCTCCGGCCGGCAGCGCGCGGCGCATGCGTGGGGAGGTACCGTGTCATAGAGTAAGACTTGACCAATGACCACCTAGACGCGACACTCTTAGTGTAGACCTTTTTTATACTTTTTGTAAAATACTAACCCCCTTATTCATAAACGCACACTAAAGTTATCAAGCCGATAAAGTTCATTTGTCCCTTTTCGGCGTATTGGTGTGATAGAAAGGGACAAACGAACTTTATCGGCTTGATAACTTTAGTGAACGTTTATGAATAAGGGGGTAAGTAGTTTAATTTTAGCACTATCATACATTGTGCTATGTTTAAGTTCTACTAAGTAAAACATACATACATTATTGATTTTTTTCATATACCTACTTTAATTGCCCTTGAAGAAAATCATAGGTTATTATTGTATGAAAATATCGATTACAACTCTTGTTAGAACTGTGTAGTATTCATAAGTATAACGTGAAATGAATTTAACATTTCTCTTTTATATATTACAAACAGAATATAATCACAATTACTATACTTCATTACCTACATGTCAAGTCTGTGCGATTATGATGCGATTAATCTATGATTTCGTTCAACAAAATGGCAGCGATAGCTTCGCGTTTGAGGAGCGCGTCCCTTCATTGAAATAATTACTTAAATAAAGATCGATTAACATAGCGTGTATACTAACCGATGAAATGTGACACGTCAGTTTTATTCGATTTTCTCGTATGGCTTAAACAGCATCTTGTTGCGCAGGAAGGCATTTTTACATTTTATTTGTGTGCAGGCAGAAACATAAGTCCAATGGACTTATGTTTGTAGCGCAAACGTTTTGCTCGCAGTGTCCTCTCTAGTATTACCTCAATGAGTTCATCGTTATCTTTAGTGAAGTCAGTCATTTTCCATATCAAGACGCCACCCGCCGTCCGTTGCTATTGTACAAAACGAATACAGACCGTCGCGTGCGGCGTGTGACCTTCGCCCGTCGAACCACCCGCCGCCGGCGACGTTTCAAAGAAACCACTCTCAAACATTTCCGAACAAAACATTCGAACGTCGTCAGTCGCGGACCCGCGTAAAAAACCACAACACATTCTATGAACATTGGTCAAGTGCGAGTCGGTTTTCGACTTTTCCATACAAAAAATTCATGAGCGCCTGAACGACTGTGATGGCAAAGTTAACTTTTCGCACTTTCAAGACTTTACGTATATATCTCGGAAACGATAAGAGATAGAGCAAAATGGACTTCAGATTTGGGCTGTCGTTGGCACAAATTCTATGTTTTCGTCAACAGAGACCTTTTTTGGACCGATTTGAACAAAATTTTGCTCAGTCCACTTACAAACGGTCTTAAGCGCCTCCTTTTTAGTAGAAACTTAAGTCATTTTGGCAAATGAAAAAAAAAATTGAACAATTTCTAAAAAGAAAAAGACAGAAATGAATTTCTTTCTACCTGTCCATCACGCTTACAAAATTTTATGACGTTTAGTACTGCTGGCAGCGTCAGTGAGTGAAAATCTTAATTTGAGTTTTTTTCTCGTAAGTCCGACTTACGCTTGACTGTAGATTTCTAATAGGTTTTCCTGTAATCTACAGGTAGAGGGCTAACTCGTGTATTTTTTTGAAAATTTTACGCTAAGTAGTTTCGGAGATAAGGGGGGGGGGAATGGTCATTTTTTGTCTATTTTCTTAAATTACTTCTAAAGTACCAAAATTAAAAATTAAAAAAAAATATATTTCAAATGCTCATAAAATGCTCTTTCATTTGATATATAACACAATATAGTTTTAATAAGTTTGATTTTTAATTTTCAAGTTTACCCCCCAAAAGTGACCCCTATGATTAAATTTCATTTAATTAAATTACATGTCCGTCTTTGGGCCACAGGTTTACATATGTGTACCAAATTTCAAGTAAATCGGTCCAGTAGTTTCGGAGAAATCGGCTGTAACAGAGGGACAGACAGACACACGAGTGATCCTATAAGGGTTCCGTTTTTCCTCTTTGAGGTACGGAACCCTAAAAATGGCCCATTTACTTATACCAAAGATATAACTTAAGATAGAACTTTAATTGACAACTTTAATTAATAAGTTAGCACCTTTATACATTTAACATAACGGCTATAGGTAAATAAGGTGATTAGACAACCTATTTTAGGACAAGTTTTAAGTTTGTTTAAAAACGAACCTGATATGAATTTTGAATAATAAAGATTACTTGAAATACGTGAGTACAAAAACAAAATCTAAAGAGCGTATACAATTTTTTCAGCTTTCAACTTTAAGAATAACCCAATTAAAAATCCATCAACATTGAACCTATTTTGTTCTCGTAGATTAGCTCGTATTCAAATCGGAACGAATTTAAAAAATGAACGTAAATACGTCAGGTCAGAGAAAAAAATAATGACTTTAAAAATACAACACGATTGTTTACAATACACACTCCTACCATGCTTATGTTCAGAAATACCTCTTTGAAAATAACGGAATAAAAAAAACATCTTCTAAATATATAAAAGAAGAAGCTGACTGACTGACTGACTGACTGACTGACTGACTGACTGACTGACATATCAACGCACAGCCGAAACCGCTGGTCCTAGAGATTTCAAATTTGGCACGTAGGTTCCTTATATAGTGTAGAGGAGCACTAAGAAAGGAATTTTCAAAATTCACCTCCTAAGGGGGTCAAATGGGGGTTCAAAGTTTGTATGGGGAAACAAGATTAGTTTGCCTATTTTATTCGAAACTTCACAGGAAGATTCCTTAAGACATATGACTGAATACGTGTTTCAGGTTTTTTGAAAATTTTACCCCTAAAATGGTGAAAAGGGGGTGATAAAGTCAAAAAATCAATATGGGTATCGTTTTTATGGTTTATCGGGTCGCTGATCACGATAAATACAACGTTTTTAAAATCTAACGAGGAGGAAGTGAAATACCTTCTCCCCTGTTGTGGTGCAATGGGGTTTAAATATCAAAAAAATATATAAAAGAAGATATTGACTGACTGACTGACATATCAACGCACAGCCGAAACCGCTGGTCCTAGAGATGTCAAATTTGGCACGTAGGTTCCTTATATAGTGTAGAGGAGCACTAAGAAAGGATTTTTCAAAATTCGTCTCCTAAGGGGGTCAAATGGGGGTTCAAAGTTTGTATGGGGAAACAATGTTAGTTTCACTGTTTTATTCGAAACTTCACAGGAGGGATCCTAAAAACATATGACTAAAGACGTGTTTCAGGTTTTTTGAAAATTTAACGCCTAAAAGGGTGAAAAGGGGGTGATAAAGTCAAAAAACTAATATGGGTATCGTTTTTACGGTTTATTGGGTCGCTGATCACGATAAATACAACGTTTTTAAAATCTAACGAGGCGGAAGTGAAATACCTTCTCCCCTGTTGTAGTGCAATGGGGTTTAAATATCAAAAAATATATAAAAGAAGAAACTGACTGACTGACTAACTGACATAATATATCAACACACAGCCGAAACCGCTGGTCCTAGAGATTTAAAATTTGGCACATAGGTTCCTTATATGGTGTAGAGGAGCACTAAGAAAGAATTTTTCAAAATTCTCCTCTTAAAAGGGTGAAATGGGGGTTCAAAGTTTGTATGGGGAAACAAGATTAGTTTGACTATTTTATTCGAAACTTCACAGGAGGATTCCTAAAGACATATGACTAAATACATGTTTCAGGTTTTTGAAAATTTGACCCCTAAAGGGGTGCAAAGGGGTAAAGTCAAAAACACAATATGGGTATCGTTTTTATGATTTATCAGGTCGCTGATCACGATAAATACAACGATTTTAAAATCTAATGACGTGGAAAAGAGATTTTCTCCCCTGTTGTTGTGCAATGGGGTTAAAATATCCAAAATAGCCATAAGTATAGGTTTAGTTTTCATCTTTACTTCTGGTTCAAGAGATTTCAAATTGACACGGAAGTTCCTTAGAGGAGCACTAAGAAAGGATTTTTCAAAGTTCACCTCCTAGCATGATAATTTGACAGGGGCAAGGACAGGGACGGGGACGGGGACGGGGACGGGGACGGGGACGGGGACGGGGACGGGATAGGGTTAGGGTCAGGGTTAGGGTTAGGGATAGGGATACTGATAGGGATAGGGATAGGGATAGGGATAGGGATAGGGATAGGGATAGGGATAGGGATAGGGATAGGGATAGGGATAGGGATAGGGATAGGGATAGGGATAGCGATAGCGATAGGGATAGCGATAGCGATAGTGTTGCAGACCGCGTCCGCAAAGCTTCCTATCGACGGCTCGAAGTGGAGAGAATGTGCTGGAGCTCGTGCGACTCACTCTTTCGTCCCGGGCCTGTACCTTGAGCTTCGATGTCGTCCTCAGCAATCAACCGTACCGATTATGATTTTGGATTAAACTAACTAAAAAACGAATCAAATCAAATGGTTTATATTTACAAAAATCAACGACTCTAATTTTAACGCGGTTATAAAAATACTCCTAAGCTAATATCCTAACTTGATCCTAACGAAACGCTCGGTACGGACGATACGTCGCGATGCTGTCGTTTTCTGCTGCTGCCGCTACCCGTCGTGGAGGGTGGCTGGCTGCTGGCTGTAGGCTGCTGGCTGCTGGCTGTAGGCTGCTAGCTGCTGGCTGTAGGCTGCTGGCTGCTGGCTGTAGGCTGCTTGTAGTAGGCTGCTGGCTGCTGGTTTTCCTTGGAGGCTGCTGGTTCTTCTTGTTCCGGTCGAATTCGAATGTCCCATACCGAGCGATCGTTCCTTTTATACCCCTTTTCAGAATGCGCCTACGCTTCACGGAAAGAAACATTTCAATTTATTCGCCCAATCACGACTCGGCTGAGCGCGAGGCTCCGTGCGATAGAGAGGTAAATAATTGCGCCCGATAGGCGACGGATGGCGCGTCGTGATTGGTCGAACGCGTTACGGCGCTCGATTACGTGAATTTAACGCTATCATTTTTCGTTCAAATCCTAATTACTTATAAACTAATTAGGCTATCGCTTCGAAATTACGTAACAATGCACCTGACACTAGGGTCATTCACCTCGAGTGGAATGCACCTGCGTTTGTTTACGTTTTTACACAATAGAAGAGGTGATTAGCCGTCCGGGCCATACAATAGACTGGTTTCTCAGCTTGCCTTGAGCTCCATTGTTATCGATAACGGCATATTACTATGGAAATGTAGGTTATCGTGTTACGTAAGTTCCCAGCTACGTTTTAAAACTATTTACATCTTCATATGTCTTATAGTTATCGAGTTATTGGCTTGGATTCGAGTAATCCTAAGGCAATTTTCGGGTGAAAGGAAAATGATTTCGGAACTTTAAGGAAATATTTTTAGCCAATCAGAGGAGAGTTCGGTTTTCTCGCTCTAAGCCTCTCACGTTAGTGCTTATTGGCTATTAATCGTAGTCCAATGGACAGTCTGAGTTTAGATTGAACTTTGGACTCGGTTTCCGCGACTTGGGAAGGAAGGAATATGGGAATTGCCTGCTATCGAATACATCACATATGAGTCTTATTATCATACTTAATAATCGGAATTGACAAAATTAACTTAACTAACGCAGTTCTACCCGTTTCCTACCTACGAAATAATCTTTATTGCGAATACAGTCTTAATCGAATTCTTATGCTATTTTACATATATTTCGACGCGTCGCTAACATTTTGTCCCCGCAGTCGAAGACTCCTGGTGCATGGGTTGCGACGCGATGACCGCCAGCCTGCAGCTGGGCCTGCGTAGCGTCCCGTGTCTCGTTCTGATGTCAGCGGAGCGGACCCGTCCATCGGGTCCCGGGTAGGTAGTCTCGACGACGCCTCGGGGCCACACGCTGCGTGGACCATTGGGTTCAGCGACGATGACCACATCGCCTGGTTGAAGTTGCCGCCCTCCGTCGTGGGACGACTTCCTCGGTGCCAGTAGAGGAAAGTACTCTTTGGTCCAGCGCCGCCAAAAGTGGTCGGCAAGCGCTTGGGCCATCTTCCATTGCTTCTTTTCGTTCTCGTCGTAAACGCCAATCATCGGTAGGTTAGCGTTATGAAGAAGTAGAAAGTGTGCTGGAGTCAAACTTTCGTCGACGTTGACATGTGTAAGTGGTCGTCGGTTGACGATATTCTCTATCTCGGCGAGTAGAGTTTCGAAAACTTCGGGTTTCGGTGCTCGTTCGTTGAAAGTGTAGGACATCGCTATCTTAACTGTCCTTATCATTCGCTCCCACGCGCCCCCGGCCGAAGGATTGCCAGGTGGGATGAATTTCCACTCCATTCGGTTCTGAGTGGCGTAAGTTTGCAGTACAGGCAGCCATTGCCGGTACGCCTCACGTAGTTCCGTCGCCGCCGCCCTGAAGCACGTCGCGTTATCGCTGTACATCGTCCTGGGCCATCCTCTTCTCGCGGCGAATCTTCGTAGTGATAGTAGCGCGCTGTCGGTTGAAAGACTGTGCACGCTTTCAAGGTGAATAGCGCGCGTCACTAGGCACGTGTATAGACACACCCAGCGTTTTTCTCTGCGCCGTCCGATCGTGACGAACATCGGTCCCATGTAGTCTTGTGCGGTGTGAGTGAAGGGACGTTGATACGCCTGTAGTCGCTCGGGCGGGAGATCGCCTAAGGGCTGCGCTCTCGGTGTTGCTCGTCGTAGTGTGCATAGCGCGCAGTTTCGAGCTACAGACTTCACGGTCGGCCGCAGATGTAGTATCCAATATTCTTGTCGCAGTTCGTTGATTACTGCTTCGTTGTGAATGTGCGCTGATCGTCGGTGAGCTCGCAGGATGAGTAGACGGGTGAACGGCTCGCGGCCATCCAGTATTATCGGTTGTAGCGCGGTGTACAATACTGGAGCGCTGCCCAGCCTCGTCTTCATGCGTAACACGCCGTCATCGCCTAGCTCGGGTGCCAGGTCGTATAATCGCGATTTGCGATCGATGAGCCTATTCTGGCTTAAGGCTCGAAGCTCTTCGGGAAAGCTTCGTCGTTGACTGTATTGCAACCACATGTGTTCTGCCTTTCTCAAATGTCTGACTTGTAGCTGCAAGGCTTTATTCTTCGTTCTCATTTTCTCGATGAATAGCAAGACGTTCGCTGTCGCGTTCAACAGTCTGTCGTAACTGCTAAACCGTCTCACGTCTGGCAGTACGCTCGAAGGGTCTGGCTTCGCTGAGATGATCGCCAGTGATGTCTCGGTTGACGGCCTCGCCTTCCTCTCAGGCAGGTCGTCTGTTCGATTCGATGTGTGACTAGGCCATGATGTCTCGGGTCCATAGAGAAAGCGCGGTCCTTCGTACCACTCGTCCTCGATGCGCACGCTCTGCGCTGGTTGACATCTCGTCGCTCGATCTGCGGGGTTCTGAGCGGTTGGTACATACCTCCACGCGTCTCTATCTGTTTTCTCGGCGATCTCCGCAAGTCGGTGTGACACGTACGGACGATAGTTTCGCGCGTCATCGCGAACCCATCCGAGAACAACCATGGAATCTGTCCAATACGTCACCTTTGTCACAGGATAACGCTGCTCGCGTAAAATTGTCTCCGCCAGCCGCACGCCGACGACTGCTGCGGTTAATTCGAGCCTGGGAACTGTCATTACCTTTAGCGGGCAAACTCGGCTTTTCGCTATAGCTAAGCTCACTTGCGTTTCCTCCTCGTCGTTCGATACTCGCCAATAGGCCGCCGCGCTGTAGGCCTCGGTCGATGCATCACTGAAAATATGCAGTTCTCTTCTAACTGCACCGGTGGGCGTGGCGTATCGTCGGGGTATTCGCAGCGCGGACACGTCGCTCAGTGCCCTCAGCCACCGGAAAAAGTCCTCCGCTTCCTCCGCCGGCAGCCGCTCGTCCCAGTCCGTGCCCTTTGTCCACACACGTTGGAATATGATCTTAGCGCTTATCATATACTGCGCTATGAGGCCTAATGGGTCGTAAACTGACATTACGGCACTCAAAAGTTCCCTTTTAGTGGGCGATCGCTCGTACCTTTTCACGTCGTCTGGCACTCGTAGCATTTTCGTGTTGTACCCCAGCGTATCCGTCTCTGGGTCCCACGTCATTCCGAGGACGGTCTGTTGCTTTTCTCCGAGATGAGAAGGTCCCGTCGCTCGCTCCTCCGGATCGATGTTTCGCATTAACAACTCGCTGTTGCTAGCGTAGCTGCGCAGCCGAAAGCTAGCCTCCGCGTGTGCTAGTCTCACCTGTGTCGCTGTTGATATGAGTTCCCGTTCTGTCTCATATGATGCCACATAATCGTCCATGTAGTGATTATTATGGATATCGTAGACCGCGTCCGGATAGCGATCCTTGTTGTCCGTCGCATTCCTATTCCGCACCGAGTGTGCGAGAAAAGGAGAAGAGATGTTACCGAAACATACCCGGTTTAGCTGGTACGTCCACGGTGTCACGTCACGCCGCGATCCCCTCCAGATGAAGAGCTGACTATGCCGATCCTCTCTTCGCAGCTGTATTTGAAGGAACATTTCCTGTATGTCCGCGGTGACGGCGAATTCCCACTCACGGAATCGAAGTAGTATCCCCAGCAGGCTCTGTAGTAAATCCGGTCCCGCGAGGATGAAATCGTTCAATGCACATCCCTGACTTTTCGCGGCGCAATCGAATACAGCGCGATACTTTCCTTTATTTAAATTGTAGACGCTGAAATGGGGCAGAAACCACATCCGATCTGACTGCGGTGGTTCCATGATGCGCTCTGCGTACCCCTTTTCCAGAAGCTTGTGTATCTGTGCTTGATACTCGTTGGCGAAGTCAGGATCTCTCGACATGCGGGCTTCTAGATTGCGTAATCTCGCCTTCGCCATGTTGAAACTCGGTGGCAGCTTTATGTCGTCGGCAGCCCATAGTTGGCCGACTTCGTATCTCTGTCCTACCTTTTTTACTGTTCGTTCGAATGTATCGATCGCTCGCTGGTCGTCGGGTCGAATGTTGTCCTTTGCCGTTATGCCAAGCGCCTCGACTGCCCAGTGTTTCTTGACCTGCTCCACGAGATCACTGTCGTCACTGTGGCAGTGCATCACGACCTGCTCGTTATTTGGTACATACCTCGGCATTCGCCCGAAGAAAACCCATCCTAACGAGGTTTTAACTGCGCACGGCTCGTCCTCGCCGCCCTGCCTCACCTCCGTCGGGTTTATAAGATGACTGAAGTCTCCGCCTATTAACATCTGCGGCACGCCCATGCCCGTGTAGCACTCGTCGCCCAAGTCCGCCAGATGTTCGTATTCCAATAGACGCTTCTTATTTAATGACTGCGAGCGTATCCCTAGTCCGTCTACCGTTTTTAGGGATATATCGTATGTCAAGCCGCCACGAGCGGGGCTTACTTTAGCCTTGACCGTCTGTGTCACTGAGCTAAGTTTCAACCGCTGAATACCTCTTATGCATAGCGGCTCGTCTTGACCGACCGCGCCGATCTCGTCCGCGACGTCCTGGTCGATCATTGACAAGGTGGATCCATCGTCAAGGAAAGCGAAGATATGCGCCGTTCCCTTTGGACCTGATACGGTTACGGGTATTACCTTTAGCAGCACGCTGTAGTCCGGTGTTGACGACACGTACACGCGGGCGTCGTTCTCGTCGTCCGCAGCTCGCGGCTCCGTCGTGTCCGCTGGCTCGGCCGATGACGTCACTGCTGACGATGTAGGTACTGACCTGATTTCTTGTGTTAGCACCATAGCCGTATCCTCACGCACTTCCTGCGGCGAGTCCGCATGAAGCAGTCGATGGTGTACGTGAGGACAGCCTGCAACGCCGCACGCTTTGGCCTTGCATTGTGTTTTCATATGCTTCGCGTCGATACAGCGATAGCATATACGATTTAATTTCGCCCACTCCCATCTAGCGCCCACGGATTGGGCGGCTAACTTGCGGCAGTCCGGCGTCAGGTGACCGCCACCGCAGAACAGGCACGTCGTCGAACGGGATGTTGTGGCTTGACGTGTCGCGTACGTCACTTTCTGCACCTCGTGTTGACGTCCTGTGGGAGCTCTCGGCGGGTTGTGCGTTGCGGATATTTTCACGCGAGCGCCGGCTGCGCGCGCGTGCGGCACTGATAACGGCGCCTGCGCTCGCCTCGGGGCGGCGCGGGCGTGACAGAAGGACATCTCCTGTTCGCTCTCCTCCATGAGGAAATCCGCCAACTGCAGAATCTCCGGGTCCTTGCTGTCTCGATGTTTCTTCGCGTAGTCGCACCATCTGCTTCGAAGATGCGGCGACAACCTGTCCGTAACCTCTCTGATGAGCATGGGGTTATCGGCATAGTGCCTTCGATCGATATCCATAACTGTAGATACCACGTTCATTATTTTTATCGCGAAAGTGTTGAGGTCGTTCGCGGTAGGCCCCAACTGCGGCAACTTTCGCAGGTCGTCAATCGCCTTGTCTAACAATACCTCGCTGCGTCCAAACTGCTTTTTCAGTATTCTCACGATCATATCGGGTCTGGTGGCTGTCGATAACACGTGAGACACACACGTCTTTGCGTCCCCGCGTAAAGCCATCCTGAGCCGCGCCACGTTCTCGTAGTCAGTAAACTTATACCGCTTCGATGTCTCTGCGTAGGTATTGTAGAAACTTCTCCACTCGCTGACGTCTCCGTAGAAATGCGGCAGCTCGAATATATCCTTCGGGGCTGGACGGGCCGCCATCTGCATCCTCTCGAACAGGTGCAGCATGGACTCTGCTACAGTACCTTCGGTGGCGCGCGTGTGCGCCGTGTGCGGAGTACGCGCGTCCAGCTGTGGCGACGTCGATCGCTCGCGACGCGCCGGCGGCGTCGTCGATCGCCTGCGTCGCTCCGGTGGCGATATCGATCGCCTACGCGACTCCGACGGTGGCGATATCGATCGCCGATATACCTGGCGGTCCGGTGAGAGGCCTCGAATATGCCGCTCCGCCTGCGCAGGTCGTCTCGGAGTCTCGTACTTGGGTAGAGGTTCGTCGGTTAACCTCTTACAAATGGGTTTTGACGTCGCGTCTCGCGAGTTCTCTAGCCATTCGTCTAATCGATCTTGATTCGAATTCCGCACGCTACCAGCAGATTCGTGCTCGTCTGCGCTATCCGCATTAGCGCGGATCTGCAGTTTTCTGGCGTCTAGCCGTTTACGTACCATGTCCGCTTCTAGCTGCAACTCCCTCCGGGATATCTCCGCTAGCCGTTCGCTGGCCTCGAGCTCCGCCTGAGACAGCTGCGCTTCTATCACAGTGCGACTGCTCGCATGTGATCTGACGGACTGAGCTTTAATAATTGGTTTATTTACCTCCTTGGTAGTTTCCTGCAGCGACTTTCGTTTCTCGGTAGTTCTGTCTATGACGGCAGCCTTGGGATGTCTAGCTGGGATCGGCGTGGGTCTGGAACGACGCCGTAACCGCTTGGCTAAATCCCTTCGCCATAGCAATGTCGTGTCGTAGGACGGTGACCTCGGTGTCTCTACGGTTAATCCATACCTGAGCGTGCTGTTAGCTGTCGCCGCGCCCATCGGTTGCGCGCCGGCGACGCTAAGCCCTTCCGTTACGCCAGCGGGTCCGGAGGGAGGTGAGGGAGGGCGCGCCGCGTCGGCGCCCATCGCCCTCTCAGCGCTTGCGCGTGCGGCCTCTCGTTCGCGGGCCGCCGACGCGCCTTCGTCGAGTAGTTGCTGCCTCTCCTCTTCGCTCGTCACTGACGCAGCTCGGTTGGACCTGGACCTCGTCCTTACCATCCTGTCGTCGCTCATGACAGGTACGTCGCTGTAGACCCGTAGTCCGCACGAAGATCCGGCTCGAAGGACCAGAAACTGTTGCAGACCGCGTCCGCAAAGCTTCCTATCGACGGCTCGAAGTGGAGAGAATGTGCTGGAGCTCGTGCGACTCACTCTTTCGTCCCGGGCCTGTACCTTGAGCTTCGATGTCGTCCTCAGCAATCAACCGTACCGATTATGATTTTGGATTAAACTAACTAAAAAACGAATCAAATCAAATGGTTTATATTTACAAAAATCAACGACTCTAATTTTAACGCGGTTATAAAAATACTCCTAAGCTAATATCCTAACTTGATCCTAACGAAACGCTCGGTACGGACGATACGTCGCGATGCTGTCGTTTTCTGCTGCTGCCGCTACCCGTCGTGGAGGGTGGCTGGCTGCTGGCTGTAGGCTGCTAGCTGCTGGCTGTAGGCTGCTGGCTGCTGGCTGTAGGCTGCTTGTAGTAGGCTGCTGGCTGCTGGTTTTCCTTGGAGGCTGCTGGTTCTTCTTGTTCCGGTCGAATTCGAATGTCCCATACCGAGCGATCGTTCCTTTTATACCCCTTTTCAGAATGCGCCTACGCTTCACGGAAAGAAACATTTCAATTTATTCGCCCAATCACGACTCGGCTGAGCGCGAGGCTCCGTGCGATAGAGAGGTAAATAATTGCGCCCGATAGGCGACGGATGGCGCGCCGTGATTGGTCGAACGCGTTACGGCGCTCGATTACGTGAATTTAACGCTATCATTTTTCGTTCAAATCCTAATTACTTATAAACTAATTAGGCTATCGCTTCGAAATTACGTAACAATGCACCTGACACTAGGGTCATTCACCTCGAGTGGAATGCACCTGCGTTTGTTTACGTTTTTACACAATAGAAGAGGTGATTAGCCGTCCGGGCCATACAATAGACTGGTTTCTCAGCTTGCCTTGAGCTCCATTGTTATCGATAACGGCATATTACTATGGAAATGTAGGTTATCGTGTTACGTAAGTTCCCAGCTACGTTTTAAAACTATTTACATCTTCATATGTCTTATAGTTATCGAGTTATTGGCTTGGATTCGAGTAATCCTAAGGCAATTTTCGGGTGAAAGGAAAATGATTTCGGAACTTTAAGGAAATATTTTTAGCCAATCAGAGGAGAGTTCGGTTTTCTCGCTCTAAGCCTCTCACGTTAGTGCTTATTGGCTATTAATCGTAGTCCAATGGACAGTCTGAGTTTAGATTGAACTTTGGACTCGGTTTCCGCGACTTGGGAAGGAAGGAATATGGGAATTGCCTGCTATCGAATACATCACATATGAGTCTTATTATCATACTTAATAATCGGAATTGACAAAATTAACTTAACTAACGCAGTTCTACCCGTTTCCTACCTACGAAATAATCTTTATTGCGAATACAGTCTTAATCGAATTCTTATGCTATTTTACATATATTTCGACGCGTCGCTAACAGATAGCGATAGCGATAGCGATAGCGATAGCGATAGCGATAGCGATAGCGATAGCGATAGCGATAGCGATAGCGATAGCGATAGCGATAGCGATAGCGATAGCGATAGCGATAGCGATAGCGATAGCGATAGCGATAGCGATAGCGATAGCGATAGCGATAGCGATAGCGATAGCGATAGCGATAGCGATAGGGATAGGGATAGGGATAGGGATAGGGATAGGGATAAGGGATAGGGATAGGGATAGGGATAGGGATAGGGATAGGGATAGGGTTAGGGATAGAAATAGGGATAGGAATAAGGGACGGGGATGGGGATAGGGATAGGGGAGGGATGGGGACAGGGACGGGACGGGACGGGGACGGGGACGGGGACGGGGACAAGGATAGAGATAGGGACGGGGATAAGAATAGGGATTGGGGTCGGAATAATCGGTCGGCAATCGATATCTAGGCAGTGTAAAATGCAGGTGGCTCAGTGGGAAGGGATTAGTAAGTAGGCATCGGCGAGTATCCTGAATCCGTAATAACTATTACATTCAATGTGCTGTAGGAAGATCGTTGTTTGCTTGCCTTTTATATGTTTACGTTTGCAATAAGTATAAGCAAAATCGAAAAAATTGTAAGCGATAATGCAAGGAAGTACTTTTTACCCTACCGACCATAGCGTCGAGATACTGGCTATGTGGGTTGTATGAAGTTTCCCCAGTATAAATATTTATATAGGTAAAATACATACATATTTGGACCTACTACCTACGCTGTGGTCGCTGTGTAACAATTCTACAATCATTGCAAGAATTTCTTTTAAAACAATAGTAATATGTGTAAGGTACAGTCAGCCAAAAAAGTGGTTTACCACTTTTCGATCAATAGAGTCGAAAAGTGGGAAACCACTTTCTTGGCTGACCGTACAGCAAATAGATCAGTTACAATGGCCCTCCAGTCGAGAATTGCCCGCTTTACCTTAATCGAAATAATCGCGGACAGATGTACCTACAAAGAAACCTACGGATCCAAATGAAAATCTTATTTTTTGTAAACGTTTCAATAAGAATACTTTTATTACGCGGGCGAAGCCGCGGGTAAAAGCTAGTGGTGTATAAAAATTTGCAAGTAGGTGTAGTTTGTGCGTGCCAATTTAATCGCTCAATCAATTTAGGTTATTCCCTGTACGCTTGGCGGATCGGCAATCTATCAAAGCTAAGCTGAAACAGTCGAAGCGGGGTTCGTATCACGTGCGAGGCGTCCTCAGTTTCCTGAAATGGATTACTGAAGTATTAGTAAGGCGGCGGAATTGAAAAAAGTCGTCTAGTTTTGAAGTTGATGTGACTGGAGAGTATACTGCCGACAAGTGGTATCGTTGTGATCGGTAGACTTTACTGAGTACAAATAATGACTTGTCGCATTCTCAGACTGTGGGGGGGTTAACTATGACGTCACAAAGATCGCGGTCCCGGGTTTCAATTTTTTGCCAATTTGTCTAGAACCCCTTATCCAATTTTGAAAAATGAGGTGTCGATTGAAAGCGTATAACATGCTGATTAAGATTTCTTATATGTGAAAAGTATAGTTTTGTTAGTTATTTTTTAATTAACAATAATGCAAAAAATACTTTTTTTTTACTCTCTTTTTTGATTTTTGTGACTCAAAAAGGCAATGAAAACGGCCACTTAGCTAAAAAATATGTTATATAAATCATTTAACTACATTATTAAGCTATCTGTTGCTTTTTAAATTTCTACGATCGGATAATAAATAAGCAAACTACAACCACATACCTGTAGGCGGGGAGTACCGCTTGACACGCGTTCCCATACATTCGGCGTCTATCAAATTACACCTCGCGCAAAATTCGTTTCAAGCAGATATACCTCTAATCTTATTCATCGTAACCTATCGATATTGGTATCAATTGAAAGTACAATTAAAGTACTTTAAGAAACAATCTCAATCATTTTCTTAAAATCAATAATCGCTAGTCTGCGGTGGTTACAAAGGAAAAAAGTGGGTATGCAATTTGACAGGTTTCCTAGGTTTGATACCCTAGACGAGTTTAAAAGGGGAGGTAAAGGTGACATATGGGTTGTTCTCTGGCCTAAAAGCTATACAGAGGGTCAGGGGAGAAAAAACTAGGGTTTAAGTTTAGTTTTAAGTTATTTTTTCTTTTATTTGTTGATTTTATTGTGTTAAATTTTTTTGTAATTTTATCAAGGATACACGTTGGTTTCTTTTGCTGAAAATTCCCTTTTTTATGAGAAATGTTATACATTTCATGGCATTTTCCGATAGAGACTAAAATTAACTTTCAAATAAGGCCACATAGTCATACTGATACATAGTCATACCCTTAATATTATATAAGTAAAAGTATGACTATGTGGCCTACTGATACATAGCCATACCCTTAATATTATATAAGTAAAAGTATGACTATTTGGCCTTATTTGAAAGTTAATTTTAGTCTCTATCGGAAAATGCCATAAAATTCATAACATTTCTCATAAAAAAGGGAACTTTTAGCAAAAGAAACCAACGTGTATTCTTGATAAAATTACAAAAAAATTAAACACAATAAAATCAACAAATAAAGGAAAAAATAACTTAAAACTAAACTTAAACCCTAGTTTTTTTCTCCCCTGACCCTCTGTGTAGTTTTTAGGCCAGAGAAAAACCCATATGTCACCTTTACCTCCCCTTTTAAACTCGTCTAGGGTATCAAACCTAGGAAACCAGTCAAATTGCATACCCACTTTTTTCCTTTGTAACCACCGCAGACTGGCGATTATTGATTTTAAGAAAATGATTGACATTTTTTCTTAAAGTACTTTAATTGTCCTTTCAAATGATACTAATATTGATAGGTTACGATGAATAAGATTAGAGGTATATCTGCTTGAAACGAATTTTGCGCGAGGTGTAATTTGATAGACGCCGAATGTATGGGAACGCGTGTCAAGCGGTACTCCCCGCCTACAGGTATGTGGTTGTAGTTTGCTTATTTATTATCCGATCGTAGAAATTTAAAAAGCAACAGATAGCTTAATAATGTAGTTAAATGATTTATAAAACATATTTTTTAGCTAAGTGGCCGTTTTCATTGCCTTTTTGAGTCACAAAAATCAAAAAAGAGAGTAAAAAAAAAGTATTTTTTGCATTATTGTTAATTAAAAAATAACTAACAAAACTATACTTTTCACATATAAGAAATCTTAATCAGCATGTTATACGCTTTCAATTGACACCTCATTTTTCAAAATTGGATAAGGGGTATTAGACAAATTGGCAAAAAAATGAAACCCGGGACCGCGATCTTTGTGACGTCATAGTTAACCCCCCCACAGTCTGAGAATGCGACAAGTCATTATTTCGTACTCAGTAAAGTCTACCGATCACAACGATACCACTTGTCAGCAGTATACTCTCCAGTCACATCAACTTTTTCCGAGACCCTCTCGCCGCTCTAATATGTACAGTCAGCATTAAGTATAATGTGACAGACATAACGCTAAACTTATCATAACACTTTTAATAGCATAAAAATAAAGATGTGTTCCGATATACAGTTTGGCGCACACGATCACACCTGAAGATCGCGATCCAACTTGGTAAGGTCACAAGAACGTGTCATATGTCATATCTGTAAATGACAAATAAAGATACGGGAGTACAAGAAATACAAGTTTTTTGCAAAAATTTCAATTTTGGCACAAGCTTTTAGCGCCGACTGTACCTTTCTTTCAACAGTCATCTACTGCTCTCCGAGAGGTTTCTAAAAACCCCTTCCTCGATGGGATAAGACGTTTTATGACAGAAGTCCTATGACCACCTTTCTGCTCAGGCCCCGTAGCCGAATGGCATTTCTCCGACGCCAAACGAAAGCGATACGCCGCTGGCTCTGTCGCGCCAATACGCAAGCGCGATAGAGATAGATATCTACTAGCGCTTCGTTTCGTGAGCGTTTCGTGAGCGATTGTGCCATTCGGCTAGCCACCCAGGCCCCGTAGCCGAATGGCATTTCTCCGACGCCAAACGAAAGCGCTACGCCGCTGGCTCTGTCGCGCCAATACACAAGCGCGATAGAGATAGATATCTACTAGCGCTTCGTTTCGTGAGCGTTTCGTGAGCGATTGTGCCATTCGGCTAGCCACCCAGATCAGCTCCATAATACTATAATACTGCATTGTCACATGATTTACATATGTGTGCAAAATTTCAGCTCAATCGGAAACCGGGAAGTGGGTCAAATTTAGCTTCTACGTTTTGACGCACACTAACATACTAACAAGGCAAGTTGAATAAAAGCTTGTAAAAATTATGACTTATTTTCCGGAAGGCATTAGATTTCCGAAAGAATTAGAGGTACCTATCGTAACGTGTCACGGAGACTTATTCTTACTCGACAACGGTTTGGATTTGTTACCCTACCTCATGTAGGTCAAACGTAACATTTTAATCAACCATGAAAAATATGATCAAATAACAGGCATTTGCATCTATAACAGATGATTCAAGAGCATCCTTGCGACACTTACGTTCGTGGCTGTATAGCCGATTTCGAGAGAGAAACCCTCGTCCGCACACACGGCAGGTGTATGCTCCCCCAGATGATCAAATAGTTACTACCATAATCATGGTACATGCAAGTATGCATTGATGAAATCTCAATACAGAAACATTTCACATTGAATGGAGAGCAGATGCGTTTTAATCACTCTGAGGCTGAATTGAAAGGCTATACACAAACAGGCTACATAGAGCAACATGTCGTACGTGCATTAGTAGATTAATTCAAATTTAAACTTTATGGCGTTACGATGAGGTGTAAAATTGAGTGAATTTTCATGTTGGGGGTGGATAAGCTCGGCATAAGGTATTGCGAATGCATTGCATTATAGCCTAAACTAATCACATTAGGTACTAGTATGTTCCTGTCACATACAGCACCTGATACCCGCAAACCATTACAGGGAATATAATAGTAGTATAAGTCGAAACTCAATTAGTTTCTTCTTCTTCAACCTAGCGTTTTCCGGGCCTAGCGCCAGGGTCCGCTTTCCTGCTCAGTCTTCTCCACTTTGCCCGGTCTTCGACATCCTTAGGCGTGAGATTGTTCTCTTGCATGTCCGCTCCTACAACGTCCAGCCAGCGCTTCAACTCAATTAGTTTATAAAGCGAAAATTAGTTAGTGTCCCGGCTTCGCCACAAGGAATTATTAGCTTTTCATTTGGTACATGGTATCTATTTAAGTTTTTCAATTATATATATATATATATATATATATATTACTAGCTTTTGCCCGCGGCTTTGCTCGCGTTAGAAAGAGACAAAAAGTAGCCTATGTCACTCCATCCCTTCAACTATCTCCACTTAAAAATCACGTCAATTAGTCGCTCCGTTTTGCCGTGAAAGACGGACAAAGAAACAGACACACACACTTTCCCATTTATAATATTAGTATGGATATCTAGGTATAGGTACTGGAAATTGTCCTACCGACTGCGCCAGTATAGTAATGATAATATTTCGCTATTCCTAAAAGAGACTTGAATAATGCAGAAGAGTTCGTCTAGTAATATAGAAATATTTTGTTTATTCTAATAACGTTTACACATGTAGGTATATCACGACCCAGTTGTGAGAATTGTAAAATAACTCTAAATATAGTTTATTTTGATTGTAAAATAAAGTTGCATGTGACTTATACTGTTAAAAAAAAGAACCTCTCCTATAGCAGTTCTGCATGCATAAGCTTTAAGATCTGTTTTTAGTTTATTAGCAGATTAGTTACTTGAGCCGCCTTACATCAGTCATGTATTACATCGATAAAAGATAAAATAAAAATCGTATTTTTTCCTTTCACTATCAATGATATTTCTTGTATTTAGATTTAGTTATTGTACAATACTGCCATAAAAAATGAATTAGATTAGCATTAGTATTAAACATTAATGATTTTTGAACTAAGACATTATTTTTGTACAAAAAGGAGAACCTCAAAAAATGGCCTGACTAGACGAAAACATATATGCATCGGGGCTAGTATTGACATAAACAAGTGCGAGTCGGACTCGCCCACCGAGGGTTCCGTACAAACTTTCAATGGTTAAAATAATCATACTACTCATACTCATATTCATTTATTCATTCAACGCCATTTTACACGTCAAGATTTGATTTAAAAAAATAATATTCATACAACAATAATACTTAGAGAATAAATAGACAGAAGATTGAAATTACAAAAAATTAGGCAATATTCACATAAAAAATGCACAAAAATATTTTTCTAATTAGGTAATAAAAAAATTGTCATAAGTGTAGAACGGGTGCTCGACCAGCCAATTTTTTAAGCGATAGGTACTTAAAGTTCGACACACTTAGGCGCTTCAACCACATATTGCGGCAATTTATTATAGACGGCAGGGTCCATCACATGTGTTAATTTGACCGTAAATTGGATTTCGCCAATTTACGGTCGATACCTACTAACTCTCCGGCATTTCGAATGTTGTACTTGGAACATATGTTGTTAGTTTTGTCACAGAATATATGTATAATAATACAAGTAAAGAAGGCTCACTCCTTTGATGTTCACAAAATGACGCCATTCTAAATTCTTACCTACATTAACAAACGGACCGTACGCGAGCAGCCAACATTGAATTTTTCCCCTCACTAGCTCGGAAACACGTGTTTTGTCCTTTAATACCAGCGGGTAAAAACGCATTTTATCCACTAGTGCTTTAAAATTGATAAAAGTAGGTGAATCTAGTAATAAAGATCATTTACCACCTGTGGAACTACTGGAAGCAGTGATAAAAGAAAATCTTGCAGTACAAAAGGCGGACTTATGCTTTAAGGCATTCTCTACTATGTTGATCTTTCTTTTATGCGGGGGGCTTCGCCCCCCGAGCCCTCCTTTATATGCTCTTAAGGGTCTCAAGAAAACCCTATCCCAACTTATTTTAAATACTACGTTGATCTTTCTTTTATGCGGGGGCTTCGCCCCCCGAGCCCCCCCCCTTTATTTACTCTAAACGGTCACAAGAAAACCCTAACCCAACTTATTTTAAATACTACGTTGATCTTTCTTTTTTGCGGGGGGCTTCGCCTCCCGAGCCCCCCTTTATTTCCTCTGGAGGGTCACAAGAAAACCTTAACCCAACTTATTTTAAATACTACGTTTATCTGTCTTTTTTGTGGGGGGCTTCGATCGCCCCTGAGCCCCCCTTTATTTGCTCTTAAGGGTCTCAAGAAAACCCTATCCCAACTTATTTTAAATACTACTTTGATCTTTTTAGTAGTTCCAGTTCATATTTTCCGGCTCCATCATCAGACCTTGAAACCTAATTGTAGTCAAAGTTCATTACAAGACTTTTCTAAGAAACCCAAAAACTACTATGATACGATGTTCTATCATGTAGTTCCAGTTCATATCTTCCGGCTCCATCATCAGACCTTGAAACCTAATCGTAGTCAAAGTTCATTACAAGACTTTTCTAAGAAACGCAAAAACAGCTATGATACGATGTTACATCATGTAGTTCCAGTTCATATCTTCCGGCTTCATCATCAGACCTTGAAACCTTATCGTAGTCAAAGTTCATTTCAAGACTTTTCTAAGAAACCCAAAAACTGCTATGATACGATGTTTCATCATGTAGTTCCAGTTCATATCTTTCGGCTCCATCATCAGACCTTGAAACCTAATCGTAGTCAAAGTTCATTACAAGACTTTTCTAAGAAACCCAAAAACAGCTATGATACGATGTTCCATCATGTAGTTCCAGTTCATATCTTCCGGCTCCATCATCAGATCAGTTCAACAGTACCATATTATTGTACTGTCATCAGAACTACATACAGCTGCCAATAGGCTAGTTTCCTATACTTAAAATAAATTATTTTACGCAGTGCACGAAGTAAAGCACCCCATAATTAGAAGAAAAATATGGACAATAGTTATGTTTAAACATAATTTCTATTTAATAAGTCATAAAGAAAGATATAAAGTAAATGAATTGACCGTGACGTCACTCCTCAGTATTTCATAGTAATTCCATATTAGCAAATCGTTTTGACAGTTCTTAAAAAGAAGCTGATTTGACTAGTAGGAAACTAGCCTATTATCATTACGCTACGATCCTTGGAAGATGGTCAAATTAGCCTCCGTAGATTCCATTACATAGTTAGTTACATACACGACGACCTAATAAAAGCGTGTTAATATTAATATTAGCGCCATCTAGCTGAGCCCTTCTTCTGTGTGGTACTGAGGTAAGTACGTTTTATTCTTAGACTTTATCTGTCTATATGGAGTTATATATGTCTTTGACTAGAAGTATAGGTACTCTAATGAGTATTATTGTATTTAGCGCCGTCTCTCGTCAAAATTTACTAAGTAATTTACACGACTTGAGACTTGTGCGAACCTTTAGGCATGGAAAGTCACATGAAAAGTTGTCGAAACTAATAATAGATGGCGCTGCATTTAAATTTCTTGACTGATAACTCTAATACTAAATTGAATATACTCTAAGGTAGAGCAGAGTCTAATACCTCCGCTTTACAAAAGACCGCAATCAAGTAGCACTAGACTTTACTCATTGTTGTGTTCCTGCCGGTGAGTAAGGCAGCCAGAGCTCAACGAGGGTGCGGTACTCCTTCCTTCCTTCCCCCTCCTTCCTTCAGTCGTCGGCACCCAGGCCCCTTCTAAGTACAGGTTTGTACAAGTTTCTAATGAGTCGAGTCGGCAACGCACATGTGCCACTCCTTGAGTGGCAGGCGTCCATATGTAACAGTCACCGCTTTCCATCAGGCGGACCGTATGCATGTTTGCCACCTACGTGGTACAAAAAAAAACTCTCGACGAATTCACCTTAAACATTAAAAACTAAATCAAAATCGATTGATTCGTTCGGGAGCTATGATGCCAGACAGACATGTCAAGCGTCAAACCTATTATTATTATAATATTTTTGCGTTGGTGGTTAAAAACAAGAAACCTCCTTCAAAACTATAATAAAACACAACTTTCTATGAAAATCGGTAAAGTGCGAGTCGGATTTCGACATTTCCATACAAAAAGGTCATGAGCGCCTGACTACACTAGATTTGTACTTTAAAGATTTTGCGTATATTTTGGAAACTATAAGAGATAGAGCAAATAGACTTCAGATTTTGGTTGTCGGTGGCACAATTTTTTTGTTTTCGTATATATACACCATTTTTTGGACCTATTAGGGCAATATTATGGTCAGTGCAGTTCTAAACAGTCGTAAGCGCCTCATTTTTAGTAGGAACTTAAGTCATTTTGGCAAATGCTTAAAATTTTTAACAATTTCTAAACAGAAATTAATTTCTTTCTACCTGTCCATGGCGCTCACAAAATTTCAAAACATTTAGTAAGTACTTGCAGCGGCAGTGAGTGAAAAATCTCAATTTGAGTTTTTTTCTCTTAAGTCCGACTTACGCTTGACTGTAGATTTCTAATAGGTTTTCCTGTAATCTACAGGTAGAGGGCTATCTCGTGTATTTTTTGAAAATTTTCCGCTAAGTAGTTTCGGAGATAAGGGGGGGAATGGTAATTTTTTGCTTATTTTCTTAAATTACTTCTAAATTACCAAAATAAAAACTATAAAAAAAATATATTTGAGATGCTTATAAAATGCTCTTTCATTTGATATGTAACACAATATAGTTCTAATAACTTTGATTTTTAATTGTCAATTTTACCCCCCAAAAGTGGCCCCTATGATTAAATTTAGATAAAAAAGATAAAGATAAAAGATAAAAGATAAAAATCATTTATTGTATAAACCATTCTACATATGGCGCCTTAACCTACGTTACAAGAACAACTTACTCTCTAAACATTTAAGGTACTAGATACTGATTACACCTAAAACCAGTTACACAAAGATAAACGCAAAAATAGATGGTGCATCAGTAGAACAAAAAAAAAATAAACAGGGATTGTGGAAGAAACATTGGCGCCTGTGTAGTGGCAACAAAAGGACGCCACTCAGCATATGCTATGATATGAGTACCACAGCGCTGGTCTTCCGTAGCGCCCCGGGTTGAGGGGTAGCTTTAGAACTATTACCTAGGTAATGGCAAATCTATAATATTGCAGAGCACAAGAACACAGATATTGAGGGGAACAGTTGTAGTTGGAAATATGCATACACAAAGATACTAGTTATCGAAACAGTTAAGGGCAGGTTTATATAAATTTTGAGATACTGACGTGACGGTTAGGGTTTAACTTTTATGTACCATTATTATTATGTATAAAAGATATATTAAAATAATATTTAATTATAATTGAAACTGTATATTTTGGTTTAATGAGGCAATAGAAAATACGTATAATATTATATTAATAAGAATCCACGGAACGCAGCGAGCACGGCATCTGCAGACTAAAAAGATATTTTTTAAATTTTAATTTAAAAGTGAATATAGACGTGGCATTACGAATAGGAGGAGGTATGTTGTTCCAGCATTTCGTAGCAGAGTAACGAAAACTGCCACGAAATGCTGCTGCACTGCCGTGTCTCGGACAGATTAGTCGAGTAGCTTCTCTGGTCGGGCGGGTGGAAAACTTTAATTTATTGTAGAGATACGGAGGTTGTTGATAATGGATCACACCGAAAAGCAGACAAGCAAAGTGCAAAGAACGTCGTGCATCCATTTTCAACATCTTACCGCTATTGAGATAGGGAGTGACATGTGTTCGGGGAGGGATGGGGAAGCAGAAACGGGCGCAGGCGTTTTGAATGCGTTGAAGAAGAGTTTTAGAGCGAGCCAGTAGGCAACCGTTGATTACTGTGTCGACATAATTAAGACGTGGTAATACTAGTGTATCACATAATTGTATCCTAAGGTCTACACTAAGATGTTCGCGCACCTGGTACAGGACTCGTAGTCTATAAAAACAGCTTTTAGCTACTTCAAGAACATGTCTTTCAAATCGAAGCTGTTCGTCCACAAGCAACCCGAGATTACGTGCTATGGTGACTCGTTCAAGAGGATCCTTACCGAGGAGTACTTCAGGGCCCAAACTGGTAACTTTTTGAACTTGACCTTTAGTACCGAGCACTATAAATTTAGACTTTGTGGGGTTGAGTACTAAATCACAGTGTTCAGACCAGTCTACAATACGTGCAAGATCTTGATTCAGTAACTCAACAGCAGGCTGAGTCTCCTGAGGGAGAAATGTTTTGTACATTTGCAGATCATCTGCGTACATATGGAAATTGCAATTGTGTATGCAACTTGAGATGTCCGCCACATATAAAATAAACAATATCGGTCCCAAAATCGATCCCTGAGGGACTCCGCAATTCACAAAGGTATTTTGAGAGAAATCTGTTAATCCGGAAGAATTACGTAGCCCTACTCTTTGAGAACGACCAGAGAGGTAACTATCAAACCACTTTATTGTTCCCTCATCAAAGCCATAGTACGCAAGTTTGGACAAAAGCAGCGAGATATTTATTGTGTCGAAGGCACGCGAAAAGTCCAGAAGGACCAGGATAGACGCTTCTCCTTTATCTTGTGCCGTGAGTACATCATCTATGACGTCCAAAAGGGCTGTGGCGGTACTACGCGCTTTTCGAAATCCAGACTGCTTATTCGGTAATATATTATTAGTCTCTAAGAATGCAGTCAACTGTTGGCAGACTATCTTTTCCAATACTTTTGACAAGGAACAGTTTCGTTTAATTTCATTTAATTATATTACATGTCCGTCTTTGGGCCACTAGTTTACATACGTGTGCCAAATTTCAAGTAAATCGGTCTAGTAGTTTCGGAGAAATCGGCTGTGACAGAGGGACAGACAGACACGCGAGTGATCCTATAAGGGTTCCGTTTTTCCTCTTTGAGGTACGGAACCCTAAAAATATCTACTTTTATTTACTTGATATTGACAGGTGAACCAATATTTAGACAATCAATTGGTGAAGTAATTTTAGTACCTAAAAATAAGTTTTATTTAGACTCGTACAGTTCGTTAGAAGTGTATAAATATTTATGCCCTTAAATATTTGGGAAATTCAAGGAAATGGACACTTGAGGCAAAGAGTATCGAGTATTATAGAGAGTTACTGTCAAAGTAAAATGTGTAATCACAGTGCATGGACTGCCATCTCTCGACACAAGCTTAAAGCTTTTGAACCTCAGTTTTGACAATTGGGCCCATATTGTTTGCAACACATATCAAGTGTTAAAATGTCAAATATTAATATTAGCGCCATCTAGCCGAGCATTCTCCAAAGGAGTAACGACATCTAGGCCACCGTACCTTTTTCTCTAGGGCTTTGAGGTACGTTTTTCTTAGACTTTATCCGTCTATACGGAGTTACATATGACTTTGTTTGAGGGAAATGGATATTCGGGGAATTACACATTCGGAGAAAATGGATATTTGAGGAAGTACACATCCGAGGAAAATGCCATTCAGGGAATCGGACATACGAGACCAGAACCCACGCATATATTATAATTTGTTTAGGGCAGACGGAAGCAGACGAGTTTTGATGTGCAACATTAAATTTGATTCCTTTACCTATCAATTTAAAATATAATGGGGGAACACCTTACATAGACCAACCTAGCCCCAAACTGAGCAAAGCTTGTACTATGGGTGCTAGGCGATGATATACATAGGTACTTATATAAATACATAGAAAACATCCATGACTCAGGAACAAATATCTGTGCTCATCACACAAATAAATCATGTTGTTGTTTATACTTACTATATTGTTCCCTGTATTGAGGTGTGCATTAAAGAGTATTTGTATTGTATTGTATAAATGCCCTTACCGGGATTTAAACCCAGGACCGCAGCTAAGTAGGCAGGTTCACTGCCGACTAGGCCAGACCGGTCGTCAATTGTTTTTTTATCTTATATTATCTATAGTTTGTGTAAATATATTTACAAAATTACCTTGACATTCTAGAATCTTGCCCTTCTCTCGCCTTTCTTCGTCAGTCTGGTAACACAGTTCCAGATAATCCCTTAACTATATCTGATACCTTTGTTCGTTGTCGTGATCTCGCCGGCACCGATAATGCGAATGACAGCATTTCAATTCTCGCTTCACTGAAATGCACGACATAATGAAAACAGATTTGTTTATCTATTCACTACACAAACAAAATCAAATTTATGATACTGCCTGAATAGAAATGATTGTTCTTGTCCGTGAGACTAAACCTAATCATCCTTTATAAAGGTTAGTATCGGTCGACCAGGATTTGCTGAATACCTTTGTAGGAGTTCAATCTGGCCACCTACGCCACCTACGACCGGTCAGTTGCATCAGGATAACAAGTTTAAATGTGTTGCCTTAATGTACTTCCCAACGAATATTGTACCGCAATTGTATAGGTAATAACAATAAATAAAACCGGCCAAGGGCGTGTCGGGCCACGCTCAGTGTAGGGTTCCGTAGTTTTCCGTATTTTTCTCAAAAACTACTGAACCTATCAAGTTCAAAACAATTTTCCTAGAAAGTCTTTATAAAGTTCTACTTTTGTGATTTTTTTCATATTTTTTAAACATATGGTTCAAAAGTTAGAGGGGGGGGGACGCACTTTTTTTTCCTTTAGGAGCGATTATTTCCGAAAATATTAATATTATCAAAAAAACCGGCCAAGTGCGAGTCGGACTCGCCCACCGAGGGTTCCGTACCTACAAAACTATTAGGTACTTTTACGTTACTCACATAAGTCTAAAGACTGAGCTAGGCTAGAAGTATAGGTTCTCTAATGAGCATAATTGTGTTTAGCGCCACCTCTCGACGAATTCGCGAACTAATTAGCACAGCTTGCGTGAGGTCTTTTATAATGTTAACCAAATTCAACATTTTTTATTTTATTTTAAAGTAGGTGTTTTATAAAAAATTTCGTAGCTATAAATTTTAACACCTTTATTCATAAAAGTACACTAAAGTTATCCAGCCGATAAAGTTCGTTTGTCCCTTTCTATCACACCAATACGTTGGAAAGGGACAACCGAACTTTATCGGCTTGATAACTTAGTGTACGTTTATGAATAACGGGGTGAGTATTACCGTACTGTAAAAATGTAATGTATACGGAATAAGTATCTAATGATATTTTTTTAATTTACCATGTTACTTCACGTACCTACTTAGGTACTTATTTTAAAAACTCTAAAATGTCTATTGAGTTTCTGTCGCAGACCACCATGTGGCTTCTGCATATTCTGCGCTGTGATAGAGTTGCCATAGTAGGTATGTATATATTGTATAATAGGCAATAAGAGGCAAAAAACATATTGTGCTAAAATATTTAAAATACCTACAGTCATTTCCGAAACGTGTGAATTCATGTCAATACTTTCTTTTATCAGTATTACACGGAGTAGGTAAACGTTTCGTGGCAGCGGCAGCGCACACTGCAGAGAGCGCACGCGGACACCGGTGCGGCGCCACAGAATATATAATAGCACAAGTAAAGAAGGCCCACTGCTTTGATGTTTCCGAAATGCCGCCTTTTTAAATACCTACAACATTCTTACAAAGAAACGAGCCGCACGTGCGCGGCGTCCGGTGATAGGGTTACCAATGGATCCAAACGAATTAATACTCACATTAAAATGTTATATTATTATATTCAAGTCTTGAGTACTTTCTAGGTATATACGCTGTATTTATATATTTTTGTTCAAGGTTCCAACATCACAAGCCTTATTGAACTTTTCCGTGGGACTTAATCAGTAGTAGATCTGTATAAGAATATCTTTTGGTATTTATTTTATTCAATATGTCTATTTAATTAAGTATTATTAGCCATTCCACCCGCGGACATCGCTTAAAAAACCTCGCGACGTAAAGTAACAATAGAAAGTGCGAACGTGCATTCCGTGAGAATGTGCGCCACCCCTGAGTGTGAGTAGGCCGCGAACTCGCGGCCACAGCTCGCGGCCGCCAGGATATACTTGTAGCGCGGCGATAGGATAGCGGAGTGAGCCGCCCCTGGCGGCGCCAGCGGGCGCGTCTGTGTGCGTGAGCTAGGTATGCATACAACTACAACAACTGCTGTAGGCACCGCCCCCCCCTCAGCGCGTCCTCTGCGGCGCGGCGATAATCACCTAGCCCTAAGGCCCTGGTTTCTCTGGCCCGTCACACGCGCCCGGCGGCGTTTGGATGTGAGCCGCATGTGCCGCTGTGCCACACGCTGTCGGTCGCGGGTGCGTGGGTTTTCTGACCCTTGGCCACCCGTCGTCGGCGACGGAACTCAGAAGCTCTGGTAGACTGATTTTTGAACTGTTGTGTTGTGCTCTGATCAAAATGAATGCAAAAATACTTACATTGTAATTCTTAGAGGAAGAAGATTATACGCGACTTAATCCGTTTCCATATAAATATTGATATTACCCAAAAAAAAGACAGTCAAACGATATTTTTGTATGAAACCGGCAAAAAGAAAGTGAAATTTTTAACTTGGTACTCAAACACTTGCATTGTAGT
The DNA here is from genome assembly GCF_023078275.1 of Leguminivora glycinivorella. Taxonomy (NCBI): domain Eukaryota; kingdom Metazoa; phylum Arthropoda; class Insecta; order Lepidoptera; family Tortricidae; genus Leguminivora; species Leguminivora glycinivorella. Next base: position 7,922,671 of record NC_062971.1, read on the forward strand.
AAAGAAAAATTTACATCATATATTCGATTAAGTATATCGAAAACAGTTCACAGAAGTACAATTCATCCATTGAATTACTATGTACTAACATACTAGAAATTACACCCCAAACAAAGTCTGTGCTCCGGCCGGCAGCGCGCGGCGCATGCGTGGGGAGGTAGCGTGTCATAGAGTAAGACTTGACCAATGACCACCTAGACGCGACACTCTTAGTGTAGACCTTTTTTATACTTTTTGTAAAATACTAACCCCTTATTCATAAACGCACACTAAAAGTTATCAAGCCGATAAAGTTCGTTTGTCCCTTTTCGACGTATTGGTGTGATAGAAAGGGACAAACGAACTTTATCGGCTTGATAACTTTAGTGAACGTTTATGAATAAGGGGGTAAGTAGTTTAATTTTAGCACTATCATACATTGTGCTATGTTTAAGTTCTACTAAGTGAAACAAAAATACATTATTGATTTTTTTCATATACCTACCTTAATTGCCCTTGAAGAAAATCATAGGTTATTATTGTATGAAAATATCGATTACAACTCGTGTTAGAACTGTGTAGTATTCATAAGTATAACGTGAAATAAATTTAACATTTCTCTTTTATATATTACAAACAGAATATAATCACAATTACTATACTTCATTACCTACATGTCAAGTCTGTGCGATTATGATGCGATTAATCTATGATTTCGTTCAACAAAATGGCAGCGATAGCTTCGCGTTTGAGGAGCGCGTCCCTTCATTGAAATAATTACTCAAATAAAGATCGATTAACATAGCGTGTATACTAACCGATGAAATGTGACACGTCAGTTTTATTCGATTTTCTCGTATGGCTTAACCCTTAAATTGCCACTCTATGACCGCGCAGGATTTTTATAGTGAAAATTGGTGTTTTGGGTTCAGTTAGGGTAGATTAAGGGGAAAATGTGTGAAAAAAAAACATAAAAAAATTGGAAATGGCTTTTTTTAAACGTCACTTATAAATGACATTGCCAACTACTGCTTAACATAAAGACGTCACTTTGGACGGACATTGCCAACTACACATGCACATTGCTAACATAGAAGAATAAAACGTAAACTTAATAAGTTACACTCAACATTGTCCGAAACTACACGTGCTACCTCTTTATGTCCGGCGCAATATCCCTAACGTAATCTACGTCATGAAAAATGCTCAAAACTATGTTGACTGTCCGGATCTGCTGTCAAGCTTGAAGTTCCCACTTCGTAGTCTCCTCACGCCTTGCGTCTCGCACTAAACGAATATTCCATATCCTCGCCACTAATACTAACTTCAGAAAAAACTCCTTTATTATAAGATCCACTAAATATTTCAATCAAATTTGATTTGATCATGACACCATCGATCTGATCTCTGACAGTTTTATATCAGTACGCAAACTACTGACCCAAGACTTCACCCACTGTTAACTCTCAAATAACACTATAACAAGTTACTGCTTTTTTTCCTTTCTTTTATTGTTTGCTCTCAATCATTGTTTGAACTCATATATAGATATGTATTACATAATCTTTAAATAAATTACACGATTTTCTGCAATTTTGCACGCATGTACTTTGCCCAGTTTCTATCTGTGGAAACTTGTTATTGGCTCGTTGTTTCTGTTTTAATCCTAATAGTAACTTTACCTGTGAGTTTTCCTAATAAATAAAATAAAAATATAGTCCAGGCAAAAATAAACAGGTACCTACACTTTTAGGAGAAGAAGATTTACTGCTGCAGTCGTCTCTAAAAAACTCTCTAGCTAAGATTCTCATTTTTTCTTCGTTGTCTGATTCTAAATCGGAGTCTTTAGAAGCTGGAGGTGGTAGAAGAGCTATTATCCTCTTTGACCTCAAACGTTGCCCAGCCATATTGTTGTAAAAATGCAACTAATGTTAACAATACACAAAAAAATATTCGTTTAAATAAGTTGGCAATGTCCGTTACAAGTGACAAATGAAAAAAACACAATATTTAGTACTAACTGGCAGTGTCACTTTAAAGTGACATATATTATTACTTCAAAAATAATAATGAAATGTTTGTCATTTATTCACAATAATGACACTAAATAGTAACTTAATTACTATTTCAATAAAATTCAGTGAATAATACGCACAAATTACTAAAATACTTACATAACAACGACATTTGTCACAAGCGCAAAAAGACCTCACGGTTGTAATTTTTAAACTAAGTATTTTTTTCAAATTTTGATAAGATAAAGCGATGCGAAAGTGCGTAAAAATAAAAGGAATAGTCGCTAGACCGTATGGATCACGCCACCTGCGCCAGAGTGTCTAGGAATCTGAGTTAGCCTAGACTTTATAGGACGTCATTTAAAACGGACAAAAACAATTTAAGGGTTAAACAGAATCTTGTTGCGCAGGAAGGCATTTTTACATTTTATTTGTGTGCAGGCAGAAGTGCAGGCAGAAACAACCTCCTCACGCTACGCGCAGAGACTGACTGAGGCAACATAAGTCCATGGACTTATGTTTGTAGCGCAAACTTTTTGCTCGCAGTGTCCTCTCTAGTATTACCTCAATGAGTTCATCATTATCTTTAGTGAAGTCAGTCATTTTCCATATCAAGACGCCACCCGCCGTCCGTTGCTATTGTACAAAACGAATACAGACCGTCGCGTGCGGCGTGTGACCTTCGCCCGTCGAACCACCCGCCGCCGGCGACGTTTCAAAGAAACCACCCTCAAACATTTCCGAACAAAACATTCGAACGTCGTCAGTCGCGGACCCGCGTAAAAAACCACAACACGTTCTATGAACATTGGTCAAGTGCGAGTCGGTTTTCGCCTTTTCCATACAAAGAACTCATGAGCGCCTGAACGACTGTGATGGCAAAGTTAACTTTTCGCACTTTCAAGACTTTACGTATATATCTCGGAAACGATAAGAGATAGAGCAAAATGGACTTCAGATTTGGGCTGTCGTTGGCACAAATTCTATGTTTACGTCAACAGAGACCTTTTTTTGGACCGATTTGAACAAAATTTTGCTCAGTCCACTTACAAACGGTCTTAAGCGCCTCCTTTTTAGTAGGAACTTAAGTCATTTTGGCAAATAAAAAAAAAATTGAACAATTTCTAAAAAGAAAAAGACAGAAATGAATTTCTTTCTACCTGTCCATCACGCTTTCAAAATTTTAAGACGTTTAGTAACTGCTTGCAGCGTCAGTGAGTGAAAATCTTAATTTGAGTTTTTTTCTCGTAAGTCCGACTTACGCTTGACTGTAGATTTCTAATAGGTTTTCCTGTAATCTACAAGTAGAGGGCTATCTCGTGTATTTTTTTGAAAATTTTACGCTAAGTAGTCTCGGAGATAAGGGGGGGGAATGGTCATTTTTTGTCTATTTTCTTAAATTACTTCTAAGGTACCAAAATTAAAAATTAAAAAGAAATATATTTCAAATGTTCATAAAATGCTCTTTCATTTGATATACAACACAATATAGTTTTAATAACTTTAACCCTAAAAAGCGGAAAAGTACCTATTAATTCATAACTCTCGTCTCTCAAAATGCTTCAAGACGACTGAAGAAAAAGGTAATGAGACAAGAAATTGACGAATACTTAATTTCTCATTGTGGCTTTTATCGGCTAAAAGTATTTCATCAATCAAAGAGCGGCTTCAGAAAATTGCTCTTTACTTTTGGGCACAAAAATACAAATTAGAACCTAAATAAGTGTTATAAACCAGATGTTTTGTGACTGTTCTTTATCACCCTCATGGTTGTCATTGTTTAATCTAGATGGAATAAGAATATGCGCTATTTTAATCATAAGAATATTATGCAATATTTTATGTTCTATTTTAATCTGGAAAGGACTACAGTAAAACGAAAAATCTTACCTATATATATATATGTCACAGTTGTCATTTCTTATGCACAGAAACTACACGTGGCCAAATAAAGACGAACCCTTGCGTACTCAAACGTAGTAAAGGCCTAATCCCTCGGGAAATGAGCCTCTTTACAGGCTAACCTCCGGCACGTACCATGCAGGTAAATAAAAGTGTTTTATTTTTATTACATTTACAGCAGAAAGCCTGAATTTGAAATATGCAAACGGATAAATCTTGAGTTGGTTTTGCTTGCGTGTTGCTACGTAGAGTCTGAAAACGGGCATTATGATTTTATCAGTATTAGAAAACTTATTTATTTATATAACTTATTATTTCTTTATTTATTTCCTAGTTACGCACGGTAAAATATTCTTAGGTGCTTAAGATTTAAAGGCTTAATTTAGAGCCCTAAAAATAAGTCAGATTTCGTTAAAATCGGCGTACGTTTATTAGAAGAATTACATGCCCCGTTGCCGAATGGCATTTCTGCGACGCGAAACGCCACTGAGACGTCGCAGAAATGTAGTCTGACTCTGTCGCGCCAATGCGCAAGAGCGATAGAGATAGATAGATATGAAAGAGATATTATCGTCAGCGTTTCGTGAGCGTTTGTGCATTCGGCTGCGCACACAGGTCTGAACTAAGATTTCGTGTATTTTAGCGTAATACCTAAACGAAATCACATCACAGTCAGCGCGAAATAAATCGATTTGCTATCGTAGATAATTGGCATTGAATAAAAAGGCAGTAAGTGATCGTAATTCATCAATCAGGCTCAGGGCTCGTGTCGGGTGTATGTGCTCCAGCTCTGACCGGCCTAGTTCCCGCGGGTAAGCCTAATCCGATATCGCCTTTTTGTAGAAAATCCTTCTAGGCAATTCACAGATTGGTGAATTCTCGTCTGATAATATCAGGGTGAATTCAGGCAGCTTGGTTACGGTAAATGCAAGTCACTATAGGTGCATTTTAAATGTGAAAAGTGATCAATTAGTTTCGCCTTTGAGAGAACAAGAGAATATAATTAAAGTTTTTGAAAATAAAAAAAACATGTAAGTATATATGTTTTTTATTTTCAAAAACTAAGAGATTTTTCAATTTTGAACTAGAACCGAGCTGACCTTATCCAGCATGTTAGTCTAACTTTGTTACACGTTACTCATGTAGCAGGTAATATTGTTACAAAACTTATGTTGCTCATTAAGTAATAAGTATGTAAGTGGATAGTTTACCGTGTATTTGAAAACTAGCACAATTTACATAACTGACTTTAGCTAACTTAATTTACTTATCTTCTCCAGGCTTTGAATTTAGGAAGCTTACTTATGCACCCTGTTTTTATTGAATTCCTTTAACTTGAAGAGATGGTTATTTATATCAAATACCATTAATTTCTCTAAGAAACTAGCGTCTTAACTCTTACGGTTATCGAGTTATTACAAAAATAAAATTAATTACTGATTACGTGTGTGACAGCCTTTACCACTCCCCAATGTTATTTGTTTTGACATGTGCCGTCAACCACTTGACACTAACTTGAATATTATTTTTAAGGGTCTCTCACACTAATTAATTCATTTATTATTATGAAAACTATAAAGATTTTTTTTTGAGTATTTAATTAAAAGTGTTTTACAGGATGGTTCCTGATAACGAACCTTACGACATGTGGAATTTAACGGAAAACAAAAAAAACACGGTGTATGCATTACTTATTCCAAAATACATTTTAAATTTTAAATGCCCCAGAGACTACAAGATCATTAATACTGTTTGTTTTACCTACCACCAGACCTATTTATATAATTTGGGCCTTCCCCGCAATTTAGCAAACCTACCTTAGGACGAACTGAATACCCATTTATAAAAACTGACCGCTCAGCAACCTATGCAGGTCATTGTGGCAAAATACCAAAAATATAGCTATTGAGAGGTAGGCACGTATATAAATACACACATGCCTACATCTGTGGGTAGGTACACTCAACCAAGCAGTTTATTTGGGGCCGACTCCGCGGGGGCCTCTGTAACTCCGCGGTGAACTCTTTGCGGGTAACAAAGTGCTCTGTAAATATTCCTTGACTTTGCTACGTCGGTACTGAAATTTATTTGTGAGTTGTAAATTTGTTCACGTTAAAAGCTCTTGTAAAGGTTATATAACATTGGTTTTACAAATAAATTAAAAATAGGTACACTTATTTATACACAAAGTTTTCACTGTTACAGTGGTGGGCTAAATTGTCAGAAAATATGCAGCGCATCTTTAACGTCGCAATGCATTAATATGATGATAATGCATGCATGTAATTTTAGATGCTGTAGTTACATTTTGATAATGCATGCATGTAATTTTAGATGCTGTAGTTACATTTTGATAATGCATGCATGTAATTTTAGATGCTATAGTTACATTTTGATAATGCATGCATGTAATTTTAGATGCTTTAGTTACACAGACCAAGATAATTTTGCATGATCTTGATAGCCCTATCTCTGCAAGGGTTAACTAAACGTCATAATTTTGTCAAATTTTGAAGTTTATATAACATTTAGCTAAATATCTTGGTCTGACACTATGCATATTATGGTATTAGGTATATCAAATGTTTAGGATGTTAAAAGCTTCCTTGCATAATTTAAACTAAGTCACTGTGCCGTTAATGTAAATGCCTGTTGCTCACGCGAAAAGAAAATTGCATTCGTAACTTTAATGCCGCAGCTACCGCAATACACCGAACGTCAGTGGGAATTTATTTGCATGTTGTTTTTATAATTTCAGCAAAATATATCAGCTAATTATAATTGTGTAGCTTCAAAATTAAATACATTCTGCTTAAGGTTGGTTACATTAAAAAAGTATATTATGATCTGAAAGATAATCCACCTTATAACAGAATGCATTTACCCAAGTTTGAAGTTAAGCGATACAATTGTCATTAAGTTACTCACATTAATACTTTGACAAGTATTTATTTTTTCTACTCCCGTACTGTTGTTATTCGTCATTTACAGTGTCGTGCAGAGATCTTAAAACCCCACATAAAAGATGCCAGCCCCCGGCCGGCTCCCCGCGCACCCACGCATACGTTATAGCTAGGCACGCATACGTTAGGCTATAACGTATGCGTTGTTAGGAAGCCTTTAATGGATATAGCGCGAGTGCGCGGGGAGCCGGCCGGGGGCTGGCAGCGGGGCGGGGGAGTGCGCGCTCGCACTCGCTACAGCGTTGAGTGAAAAACAGAGGGGCGGCCTACGCGTCAAAATACTGGAAACAATATGAAAGTTACGAAAGTTATTCTAGAAAACTATTAAAAAGTCGTAGAAAAAGTATTGTATTACGGTGTTTAACTGAGTCAAAAAATACTCGTGGCGTCTTTATTAACAATTTTTGGGCTTCGCCTCAAATTGTTACCCACGCCACTCGCCTTTTTGGATCTCCTTTAAACGTCGGTTGCATAAAATACTATAGTTTATTTTTTTGTGTTTGTATTTTTAGAGTTACAAAAAAGCCCAAATTTAAATATAAAATATTATTCTTAGACTAACATACTCCTACACAGTACGTGAGCTTTAAAAAGGACTTTTGCATTTTAGAGCGATAATACGGGAATAAGATAATCTGAAAAAGAGAAAGGGCCTCTTAAAATCTCACAGGCTTTTTAACTTATTACATACCTACTTAAAATGAAATAAAATTGAATTATGGAAATAAAATTGGACGACAGATGTGAAATAAGTTTATAAATTATGAAGAGAAGTGCTCAAAGGATTTTTACCGCGACACATGATAAACATTGAAATATCGTTATTTCCATCTCTTTCTTTTTATACTTAAGAGCGATAGAGAGGAAAATAACGATATTTTCATGTTCATATTTCGCGGACGGCTCTGAGAATTGCTAACATGGTCGGAAGGATAAGCTTAAAAACTGTAAGCCAGTTAAGCTCTTTAAACAGGTCGTGCTCTCTAAAGCTTTTGCATTTTACAATTTGAATTATAGACCTATGTTAGAAAGGAGTTGTTATGTTTTATGAAATTATTATTTAGATTTTATATCGTACACGTGCAAGAACAGCTGTAAATAAAATTACAAAAAGGAATCTTGTTAAAGGAATGAAACTCTACAAGGCTTTAATAGTTATTTCTTTTACCGTGCCGATATTGATACCTGAGCAAGCGAAAGATTCCAATATTGAACCACGAGTGTAGCGAGTGAAACACAAACGTTTTCACCACACCAAAACGAACAAAATACTGACTATAAAACATCAAAATAAATCAAATCCATCAATTTATTCAATATTTATGATTCAAAATGATCATTTACAGGTAAAATCTAGCAGCCAGATTAAGACATCGAGTTAAAATTTGTATAAAATTACTTTGCCCCCTTGTGGATAAAATGCAATGTTGCTATCTGTTTTCGAATAGCAAAGAAAGCCTTTACCAGTTGGTGTGGTGAAAAACTAAGGTTACTTTTATTTAGTGTATACCGAAAATTTTAACACTGCTTTCAAGGACGTTTTAATTGATGTAATTTTTTTTAATAAATAAGTGTAAAAAGCAGACTTAAACAGTAATTGAGTTTTTTACTAGTAAATAAACAAAATAATAAATAAACGATCTATCAATGTTCAAACTGTTAAAAGTATTTTAGAAATTGACAAGTAGCAGTTAATATAATGGCGAGCAGCCTGCTTAAAACTTGCACGAGCCAGCTAGTGGGGAGGTAAACTTAGATTGAGTTGCCCGCTGCAACGGCTCTCTATTACGTGCTATTACCATATTACTGTTTGATGAACAAACCTTGCGGATAGCTTGACAAACAGACAATTTGACGGAATCTTCAAGTAGATAACATTCGCCTTAGAAAAATAAGTAGTATAATATTGCAATTCTATCTTATTTTCAGGAAGCAAATCAGTAACATGACATTTCTCAATCATACACATAATGATACGACATACCTGTATAAATTTTAACTTCTGATTAGCAGAAACGTCTGCAAAAAAAAAGATATATGTATAGCCTGATAATAAGGCTGACTTTGTACTTCCATTGTATAGTTTTTGTATCAACTGTTTTTTGTAATTATTTATCTTATGTACAATAAGGTGTTTACATATATTATACACATACCTTTATATACCCGAATCGTAGCTGCCCGGTTCAAGTGTTTCAGTGTCCCTATATTACTGGCAGCACTGAATGGCAAATAATGCTATTTTAACTGCCAAAATAAGACACATCGAAAGTTTGTAAAAGTATAAAGCTTAAATATACCTCTAGGTGAGTAATACGAGTAACATCAATGAAGCTTTCGGTGCGAGTTAGGGCCCATTTAGACGGTACGAGAACTCGCATACGAGTTTTAATACATTGCGGTATTTGATGGCTGTGCAAAATTGTATGTAACCTCAACAGCCAGCAATGTACCTAAAATCGCATGCGAGTTCGCACACCGTCTAAATCAGGCCTTAAGCTCTTGCATTTGGCCGAGTTTGTTTTTACAGCCAACAGATGTGGTTCACCGCTGACGTATAAAAAGGACGCTGAGGACTTATTACAGCAGTTGTGTAGCACTTTATAGAGATCGTTATCAAGGTGCACTTTTCGTGGCAAACGGTACGGTTGGCAAAAAAAAACAAATACTTACATTTCAATATTCACTTTGTTCTTAACTACAAAATAAATACTTACCTTCTTAGTATTACGCCTTTTCCGATGAACTATATATTTTTAAAACAATATAGGTACGTAAATGACTTAATTATGTCATAAAAATTTACAATGTTATTATTTTAATCTAATCTATGCACTCTAGATAAGACTATCTAGAATTGTTATTCAAGCAAGTCAAAAGTAGTGGTCTGTTGAACAAATTTTAGTTATTTATTCAATGTAATTAGATAAATAATTATAAATATGTCAAGTTACATATAATGTTTTAATACATTTGTTTTTTTGCAAATACTCTGCCACCAATACAGCACGCTGATAACGATTTTAACCCCTTAAGCGTAAACAATCGGAATTTACAATGTTTACTCTATAGAGTATACGGCCGTGGTGGTAAATTTCATATTATTCTAATTTAAATGTTTTCAAATTATTATTTCACAGTCAACAATTTAAAATTGATTTCGCTAATCTCTCTGCCCAATTTACATAAATAAAGTTAGCTAAAGATTTCTTTAACGCAGTCGTTTAGTCTTATTGTGTTAATTTAATTCCAACCCTACCTATTTTCTTTATGAAGTAATATTGTGAGATTAATGCAAAAAATGTAGGTATTTCTAAGTGTTATAAGCAACTCAGTTGCATAAATTTTGCTGGAAAATTATCAATACAATCAGGATGTGAACGTACTATATTTATACATTTGTCATCATATATGAATTGAGTAATATTAGATTATCGTTGAGCAAAAGGCTAAATATTTCAGGAAATACATGAAATAAGTAATACCCTCAAATAATGTGTGTTACTAGCTACAGTATGGCCATAGTAAAGTTGCATTGTCACTACCATCGTTATCATAATTCTAGTACGTGACAAATAGAATGCGAAAATGTCTACAAATAGAATGACGCTGAGCGGAGTTTTTTTTACTAGTTTCACGTCACGGACTTTAATTGTTGTTTCACTTCTAGCCCATTTTATATAAATAAATAAATAATAAATATTGGGGACACCTTACACAGATCAACTTAGCCCCAAACTAAACAAAGCTTGTACTATGGGTGCTGATCGACGATATACATTATACATACTTAAATAGATAAATACCTACTTATATACATAGGAAACATCCATGACTCAGGAAAAAATATCTGTGCTCATCACACAAATAAATGCCCATTCCGGGATTCGAACCCAGAACCGCGGCTCAGCAGGCAAGCTCACTACCGACTGAGCTAGACCAGCTTTAACTATGACAAAACAAAATTATTGTGGTCTCTGAGTGGATCAACAATTAAAAGTCCGTGAGTGTACCACAATGAAGAGACCCGTGAGACAAGACGTAAGAAGGACATATCACCCCGCTAAATGAAAAGGGTAGGTAATTGCATTTATTTCAGCAAAAGCGCTGTATAATTTAGCAACCCTTAGTGAATATGGGAGCGGAGGTGCTCAGCGCCGGTATGTCGATTATTATTTGGAAAAGAAGCCCCGAAAATTTTCCTTAACGAGAAAAGTTCCAGCACCTATTTCCAGACCGAACTTCAATGACTTTTTGACTTGAATATCCAGGCGACATCTTTATAACACTTGACAACTTTGGGAAAGCTTAGCGTAGTACCTGGAACTAGTATGATAGGTATTAATAAAAATGAGCTAGCTTATGCCCGCGGCTTCGCTCACGTTAGAAAGAGACAAAAAGTAGCCTATGTCACTCTCCATCCCTTCAACTATCTCCACCTAAAAAATCACGTCGATTTGTCGCTCCGTTTTGCCGTGAAAGATGGACAAACAAACAGACACACACACTTTCCCATTTATAATATTATCCATCGTGGTTCAACGCGGTAATGCGGCAAGCGTTATGGGTACTTTTGCATCGGGAAGCTCACGGGGGGGGGCTTGGTAGGTTAGGTTTTTGTATCTGTGTGTGTATTGTTAGGTTAGATCTAGTTTTTAAGTTTATACATGTTAATGTAAGATTATTGTAATTATTTATACGCTGGGCAGTGGGTATATTTTTGAGGCGTTTGCGGTCGAAACGATGGGACCTTGGGGGCCCGGGGCTCGGCGCCTCTATAAAGATTTGGCGTCTCGTTTGGTAGATGTGACGGGTGACAAAAGGGCTGGCCAGTATTTTGCTCAGAGAATAAGCATCGCCATTCAGCGAGGCAATGCGGCCAGCCTTTTGGGCACGCTGCCTGTTGGTGGCGACTTGCAGGGTGTTTTTGAGTTGTAGGTGTGTGTGTGTGTGTGTGTGTTTTTTTTTTTTTTTTTAGTATGTAGTTTTTTAGGTTTAGTTTATTGACGATGCATGTTGCGGATTTTCCATTGTCTTACTTTTTGACGAAGCTTGTAGCTAATAACGGATTTTGTATTCAGGTGACGAAGCCTGCGTTGCGGATTTGAGAATATGGTCTCTGAATAAATTAATGAGGTATTATTTATTAATCATGTCACTTGAATGTTATTTAGAGCTAAGTATTTAGATTTTTTAGTTTTAATTTAGTTTTATTTGTAGTCTAATTTGTACCTACTTTATAAGTTTAATTGAATAAATATTTTTATATAAATAGATGACAATAGATTGAGAGATTGTGTACCTACTCTAAATTAGAACATACGAACTTTTAAATACGTTGGAGGGACGGTTTATAATATTAGTATGGATATTAGTATAAGTTTTTCAAAGGCCCATCGCCTTTATTTATAGGTTATGTTAGAGAATCAAATATTCCTTTGGTGTGTCTTATCCCGGCATTAGCCACGGCTCATGGGAGCCTGGGGTCCGCTTTGACAACTAATCCCAAGATTTGGCGTAGGCACTTGTTTTTACGAAAGCGACTGCCATCTGACCTTCCAACCCGACGGGTAAACTAGACCTTATTGGAATTAGTCCGGTTTCCTCACGATGTTTTCCTTCACCGAAAAGCGACTGGCAAACATCAAATGACATTTCGCACATAAATTCCGAAAACTCATTGGTGCGAGCTGGGGTTCGAACCAGCGACCTCCGGAACGAAAGTCGCACGTACTTACCGAGTTACCGCTGGGCGCAGCGCAGCGCTTATAAATAAATCGCGTCAACTGTAGTACTATGTTAATTAAGTCACATAATATTTAGCAAATATTGTTTAAAGACTTTTAAACAGTAGGTGGTGAGATAGCTGTCTCAAACTATATAGGACCCTCACTGGATACTGTAGAAATGTTGACTGCTAGATACCTATAGCAGTCAGCATTACTTTTAGCTTAGGATTGGTGTATGTAAATCTTTATGTAGGGATGTCATCACTTTTCTGGGCAGGTATATTTTACTTACAGCTGGGGATTTCAATGTTTCAGTAACTTTTTATAGGGCATTACTTTTCTTTGCATTCGGCCTTTGTTTCAAGTTAGATTGTTGTTTACATTCTCTTTGTTCTCGAAAATTTGGAAAGAATGCCATTTTATGCCTTCTGGTTGTATAGAATTACAACCAGGAGATATTTTTCCGGCTATTACGTGCCAAACTTGTGCGGAGATCACATTACTTTATTTGTTTTATTGAAAATAAACTTAGGTATCTAATCTTTTAGCTCTATATACCTTAGGTATCTACTTATGTTCTTAAAATACATGCAATAATCAATATCAAATACGCGAACTCCGATCTAAATCCCGATCTAACTGAATTCACATGAAGTTTAAAATAAAGAACTACCAACAAGACACCAACCTTTTAATGATTGCAAAATCCAAGAACACAGGAACAACTACGCATACACAAACAATTTTAATTTAGATGCACAATCACTCATTGAATACACTTAGTACATATGAACTAAAACAGTGGCGTTGAAAAGAAAATTATCCACATTGTAAGCGAAGAAAAAATAACCAGTCTAATCCATATGACATAGCATATGACAGACATAAATTTGACTACAGCGAAGTAAAATGACACGAGGTAGTCTATGATTTTACTAGAAAATCAATCACAGAGGTAAGTATACAAAAAAAACTTCACAGATGCATGCTAAACATTCGTAATCAAATAGTCTGCGAAAACCAAAGAGCATTGAATCACTACGTTTTGGCGAAAACTTGCTATCGTATTGGGATAGTGAGTATTATATTCTTTGATTGGGATTATTTGGAATTAGCATAGTATACGGCTAACATGCTTCGTTACGTAACTATGTGTAATTTTGGCATGATATTTATTTTATTCTTAAGACTAAGGAGGTAAACTTTGTTCATGGTCAATGATTAGTACAATTTTGATATATCTGTTTCTGTCATATTTATTATATAAAATATATGAAGGTGTATTATTTACGTTTGTAGTGATTATCTTTATCGTTGATAAATCCGTTATATTTGTCATCATTTATATATGGTATCGAATTTCCAAAACAAACTAAGTGAAGAGTGAATTGGCTTCGCTTCGTGTAAATGTTTTTATGTGAGAGTGTTTACTTTCAGTCTGGATATACCACCCTCGTAGTAAAATAAAAGTGTCTATATTTAAGAATGTTGCAAAATGACTTACACTAACCATCTCATCTAGCCTATCATTCCAAAACTTATCTAGAAGAAGACACATCGTGGCTCAAAAACCTCAGTTTCTGCTTAAATATTATGTATGAACACCTGCCGGCGTAGAACGTCGACGCCAGACGCCGACAGAAGTGCAGTCTAGCTCTGTCGCGCCAATATGCAAGAGCGATAGAGATACATAGCTGCGAAACAGATATTATCGTGAGCTTTTGTGCATTCGGCTACGCACATTGATCGCTGTTTCGAGCTGGAGATGGAAAGTAAAAATAACCCTAATATAATGCCTACATCCGGCAGGCGCCGGCGTCATAAGACTCATAAGAAGTTCGAGAGAATGCAGACATGATGTTTTATGAAAACATGAACTAAGAAAGCACGCTGGTAAGTTTACCTAAGCCTACAATTTGAAGGAATTTTGTAGCTTTTTCCATTTCATGAAATCCTAGACACACAAGATTCCTTCATTTTATACACCTTGTAGTCCACTGCCTTTAAGTATTTTGATCGTCTAGGTATTTTCATAAGATTTTTTTTTTAATTAATTTCAAATAGCAAACTCCGGGCTAAAACATTTAGTTAATAGCACAACCCCCAGTGAATAGTTTTATATGTTCACGCATTAAAGTGGCTGAATCATTTTCTAGTAAGTGCTTCCCCATAAATCGCAAACGGCGCGAAATAAACGAGTGTTTTATACCTACCCATAAAAATCTGCCTCTCGCTGAGTCTTATAGGACAGGGTTCCTTAACATTGAACCACTGAGATTTAAGATTTGTGGTTTATGTAGGATTTGATCTTATTTGTGAGATAGGTGATTTATTCAGTCTGTCTTGTTGTGTTTTGTCGTGGCGTAGTAGAACTGTAATCGGTGTCACAGTATAGTGTCGGTGATGTCGGTTTAGACGAACTAGATTGTAGAGTAGAATACCTACCCTCTATCTTACATTTAACATATTACCCTATATTGTGCATCAACAGGCTAGTGGATTAGCAGCGGTTACTAACCCATTAATTCCCCGTATTTAGACGCAAGCCTAGCGCCCAACAATAAGGGCCAAGTGCCAATTATCCCCCCGCATTTACGCTCGCGCGGAGGCTCGGGCGGCGAGTGTCATTACCTCCGTCTTCAACGTGTACATGTGTGAGATGTGGTTTAAATTTCCATTGGAAATGCTGAACAAGCGAGGTCACCTTAATTTTACTCGTTTGTTGTGAGAGAATTCGAGATGATCGTGCAAAAGTCGTGTTAGATAGAGTTATAGATTGTATAGGTTCCTACGACTTTTCTCGTTCCGCGCAGCCGGCATAGCCGAAATCATTGACGCTAGACGCCGATCGGAACGCAGTCTGGATCTTTCAAGCCAATATGGAAGAGCGACAGGAATAGCTAGCTACGATAACGATATTATCGTAAGCGTTTATGTATTTGGCTATGTACCCAGACTTTGTTCTTGACTTCGGTCAAAAGCTGAAAACTGAAGTTTGGCTTATGTTACGGAAGCTCAGGCCGAAACATTCCGAAATAGTATAATATACTCGTAGAACCTATTATTATAATAATAGGTTTAGTAGGTAGCAAATACAAATAACGCCGAATTTATACGTCGCCAATAAAACGACGAAAGCTATAAGATTGCCTCCGTGCATTCAAGCCTCAGAAAGACTGTCGAATAACGTCACTATACTCGCACTAAACGAACGAATAATAAAATGAGATTGAATTTCACGACAGTTTTATATTATCGCAGTGCTTCCTTTTAAACGGGTTATTAGACCGTATCATTTGTGATGTTCCATATCTAAAAAAATCCTTATTGGGTACGAGTCCCCGTATAGATCGAACATAATAGCAACATCAAATCTTCTGCCTGCTTATAAATATGTAAGTGCGATAAGGACGGCCTAATGTTTTATCATTTATCGCGCGACCATGCTTCAGCCGCTGATCCTATAGCTTGAGTTTTGGTTTTATCTCCCTGAAATTGAAGACGATACTTTATAACCCGGAATGCATTCCCTAACAGGTGCATTTGTAAATTTTTTATTTGGGGAGTTTTTTGACACGGATCGGTTAAACAACTCCAATAAGTATAAGCAATTTCTTGTAATAAAGACTGTATCGTTAAGTATGAAGACAACTTTGAGTAGCCGTATTTATTTGCTATTATTTTTTTTTCTTTTAACAAGACATGGGCTTAATAAGGCACATAATAAGGTACACATTTTGTCCTAGAAACTCGACGTAAAGCATATGGTTTAGACAGTATTGACTTAATCCTCCCGAGTACCAATTACGATTCCGGACAAATGCTACTAGAAAATTCACAAAGTGCGTAAAAGACGATACGATTGTGAAAAAAAATTGTACGGTGCGAACCTCAACGACACATGATCCACAAAGCAGAATATCTGGACATTAGCCACTGTTATTTTAAAAATATAAAGTTCAGGATCTGTGTATGGCGGTCATTTAGAGAATGTGGCATGGTGCTTACTCTAACTCCGACTTTGATGTCGAATTTGACTATCATACACTGTTTATATCGATCTGGTTTAGGCACTGTTCAAACACCACGAATATCAATTAGACTTTGGCCTATGGCTAATTTTTTTATCTGTTTCTCTTATCCTGCTCTCATCAAAAATTTACGGCAATCCGGAACGTTGCTCAAAAATGCGTTTTTTTTTAATTATATAAATTCACCGCATTCATTCTGCAAGTACCCAATTGAAAAACCACGAAGAGGACTTTTAAAGAATATATTTTAGCAGCATATTAACCATTGTTTGTTGAAATCGTACAAAGAGTCATTGAAATATTCTCAAATTAAGCCAGATAGGGGTTGTCCGAAATTTATTTGCTAGACCTTAATGAAAGTACCATAAAGTCCCTAATATAAAAAAAATATCAGACCTTCTTATATTAAATAGTGCTTACCAATACCTTCAGATCATACTCTCGGAACATAATAATACAAAATTATGCACATGTCAACATTTAGACGAGGTTTGTTTTGTCCTTATACTTAACGATACAGTCCTTACTCGTTATTACTAACTACATAATTAGTAAACTGTATATAGCATCAAAAACCCAGGATCAAAATATTCACCAAAAACAAGAACATACATAAATTCCCTTAAGAACCTTAAGTATTGTGATTCGAACCCGGGACCTTTTGCTTCACAGACAGGGTCACATAAGACGAAACTAGGAGTTTAGTAATTGATATGCAATTTAATACCTTGAGCGTGAATGGGGGCAATTTAACTTCTACATGGTTTTATATAAAATAGGTAAGGTAGTCTGGCTCTGTCACGCCAATTCATCCCGACGTTTCGAACACTTTACAGCATTAACAAAGTTAAATTTGGTAAAAAGCTGCGTAGTTACCTCATAAATTGTGTATAAAAATAGTTTATCATAAGTATTTAATGATATATATTGTTTTATAAGAGAGTAGAGACTGCACGATCCCACAGTCAAACCGTGGAAACTGTTTTGTGGGACACTGTACTTGTATAAGCTGTATACACTTAAGTTAATAAATAAAAAAATAAAAAATAAAAAAAAATAACAGGTGAATGAGACCCACATACAAGAAATATTAACGAACCATGACCACAAATAATATAGATTTTTAAGACAAGTTCACACACTATTAATAAAGCTAGTTATACAATATTCAAAAACCGGCCAAGAGCGTGACGGGCCACGCTCAGTGTAGGGTTCCGTAGTTTTCCGTATTTTTCTCAAAAACTACTGAACCTATCAAGTTCAAAACAATTTTCCTAGAAAGTGTTTTTAAAGTTCTACTTTTGTGATTTTTTTCATATTTTTTAAACGTATGGTTCAAAAGTTAGAGGGGGGGGACACACACTTTTTTTTCCCTTAGCAGCGATTATTTCCGAAAATATTAATATTATCAAAAATTTAGTAAACCCTCATTCATTTTTTTAAATACCTATCCAACAATAATCACACGTTGGGGTTGGAATGAAAAAAAATTAGTCCCCACTTTACATGTAGGGGACCTACCCTAACAAATAATTTTTTTCCACTTTTTATTTTACCACTTTGTCGGCGTGATTGATATACATATTGGTACCAAATTTCAGCTTTCTAGTGCTAACGGTCACTGAGATTCTCCGCGGACGGACGGACGGACGGACAGACAGACATGGCGAAACTATAAGGGTTCCTAGTTGACTACGAAACCCTAAAAAATTACCATTACTATGTTAAAAAACAATTAATCAATTAATCTACACAAAATTGACAAAAACAAACTATCATGAGTAACTATCGCGGTAACCGAAGACAATATTACATATAGTTTTATATTTTGTATACATATTTATGTCTTGTTAATGAGTATAACTATTATCCATCTTTCTCAAATAAATCTAATATATAAGTAAGTTCCCCGTGTGGTGACGGGTTAAGAATTTCACCACCCCCTTTCTTCCCATGGGTGAAGAAGTCGACTGTGGGATATGGGTTAAATTGTGGCGTAGGCGAGAGGCTGGCAACCTGTCACTGCAATGTCACAGTTTCGTTTTCTTTCAACCCCTTATTTGCCAAGAGTGGCACTGAAACTTGAGTAGTTTCATGTGCTCTGCCTACCCCTTCATGGGATACAGGCGTGATTGTATGTTGTATGTTTATGTTATGTTATAAGTAAGTATTCCAAAGTAATTACCAAAGGCAATGAGGTCAAAAGCATGTACAAACTTTGACGCACTGTTCCCGATATAGTTTGCGTAGAGTTTCAAAACAAAGTTCCAGATAGATCATTTCTAGTTGATGAGAAAAAGTTCCGCACACGTGTCATTTGAGTAAGAGCGGTTTTGCACTACGTCCGATCTGAATCCGATGCGAAACCGTCAAAATAATCCGACTTCCGTCATCCGATTTCTTTCCGTCAATCTTCGGATCTAGTGCTAAAGTTACCATAGAAATATACGGCTACTACGGACCTTATTTTCACAGGTTCGTATCAGATTCGATCGGACGTAGTGCGAATAGATTTCAGTCTTCATTTTGCGGTGCTAATGGCGAGTCCATTTGAATCCGGCTTTATGCGGTGCTATGATGGGAGAGTCGATTTATCTTTAACCGGGCTTAATTAGTTGTTTGTTGATATAGGCTTGTGTTTGTAACGTTTTGTGTGGGATGTTACGTGTAACTCGTGTAGCTGGTATAATGTAATAATATCTGGGCGATCGAGTTCGCTCGGTTCTATTTTAATATATCACGTCTTTAGATAAAAAAAAAAACTTTTATAAATACAAAAACAAAAAAAAGACAGAAAACAAAAACTTAATTTCTGGCCGGGATTCGAAACCCTGACACCTACGATCTATCTGCGTACATTAGACCGACCTCGTACGACTGAGCTAAGCGAAATTAACGACCATATTTTACGTTTACAAACGCGAAAGAAAAACTCATGAAAACTCGAAAATTCGCGTTTTCCGGGATCTAAGGCTACGCTAGATCGATTTTTCACCCCCGAAAACCCCCACATAACAAATTTCAGCGAAATCGTTAGAGCGGTTTCCGAGATCGTCGGTATAAATAAATAAATATACAAGAATTGCTCGTTTAAAAGTATAAGATAGGTATGCCGTGTTATCGATGTCTACACCTCTATTTAACAATGTAGAAAATAAAGTTAGCATGTTAGGCATAATTATCTAATGACGTTCCATAAACTGAAATAGCTCGACATATAATCGACTTATTTGCCAAGAGTGGCACTGAAACTTGAGTAATTTTATGTGCTCTGCCTACCCCTTCATGGTATTCAGGTGTGATTGTATGTATGTATAACACATTATTTGAAATGCTTTATTAGAGAAGTATGTATCTAGGTGGCTACTGTAGGTATTATATATTATATTCAATTTGTGTTTATTCAAGCACTGGTGGCCTAGCGGTAAAAGCGTGCAACTTTCAATCCGGTGGTCGCGGGTTCGAACCCCGGCTCGTAGTCAATGAGTTTTTCTTAACTTATGTGCGATATATCATTTGATATTTGCCAGTCGCTTTTCGGTGAAAGAAAACATCGTGAGGAAACCGGGCTAAAGGCCTAGTCATAGTCACCCTTCGGGTTGAAAGGTCACATGGCAGTAAAACTAGTGCCTGCGCGAAATCTTGGGATTAGTTGTCAAAGCAAACCCCCAGGCTCCCATGAGCCGTGGCAAATGCTCCTAGCAAGGAGGATGACTCAATTTGTGAAGATAAGTACGTTTGCTACCTTTCTGCGACGACGATTTTAACAATAATTACTTTTTTATAATTTTCTCTGTAAGTAATATTTAGTATTTCATCACAAAATATTTCTTCTTTGTACGTTTTGTTGACTTGAGCTTATCTAAAAATAAATTAAGCGGAGGTCTGCGCTGGCAATCCCATAATTTAATCAATTCGCTCGCGACATTCGTCAGGCGGAGAATAACTTGGAACTTTTATTGCATAAATTTAATCAAAATCTTCAATATACGACGTTTCCTAGATAAACTTTTCAAATTCCTTTAATACTTACCTAGTTGTATTGTAGGGGGAAATTGGGAGACTTGTCTAGAAGGGAGACTTGAACCGAGAGTGTACCATTTTGTAAAAAAAGTCAATCTAACAAAAAGAGCCACAGTACCTGCTTAAATATTTTATAGATAATTTCATATTAGCTACAGTCACTTATTTACCTGAACTAAAATTGCTATTTTTATAGCGCTTTTATTAAAATAGTTCTTTCCTTTTTAATAAAGTACCTAGTTCAAATATCTTGGACTTGATTCTTTTCAATATCTGGGACCCTCGCATTTTAATAACGATAAAGGAAGACTATTACGACTTCGAGACGCGTACAAAAGTTATTGTCGAGAGCTCCAAAACCTTTCAGGACACAAAACAGAACTAAATAGAATAGAATAGAATAGAATAAACATTTATTCGTGAACACAGACAAGACAAAGAACACATAATAACAACAAGACAGAAAGTAATGAAGTGCCACGAAATGGCCTCATCTCAGCGTGTTGCTGGTGGCTTCCAGCACTGATCTTCCGATGAGACCATCAAGTGAGAAAGATTCACGGAGGGTAACAGACAGAAGAAATGCAAAACACATATACAAGAAAAATGGACTACAGTTAAAAAGAATAAAATTGAAAACGTTACAAGAAAAATAACAACAGGCTGTGATATAAGCAAGATCTAAGTATACAAAAGAATAATAACAAACAGAACAGGACAGAACACATTAAATTAATAAAAAGAAAAAAGGAAAGCGTCATACACCAAAAATGTGATTATTAACTTTTTTGACGAACAACGGGCCTATATCCCTTTAACGGGCAAGACTCAAAAAAATCGTGAGTTCAAACCTCATCGCCATCCTGTAGTACTAAAAATTCTCTACAAGAAAAAAATACAAAAATATAGTCATACAGGGTGGTCTTTTTTGAGACCGTTGCCCTATAAAGGGTTAAACTAAGTAGGTAATTGTTTGTAAAAAGTTTTCTCCAAGATCCCTACCCCTAAACATCTAAACAAACTATAAACTGTAACTAGTTTACACTGTCTTTTTCTCTTAGTCCCTCGTCTTGGGGAATAGGAAGTTAACGCGTCCCTCTCGGCTCTAACGGCCCGATTCAAACTTTATTATTAGATCTACATACGATATGGATATTGTATAGGAACGGATATCTTATGTCAAAGTGAAAAATTTAATTTAATTGAAAATACGTTATTTTTGACGACAGATCGGTATACAATTGTAGTGAGTAAAGGTGGCTTAAAGACTTGTTAGAATGCGACGAGTTCAAAAGAATCTTGTATAGTGAACACAGACACAATAGGTCCAATTCCTAAAATTATATGTTTCGGTTGATCAACTTATCAGCATCGAACCATATTATAAAAAGTAAGTAAGTAAGTAAGTTTATTTGCGAAGAATAAGTAGGTACATTAGTGTCTTAGTTGGTAGGTGACATTTGGTTGCTTATTCTGCTATTTGTACTATACAGGTTGTACTAGCATGCAAAAATCTTAAATTAACTACTATTCTATCTGTATATCTTCAAAGAGATATACAGATATATTTATATATACAAATAACTTGGAACATAAGTGTAATATTATTATCAGATAGTCTAGTTTTAAAAGTTAAGGATATATGCAAATAAAATACAGCAATAAAGGTAAGTAAAGTTAATAATTTGTGTACTTTTAACAACTCGAAACATGAGTACTCCGCGTTGGGACACGGAAGGTGAACGACAAAACTTAGTTACAATTATTATTTATTTCATTAATATAAAATAAATAAATATATTTTATATATATATATATATAAACTAGCTTTTGCCCGCGGCTTCGCTCGCATTAGAAAGAGACAAAAAGTAGGCTATATCACCCTCCATCCCTTCAACTATCACCACTTAAAAAATCACGTCAATTCGTCGCTCCGTTTTGCCGTGAAAGACGAACAAACAGACAGACACACACTTTCCCATTTATAATATTTGTATGGATTACTCAATCATTTTATCTTTTCATGTTTTGTGATCTAAGTAATATTTGTGCAATATGCCTTTAGTTTACTTTTATCTAATAACATAAAACTTAAATGACCTACTGTAGTATTAGTATACTTACTGCATAAAAATATCTTCCAAAAGTCTGAGGGAATAACTCTGAAATAAAACAAGCCCGTATTTGAGGTAATTGAAGGTCGGCCTGCGGCGAACAACTCTTCGTCTGCTTGTAACATCGAACAGCGTACTTCTTTTGACTGAAGAAAGCTTACGAAATAATATTAGGAAGAAATTTTAGAAATTAAATAGTCGAAATACTGTAGTGTCGTCTCTTTCTAATCAATTCATGTAACGAAGAGGGAAAGCATTACAATGCAGCCACTTTTTAATTTCTTCAATTTCTAGTCGGTCTAGTTTTTTGCCTAAAAAATATTATTACAGGAATGAGGGCTATAAAATGTTCAAAATAAAATATAACATCTAAAGATTGCAGACCAATATTTGTAGTACATGTGACTGACATTTTGCGACCAAACTTGTTAGTTTGGTTTGGAGAGCACATATAAATTCGGTACTTACCTACAGTTGGATTTCAGGATTACATTATTTTAAAATATGATATTTATTTTTTTATAATAATTTCTGGGCATGTCACCCTCATTCGTACTAGAAATAACACTGATCCAAGAGTAGAAATTATGAAATCTCCTCAGCTTCTGAATATGAATGTGATATTTCTTGATCGAACCGGGTGTCTTGTTTTCACCATGGCAAAACAGATAAGTTCCATTTGTGTTCCATTGAATTTTTGAAACATTGGATAATAGGCGATACTATATCCCATTTTCAGCTTCAATACTCCAAACTTACGCTATTATCTCACACAAAATGTTATTTTAATTTATAATCAAATTAAACTTAGGTACTTACCGTCATTAATTATTCACGATGCTATTACCAGGCGTTACTTACCCTGTGCGTACCTACATACCTATTTACCATAGCTATGTCATATCGTATCTCCAGACTTTATACACTAATATTATTTTAGGCAGTAATTTCTCTACAAAATTCCTTTGTGGTGAATGTGGAGGCGCGGGAGAAGTCAATTTTGGGCTTATATGGCTGCCGTATAACGCATAAATTAAAAATTACAATAAAAAAAAAGAAATAGGTTTAGGCAGATATTCAATATTTCATACAGATTCGGACTCGCCTGAATGGTTTTTGGCCCACATACCTTACTTAAAAGTGTTCTTACACAATTAATTTGATTTAGTCAAAGCCAAAACACAACATAGTTAAGATCATGTCTACTGAAAGTAATGTTTATTGGCAAAAATATTTAATGTGACGTGGTGCCATTTCATTAAATTCAAATATCGTGTTTAATTTAGCCAGATTTTGGACGTCTGTCACATGTCGGCTCGATGTAAGCACGAATCTCGTGCCTCGTGTCTGTTAGGAGTGATGGGACAGACAAATCGAGTTATAAGCTATCTGCAGTCTAATGAATAAATACTTATTGATCGGAGAGTTGCAATTTTCAAACTTTTTGAATTTTCTAATGTTTTACTTGAACTTTTAAAACAATTTTAAAATAGGTAAAACTGTTTTTTTCATCGAAACACAAAAAAGTTATTGAAAAAAATGACAGAATTATCTTTTTAATCTGTCACCATATCATTTTATATTGTTTCGACGTTATTTCCAAATTATCCATCAGTCATTAACGTATTAAGTATTTAAAATTTTGAGAATCTGGGACACCATTCGTTACTTTTATCACTACGTCACTTACACGTGCTTGACCTACTGGTAACTTTGTAACGTTATTACACAGAATAACTAAGTTAAGTTTACGATTAGAAAACATTCCTAAAATTGTATAATTAATTTTGACTTACGATTGTAAATTAAACAACACTTAGGATTTATCACTATCTTTAGTTGCAAAATTAAAACTATAGTATGTACAATTTGTTCCATTTTAAGGTGCTTCGTCTGATCGTAAGGGTAGGTACTGGTGGCGTCTGCTGTACAGTGGCCTGCGTTGGGGAGCCGGTGCGGGGGCTGGCGCGGGCTCCACGGAAGACCGCGACTGCGCCTGCTGGCTTAGTGAACCTACAGGAATTGGGGTAACGGCATACCCTGCCGCTACTAAAGCTTGGAATTCCTCAGGAGTATATGCCTTGTTATTTCTCGGAGGAGGCAAGTGAGCCCGCTGCTCATCAAGGCTCTGTCCGTGCTGCTCAATATTCACTTGTTCAGCCCTGGGCTGCTCTGCTCTGTACTGTTGCACTTCTTGTCTGTACTGTTGCGTCTCAAGTTTGAGGGGCTGGTCCACTCTCAGGGTCGGTTGTTGCCTTAGTGATTTCTTCGGGCCAAATTTTGGCTTACGTATATGGCAGAATGAGGTGGTTTTGTGGGATCAGCTCGGGTTTGTTCTAAACCTAAAGATTGTAAATCATAACGCGGTCGCTGCTCTGTTCCTCTGTACAGAGGTCGAAGGTAATATTGTTCCCCAAGAACTGGAGTCGGTTGAGGTGAGGCACGAACTTCTTCTGATGCAGGCTGTTCGTAGTACTTGACTGCGCGCAATTTCTCAGGCTCAGGGAACCTCTTCAAATAAGTGACAGGCCTTTCTATGCTGGATGCAGAGATTCTTTGAGGTTCTTGCCTGACAGGCTGAAGTCTAGGAGCTTCGATGATCCTGTATTGTTTAGGAGTAGCTTCAACCTGTTGGTATTGAGGAACAAATCGGTAATTGATTTGAGCGCGCGATTGTTGTAATTTGGGCGCTGGTACAATCTTAAGACCTTGAGGTTCTGTGTTTTGGTAAAAAACTTGTTGAGCGGCAGCTGGAGTTGGCTGAATCGGAGTATAGCGGAGAGCTTGTACAGTCCTTTGGGCTTGAGGCTGAGGAGCTGGCCTGTACAGTTGTTGTTGCTGAGGCTGTTGTTGTTGGACATTGGTTGTCTCTATTAAGTACTGTTGCGGGGCGGTTGAAGCCTGGGGCGGAGTGATTTGGACCTTAGAACGGAGCTTAGTTGGCTTTTTGCTCGGCTTAGTGATGTACCTGTCCACCTGTAATATTAGAAAATAATATTATTTTGTATACGAGTACATACTGTACCTAAGTTACTTTCACGAAATTATAATATTAAGTAGGGAGAAATTAAGATTTTTTTAATAAATTTAAAATTTGTTATCTGTACCTGTTGATACTGAGGTGCAACACTCTGCGTGGAGACCTGTTGGATCTGTTGTTGAGCGTAGGGCCCCTGGTCTTGTCCCACAGGCTGCCCGAGCAGCGCCAGGAGTTCTCTGATCAAAGGAGCTGGGACTGGAACCGGTATCGCTAACCGACAAGGCCGCGCCGACGGACGCTTCGCCGCCGTTGGCGGAGAAGTGGGGACGGGTGATCACGGCGTGGATGGGTGCAGAGATACCTGAAAGTAAAAAAAGCGATTTAAATACTGTTGAAAAAATTGACACTAACACACTTCCTGCTGCTGTAAATGAGTGTAGGTAGATACATTGAGAATTTAAATCATTTTGTATCGAATCGTTCGGCCCATTGGAGAGGCGATCACTACGCAAATAAATTGATTAGTGTTCATATTATACTATAAATAAATCATACTAATATTATAAATGGGAAAGTGTGTGTCTGTTTGTTTGTCCGTCTTTCACGGCCAAACGGAGCGACGAATTGACGTGATTTTTTAAGTGGAGATAGTTGAAGGGATGGAGAGTGACATAGGCTACTTTTTGTCTCTCTCTAACGCGTTCGAAGCCGCGGCCAAAAGCTAGTAAATAAATAATTGCAGTTACTATTTCAAAGGTACTTATTTATTTCGTTGGGAGTATTAATGAGTCTCTAGTTTAATAATGTAAATAGGGCTAAAATGTTACGGTGCTATTCAAAAAATACCCATTAAAGGATTCAGTTTCATTCAAACGATGATTAATTGATGACTTATCAAATGTCAATAATTCCCTAATGTATTCTCCGCAAAAACTGGACCAATGCCGCGAAAATTGCACAAATCATGCTCCCAAAGCGGATTCAGGCTCACTTAGGCTCAAGTAATACTACTTAGTGGTGAGTAGGTTTTTTGCTCAACATGATAAATGTTATTCTTTGGGATTGAAATAAAAGATAAATCTTCTCACGTACCGCACTTATCGAAATTGAAATCCGATTTCATACCCGGAATATACTTATTCCTTAATGGCTTACTCGTAGATTTGCAATAAGGAAAAGTTATGAATGTGAAATAAAATAACCTATATGGCTCTTTCCCTTGCGAATTTATTTTGTGCCTGTCTGAATAAGATAATATTACTGTAAAACGGTTTAATAATTTGCAATATTTTACTTATCCTTGCTGAAAAAGGTTATGTCTTCTTCATTTTGCAACTTTTTAAAAATTGAATCAACTTACTAAAGCTAAATGTTAAAGATATTTTCTAGGTTATATTTTTTAAAAGGTGTCGTTGCAGAGAATGAATTCATAAAACATCTCTACAAAGTAGAACTGCTGCAAATTCTCCTTGTGCTGTGGCTGCGGGTCGCTGAACAGCTGCTCTGCAGCTGCTGCCCGCTGCTGATTGGTACTTTAAAGGATTAAGAAGAGAATATAACCTGTCGCGCAGTCTGCGGCTCTACAAAGTAGAACTGCTGCAGATTCTCCTTATGCTGCGGCTGCGGGTCGCTGAACAGCTGCTGCAGCTGCTGCCCGCTGCTGATCGGTGCTTTTCTCTCCGGCTGCAGCTCCAGCAGTTCCTGGGCGTTGAGGGAGTACACCTGGCCTGGCCGGTACTCCTCCGTGGCAGAGCGGCTGAAATATTGAGTTATAAGGGTTACTTCAAACATTCATATTTTTGTCCTATTTAAATCTTAACACGTTATTATTCGGTTATTGTCATACTTTATAATGTAGTTTCATTTTAAAGACACGATTCTAAGAATTACTTAATTTTATATGGAATTAACTGAAAAATAATATCATAATTTAGATTTGTTTGTGCCGTCAACAATGCTAGGTATATAATAATTGAACATTTGTTTGAGTTTTAATGTATTAATTAAGTGGGTACATGCTATAAATCTTCTAGCCTTACTAGATATTCCAGAAATCTTTTGTTGTGTATAAACTCTCAAAAAATACGTTAGATATAAAAATAGTTACAAAAAATATTTGAATTAAGATATTAACATATTCAAGAGAACAACTTTGTAGATTAAGAGAAACTGACAATATAGTGTGGATTTAAGACAATATAAATCAAACATTGTAACTATTGACTCCAGTAAGGGCCTAAAGTAAATTCTAATTAATGGACTCCGACGATTGATATAATGAAGGCGTCCGTCAAGTGAATATTGAGACCCGAATCAGTCCGAGTGATATTGGGATCTGGAACGTTTATTTGAGGCCAGTGCCCTCTGAAACTGGCAATGAGATAAAAGAAAGGATTTCAGACAAATGAAAGCAAGGCCTGGTTGGCACGTAGCCAATAAAACCTGAATAAATTAGCATTTATTTAAAAAAACTTCGTCTCAACTGTTAGCTACGAGCAAATAAAACTTGAACATCAAAGGATTCGGCTTGTTGATATTGAAGAATCAAGTTAGGTAAATATTTGTCAACGATGCCCATTCAAAATGTACGATACCTGAATGAAATCGTTTAGATTTTATTCTAATATCAGTGTAAATTTGAATGGACTTGTATTATTTGGAATTGCAGGCGTCTATAGAATACTGTGACTGCTTACCATCAGCCGGACATGCGACTTGTTTGCCACCGTGGTATAAGATAAAGAATAGTTACCTGAGTCCCGGTCATCGTCTTGAGGCTCTTCAACAGGTGCTACTTGTTCCTGAAAATATAAATAAAAACGTAAAAAATTATAGGCATTCAGAAAATCATCGACTACTCGTTTCATTAATTATTCGGTACTAGAGTCTGAGACGCGGTAGATAACAGTCGTCAAATACTTATTGGAATTCGATAGAATTTTATTGAGCTTAAAATTTATAAGTACTGTGAAAAATTCAGCACATCTCAAAGTCTTAAAGAAAGAACAGTAAAAATGCACTTCGAATTGGTGCTGAAATATCTGGATGGGTTTTTAACACGGCACTGCTTTTAATCCAATGGCCGATATGGAATTAACGTCCAGGGATCCCATTCCTATTGCTTAAACTACGGAAAAGCGCCTTAGGGAGAGATTCGAACTTTAAAGTACACACTTATGGCAAATGATACATTTTTATGGGCTCTGGGTGTTACACAATTAGCACTGCAAATTTTGAGAAATAAAAAACTGTGTATTTTCTTGAAAATCAGATTATTTTTATTAGATATGTATTCAAACATGATAATCACAAGTTAAAACTAGATGGTTTGTAGGTATTTAGGAAAATATATCAAATAATAAAAAAATGTGAACCACAGGAGTGACAGCTATTCCACAGAATAGATACAAAATTAGCATTGTTCATTTTAAGTACTGAAAACCTTATATTTTCTTTTAAATCACATGATTTTTTATTAACTACTCTTCAAACAAGAGTATCATAATTAAAAACTAGATAGTTTCTTGGTATTTAAGAAAATATAAAAAATAATAACAAAATATTGACCACAGGAGCGACAGCTATTCCACAGAATTGAGCTAAATCAGTTTTAGCACAAAAAGTACTCTTATATCTATTTTTATTTCAATAAGATTCTGAAATCTAATAGACGTGTATCAAAATAAACGAATAAAAAATCAATAATGATATGATTGTATGAAAAACAATTGTCTTTAGAAATTATTTCAGTTTGACCACTGGAGATTTCCTGTGGTCAAACTGAATTCGTTTAGTTTTATAACGTGAACGTGAATGATGATATTTATTGATTTAATATTCTGATATTTAATCAAAAAATATCTTCATCACTGTCGTCATCAATGTTCAATGTTGCAATGTTTTTTTTTATCTTTTTTGGGGCCAAATCAGAGTCATCGCAGAATGTATTACGAAAATAAGGTCTCTTCCTAGGTGTAAGAGGTTCAGGTATATGTGTTGGAGGCTCTGGTGTTGGGGGCGTTCTAGGTCCAGTGACAGTCGAAGCGTCAGGCGTTAGGGGACTAGGAGTTGGCCTAGGAGGATCTGAATTAGAAGAAGCTGGGCTAGGAGGATTTGAATTAGAAGACGCTGGCCTAGGAGGATCTGAATTAGAAGAAGCTGGCCTAGGAGGATATGAATGGCCAGAAGACACATGACCGGTAGAGTCAAAACTGTAACGGACAGGACTAGATGCAGCTGAATTCGAAAGATCTGGTACATAATTAAGTTGCTCAGAATGGGCTCTTGTTGATTGAGTTCTCAAACTTGTGACACTTGGCATAATGATCTGTCCTAGTTTATAATGCGGACATTCAACATAAGCTGGACAAGTTATACAACTTAATCTCCTAGCCTGAAGTAAATCTGGTTTTATTTTGCTCCACGCAATTTGATGTATCTGAAATGTTCCTCTGAAAGGTCGCAGTTTACAAGCTGCTGCTAATTGTTGAATTTCATCAACAAACTCGTCATCAATCCGAATAATATTTATATTTTTAATATTATGTTTCAGGCATTCAAAGAAACCGTCGATTCCTGTGATGTCCTTGCCATTTGCGACTGCATTATCACATACGCGTTTGATGCACCCACCAACGCCATCAGGTGCCCCCTTGCCATGGCCTGCCTCACTAAAGTGCCAAATAATAGTGTCAGCTTGAGAAATTTTACTTATATATTTGGCGATCATAAAGAACATAGTTTTATTTCTGTATTGGGTGGATGGTCCATCACTTAATATATGCAGGAAGGATAAGGCTGGCGTCAAGGATTTCATTTTCTCTATTACGGGCTTAAGATGAGCGCAGATAAGGACTGGGTCATGTCTCAAATTTTCAGACACAGTACAAAATGATGTTGCTTTTACTCGGTTCTCCGGAGGGTGAGAGTCGCTTGAATAATAAACACATGTGTGCAGGGAAAGTTGAGCTTTGGATCCGCCAAAATGTGCTGACTGAACTTCTTCCCCATATTTGCATCCGTAGTTTTCTGAGAAGTCGATATGAAGTAATCCTTCTGAGGGTGACATATTATGTTTTATGAAGCGAACAGCTTTAAACTGGTTGATAATATTGGCTAAATGTTGCATGAATTTGGGTAAATTCGATCGAAAAACTTGTATTAGCAATCGTTGGGTTGTTCTTACAGTTTCTTTTATTGTTTTCTTACACTGTTTTTCTTGACCCCTAGTAGTCACCGTAACATTTTTTGTAATCCATCTTTGGTAAATAATTGTGTCACTTAAATCAGTGCTATCAATATCAATATCCTTTGAGCGGCATTGTAAGCATTTTCGTTCTAAACAAGATACACTAAGAATTTTATTGCAGCAAAGTGATTTAGCAACATCAGTGGCTGATGAATAAGGCAATATTTTTGCTTTATGTAAAGCTTGTGCAATAAAATCATTATTCGCGTGAAGAGCACACAAACAAGTGTTTCTTGAAGCCGCTTTAGGTAAAACGACCCAAAATGGACGACATCGTCGAAAAGTTTCATATGATACGATTACTCCCGTTTTGTTGAGAAACGTCTTATGAAGGTTAAAGAGTGAATCATTCAAAAGTCGTATTTGCTTTTTCACTTGTCTTCGCGTAATGGTTTCCTTTTTCCCAGCTGTTAATCTACTATTTTCATCGTCAAGTAAGAATTCTGTAATTTGCTTTCGTATTGCCTCCTTCGATTTTCAGTCTTATCATCTTTCTTCCTTTTTAGTCTTAATAAACGCATCCTATATTTAGCCAATTTTTTCTCAAGACCATCCAATCTTTTTGACAGACGCATATTTTTAGCTTTTAATAGGCGTCTATTTCGTGCGCTGACCTTCCTTCCTACAGCTATTCGTGAAAACGATGTACTCGGACTGGATGAAGGTGTTTCTTCTCTTAATATTTCCTCCGTCCGTTTTGTTAATTTTGCCTTCTCACGCCTTATCTTAGATTTTTCCCGCCACACTTTTCGAATCTTCCTCTGTTCTCTTGGGGTAAAGTCCTTAATTGATTTCACTAGTCCTTCCTCTTTTTTTTTGGTATCTCTCCCTATCTTTCCTACGCCTGTCTTCAATAGCGGCTGTATCTAATTTCGCACGGCTTCTGCGCATACTCATTTTTTTTTGTTCACGCCTACGTTTTTTCTTCTCTTCTTCGCTCAACTGTACAGTTCTTCTGCTTCTTGGCATTCTAACTGAAAAAACAACAATATCTTCATGCCAATAAGCCCCAAACAAGCACCATTTTGCACGATTATTATCAAAATTAGCGTGAACGAAGAAGTTATAATAAAGTGATTTTTTATATTATTAATTATTAAAATGGACTTATGTTTGCACCACGAAAACGAAAACATGATAACGAAAGCAATAACTCGAATCCACAAACATTCTCATTAAACTTCCACGCCATAATATATTAGAAATAAATATTTAGGTCATACACAGATATAGGTTTGTGTCTCTCCTGTGGACATATCTAAAGCAAAGGGCATAAAGTGTTTTAAGTACTAATTTTTCCGAATGGATTCATATTTAAATTGAACGGTGCCTTATTTTTTATGTCATTGTGAGATAAAAACGTCAGTTGTGATGCACACACCCTGTAAAGTATTGACCACAGGAAAGATAACTTCCGTTATTTTAAATTAAAAAACCGTTCTGTGGACATAGGTCTCTGGGGTGGACCAATTCCACGCGAGAGATCCGTGTCCACAGAAGTGACAAATTCAGCATACCACAGAAAAGATTTCCACAGAAGGGTTTTTTTAATACAAAAAATATCATTTGACGCATGTGTTTTGAGGTTAGAAGCCAAGCCGATTCGGTTATGCAAAATAGCCCTTCTGAGCTATTCTTAAGGCATATTTAATAAATATTGAAATATTTACTTACCGATATACACAAATCACAGAAAAGATGCACCGATATCTGACATTTGGACTAACTATTTATCAAAAAGGTCGGGAGCACAATTCTCGCACTGTAACTCACGACCTTCAAAATGGCGACTGACAGCTTGAAAGTGTTGCCAGTATAATACTCCGTTGTTTATGGAAGTTTTTATTATTTTAGTGATTTTGGTTGGATTTTTAAGGTCCACAGAGTAGTCGTTCAACCGTATAACCCTACGTTTATTGCCTCTCATGTCAAGAGGATTACAAATTTTGGAGCAAATGAATCGGAAAATTCAATTTCGTTAATGAACATAATTATTACACAAACCACACTAATTTGTTACGCTATAAATTTTAAAACTGTGATACGTTGAACTTGTTATCCAAGAATCTGAACAGCCCACAGATGGGACTTTTACCACCAATTTGTTTTTTTTTTCAGGTATTAATTTTGTTTTGTTTTATATCTGAGTAATCAATATTGTACACTAGATACTGTACAATGCATAAAAAAATATAACAAGATCCAGTGCGCAATTCTTTTTTTTTTTTTGGTCCGAACATGCGTTTGGGTATGACCCCTCTAGATACAATATGGGGTCGGATTAGTCAGTGTCAAATGACGTTTCCTAAAGAAGATGGTCTCTTTTGACAGTGATGTATTTAGAGCAGGTTGACCAGCACACTAACGTGATTATAGTCTATCGCGTCGGTGCGTCATTTTTGCACTTACAGAAAATACGCAGTGACGCGATAACCTATATAACGCTACCGTGTTTTCCCGTCTGACATTTGACGTAGGCGACGACTTTAACGTAGCTGTCGAAATATTATATCCCGTCTCTGAAGTTCTGGTGACAGTGGATTTGAGTGTACTAAGAATTGGAATACGCTATACTTCGTTTCTTTTAAGATTAGAATTATCTGTCAAACGGGTAAACAAAGAAGCAGTGGTCGTAGACCTTCCTTCTTCGATTTCGGCCGATACCACTGATTTCTTGGAACTTATGTACATAGTATTATAAGTTATAAGTTTGACAGTTTGACAGATAATTCTAATCTTAAAAGAAACGAAGTATAGAGGCTTACCATCGAGTCGCTACACAATAAAAAACTGGCAAATTCAAAAAATCTATAGCTGGTAACCCAAATCATAATGCAAAAAACTGCTCGAACCTGATTCCAGTTACAGATTATCGAAAATAGCATGCTTCTCACACTACTCCGATCGGTTTAGCCATTATAACATCCGTAACAAATGCACTAAGACAAAGGTCGAGGTTACGTACAAAAAGAGGTTGACAGTCAGTTTGATAGATAAAGTTGTTGCCATAATTATATAGAATTCTGAAAAAAAAAAAACGTTTGTGCAGCGTCTCGTTGGTCAGCCTATGCTGGAAACACACTGTCAGCTCAGTCTCTCTAGTCTGCAACTCTACGAAGTCTAGCAACATTAACATTTTTCCAATACTCGCATTGCATGTCACTTATTATTTACACTATTCCAAGATTTCCAAGAGATTGTGTTGCAAGCTATATAAATACAGTATGAAAAAAAATCAACTTTAAATTTTAATTCGAATACCGCTTTTTTGTTCAAGCTTATTCAATTATGTAGCTTAATCTAACTAAGTAACATTCCATGTTTTTCAGAACGTGGAAATCATTAATAAGTACAAATAAAGAACACGTGATAACCGTCACTTCTCTAATAATGCTAAGCTTTTTAAAGTTTTAAAATTATTGCTACATTGTACGAGCGACATGTTGAAACTAAGTGTGGTCTAATTTATTTATATCAAGTTTACCTATGGCAATTAGACATGTCCCAAAACTGTACATCATAATAGGCTACTTTCCTCGTAGTCAAATCAGCTTCTTTTTAAGAACTGTCAAAACGATTTTGAACGACCTGCTACTATCTTATACTTTTAAACGAGCAATTCTTGTATATTTATTTATTTATTTATTTATTTATTTATATATTTATTTATTTACACTGACGATCTCGGAAACCGCTCTAACGATTTCGCAGAAATTTGTTATGTGGGGGTTTTTGGGGGTGAAAAATCGGTCTAACTTATCCTTAGGTCCCGGAAAACGCGAATTTTCGAGTTTTCATGCGTTTTTCTTCGCGCGCCATCTCGTGTGCAGTAGTTGTACTGTTAAGACAGAATTCTTTCGGTCGATGTAAGTACAATTTATTGCAAACACTAGATGGCGACACAGGTCAAGGCTAGATATGGAATTAATATGAAATCGAATTCAGTGACGTCATGGTCAACTGATTTACTTTATATATTTCTATCTCATTCATAAAATATAAATTAGAGTTTAAAATAACTTTTGTCACTGTTTTTCTTATAATTATCTGATACTTTATTTCGTGCATGGTAAAAAATAATTAAAATTTTTAGTACAGTCAAGTTGCCTATTATGTGCTTCGTACAGTTCGTACGGAAGCAATGAAGCAACTATGTGCTTAATCTCCCTAATCGACACTCCACCATTATAGTAATATGATCATCGTATCATGATTGATGACTATTCCTCTAGAGATCGAAAGTTAGGTGGCAATCTACTTTTTCACAATGAGTTCGATAATTATGTTAAAGGTAAAAACTTGTAATAGGCAATATATGACACAATATTATACCTACCTGCTGAAATTATAATGTACCTACTGATCTACAATCACACTGAGCAACTTGTATTATGAAACCAACCCATAAATCGCGAAAAAATGGTATATCTTCACGTATTGAGGTTGATCCTTTAAAAAGGCGCAGTTTGATCTAATCTTCATACGTAACTATTGCAGAGTAATAAACGTATCCTAAAATTTTAACTAAAAATACGTGAGTTTGATTTATATTTTAAGCATTACATACCGTGAACTATGGCAGTTGAGTAATAAACGTATTTTAAAATACCCATATGAAAACTGCATCTCCACACGAGACAAATTAAACACAATACTTACAGAATTAAGTAGGTCTAACGCGACAAATTAGCGATGTGACAACAGCACGTGTCATAACATGCGTACAATTACGCAGTGAAAGCCGAGGAAAAATGAGACAATGCCGCGATTATCGGCCATTTTCGAAACTGCGCGGACGCGGCTAATGCGGCTATATCTTTTGCACAACGTGTTGATCAACTACTGCATACCTAGTCTACGGGTATTTGCTCAGCTCGATACGAACTTTAATATCTTAAAGTAGGTAGGTATTCATATCGTGTGTAGGGCAAATGTCAATAATCGACATTACTACACAGAATCTGTGGTCGTAATACTAAAAATCTGTCAAAAGTGACGTCTTTTTATGTTAAGATACGTCGGTTTTACAGTGACATCCATATTACCCGATCCTTATTACCTATTAAAATGTTGAACATAATATTAAAGTTCAAACCAAGCCATTGTATACTAAAATGTACATAGTTTCTTAGATAAAAATCAATAAAATAAGTTACTGTGACTGAAAATGACACGGTATTTTTCTACCGTATTAAAAGAAAATTACGACGAACATTAAAACACTTTGGCACTTTAATATCCGTTGAGAAAATCGAATCTTTTGAACGGCCGTAATGGCCGCCGGCATAAATGCGACCTTCATAAAATACTTACAATAAACTTGTATCACAGATTAAATACATCATAAAAATACACTCCACTTTGGTAAAAGATACCTTTAGAAGGTGACCTTTAGGATACGAACGAATATGCATTTCATTTTTCACTTTTGCAAAAAAAGTTTAGTTATTTCTTATTTTTATTTAGGTACTTCAATTAGGCATATTTAGGTACACCAGGTAGGCACCTATTATTCGGACACGACCAAATATGTACTCGTATTGATGGACTACTTATGTCGGGTCAAATTAAAAATTAATCCACTTTTTTTTTAATTGTCGCGTTTTACGGCGTTGTTGAAATATTTATTACATACCTACATAAAGTTTAAGGAGTAAACTAACGAATGATGTTAATTTAGATACCTAAGGGACCGTCCACGGGGTCCGCCGAGGACGGACGCAAGGCCTGACGTCGCATTTTGGCGCGCGACGCGCCCCCAGGCGGCGCGCGCGCCTTCGCGTCCTATAAAAATGTACTGAGGAGACGTTTTTTAAATTACATTCAGGCGGCGTGGCGCTGACGTCCGTTCCGCGTCGGCGGACATGCGTCTCTTGAGTGTGGACGGTCCCTAATGATCTATGTCTAAAATAAAATACAAATTTCCTTCGCAGACTATATCAAGAAACGAGACACAGATTTTATGAGATGGCAGAAAAGAGACAACACCTCGACAAAAGCGAAAATTCTACCTAAGGACGTGAAGTTCGTCTGCGTGATAAGCATTACCAAGAAGAGCTCCGAAAGCAACGAAGCGACACTGTGAGTACGTATACGTATATTGTTCACGTCATTTTATTTATTAAGTATAGATCGTGATTGCCCAGGTAAGGGTCATAAAACATTGTATTAAAAAAATACGGAGCGTCAGAAATTTTGTGATATTTCTTTCATAGGGATAATAGTTTTCGAATAAAATAAAATCTCCGCCCGAGTCCGCAGCTTGGCAGCCGGCCTGTGACAGATGTTCACCGCTCAATGCAGCGCCGCTCCGATAGTTCCGAGTGTTCTGACTCGGCTCGAAGTTGCCTGCCAGATGTACTCGTACTATTACGGCTAACTCCTTCAACTTTTACCGATAAAGTCGAATAAACTTCCGTTTCAGATTTTATGACAGTAATAAGTGGAACCAATAAGAACTTTAATGATTTTTTTCATAAAAAATACAGTTCCGTTGTTATCAAAATTTATCACGTAAGTTTTGTTATTGGCCAAATCTTCAATTCTTCCAACGAAATATGTCGTAAATATGATATTCTTGTTTTACTCATTAATATTAAATTTAAAAGAGTAATTTATTATTAGTATCTCCCTGCCATTTTGTCTTGATGGACATGTTTTACACGAAAAAGCTATTCGGCTGTATAACGCTCTGCCGTTATAAATTAGGCTGTGCAAACACTCTTTAAAGCTTTAACATATTTCTTACATGTTTTATAAATATTTACTATCATTATTACCTATTCCTATTATTTTCCTTATAAGATCGCGTAATTTATGAGGCTCAATTAAATTCAGAATTGGTTTAAAGTGTTCCGTCAATTATTTTCGCAACGCCTTATCTCGCACAATAGTGAGAAGACTTCGCAGGGAACAATGCCAGATAAGAGATAACCTAATAGCAGAATGAGGTTGATTAGTAAAAGATGATCTACTACTTATATGAGGGCTTGTGTAACATCTAAGTGTGTTACATTGAAATATCTACTAATCTTTCCGACGACGTTTGCGAAAGGATTGTGGTTTGAAATAAATTTTAATTAAAATTTTAAAACCATTAAGAAGAACCCCGCTCCATCTGGTGATAGCAAAATGTGGTTTAATAATAAACGAATGAAGAATATTCTTGGTAAAGGCAGTAATTTCACAGTGGTGAATCGTGTTTTATCCATACTAATATTATAAATGGGAAAGTGTGTGTGTCTGTTTGTTTGTCCGTCTTTCACGGCAAAACGGAGCAACGAATTGACGTGATTTTTTTAAGTGGATATAGTTGAAGGGATGGAGAGTGACATAAGCTACTTTTTGTCTCTTTCTAACGCGAGCGAAGCAGCGGGCAAAAGCTAGTAATATATATGTGACGAATGAGTCAAAGAGTCAAGAGACTTCATTTTCTCCACAAATTTGTGTGGGTAGCTATTGATTTATGTTAAGTTCTGCTTGAAAAATGTACCTATGTAGATATTTTTTGGCAAATAAATGATTTGTGATTGTGTGATTGTGACAAAAAAACCATTGACAGACGTATTATAAAAGAAAATAAAATTGGAAGCCTCTTTACCTCACAAAATAAATAATAATGTCCTCATTTCGATGATGTATGGTATGAGCATTTATTTGTAGGCTGAACACAGATGTATTTACCTACTGAGATATGAATGTTTTATAAATAATTAAGTATTTATGTACTCATTATTTCACATTGCCGTCAAATATGAAAATAAGTACTTATTTATTGGGCTTAATGGGGGCTGAAATTTACTTTGGTAAGATTGTTAATACATCGAATTTGTTATTCAAAGAAAATATTTGAAGTTAAGTAAAATTACTGTAATTTTTGATGTTTATTAAAATTACGATAGTTCGTTTAATATTTTAAGTCAATGCAAATAAAGGACTACCTATCCAATTTATGTATTTAGCCATCATCGTCATCATAGGCCTTGAATAGTTTTTCTAAAAACAACGCTAGCCCTGTGCAACACATTCACAACGTAATAAACTAATTGCAATTTGATTATAATACGTTTGACGACCGGTCTGGCCTAGTCGGTAGTGACCCTACCTGCTAGGGTCCTTGGTTCGAATCTCAAGTAAGGGTTTTTATTTGTGTGATGACATATTTGTTCCTGAGTCATAAATGTTCTCTATGTATAAAAGTATTTGTATAAATATCATACATTATCAATGTCTGAGTACCCACAACACAAGCCATCTTGAGCTTACCGGGACTCAGTCAATCTGTGTAAGAATGTCCTATAATATTTATACGTGTTATTCCATTATTTATTTTATACATAGCAAATGATCTTGCTAATAGTTATTAATGACTGTGGTTTATGAGCAAATCCCGCTGTAACCGCGGAATAGAAAGAACACTGCTTTTTAGCAATTGGTGTCAAACGGCTTTCTCTGCGAATCCGGTGATTAGGGACGTCAATAATGGCAATTTTTACGATGTGTAATAATAAGTCAGAGTCTGACATTAAAGACTCTGTCATACGTGAATAACAAAAAAACGCACTGATGAAATGAAAAAGTAATCTAACTTACCGGCGAAAATGTTTCACAATTTTATTGCGTCGAATGCTTCGGACGGTACAAGTAGATGTATACCCATGTAAAGTCGTCATATAGGAATGTCATGACAATTTATGTTATGAAGGTAACATGGGGAGTCAAATCTCATAGATATTCATTATGAATTACGTAATTAGTAATCTTATGATAAGCATCATAACCACACTTCATTTGTAGATTTTATCGTTCAAAAAGCATGATCGTCATGCCTGTTAAAAGAGGCAGTTACAAAGATGTGTTACAAAAACAATATGATATGTCCTGATATGTAATTTAGACGATATCGACGTTGTCCATAAAAAAATAAAGATTTGAAATGAAATTCAGCTCGTATCAGTTCAGATTCGTATTCAATTGGCCGCGTGCCTAATGTCTTACAGCTCCATATTTGCTTGGAATTTTGCCTCCGGTTCTATTTCCTGCATGTAATCCACTCACAATTACTAGGCAGATGTTGTGTCAGGCTAATTTTGCATATCCGCTGGCATAAAGTACTGGCTAGTTGTGACGAAATCTAGGGCACAAAAGTGAAAGGGCGAACTGAGGACATTATATAGCCGTTGCAAATAAATTCGCAGGTCTAAGTCATAATGTTATGTTAGGTAACCTGATACCGTTTAGCGATAGCAATATTCTAATTTCATTGAAATGTAGTGAGGAGCCCTTAAGGATTGGATTTTTAAGATATCAGGGTTTATTTTAGGGTTGTTTATATAATTTTATAATTACGAACTTCCAAGCCCTACCTATAGAAGTGACCCTGACTGAAACAATTTTGAAAAAGTTTATTCTCTGTTTATTAAAAAGAATATTTGTAGAATATGAACACAATAATACATTGAAGTGCTAATTAATTTCGGCTATTCCGCAAGAATTTATGATTCCACCTAAACACAAAGCAATTTGAAAGTTAGGGGAAAATTTTCTAGCGAAGTTAAACAATTAATATTGGAATAATGCTGTGCTTGCCAGAAAAGGCGGTGACTTATGAGGTTGCACCAAAAGAATGCAATGGAAGATGCATTGCACAGGGTTGCGCCGACAGTAACAAAACAACAGAACCTTAAATCTTTGGTTATTAACTACTTTTTAAAAGACATCGTTTTGTATGCAGTAATTTGACTGAAAGTTCTTTATCTATATAAGTTGGATGTTGAATAGTTGGATTTAAATATAATGTACGGTCAGCCAAGAAAGTGGTTTACCACTTTTCGACTCTATTTGAAACACACAAGGTCGAAAAGTGGTAAACCACTTTTTTGGCTGAC
The DNA here is from genome assembly GCF_023078275.1 of Leguminivora glycinivorella. Lineage (NCBI taxonomy): Eukaryota > Metazoa > Arthropoda > Insecta > Lepidoptera > Tortricidae > Leguminivora > Leguminivora glycinivorella. The sequence goes on from NC_062971.1 coordinate 7,963,542, forward strand.
TGTACAGTTGAGTGAATATTAGGATCAAAACAAACCGATTTTTTTGTTAATACCCAAACCTTTGAATTTACATTTGCTTTGAAAATGCACATGTAAGAACGGGCAAAAATCTGACGGAAAATGTTATTTAAGAATTTCACGTAATTTTATAGCTACCTATTTAATTTCAACTTGACTTGTACCGGTAAGTAATGTTGAGATTAACGATGAAGGAGGAGCCAAATGAGGTGTTCAGTTCACTACAATATCTGATGTATGTATTGTAGAACTGACTACAGCATCATTTTTTTTTTTGGTAAATGTGTCTGGCTCATTAGGTACTATGAGCTGTCTGTAGATTGAACAACATTCAAATTATTCTCCCATCGCATGCATAAATGCTTCATTCGGGATTGATAATGATAAGGATTATTGGTCAAAGCTGATAAAGTAATAGCTATATCATATAACATGATGGAAATATTTTATCTAATTGCACATGCAACAAACACGCACCTCATGTTTAAATTCTTGTTTATAATTATATTTATGGCAGGAAGTATATCTTGGAAATCTTAGCTCCTAGAAGCCAGTCAATTCATAACTCTCGTAGAGAGTTTTCCGTATCCCCCTTAAACAAAAATGATAATATTTTACCTGTTTTCTAGCTGTTCTGTAAACGAGGTGAGCTGGTAGAACTCCTTCTTGCGTTTGCCGTTTGTCCTTGTTTTGTTCAGGCTCTTTTGTATCTTCCTTTTCTTTCACATCGGCTGCGTGAGCGAAGAGGATTATTGCTGGAACAACGAGATAAGAAATATTAATTGGGCGTGTGTAAAGGCTTTTAGGATTATGAAACCCATTGCGGTGGACGCTATTAACAATTGTTAGTCGTCATGTGAGCGAACCATGATGTTTACTTATTTGAGTTTGAATGTATTTTAGGGATACATTTATTGACTATAAACTGAAATAAATGTCATATACAAAGAAAAAATTACCAAGGCCTCCAAGTGTCCAATGCTGGATTCGAACCAGCGTACTCCGTTATACATTTATTGAGTTAAAATTATGATCGTTATTTTAATTAGAGTTTTCTGTGACCGGTGATCGGTGATCCAGTGATCAAATGATTATTTTCATCGAAAACGAAGCGCTGAAAGCTTTTCCCCGTGAGTCAACACGTCATCAGTCATTCGTATGACTGTCAAAGTCAAGGTCTTACTTAGCTGAAAGTTAAGCTAGATGATTTACAATAAAAAAAATCTTGTTTTGTAATTTCTTGTGCATTGTCATCGTTTTTTGATTTTCTAACATAGTCGTACCATCGTTAAATTCTAATTTCCGTTGGAGTAATTAAATACAAATAAAGTAAAATAAAACATACATACATAACATTAATAATCTGCTTTGTCATAAATATTAAGATTTAGAAGACAATAACCGCTTATCATATCCAACTCAGCTCCCTACATAAATTTACTTATCCGCAAGGGAAAAATAGATACGAAATTCACGATCGAAGCTCCTCCAGTACGATTGTAATTATCTACTTCAATAAACACGGCTCCAGAGGCTGGATCAAGACCTTTTTTCTTGGATTTTCTTGGATTTGGACGAATATTACGGATTAATTTTCTCTTTCGCTTTTTTATAAGATACTAGATTTTTCCCGTGGCTTTGCTCGCGTTTATTTGAAAATTGCGGAATGCTCCATACAAACGATCGGTCTGGCTCAATCGGCCCTGCCTGCTGAGCCGCGGTTCTGGGTTCGAATCCCGGTAAGGGCATTTATTTGTGTGATGAGCATAGAAATTTGTTCCTGAGTCATGGATGTTTTCTATGTATATAAGTATGTATTTATCTATTTAAGTACGTATATCGTCGCTTAGCACCCATAGTACAAGCTTTGTTTAGTTTGGGGCTAAGTTGTTCTGTGTAAGGTGTCAGAAAAAAAAACTTCCACCCTCCATTTTAACGAAGTGGAGAATTAGAAAGAGACAAAAAGTAGGCTATGTCACCCTCCATCCCTTTAACTACGTATTTCCACTTAAAAAATCACGTCAAATCTACGCTCCGTTTTGCTGTGAAAGAGGGACAAACAAACAGACACACACACTTTCCCGTTTATAATATTAAATTATGGATGGATGTTTATATTCTCTTTGAAAAACGAATTGCTATTTCAAGCTTTGTTTATTTTATTACGTTTTAGGATAGAGCGCCTTAGTAATATAAAAATGACCGTTTTGCGTTTAATTGTTTTACAGAATAAGAGTTGACACAGGGCCGGTTTTTCAATCGCCAGATAAATATATCTATCAGATAAAGTTATCACTATCCTTTTCATCACACGTATAAATGACAATGACAGCTAACATTTATCTGACAGATATTATTTATCTGGCGATTGAAAAACCAGCCCACAGGCAAATTGTGAAAGAAATATAATTTAAAATTTTATATTTCTAAATTCAAATGCAGTGAATATTATTTATTTATTATATTGGAAAAATAACAGATCAGCAGGCATATGATGCTTGCAATTTTATCACTTATCTAAGTATCCGTCACGTTCTGGCAAGTACGTCACAGATGTCTTTTCCATCACGTATCACGTGGATAAGACATCTGTCACTCTCACACTGACATACTTCCTAAAGCGTGACGGATGCTTTATCCAAGTGGATAAGTGATAAAATTGGCAGCATGATACGCCGGCAAGTTGATAAGTGATAAAGTTGGAAGCAGGCTAGCAGGCAAGTATGGTCGCGTATCACACTTACAAATAGTGCGATAGGGTCGGCCTGATGATGTTAGTTATTTCAGGTCAGTTATTGCAGGAACCGTTTCAGTAATAATAGATAACGAGTTCTTCTTTGTATTAGTTCTTACGAGTATTAGTACCTAGTACTCTGTAGATTCTGTAAAATGTGCAAAGGTTTCACAACACACGGCTCTCTCCCACGCCGGAGCGTTCGCAATTAACCACAAGGGGAACGATTTAACGACCACGCCATTCCCAAAGGTCAACACTATTTATTCCATTTTTCCTAATTGGAGCTTTTTATTTATACACCCTGTTTTATTGAATTCCGTTAACTTTAAGGGAAGATTCTTTAGTTCAAATACAATAAATTTCTCTAAGAAACTAGCCTCTTAACTCTTACGGTTATCGAATTATTAAAAAAAAAAAATTACTGAACACGTGTGTGGCATCCCTTATCACTTCCTAATGCTATTTGCTTTGACATGTGCCGTCAAACACTTGACAATGACTTTAATGTTACGATTAAGGTCCTCTCACACTAATTAATTCATTTATTATGTATGGAAACGAAAAAAAATTTTTTTTCGAATTTAACAAAAAAGTGATATACAGGGTGGTTCCTGATGATGAATCTAACTACGTGTCCAATTTAACGGAAAACAAAAAAAACACGGTGTAGATATACTGGGAACAAAAGTAACTGAAGGCTGCTATGGAATTAAGCTATCGGGATTTTTTTACGGATTTTTTTATTGTGATTTTGTGCAGTGACTTATTAGGACAAGCAGTCAAGTTTTGATTACGGCATGATCATGTCTTGGATATACATATAGCCCCTGAATAAATACTAGTTACCGTGGAAAAAGTAGTCTAATAATGAAATTGTACATAGATTGTTAATCCATTATTGTACTCATCGTTAAATAAATTTTCAACTTAATGTACATTATAAAAAAATAACTTGGAATGGAATACAAAATGGAGGCAGCACCAGTAAAACATAGCGAATACGGCACTCTCCCGTGAAATACCATATGCCTCTAGAAGTTTAACTACCCAAAAGTAATTTATCACCGAAAATAGCTTACATTCCGAGTGCCAAATACGTTCACAAATCCTTTAAACTATTTAGTTCAGTACAAAATCACTAGCACCGATTAAAGGAAAACATCCAAAGCACGCCGATAGTTATCTCAGCCAGTCTAGCCGAAGTGACAATAGTTGACGATACGTGGCGATCGAAACGGGGCTCTGTAAGACCAAAATAGTACATTACGATACAAGCTTGTGCGTAAAAAAGGAAGTTTTCCGAAGGGAGTGTTTTAAATCGACACGAGTTACGAATTTCCTTTTCGCACGTGTATCGTACGACGTTTTTCAGTACAGATGAGCCTCCGAAGTTTCGACCTGGAATATAATGAACCACTTCTCGCACTAGTGCGTAAAAAAACGACCATCTCTACTGAAAAAGAGTTTACGATACGCTACCGAGCGTAAGCGATTGTATTGTGGCTAGATACGCTGTCAGGACCTCGCTAAACATGTCGCAAACAACGTTTAGGTACGCGTAAAGCTGGGTTCGCACGATCTTTGATACCATTATCAAATTTGTAATTGATGATGAGAATCGCAGAAATTTGCATCCGATCTATTTCGAAATTTCAATCTCAACCCAAAGACTTTCATCGTCAGTCGATATACACACATTGTACAGGATACCTTTGTTTAAATTATTTGTAGGAGGTAGGGAATAGCGAATGATATTCCGCTGTGTGTGGTAGGGCACAGCATAGCGGATATTATGTCGCTCGAATCTAAAGCAGAGCCCAACTGGGGAAATACCTCCGCCTTACAGAAGACCGCAGCCAAATAGCACTAGATCCTACTCATAGTGTTGTGTTCCTGCCGGTGACCAAGGCTGTCAGAGCTCAACGAGGGTGCGGTGTGCTGGTAACGGAAGGACCTACGGAACTAAATTTGTTCAGTCTATCGTTTTTTGAGTCGTCGGAAACCCGAATCTTACTTCGAACTTCTACACTCCTTTTTGCTGTGTACTTAACACTCCTTGTACAAGTTTCTAATGGGTTGGAAAAGCGCAGGTGACACTTCTTGAGTAGCAGGCATCCATAGGTTACGATGACCGTATGTTTGTCTGCCACCGACGTAGTGTAAAAAAAAGACATTTCGGAAAATGTGCAGCTCTTACTTAAATTAGCTTTTCTATTCTTTTTCTCTTCTCTAGTATTACAACAAAAAAGTTTACATGGGTTTACGTACAGTCATCCACACGGTAGACCGTCAATTATGCCAACCTTTCGACACCTCATGTCATGTCAACCCTATTTCGAAGCCATAAGATCCAAGAGTTGTTATTTCACGCGTCGAGGGGTCCCTAAGTAAGCATACCATCATCATTAAGGGATACATACATAGATATTAACATTTTAAGCGGAAAAGTTAATTATTTATAATACCTTTGAACACACCTACATAAGCTGAATGGTCGGGAACACTTTCAGAGTTGAAGTCCGGTGTCCTCTTTTGCGAAGGACTACTACTGACTATCCATGTCTACCTAATACGTACTAGATTTTTCCAGGTTAAGGGAATAGACAAACATAAAATATTTTAAAAATATATAAGTTTTATAAAGTCCACATTTTAAGCGTTTAACGTAATTATTGAAAATTACTTATTTTCAATTTAATTACTATATAAGTAAAAAAATAAAAACTGTACTTTAAAGGAATGTTAAATGGCTAAAATTATAGTTAAATAAATCATGTAGGAACCTAATACGTAATACATGTATTATTGTAAAAATTAGTAAAATTTCCATCGTTGCCTTTGTAGTTCTAGTAACCTAGTAACTGTACTTAAGTAATTGCAACTTTTAATATAGGTACCACACGGTGACAAACAAACATATTGCCCGCCTGGTAATAGTGGCGGTGAATCAAGTCATAAACTTATAAGTAGGTATTTTTCACTTAATTTTATTAATTACTAGGTATTTACTCTTCAAGAAAACTTGAAAACTTTGCGAATGGCAGCTGGGTTTGCTCGTAGTTGCCCCAGTTCTCATGCTTATGCCCAGAGCGATCAGCCAAGTATCACTTATCTAGTTCACTCATATTTAGGTAGCAACTTACTAATATTCTACCTAGCTTTGTCGACAACTTGGCTCGCGTGGGAATAATGTGTTCTTGTTAAAACATGCTTAGTCACGAATACTTCAGATATTGATTTTATTGAGTAATGCTTTAACTAAATATACGTGTAATATTATTTTGTATTTACGTTACTTTCTTTAAGTGAGTGCCTACGTTTTGCAATTTATATGTCTTAATACTATTTACCTCTATAACTTTTTTTATTCATTTATTTGAGTACCCCACATCCCACTGCTTAGCCTATTCCCCATTCTACACATCCCGATCTCTACCCGTTTCCACCGTACGTACTTATCCATGTCATTAAGGTCTTTTCGCCAACATCGCTGAGGCCTGTCGTGCCGTGCACTCGGGTTCAATCTGATGAGGCCCAATTGGTGGTGGATTTACCACACAAATCATCATTCGATTACTATTAAAGGAAATTCACTATAACATTGTTTTCTTCCAGTCTATATTTCCGTATACAGAGTGGGGCCTGTAACAAAGGCGAAGAATTGAACTGTAGGCTATTCTCCTTATACTGATCAACATTAGTGACTTTTAAAAATTATGAAGTCTTTAAATTTTTAATTTTTCATACAAAATAAATATTAGCTTCAATGTACGCCATTATTGTTGTCATTGACGTTGTCTGTCACACTTTAGACTTAACAGAATTCGCAATACATTACCTCTTAGAAAAAACTTTCAAGGGTGATAAAAATCAAAATACAAGTTATTTTTAAAAGTCGCCGAACAAATGTTGATCAGTATAAGGAGAATAGCCTAGAGTTCAATTCTTCGCCTTTGTTACAGGCCCCACTCTGTATAAGCATAATAATCCAATCGTGAAGGCTCCTTAACTTTTAAGGTTAGACAGATAACGCAATGTGATGTTTCTATGCGAATATTTCTGCCCGTAAAAGTAGGAACTAACAACGCGAAATGTAAACTCAACTCGTGCGTTATGGCACTTGTGGTAATAAAGCTGACGCCATCAAGGAAGCGACGCAGCTGATTTATTTGTGGGAATTTACTTACATAGTTTTCGGCTAAACACACTCAAGTGGAAAATAATGTAAGTAATTGTTGTAAATAATAAATTAAGTACCTTAACTGTTGCCAACTCGAATTTCGAAAAACAACACATTATGAAGTTTCACTCTTTCCTCGCGGATGGACTCCACGCACTATCTTTTCTAACATAAATTGTCATATGCAATTAATTCATAGCAAATTTTTAAATTGCATTATATTCAATGTTATTATTATGTGTCACAGAATAATTCAGCCGGTTACTCTTTTAATCGATTGCCGTCGAAGTTGACATTCGGCCTGATTGTAATTAAATTTAACCACGTCAAAATTTGTTGAATAAAAACGTCACTGTTAACACTCATCTAGATACGGAGCCGAATGGTACAGACGCTCACGAAAGGAAACGCTCGTAGATATCTATCTCTATCGCTCTTGCGTATTGGCGCGACAGAGCCAGACAACCTTTCGCGGCGTTTCATTTCGCATCGCAGAAATGCCATTCGGCTACGGCACTAGGACTGTCTCTGATTTGTGCGATATTCGTATATTTTGTATACAGATCTAATTATTGACGTCAGTTTAATAAAAAAAATATATCAGGCTGAATGACAATTAATGCACAATTAAATTAATGTTGCGTTACTATTATACCTATATTCTTAAATAATTATGTAAAGTAATAAATAAATACTGCTACTTTTTATATTTTCCCGATATTCCAGGGCTACAAATCAAAATCAGTCCTTATTTTCATACGTTCGTTCGTTTTGTACCCACGAAGCTGAAAATTTATGGCACTTTGATATTGTTCAACGGTAGACAAAGGCAAGTTGGGTCGGATACGACTGCGTTATTATCCTTGTTATGATGTCTTTGTTTCAGTTACGTGCTACTAGTGTATATGATATCGTGAATGAGTCGTTACAATAATATACGGAGATATAAAGCGACAATTTGTTGAGTATGACTGTTTGTTGCTTCTCTGCTCTTTATTTCTTTTTTTGTAATGGTATTTCACTCCACACCCTCTTTGACTCATTGACATAACTTATTTACTCATCTGACTCATCTCCCATCTGCCTATTTCCTTTTTTTTTAATAATACTACTGTACTACGAAATCGCAAATAAAAGCAAACGATAACAACGTAAGTCTCCAAGCCCGCGCCGTCTCGAGAACAATTGAAAACGTGTTCAAAAGCAACCCAAGTCGCTTGGTCAAGTTCCTCTCGGGCCACACCAACCGCGACTAACTCAATATATACGGCGATTAAAAATTTTAATTCGCCGAGAAATGCGCCAGTATCACTAATATCGTCAATTTTCCTGTCATAAGGACTGTATCGTTAAATATGGGGACAACTTTGAGTAGCCGTATTTATTTGCTGTTATATTTTTTTCTTATAACAAGACATGGGCTTAATAAGGCACATAATAAGGTACGCATTTTGTCCTAGAAACTCGACGTAAAGCATGTGGTTTAGACAGCATTGACTTAATCCTCCCGAGTACCAATTACGATTTCGGACAAATGCTACTAGAAAATTCACAAAGAGCGTACAAGACGACACAATTGCGAAAAAAAATTGTACAGTGCGAACCTCAACGACACATGATCCACAAAGCAGAATATCTAGACATAGTCTAGCCACTGTTATTTAAAAAAAATAAAGTTCATGATCTGTGTATGGCGGCCATTTAGAGAATGTGGCATGGTGCTTACGCTAACTCCGACTTTGATGTCGAATTTAACTATCATACACTGTTTATATCGATCTGGTTTAGGCACTGTTCAAACACCATGAATGTCTATTAGACATTGGCCTATGCCTAATTTTTTTTATCTATTTCTCTCATCCTGCTTGTATCAAAAATTTACGGCAAACCGGAACGTTGCTCAAAAATGCGTTTTTTTTAATTATATAAATTCACCGCATTTATTCTGCAAGTACCCAATTGAACAACCATGAAGAGTACCCTTAAAAAATATATTTTGGCAGCATATTAACCTTTGTTTGTCGAAATCGTACAAAAAGTCTTTGAGATATTCTCAAATGAAGCCAGATTAGGGGTTGTCCGAAATGTATTTGCTAGACCTTAATGAAAGTACCATAAAGTCCCTAAAATAAAAAAAATATCAGACCTTCTTATATCAAATAGTACTTACCAATACCTTCAGATCATACTCTCGGACCATAATAATACAAAATTATGCACATGTCAACATTTAGACGAGGTTTGTTGTGTCCCTATAATTAACGATACAGTCCTTATCACTTTTACTTTCTACTCCTATTTGTCAGTTCGTTCCGATAAATTCCTGCGATGATCATATTAGTTAAAGAATGATAAAAAATCATTTGTCGTGCGCGGTGGGTAGCGCGCGCGCAGAAAGTCGAAAGTGATTGCGTGCGCTGTTGCGTTCCGAGCCAGTAAAAGTAAACTGGTGCTTCCTAATCGCCAACAATGGCACATATTTGGGACACTGTGTCAGCATTTCGGAGGTCGTGCTATTCCCACGCGAAATTGTATTTACGCATTCTTTTGGGCATCAGAGAAAGAATCTAATTCATTTACACAGTCATAGTATTTAACAGACTACGGAAGGTTTTACCTGTAATGATGATGAAAGGTCATAGAGCAATTTCGTTTTCAGAACAGATCTTGCAGACATACTCCAAATTAAGAGCTAGTATAGAGGCAATTTACTTATCGCATCCGTACTTAAATATATTTCCTTGAGAGATTCAGATTTATAAGCGCCCCTTCCCACTCTAGAAACACCAGTAGTGGCAAAGGTAACAAGCACTTCCATTGAATCATTTCTGGGTAGACCAAATTGCTTCACTTCAAGGATCTCGTCGAAATCTCGAGTAGTTCACAAAGTACCTAGTTATAGATATATTATAGCCATATTTTGAATAAAAATATTGATCGTTTGATAATTTCATCATGAGTACAGTATGTGCACAAGTTTAAGCAAAGGACACATTCCAATGTTCACCGCATTATCGTTTGGCTCGAACTATCATAAGAACATTAACTGCCATTACCGCCGTGCCGCCGAAGTATTTTCTTTTTTTCAAGTTAGGCTATGCATATGTTATTGTCCGTGTACCTTATTTTATTCTGATATAGTATTCTCTTTAACTACACGTTTCTGCCTCCTGCAATTACTATTTACATACGCTCTTTCATAAGAATCGAATCCAAAACTATTTGGCATCGATTACAAAGTGATTTATTACTACTCACTCGCTGAGCACCAGCTATCCATTGTCGGTCAATTGAGATGCGTATACGAGTAAGTAGACCAAGAGATCTTAACGTATAATGAGTCATCGGTACATTGTTTCTTTGGTGAAATAGATACGAGAATTTATTAACTCGCTCGTGACTAGAGATAAATAAAAATTGATTTCGAGAGCAACTACAGATTATAACTTTGTTTATTATAATTTGGTCTTGAATTATCTATGATTGAATTGATATACCTAGTAAACAATGTAAGATTTTAGGAACCTCTCATAAAAATAAGAGTGTCAAGTATTTAAGTACCTATAGTCAGTGTGCTTCACAGAACTTAATTTAGATAGAAGAAACAAATTCATATATTTGTAGAGGGGCCGAGCGTGTCAAATTTTGTACTGAAGTTGATTCTTGCCTGTAATTTTAAATATGTCTCAGGCTCTTGATTGTTCATAATTTTTGTGTTATTGCAATTGAATATCACGTAACGAGGCATTTTTTATGTTTTGGTTGACTTCAACTTACAAAAATTGACGCCCGAAAGCTGCAAGCTGCGAGTAAAGACGGACAACTCAGTGGATTTCACTGAGTTCATTTGACACGCTAAGTAGATACGTTTGCTTGATCTATGGTATATATGACATCTGTGGTGTGCTTAGAATTCAAATTTACATTAAGCTTGAGGTAGACATTTAGATCCCTATAAGTATGTATTGGTGAATAGTCATCAAAGAATGGGTTAAATTTCTTTCTTCCACTTACAGTGTAAATTGTATATGACATGAATCATAAAGACTCTTTAAAAAGTTAATTATAATTTTTCATCGATATTTTAGCAGTTTTGCACAGACTATATACACTCGGTGGAGAGTTTTTCCTAGTTTAATTACTTGCAAGCCGTAAATTGTAAATATATTATTATTCATGAAATTCCCGATCGACATCGCACCAACTAATCTATCATAGCGATTCAGAACAATGCATACGATTAAGAAACCCGACTGCCCAAATCAGCCACTTGTATTGATCTATCGGCGTCTTGTTTGACTCCTCCCTTTTGGTCGCCTATCACGATACAATAGTTATTTGTTATACAAGGGGGCAAAGTTGTATTTTAACGCCGAGTGTGGAATTGAAAAACGAGCAAGTGAAAGGATTCTATAGTTGAACCACGAGCGAAGCGAGTGGTTCGAGGATAGAATCCTGAACTTGCGAGTTTTTTAACACACGAGAAGTAAAATACATTTGCACCCGAGTGTAACACAAAACTTTTCCCCTCACTATAGCGAGGAAACTACAACGCAAAAAATGCGTTTATCACTGCTTCCAGTAGTTCCACAGGTGGTAAATCATCTTTATTTCTAAATTCACCTACTTTTATCAATTTTAAAGCAGTTAATTTGACTTTATTCAAGGTCAAATTACTTTACCCACTAGTGGATAAAATGCGTTTTTACCCGCTGGTATTAAAGGACAAAACACGTGTTTCCGAGCTAGTGAGGGGAAAAAGCCTTTGTAGGCCTAATAGTGTGGCTATTATCTACAGTCAGACCAAAAGGAGTAGAAATTAAAAAGTGGCCACATCGTAGTGTAGTCCCGTTTTCTCACACATATTGATTTGAAAGGGATGACACTACAATGTTATCACTTTTTAATTGCTTCTCTTTTAGGTCCGACTGTAACCCGGTACGAGATGTTAGTTAAGACATAAGTCTAAGAAAGCCTCAGATATCGTTAATAGCATTTATTCTTGAAGAAATTTGATGTACACATTACTTTTGACTTGATTTATTTTAGCCTTTACTTTGACAATAATTACTTCCATAAAGAATCAATAGCATCAGGTGTGTTCCAAATACGTTTAATCATTGATTATTATATTCCACTCTCTGTCCTCGATTTCTGGGAACGTTCTGATTTATTCAAAGCGCTTTTGTAACTCAAGGATTTTAAGAAAATTCTCAATTTATCACTTAGCGTTCTGTCATTTCGGGTGCTTAATGTTAATCATGATTTTTTTTTACCTATGGAATATCTCCGCCTTTGTCTAGCATTTTTTAAAAATAAATATAGTATACCTACGTTACAGCAAAACGAAATTTATAAGTCTGCGTTTTCATAAAACTCGGTTTTCTTACGCTTAATTTCCTGGAGCATTTCCCTACAAATCACGAAGAAAAGTTAAACCAAATGAATTCCGGCTTGTTTACCAATATTTACGACGCGCCGCTACCGATAAGTAACTGAGATAACTAACAAGTCATGTAACCTGTTATAGCTCTAATCAATTTACTTTACGTTCTAATTTTATATAACATGCCTTTTTGCATAATTTCTGAGTTGCTAATGAGTTGTAGTCCGTCTTTATCGGCCCTAAGGCGATTTAAGTTTGCTAAGATTCAAAAATCGTTGGGTATATCGTCTGTTGACTTCATTAATCACTGTCTGAGCTCATTGGGACACATCTCTCGTATCACAAAGTATCTGGCCGACCTACTGACGTGACACTGACACTGTACCTCATTCCAACCAAACGAGGAGATACCTATAGGACTTAGGTATACTATTTATTCCAATAATTTATTTCCTTCACATACCGATGAATAATTTAAAGCATAAGTATCTACCTGAGTGTTATTTAAGAAGATTGAATACTTAATGAATGGTAAGACACACTGATAAATTATAACAGAATTTTTGGGTAAACTAATATTCGATATTGAAAACAACGTGTGTCTTGGACCTTTATGTAATACACATACTTAGGCTTAAATAATGTGAACAGCCGCACCGATAAATAATATTATGTAATTAAGTAAGTTTATTTAGCAACAGCAGGGTTAGTACATGATTGCCGCGAGAGTATGTCGCCGCGAGATAGACTACCCGTCCTTATGTCATTAATACAGTTAGAAGAAGACGTATCTATCTCGTGATGTGAGGCTTACTGGTCTAAAAAATGACCTAGTGATGTGACTTAAGTATTTCTTTCTGTTACAGATAAATGGTTACTACTATTTTGGGACCGTCGTTGGGAAAATTGGGGTGAGTTTACATTATTATACCAACATTTAAAAAAAAACCGTTTACATTATTTTTCTCATACCAACATTTTTCTAAAAAAAAGTTCTACTTATGTGATTTTTTTTTTCATATTTTTTAAACATGGTTCAAAAGTCTTTTTTCCTTTACTATAATATACTCTTAGTAAATCCTTACTTCCAAGCCCCCATACATGTATTTAAAGCACAGTTCTTGACAGTTTTATAACTCGTCCAATGCAATTTTGCCATAGTTTTCTGAGGAGGTTGAAAAATTATTCTGTATAGCAAACAATCTCAAAGTATCCCAGCCAAGCGTATTTCCACACTGGCTATGGGTATTTATCATATAGTATGTATTTGTATAACTACTGTCTGCTATTTATACAACCTGACCTTTTAGTTCGACGATTAGCCGTTTAGTTAATCAGCCATCTAATAAGTAAGGAAGTATGGAAACTTGATCTAAGTGTCAATAAATTACTGTGAATGGAATATACGTTTACTATGAATGGAAGAAAATGAGATACAAAATACAGTCTAAAGCACCGTTACGTTACGACACATTTCCTTGAAGAAAACGTGCGGTTACACCGTATTTATAACATTGCAGGGTTTCCGTAAATTATGCGGCTTAATACAAAGCTGTCATTAGGTGTTGGGTAAATAACTTCGCAAGGTTTAGTGCATTCAATCTAGATTTATCCTGCAATTCCTGAAGACTACTCTTGCTTGGCTAAAAATATTAAAGTCATCACGTATACCTAAGTGATACTACTCATAACTAATTGCTTTGATAACCTATAGACCTCGCGAAACCCACGGTGTAATTATCATCATAACTTCATAGATAGACCTCAAGCCAAACGTACTTAATCACTGACGCTCCGTGACGTGATTGTCGCGCTAATACGGAAGAACAATATATATAGAGACGAGAACAATACGATTCGGCGTCAACGGTTGCTCTCTTGGCTAGAGGGCCAGAGTACGTAGCCAAATTCACAAACGTTTACGATAATATCGTTGTCGTAACTCGTAGCTAGCTATCTCTAATGCTCTTCTATATTAACGCGACAGAGCCAGACTACGTTGCGATTGGCGTCTAACGTCCATGATGTTCATTTCGGCTAGGCCGTCAGTTCCGTCCAAGAGTCCGTCCTACTTTTACATTTACCTCATAAGGTACCTGTACCTACTTGCGACTATTATTACTATAGTACGTATTTCTGCGGTTACTTGTCTAAGAATTTAAGTATGGCTATAATGTTGTTTATTGTCTGTGATGTAACGTTTATGTCGTTTACGTAGGTAACGTCGTTTACGTTTTCTTGGTGGTGCATAAAAACAGTTGAATATCGAATGATGAAAATAATTTATGTACTTTTGACGACCGGTCTGGCGCAGTTGGTAGTGACCCTGCCTGCTAAGCCGACGGTCCGGGTTCGAATCCCGGTAAGGGCATTTATTTATGTGATGAATACAGATATTTGTTCCTGAGTCATGGATGTTTTCTATGTATATAAGTATGTATTTATCTATTGAAGTATGTATATCGTCGCTTAGCACCCATAATACAAACTTTGCTTAGTTTGGGGCTAAGTTGATCTGTGTAAGGTGTCCCCAATATTTATTATTTATATTTTATTATTTACTTAGTAGGTACATATATAATTTAGTTCCCGTTTAATGCCTGGAAACTTACGTTAAATATACAATAAGAGTAAATACTGAATATATTTCCGAGGTTTTAGTCGGGTGCAAATAGCGGATGAACGCCTATTGAAAAATAGTATGAGCAAGCGCGCGACGGATGTTTGATGGATTTGTGCCCGCGGGCGGGCAATCGCACAAGACGGAAGCTGATGATGATGGAGATTTAGTGTAGGTAGGTAGGTACATAATACAGGGTGTTTCAATGAACGTGATACAAATAAGTGATTCCGGCTCTATTAACTACGAAGAATATAATGCACGTATTCATGTCTTTAAATTCTACGTAATTAAATTTTGCTAATTTTCTAACAAAAGAAATAAGTCCAATTCTCAAAGTGTTGTCACTCATTGTGACGTCATGGCATGTCTTGCCATACGTCAGTTGTAGGTGTCTTATCAGTTATCAAGGTGTTGATTATTGTGACAGGTAACATGTCAGAATGCATTTTATTCATAAAATATGTCAGTCTAGATAAACAAAAAGGTGAGTTTATACTGGAAAACTAGGTCCGAACTATTTTCTCTTAACAACCTTAGGTAGAGTAACCATGTTGTGACCAGAATAACAGGATTTAGGAAAACAATGGTATTAATGATTATTAACTAGTTGAACAACACGCGACCTAACCCCTTTTAGCAATATGAAGACGAGTTTGAAAAACATGTTTTGTATTACGTTCATTGAAACATCCTGTATAATAGTCTCCATCGCATTTTCTCGGAAACGTTCGTATTTTTCATGCTAGTTCAACAATGTCTTTAAATTAAAAATTGACATGTAAGTGCCTAATGACTTTATTATCTCTGCTGTTTTTTGAAGAAGAATCGACTCGATTTTCGTGATTATGCAGGGAAATTATTTTATGAGTAGGTACTTTCATTATCTAAAATAAGCATTCATTGAAAAACATGTTTATGACCAATGAAATACGAGTAGCAGTAGGGAAACAAATAATTAACTATATCAAAATTGCAAAATACGCAATAAAAATGATGTACAAAGCGAATTAATAATATTTTAAGTCTGGATATACCGACTTCAGTTGCGCAAATTATATGTGAGTGCATTTGGATACACATCAAATCAGATTGGCTTAATTTGCATAGGTATTACTAAACATATTATATAGTATACATACATAGTACACATATATAGTATACATATATAGTAGTGTATAGTGTACATAGTATTTCGTTTTATTTCAACCCCTTTTTGCCAAGAGTGGCACTGAAACTTGATTAGTTCATGTGCTCTGCCTACCCCTTTATGGGATACAGGCGTGATTGTATGTATGTATGTATGTATTACTAAACACTTGACCGATCTGCTTAATTAGGATACTGGATGATGAACTATTATAGATATCCAACACTGTAGCCCCACATTATATATGTGCATGTGCATAGGGTATGTGATAGATTTTTATATAGGTAGCAATATTTACTTTCCATCAGGTGCGACTAGGGTCAATCGCTGAGCAATCTATAATAAATAAAAAAATATTATCAGCAGTTCTCGAAAAATTTGTACAAAAATTAAGGAAATAGTTATTTTTTTTATTATTCCTATTTTGTTACCAATATTTTTTGGTGAATTGAGATTTTATTAAGTTTTATTTCGTCATTAAGATTCTCTAGTATCTATATTTTCTTAATTATAACAATTATCATGTATATATCATACGAAAGTAGATTTATATTACTAAATGTTGGTAACAATAGAATCAATTAAAATTTGCTGACGTGGCTATGTACAAAGTATTCGGGAACTGCTCTTATGTTTGTGTAATTGGATGACAAAAATATGAAATCAAATGTAATGAAATGAATAGGCCTTCGTTGTATAATAAAGCATGCCTTCTGGCACAGAAACATCTATTGAAGCTAATTGTATTTAAGAAAGACCAATGGAGCAAAATAAAATTGAAATGAGCACATCCGTAAATTATAAAGTATGATCTGATGAGGGTTGCCAGATATGCGACAGTGCGCGTGATATAATATTCGTATGAATGTGTCTTAAAGTGGTGATCTTTAAGAACAAGAAGACATAATGAAACACAGGGTGCATGTTATCAAATGAAGGCAGCGTTGGGAGACCGGTCGGATGGTGGAACAGAATTTAGGATAATAAAAATGAAAAATGCAAAATAAAAATGATTTGATTTGATTGGAAGAATTTTGGATACCATACTCTCACGATCTGTCAAATGAACTACATGGCCTAAGCGTTCCAGTTCAATCTATTCTACTTCATAAATCAACCGGTCACTATCACTAGCATTACGTATCGAATGTACTAATGCCAAGGAATTCTAGCGCCTCGCGAAAGGTCACTTGTTCTGTTTCTGAGCGATAAACCCTTTTCTGTCGTGACGGACATTCCAAGTATGTGGTTAAGTTTTTGCGAATAGAGTTCAGACAATTGTTTGAACTATGTCGGCTTTTGAAATCACGACTGTTCGAATTATGTGTTTTTTCGAAGTATGTTGTTCACTTTTTGCGAGCAGTTCAAATTATTGTTGGAACTATGTAAACGGTCGGCTTTTAAGGTCACGATTGTTGAATTGATGTGATCATAATTATGTTTTTTTTTCACAGTTTTATTTTATAAATATGCACCAGTTCCTGTTACAATATGCACTTAACATAATTGCCGTTCAATAAATTCTGCACGCTCAACTGCACTAACATACAAGTTATATAAATAATAATATAGGTACATATACATCCCGATTATCAGTTTTTACATTTGCTTAACATACATTACACTTATTTAATTCATTAATATATGTAAACATAATTTTCTGAGCCGCAACGAATATTTATCATAAATATATAGGTTAAGCTTAGCTAATTTTATTATGCAACAGGAATGGGAAATACGAACTGCTAGTACAGAAAACATACAATTTATATTAGACTTTTCTTTAAAAAAAAAATCAAAAACATTTATTTAGCAAGTAGGCCACACCCCGGCACTTTTACATGTCAACAATTACAATAAATAATATGAATTCAACTAAAGTACAAGTTACTAATGATTAATACGTACTTTACGTTTGTCTAATAAACTCATTAAATCGTGGGTAATGTTAGTTAAAAACAAAATCATGATTGTTTAAAAAAGGCCCTCCTGGCTTCCTCTTTAATCAAAACGGCTTCCCGTGCCTTCAACCACTAATGAGATTAACAAAACGGCATAATTGAATTTATCTATTTAGCACCGTCATAAGTACGCGGATACATATGCCTCACTCACGTGAGACTGACATGGCGTCGTCCCGTGAGATGACAGATGTCGTCCTGTGAGACGACAGACGTCGTCCCGTGAGACGACAGACATCGCCCCGTGAGACGACAGACGTCGTCCCGTGAGACGACAGACGTCGTCCCGTGAGACGAAAGATGTCGTCCCGTAAGACGATAGACGTTGTCCTGTGAGACGACAGACGTCGTCCTGTGAGACGACAGATGTCGTCCCGTGAGACAACAGACGTCGTCCCGTGAGACGAAAGACGTCGTCCCGTGAGACGACATGACGTCGTCCAGTGAGATGACATGGCATAGTCCCGTGAGACGACACGTGTCGTCCCGTTAAACGACATGGCGTCGTGCCGTGACACGACAGGCGTCGTCCAATGAGACGACATTGCATTGTCCCGCGAGACGACGGGGTTGTTCCTGTCTGGTGGCATGGAGACGATGAAGAAAATTGACAGCGATGGGACGCAGTGTAATCCTATGCACCGTCATAAAGTCACCGTCAAATGCCACACTCACGTAAGACGAGACAGAGCGACGTCCCGTGAGACGACATAGGTTCGTCCCTTAAAAAGTCATAGCTTCGCCTTGTGAGGTGACAGGACTCAAGAGATGTCTTGAAACGACAGATGAGGTCCCATTAGATAACCTGGCCTATGAAAAGATAGGGCCCACGATCCGATAGGGCATCGCCTCGTGATATGACAAAGGAGATCATTCATTGTGCAGACATGATTCGTCATTAGAGACAACATGAGTAAAGTTGTGCTGTGCGTAAAAGTATGCTGTCATATAAATTGACAAGCGTCGCCCCGTAAAAGATTAAACTTTGCAGCGACTTGGAATTTGGATTTCATTGCCCTATGCGATGATTTACGACATCCTGTGAGAACCCATTGGGTTATTACATGCTATGCACTAATTCACCTTTCGTGTCATGAGACGAGCGTTATAATCACGAGGCAAAATTTTGTATTTGTACTCGAATCTCAATGAGATTATGTCGCTTTAACATCTACTTTGCGGTAATTAGCACAACTCTTAACTAAACATACTTTGTATAAGGTATTTCTAAACATATGTACTTCGTAGAAGGTCTTTCGAATCAGAACCACAGCGTACGTGTTAACCTGAGACATACACAATTACACAGTTTAGTCATTGTCTTATTAGACAAAAATCATCACGTGATGGGTTCCCATAAGTGGGGTCGTTTTAGACAGGTAAAGTGAACGACATCGGCGTCGTCTCAATTGCCTAATTAGCTAATACATAATCAGCGTGGTCACCTGACCAACAGATGAATGATTGTGAGGAATGTCCAAATTTCTCTCACTCGTGAATATCTGAACGGCCATAATGATGACGAATGTGTGATCCAATTACTGTAAAGCAACGCCGTTATTGCCAACCTAATTTGTCATGTCAACTTTTAGAATGCTCGTCATGATAGAGGTTTATTAGCAGGTTTGACGTTGTGAAAATCCACTTCCACATCTAAAAACGTGTGGGTGGAGCTTCGGTAGCAATTAACTAGCACTTTGTTGCCAGATACTAAGCTAATTAAGAAATATACATAATAGTGATGCTAAACAGAATGAAAAACCACTTTATATTACAAAGCCCTTCATGCCCAATCAGAAAGGGAGAGGGGGCGGCGAAGATACCAATGAGAAAAAGAAAATCCATTAATTTATGCCACTGTTTTACGCTATTCCTAGAGTGCAGATTCTTTTAAATGAATGATTAGAGCTCTAGTCTCATCAACTCACGGGCGTCAATAATTGACGCATGGTCTTGGGTCTTGATACGGACTTTAGAAATGCAGAAGAACCACTCAGGTACCTAGCAAATGTTGACTCTTAACTACAAAATAACTTACTGCAAAGGAAAAATCTTGTACTAGGCTCATTACTCTGTGAAACCTGGATATTCGTCTGTATTTCAGCAAACTTATAGCTGTCTGGCTGTAACATCCAGTCGGACTAATGGCGGATAATGTTCCAGTATATGTTGTTCAGTACCGAACTGACAAAAGTATTACTTCTGTAACAATCGACCCAGTAGGTAGAGACTTCTGAACCAATTCATTTAGAAATAAAAAGCTACAGCTCGGAAAGTTTTCTAAGTACGATATATACATATATGTACTACAAATTGACCTCAAACTGCCGTTAATCGACCAACGGTTAGAATACTCAATCATGCATTATTACTAACGTTAGCTAGACCAAGGTTACAGACAATCCTTGAAGAGGTTAATTACAAAGACAACAAACTCGTACCGGAAATCTGACTCCCAAATATACACGATATTTTGTGGATAGTTTGACAAAATGACTTAAAGGACTTAGTACAATAGCATTTTAGTATGCCTTGTTGCATTGCTACTCAGGACGGACTCTCGTCGTAAAAGGATTTGTCGGTTGCCCAGTCAGATGGCGTAATGTTACGAATTCTATGTTTCTATAAATAACTAACGAATTAGATTAAAGAGACGACCGAATAATATTCTCAAACTATTAACAGCGAAGAACTATGGCTTACATCTCTTGACCGAAGTAAATGAAGTTGGTCCTAAACTTAAACAACTACACAAAACAAAGCAAGAAACCGTGTAGGTAAATTGTATTCAAAGTGCTTATTTATTGTATGAGTATGATATATCGAAAACACTTTAAGCTCATTAAAACCAATAGGGCAATACATTTTCCGAGAGAAGCCGATTTTCACAATTTGCTAAGGCACTCTTATGGATAAAATGTTAAAAGGTAGTCACTGAATGTGGAGGCCTGTTTCTGATATAATAAATTAAACGGAAATTGAAGGATGAATCTCCTTCGATTTTAGACCACAGTTTCCTCTTACAAATAAAGAGGCGCTCGCATCCTAAAATTATCGCCCGCAACTGCGGTATTACTAACAGAAAGTTCCCGTTTATTTCATTTGACAAATGTTTTCTGAATAGGTTTCCGGGGCCTAGAGAGATTAACAGAAGTTGTATATTTACAATTAACTTTTGGAACTCCATTAGCGCGTTGTAGGATCGATACACATTTCCGCAGTGGCTTACTAAGCGCCATTTATTAGAATTTTGCGGCGCGACTATTTGTCAGTAACAGAGGAGACGCCACAACTTATTCAAAAACGGTTCGTAAGGTCAGAGGACGAGTCCCAGTCTCAATTGAATTTAGTGTAAGGAACTAGAAATATGATGTTATAACATTACTGAGATTATGACTTAATTTAGAAGACTTCGGACTCCTAATATACCTGACATACAAGAATTTGTTAGGACACTCATAAAAGGGAGCGCAGATTCTAGGCAAAATAGGTTTCTAGTGGTAACAGAAAAATTAAAATTATTGCCGTTTAAATAGATATTGATGAACTATATTTATCAGAAGTAAGGTCTTGAAACCTAAATGAAAAATAAAAGCTCAGCGCTTAAGGTACACAGTACTTATAGCTACGATATTTTGACCTATTGGTCTCGAATGACAGGCAAGTGTAAATACCATTGTCATCGTCCGTGGCGCTACATGCTACAGCCGTGCGCACGTACGACTTTTAAGAAAATTCTAATTATATGCCATACGATAAATAAATAATTGTCATCTCGATATAATTCTAGAATCAGGTATTACCCTACATAACAGTTGCATCTTGTTTATGGGAAGTCCCGCTGCATATGGATTTTGGGAAATAAGCAAGAAAACAGTAAATATTAACCTGTATCGAAATAAGATGTCATATATTAAAGAAAATTAATAAATAATTAATAATTATTTTTTAATTTATATATAGTAGTGTGACTACATAAAAAACACAAATCAGAATATTTGTTAAAATAATTTGATTTGTTCCCATAGTTGCGTATTAACCTGTATGTTTATGTGTATACATCAGTTTATAAAGAACGTGAGACATTTATATTATTCACACAAAAGAACAATATAGAATATAATGCTTTGCAATTTGGTGATAAATTACGAAAGTTCTGAAAAGAAAACTATTTACTATCTTAAGCTGATGACTGAATTTTAATTATAAATGGGTAATCATTAACCCTTATTTGAAGAGTTATCTGTCGTCTTACATTCTTATTAGAATATCGAAATGGACTAAAGAGCCATAAGTCGTAATGTTTTAGAATTACTAGTTCACGAATCGTACAATTTTGCCTTTATAAATTCGGCTAGTCAGCACAAAGTCATAAAAATGATAAGCCTAAAAATATATGCATCACATGTTCATAATTATTCAAACACAAATTAAATATTTCAAATATCGAAAAAAGCATACTAGCTAGACATAGTAAAAGACTAAATAAAGTTGACGCGTACAGTGTAGAGAGGATTCCCGCATTAACATTCATGTATATTCATGGAAGTATCAAAGTCAATTTAATTAGAAATAATTGCCTTCATTTGATCTTTGCCTAAGTATGTGTGACTCATTAGATCATTGATTCGTTTCAATCGCTTGTATCCCAAATCTTTTTGCTCAGTTGACCCCTTTTAATTTATTAGGAAAAATTTGCATAGTTTCCGTTCTCGTAAAGACTTTGAGTAGGAGCTTACCTTTTATTATATGAATCCTTAGCTAATCATGGCCATGGTATTGTCAATTCAATCAGAAGCTGAAAATGTATTATCATTATCATCTTATTTGCAGTTTTGCTACCAGTCCAGCAGTAACGCATACATTATCGTGATGTGGGTATACATTGCAAATTAACATATGATAGCGTGCAATTTCTTCCAACTCAAGCGTCCATTTCAATTGTTTTGGCAAATGTATATTTCATATACAGAATTCATAACACATTATGCAATAGGAAATATTGATATTTGGCAGTGGGCTATGTAAGACAATGTTTAAGCTATATCAATATTGCTTATTACTCAGTATACTAACAATAATATGTGCATATTCGGAGATACATATAGGCGAATTACTTATGGTACTGTAATCAATTTACATGAAAAATAAAAATTTCAACATAATGTCATAATGCTCATATGATATAATTGTGTATTATAGTTACATGATATAATTATAGTCATCTTAAGCAGAAGAAGACTAGTATCTTGGTGAATTTATACGACAAAAAACATGTATATGATCTTGTTCTGACTAGGGACTGTTGTTGGGTTGCTACAGATATTTTTCTCACAAAAATGTTATTGAAATAACAGGTTTTATTTCCGTAAATATTGTAATACCGATCTATTAACTACTGGCTTCCTGTCGGTTTTATGTTATACATAAATTAAGTGATTCGCCACCATCATAGAGTCATAATGGATAACTGTGCTGTGCTGTGTGGAGTCAGTTTCAACTCATGAAACCTTAGTGGCTAAATTTTGAAACATCCCTTTGTATACCTTCCTATTTCTTATTATGACATTTCTGTATAAATAAAGTATAACAGTCACAGTACGCCCTAACCAGCGTCTATTTAAAAAAATCGGCCAAAATCCATTAAATGTAAAGATATAAGTACAGTATGCGTCACAATGTATGTGTAAACAGAATGATAGTCTTTGTTTTAATGTAACACAAGATTGAAAATGTAAACATATTTCTTTATTTGTAAACATACTATAAAATAAACCAACACTGACGTAAAACATTGCGTGCCATCAAGATCGGCGCCCCGGTCGCCGGATGTCAAGCAGTCCCCAGCCCGAAGGCCTTAGAGCGGTCCCACAGATCGCAGATAGACTTATTTATTACCACTACGTTTTCGCCATCTTTCATATAAATTACTGTTATCCAAAACATCTCATTCACCAGTTCTATGTGGTGCAAGGCCGAGCCATTAATTTTATTTACATACTTATTATGTCATTGGGAAATAACAAATTATATATCTGACAGAACATTGATTAGATGGCACCAGAGTCTAAAACATAAGTGCGGTCTCGTATGGAAACCAGTTTGGGCTGAAATTACTCAAAGTGATTAACACGTTCATTATGAAGATTATTGCAATTTGAATGCAGGAATCCTGCTGCTCAAAGCTTCCTTACAAGTCGGGGTGTAATTAATTTTGGTGGATCATTACTCAAATAATTTGCAATATAACTTACTTGCCATTGATATTAATTAAGAGTGATAATAATGAAATAAGTACCTACTCGTAATGTTAATTTATACGAGCAGGTTGCAGTTTTTAAATATTGTGAAATGATGTGGCTAATAATGCCTTTAACGCATTGTATACCAAAACATGTCATAAGGTACAGCGGGCAAATCTCGACTGGGGGGCCATTGTAACTAATCCATTTTTTCCATTATTACACTATGATTTTGAGTTCTACATGTATCTACTGAACACGCCTACCATATAGAACCGGTGGATAGTCTATTTAATAATGCAAACATTGTAAAACATGGATAAAATGGACCCGTTACATTTGCCCCCATTTGTCGAGATTTGCCCGCTGTATCTTATATTATTTTAAAAACTTACTTTT
The DNA here is from genome assembly GCF_023078275.1 of Leguminivora glycinivorella. Classification (NCBI taxonomy): domain Eukaryota; kingdom Metazoa; phylum Arthropoda; class Insecta; order Lepidoptera; family Tortricidae; genus Leguminivora; species Leguminivora glycinivorella. The sequence continues at coordinate 7,988,235 of NC_062971.1, forward strand.
ACTCAGACATTTCACTGACATGTAAAAAAGTGTTCAAGTATCGTCAAGCGTTTACTTATTTTTTTGTTCACACATGCGAGTACACTCAGTACACTCTAGTACAAAAAAAACAGTGTCTATACAGATGGAACCTTTTCTAATTGAAAGCCGCATATGTTCTTAGAACTCGCTAATAGCTGTTTTGCGCCATTTCACTGCTTAAATACAGTCCGCATTGTTTATAATGCGAAAATCTTGCAATTTTAAAAATGTCTCTTCCGACTATAAATCCACTGAAATTGTAAACATAAACACGAAAAGTGTGTCAGGAACGTCATAACTCATAATTCACTCACACTGCAGAATTCCTCTTTAATTGAATATCCACTAGTAATTTTACAAACCTCTTATGTTAACCATTGTGTTCATGAAAAGAGCAACCTTACGGGTGTATCATATAGAAATTATGTTTAAAAACTGTATTGTTCATAGTTGTATGTTGAGAAATTAGTGGAATAGTGCCGCCACGTAAAACTTGAGGCGTCCTGCACAGCAAGTCTTTCATGCGAGTAACTACCGCTTCTCGCAAATTAGCTTTTTTACCAACATAATTTTCTATTATACGGCACAGTGATCAGGGTTCTTTGAATTAATTATCTTATTATTTTTATTGGTATTGGTACTTTTTCCTGAATATAACATTCCACTGTTTGAATAATCCATCCACACTAATATTATACATGGAAAATTCTGTGCGTCTGTTTGTCCGGGGGCAAAACGAAGCGACGAATTTAACTAAAACTGAAAGTTTTGAGGACATGTAAGAAATCATCATAATTTTTAATTGATAAACTATCCAGTAAACTGTGTGGGGGGGGGGGTGGCGTGTAAAAGTTTGTATGGCCTATTTGCTGAATAAATTATTTTGATTTTTTTGATTTTAAACTACTTTGTTTACTATTTGAATATAAACAGTTTTGGACTTTCATTAACTTTCTTGTAGCACGTCAAAGCATTTCCGGCTTTATGCTCTTCGTACCTATCGGAATTCTTAATGTTATGTTAAAGAACCATAAATAGAAAAACCTCATAAACAGCAGATCTTAGCTTGATAAGTTTACTTTTATCATTAGTACAAAGTATTGTTAGTTATATTTAGACGTAGATACCGATATAATGTTACCGTAAGAGCGTTTTCACATTATCCGAACCGATCCGAATTCGGATGTAGGAAGAATTTCAGGGTAAAATCAAACATGGCGGCGCAAATAGATAATTATATCGGTCCGAAATACGATATCGGATCGAATCATGTGAAAACGCACTAAGTCGGCGATGTAAATTAAAAACAATTTATATGGTAATAAACACATGATTGCGTATTTCATACATTTATTAAAAATATAACTGTTATACCTAAGTTTTTATTTTCTGTTCATAGACGCGGAACCCTTATTACTTACTTAAATATTATGCTTACTTTACGTTTTTTTCTAACTTGTCTACACATTTTATTTCTAGTAGCGGATCTAGAGACCTTTTTCTTGCTTGATTCACGTGTGTTCGAAGAAGTTTTTTGTCGTATTGAACAAAAAACGTATGATAAAAGACCAATAAATATCAGACTAATTCATACTTTAGTAACTCAAGATAAAGTGTGTATTACCATATAAATAGTAATGCGATGGACGTTTTTTGTAGACATTCGTTTTACGAGTTTATCTCACGATAGATGGCGGTATAAATATAATCTCTTACTTAAATAACTAACTTTGATTGCTCTATAGAGCAAATAATAGTATAGAAAAAATCGCAGGCATAGCTATAATCAATATGTAACTATGCAATATATTTCAACTTTACAACTTCAACCCTTTGTATTCAAGTTTTTGAATAAAAACATTTTTTTGTATTTATATTTATTATTGCTATACCACTTTTTTATTAATATTTTAATGTTAACTCGTCCATACGTCCCGTATGTAGGTATATTACCAGATAACTAAGTAATGTTCGTTCATTTCATTTTTATCATTTTAATTCTAATGTCTGTCAGTTTAGCTTCATTTTATGTGGATTGTGGAGTATTTTCGAAAAGCGTCCCCGATTAGCTCCAATCACGTGCCACGGAAGGAAGACGTGCGATAATACTATAAGGCCCCGGGGCTTGATCTATTTTTATAAGAAAGCAATTATACATTTATACTTTTTTGCGCATTTGGCCTATTTTTAAAAGAAAGCGCCAATAGGAATACAGTATGTAGGAATTATATACTTTCTTTGCGTACATTAATGTTGCTCAGAATCTAGTTGATTACTATATATATGTATATCTCATCTCAGTTAAAATACCCACTTATGGAGCCTTGTAAAACTCGGAAGGGCCCTTTACGTTCAGGTGCAAATACATCAATACAATAATAAAAATAAACCGTCAAAAACCGTTCATAAGAACTAAGTAGTCAAGTTCAATTGCATGACCGTATTTTATTAACCACAAAACACACTGACTTTTTGCAGCAATACTTCCTATCCACAATGAAGTATAATTACGCACGCTCAAGACAATCGTGCGACTGGCCGCGACAATCCCTAGCCTCACAAAATAGAGAAAACCTACTATTATAGCTAACAAGGAAACATTTTTGTTGGAAAAATATGAAAAGTTAAATTGGCGTTGGAGAGGCGATAATTTGATCCGTAAATACACAGGTGTCGGTTTACATTTGGAGAAATGTGTCTGGAAAGCATGCTGTGGAGTGTGACGTCTCGACTGACGCTTGTTATTTCGATTTGAAGAGTTTGATACTTTTATTACTTACTGCTGTATCAGATTATATATTTCTAGTAAATCCTATTTTTAAATGAAAATGATTTAGGGCCGGTTGCATCAAACCGTCTGTCACCGTTAAAGCGTTCGTTAAACTTTATTTTATGGGAAGTGAGCAGTTCCCGAATACTTTGTACATAGCCACGTCAACAAATTTTAATTGATCCTATTTTGTTACCAACATTTAGCAATATAAGTCGACTCTCGTAAGATATACAGAGTGGACTTCGGTCATAATGTTATAATAAGGAGAATAAGTTCAAAATATAATTAAGAAAATATAAATACTAGAGAACCTTAATGACGAAATAAAACTTACTAAAATCTCAATTCATCAAAAAAATCTTGGTAACAAAATAGGAATAATAAAAACAAATTTAATTTTTTCCTTAATTTTTGTACAAACTTTTCGAGAACTGCTGAAGTATAGACGTGTACTGCGTGACGTGATGTGTCTGTCAAATGTGGTTGATGCAACTGGCCCTTAGTCGCGTGTCGTCGTAATCGTAAACGAAACTTTGTAAAGCGATGAGGGAAAAGTCAAAATGTTTCGGGAAATATGTTAAAGTAGTTACGCAAAAGCCATGCGTTCTAGTGATAAAGATGATGAGTCACAAGCTGAAGTTACAGGTTCGGTTCCCAATTCAGGCGCTTGATGGAGTTGGTTACTTTTTCTTAAGTGAACGGAATGTATTAAAACGATTACATCTATTTGATAACCTTAACAATGCCAGACCCTTAACAAAATTATGTCACTGGTACATTTATACAATATGATAATAGAACTATTTATCGAATACCTAGTTTTCAGCGCTTTTGTAGGCATTTTGTAAGCTGCGGCCTTTGTCCTGGGTTAGATTGAACGTGGAACATAATGGTCCCTGCGAAGGCATTCTGTAAGCACTGCCAGGTACATACTTTACCCTGACTCATTTATTTTGCCAAACAAAGAAAGCTTTTGTACAGGAAGATACAAACATTTCAGCGGGGCTTTATCTAGAACCTATTTTCCTAGTATATCTATGAACGGCACACCTCAAGATATTTTTAGAAAAGTAAAGTGAAAAATACTTAAATAGTACTCATTTACCACAATTAAATCAATCGAACAATTAAATCGTAACCGTGTACATACTATAATTTAGGGCACTATAGGCGCTTAAGTACTAATAGTAACTACCGCATCTTGAAAAAAATCCTATATCTAGTCACAAGTTTCTGACATGAAAATCGGTTGATAATAGGCTACTTGACCCTTTTTCAAAGTATGTCTTATATTATTAATTACTGTCTAATTAAACTAAAAAAAATAGTACCATATTTTATTACGACTTAAAAACCTGCAAAAAAATTATTTAAAGTTTACTTTTACTTGATCAGGCAAAAACAACATCCATATTAATCTATAGAATATCTCAACGTCAGTATATTTAGAAAAAATATTTGACACTGTCACATTGCAATAGAGGTTACTGCTATATATGGAGATTAGATTAGTACCTCTAATTTCCATAGTTGATTTGAATTATGTGACGTCACTCCAATGGCCAACACCGTTTTCGGAGTCCATAATTCAAAAAAACATACACTCATCTTTAATTAAAAATACGAAGTCATCACGCACTTTTAATCCCCGCAAGCTATAAATATTGATTTCTTAAGTCAAATACTACAGAAAACAATACTTCTAAATTCTCAGTCTAGTAGCCTATTGTGATCATCCGAATTTTTGCCCGATAATATTCACTCAATGATCATATTTTATAATATGTGTAGCTAGTTAACTGTAATACAGGAATCTTTGTCTAATATGTAGATAAGGGTTTAATTCATAAGCTGCAAGCTCCAGGTTTTAGGTTAACCTAAACGTGGAGCTTAAAATGCTTAGATTAATCTAAAAATTCTTAGGCCCACTTGTACCAACCACTTAACTCAGGGTTGGTGGGCTGTCATCTGGTGAAATGGTGGGTTAACCCTCGGGTCCTCGGGGCACAGCGTTTTTCTATTTAAATTTCTTTAAAGTCTATATCGTCACTACTTTTAAAAAATTTCGTATCTCACGCTGCTCCTCAAAGTTAAAACGCGGTAAGTCTATATGCATTCCATACATACTTACTACAATTTTCTTTTCATTGACAGACGAAGATACAAGTTTTTTTAAAAGTAGTGACGATATGTCTTGGTAAATGTAACTTTTTCTTATACTTTCATAACAATTTATTTCTATTTGCCTCTGCAAGTCCAAAATAGGCGAAATGCGTACTAAGGGAGTGCCTTCGATTGGTGTTTATTGGCGTCACCGAAATAAATGGTTTGTTTGAGACGGCTGACTAATTACTGGGCACAATTTATTGTTGCGGAAACAAGGAATTGGCTGTTGGTGAGGAATTAGCAATACTTACTTATGTTTCTTCTAGTTTCATCGCATAAAATAAATAAATAAATATTATAGCATATTCTTACACAGATTAACCGATTCCTACCGTGAGCTCAAGAAGGCTTATGTTGTGGGTACTCAGACAACGATATTTATAATATACAAATACTATACGTATAAAATATACATGACTCAGGAACAAATATATGTGATCATCACAAAAGTAGATGCCCTTACCGGGAACTTAGGACACCGGATTCGCAGGCAGGGTCACTACGCGCTAGGCCAGATCGGTCGTCTACTTATATATTAGGATTATGTATGTTAAAATGTTCAATTTATTCGGATGATATTGTGCAACCTACTCGTAACATGTTCCATTTTTCGTGGTGTAGGTATTTTGAACAAGTGTTTGAACTGTGCTGTTTTGAGAATTTTCTTTCCCGGTGGTGAAATTTTAAATTAGTTCCACGTGTAGGTACATAAACGCGTAATTATGATAAAAATGCAATTTTAAAGCTCTGCAAACTTCCGCCATTCTTACTCTGTTTTTTTTTATAAAACAGTAGCTATATTAATGAAAGTTTCATTCAATTCGATAACAAGTAGATTCGTAGTGACCGACTAAGTTTTATGGAAGTTTCCAAATGTCAGAGACATGCCTACTTATTTCTAGATACAGAATCTGTAATAGGCATCATGCACATAAATTATCTTATTTATGCTAAATAAGGGAAACAAAAATGACTATATACACCTCGTAAAAAAATACGAGTACGCGACAAACCTTCTTCCTACCCGAATGTAAACAAAAAGCAGCATTCTCTCGCTTATCACCTTTTACCGTAGATTTTTAATTACCCCCAAGAATCCAGAGTCATCAATCTCGAGGTGCAACTGGCAATTACGGGCGCGGAACATTGAACAAAATGACGCGCGGCAAAGTCGCATGTCTCGGATGTTTGACCTAACCGCTTAGCGACTACCCTATTTTCTATCATAATAAAAATGTGACTAATATTTAATCCATGCTTAAGATTATAAATGGGAAAGTGTATGTACGTGTGCCTGTTTGTTTGTCCGTCTTTCTCGCCAAAACAGAGCGACGAATTAATGAGATTTATTACGCGGAGACAGTTAAGGAGATGTAGAATGACATTGGCTACTTTTTGTCTCTTTCTAACCCCCCACTTCCCTAAACTGGGGGGTATTTGTATATATAGAGTATAAAATAAGCCAATTGGATAATCATCCCTCGATGTTTTCATATTTTTACTTTTTCTTTCAAATTGATGTCGGCGACATAAATATTTTCCTCCATCTTTTATTATGTGCAGAGTATGTATAGTATTTATATCCTTAAAATAAAACTGTTGATTCAAGTAAAATACTACGTGGCTGTGAACCCTACTGCTTTCGCAAGAGTTATTAGAATCAATTCGGGGTTCCATAATGATACAAGTTAATCTACATACATAAACACAGGTTTGTTTTATGTTCCGCTTATTTTGACTAAACGTTTCACGCTCCAGTAACATAAGAACAGCAAAGTTATCATCGAGTGATGTTATGTATGTTTTTATTATATAAGAAAATACTCTGCTTTATTTCGAGTAAAGCCCAATTATTACAAAGGCTGTACGGATAATAATTTTATGACAAATAATGGAAAAATCAAAACAATTCATCAAACAATTCTTCTGATAATTAAAAGAGCTATCACCAAATACTGACATAATAATAAATAATTGTATAAGTAATTATTAGAACAATTACATTTGTATTATGTCTGAGCAGGTAGATAAGGTAACTAGTCTGTTCGGAAAGTGAAGAGTCGTGGAATGTAGTGGACCCCATACATTTCACGACTCTTCTCTTTCCGAACAAACTCTACGGGTAGGTATTTAATATTCATTATTTAAATACACATAAATATATCACGGCTTAATACACAGGATGCCATGAATCTAGTGAAACTAACCGTGTAATCGCACAGAACTCTTAAAAAACTTGTATTATATGTATACTATATATACATACAAGATAACAAAACATCCTGACTCTCAAATAAAAGCTTTCCTTGATCTTCAAGTTCATTCAAATCCTCAATTGTACAACGCGTCGGAATGTAGAAACAAAAGATAATTCATTACACTTTAGATTTATGATCGGCAATAAACAGTGCGAACGGATTCCGAGGCCGGCCCGCGGTGCAGATCCGTGTCCCACAATCATTAATCCACGGAAGGTCACAATTTGTCGACCAGCAACTGAATTTATAGTAAGATGTAAGATAAGATGAATGAGAAATGTAATGAACTAATTACAAATACAGATATGAACGACAAGACCCCTTCTCTTCGGATATGTCCAGGTGTATCTTCGCCTAGGATAGTCTTCGGCGAGGCTTTAAAATAAAAGTTGAAATGAATATAGCCTAGTTTTTAGCGCAAAATTTACTAAATTACTAAAATTAGAATGTCGTTTTTTGCGGAACTGATAATAATAATTTGAAACTAAGTAATTTCATCTTTTGTAAAGCCAGCAGGCGAAGATTTAAATGGCTATCATATGCAATGAGACGGAGTTTTACAGGACAAAAATGAATTGTTTTAAAAAAATCAATAATTACAAATCGGAATTTATTTACAATGGACACGTCATATCCTTAACCGGATAGCACTTACAAGGATACAAATACAATGCATTCACTCTTTATATAAAATACAACAGTAAATTACTTATCAAGACTAATTATCCTATCAAGGTCGTGATAGTCACGTTTGGCATTTTTAAAGATATTAATAATGATAAAATACAAATTACTCAATAATGGATCTAAAATTCGTTTTAAAGTTAATTTTCTTACACACGCAATGCGTTTAACTCTTCAAAACCCAAGTCAAAGCAGGCCTGTCAAAATAATCGCATTTTTTAAATACCTAATTCAAGATTTTAAATTAAATAATACAATTGTTCAGATAAGGCGTTAAAGTTGAACTCAAATTTGAATTCAAATTCAGTCAATTGAACACAGATCCAATTTTCAAGCCGTCACTAGAGCGGTAGAAAAGCTGACATAGCCACGAGCGACTCTCATCGGAGATGATTAGATTTGCAGAACCGCGGCTTCGTCCTGGATTCAACCAATCGTAGCGAGCTAATGACGAATCGGAGGCCGAATTTACTCCATTCGACGAATATGCTTTTTCATGTTCTGTTTTTTTTTTTATTATAATAGGTACAATTAAAATTCTAATAAAGAACACAGATCAAATTTGCAAGCTGTCACTAGAGCGGTAGAAAAGCTTACATAGCCACCAATTAGCCAATTTGCAAGCCTCTCACTCAACGTAGTTTTAGAAATGGTTAAACTTGGATATGGTTCAATTTTCCATAAGCTCGAGCCAAATTCCCTACGCGAAGCTTTTGCATGCATTTAGTGAATGTCAATGAACGTGAGCCGTTTATGCTGATTATTTTTCTTGGTCATATCAGCATCAGCATGTCAAACTAGTACAATAGAATCGGCCTCCGATTTTGCCTACTTCTACCGTACGCAGGTTACTGTAACACTTAATCCCGAACAAAAACGTTAATCCCACGTGTGGCTTACCTACATTCGTGCTTTGCGTGCTCATCAAGATCTAGGCGGCAGGTATTAATTAGTAATATAAAGAACACTTATACATTATCTAAAAGAATAGAAACAGATCATCAACACATATAAAAAGTTAAAAACATAGTTGATAGTTAAAAAAAAAAACAAAGCCAGCCATTGCGCCTTTTAACTGTAAATTTTGGCATCGTATTCACTGTCTTTGTTGAGTGGAGTACCTTCCTATTTGTCATAACAATTTCAAATTGTGTTTAGATTGCTATCTACGTCCGTATAGATGGTGATTGAAGGTTTGCATTGTCCCAACTTTGTAGCAGCAACAATCCGATAACGTGCCAACTACCTCTAATATTGCTACACTATACTGCTTAATAGCACCTTAGAATGTAGACCGTAGGTATTTTTCACAACAGAGTTGCGAAAGTTTCATGCGATTCAGTCATTAGGAAAAGCAATTTATTTATTTCTAGAATAATAGGAACCCTATTATATTGATTTATTGTAGGGAAAACAGTTGAAAGATAAGTTTTGTGCGGGCTATAAATTAGGGTCGAGTTTTTACATTTTTGGCGAAGTTGAATAAATCTTGAGAAAAAAACCGGCCAAGAGCGTGTCGGGCCACGCTCAGTGTAGGGTTCCGTAGTTTTCCGTATTTTTCTCAAAAACTACTGAACCTATCAAGTTCAAAACAATTTTCCTAGAAAGTCTTTATAAAGTTCTACTTTCGTGATTTTTTCCATATTTTTTAAACATATGGTTCAAAAGTTAGAGGGGGGGGGGGACGCACTTTTTTTTCCTTTAGGAGCGATTATTTCCGAAACTATTAATATTATCAAAAAACGATCTTAGCAAACCCTTATTCATTTTTAAATACCTATTCAACAATATATCACACGTTGGGGTTGGAATAAAAAAAAATATCAGCCCCCACTTTTCATGTAGGGGGGGTACCCTAATAAAACATTTTCTTCCATTTTTTATTTTTGCACTTTGTTGGCGTGATTGATATACATATTGGTACCAAATTTCAGCTTTCTAGTGCTAACGGTTACTGAGATTATCCGCGGACGGACGGACGGACGGACAGACAGACATGGCGAAACTATAAGGGTTCCTAGTTGACTACGGAACCCTAAAAAGGCATATCTGTTACTTTTGTCCTTTTCATTGTCTTACAAAGTGTGCGATAATCTTTGTTGGTTGGGTTTGTTGGTTTGTTGTTTGGTGGTATTCGGGTATAATTGGGAAAACACTACACAAGGACGTTTTAATAAATTAAGTAAGTAGTTTTTTTTTAATTCAGTACATAATTACATAGTTTACTATTAGTTTGTAGAGGCGTTGACAGGCGCAGGAATTCTAAACGAGATATTGATTACGACTTGTTAAACTTTGGTTGGTGAAACTGTAGTAGAAAGGAACTTTATATTGTTATTATAAATAAATTAAAAAAAAAAAAGATTACAAATGGTACCTAGTGATAATGTTAGAATATTTTTATTGCTATTACCTTTTGAACATATTATCTAGGTATACCAGTTTGTTTCTTTTTCAGTTACAAGGATGCAAACCAGCAGTAGCATATATAGGTTGTATGCATTCTGGTAAGTACCACAAAATTACCTAAAAGGTCCTAATAAAATATCATTGTTACATCGGCTATTATCTGGTGCACTTGACACTATAAACCTCTATTCACAATATAGGTAGTTTAAATATGTAAATCTTTAACGCGGCGCTGTAAACGTAATAGCTTTATAGTCAGTTACGTTACGGCAAAGAACAAAATAATTCATAGGTTGTTTATGACCTCATAGTCATTAATACTAACCGCATTGGGTAACTGCACTTATTTTGGCATCACGCGGAAGTTGCGCCACGCAGGCCGGCCATATGCAAGTGGCATCGTTGCAAAAAGGCAAATTACACGCCGGACTGATTGTCGCACCAATTAAATTACCCGTGAACGGGTTGCACAAATCATATGAAATTGATTTGAATTCTCAATATGGGTCAGGTTGCAGTTTTAGTTCTACAGCACGCCTGGACCCCTGAGGGCAGATTTAAAATAAACTAGATTTATGTAGTCGTGTCTCTAGTTGTAATTGGAATTGGCAATGCAGTAATATTTAGATAATTTCATGTGAGAACCTCGTATTAAATGCATTTCATATTTTAGCTCTTTTCGCTCTTTTCAGTCACGAAGTGTTCTACTTTATACCGGCTTATTTAATACATTCATACTATACTAACCAGATGGATACTTGTCATAAGTAACATCACTTTATTTAACTAACAATAATAGTTATATACATACTCATGTACCTAGGTAGTACCTATACTAGAGTAGAACTGGGAAAATACAGATAACCCATATTTCGTGTCATCGAATAGATGTTAGCCACACGCGACTAATTACTAAAAAGTCAACAAAATTGTCACGCAAAAATCTTTCGTGTCACGTGAAACACTTTTTATTGCAGCTACTCGTAGGTATCTACATGTTAAGGAAATCACATTAACAAAAACAATGTATCATGTACTTCCACCGAAATTTAAAACTACAATTGTAGATTATGTCGTGGCGATCAATTAAAACACGACTAATTCCATTGGTGTTTAAAATCGACACGAGTTACGAATTTCCGTACTGCACGTGTATCGTACGAAGTATTTCTTGTCAGGTCGAAACTTCGGAGGGCCATCTGTAGGGCCATTTTTGGTTGTTTCACCGAATTAGGCGTGTCACCGAATGAGGCGAGTTTACCCTACTGAAAAACTTCGTTCGATAGACGTGCTAAAAGGAAATTTGTAACTCGTGTCGGTTTAAAACACTTCTTCGATCGTGTTTTAATTTTATCGTCACTCGTTTCGTACTTGCTCTTTTCCGCACTTGTATCGAAATGTACTATTACATAGATAAAACTTGTCGTTCTAACAACCGATTGCACTTTGAATCAATCTAAGTAGGTACCCGTAAAAGTTGTAAAGCTGCGTCTAATAGCCAGTAATTACTCGTCCCGGCCAGGCCCCGTAGCCGAATGGCATTTCTCCGACGCCAAACGAAAGCGATACGCCGCTGGCTCTGTCGCGCCAATACGCAAGCGCGATAGAGATAGATATCTACTAGCGCTTCGTTTCGTGAGCGTTTCGTGAGCGATTGTGCCATTCGGCTAGCCACCCTGGTCACGCTCATTAGCATGGCGGGCGCATCTCTGGAGAAACTCGGAGAAATACCGCCAAGGCCGCTAGGCCTTATCACGCCTCGCCTCAAAAACCCTACGAACGTAGGTAAGATCGCCATCTCGTTTTCACTAGATTATACGTGTGTGGAATAATTTATAATGTGACAATGTAGATATTTATAATTATAATCATGTTACCTATGACTTTCACTTTAAATATCAACAATAAGCTTATTTTTTCTTGTATGTATTTCCAAAATATTGTACTTACATCATATTTCTTAAATACAGTGCTCTACCTACTCCGTAATATAATATTAACTTTAACCTTTACTTTGGTCTATTTATACTTGTAGTGCAGAAATAAATCAAAAATAATCAATTATGTATTGGTAAACGTTATCCTTCTTACGCATATCGCATTATATTGCAAGTACGGTACGTCGCATAATTATATTGAGAGTAGAGTACCTACCCATAATACCATCGGTCACTCAGCATGTGAAAAAGGTCGACCTTGTACGTTGTTCGCCATAAACAGGCGTATGTGAAAATTGGGTTTTGTGTAGTCCACTAGCATAAGGTACTGTTGTCTTTGTTGCGAAACAAAGCACTAAACAACTGAGTTGCCCTTGTTTCGTTACGTCTTAGAATCTTAGATCTAAATGGCTTTAGAGGGAACGGAAATTATATCAATCACGTTTCTTTGATAAAGGCGGCAAATTGCTGGGCTAGTTTACAAAGATACTAGGAAGTGATCGAGATATATCAGCAAACAGTGGTCAGGTGGTCTAAGCACAGCTTGCATTCTCCCGCGCAAGTACGTAATATATGTACATAATTACAATAATTACATATATATAAGTATATATACCTGCCAAATCCCACACCGGGACAAACGACGCAACGGAGCTTTGACGCTGTGACGTCATCGCCCAAATCATTTGTTTAATTTTATTTTTATTGTTCTCTCTATGATTATTGTTCTCTTTTTTCTCTTTTTTTTTGTTATCTAAGTATCCTGACGGGTGTCCTGCCATTTCGCCAAAAAACGTTTCGTCAAATTTCATTTCCCAATAATCATATCGCAATAGTTTCATTTCCCAAAGTATTGTTTGGCAAAGGTATGTTTCGCAATGAATTTGTTTGGCCAAATTATCATTTGGTAAAATTTTACTTAGTCAAATTTTATTTAGACAAAACTTTATTTCGCAAATGTTTTTAATGGCAAACTTATATCCCAAAAACATGTTTGGTAAAAATTTCACATCGCAAATTTCGAAAATATTTAGGCATTTGCATTTTCATTTCTACGGGATCCATTTAATTTACCGAAGATTTTTTTGCCAAATTTAACCTAAAATCTGTCAAATGATAATTTCAGTTTTATTCCCAAGTACTTCACTTGGACAAGAAAACTTTATTTCTCTAACTTTGCTCAACTTTATTTTACTCAAATTAATTACTGGACAAAATTATTTTGTCAACTATTTTTTTTGTCAAAAAATGTTTCTACAAATTATACCTATCATGCAAAACAACGTTTGACAATAAATATTAAAAGGCATAAATGTAATGTAATAATTTTATTACTATTGTGACAGAAAACTCGTGTGTTACAGAGTCAGTTTAGGTGCGACGACGAGCGAAGCGAGGAGGAGCGTGTTAGGTTGACAGTGAGCAAACCGGAAATGACTTTTAAAAGTAATTCTTTTTAATAAAATGTACCCGGACATGCAAGTGAAAATGTCATCCTTGAGATTTGCAGCAGGAGGAAATAAAAAGTACGACAATCACATTATTTCACACAAATCTTGGACACAAAGTATAATATCAACAAACACATTTCTAGTGCGCCATTTAATTACAATATATTGAGAAATGGAAATTTTGCCTAACACCTTTGACTAAATAATATTTGGTAAAATGAAATTTGACCAAGTAAATATTTTGGGAAATTACTTGCCAAAAAAAGTTTTGCTAAATGTCAATTTGCGATAAGTTGTTTTGCCAAACGTTTATTTGGTAAATGATAATTTGGGAATAATAGTTTGGGATGTGAAACTTTGGGAAACGTTTTTCGGCGAATCGTCAGTAAACCTGACGCATTGGTTTTACTGTAATGTCATGTAAACATGTTTTTACTATATCTATTAGCGTGACCTCAATAAAATTATGGACTCGCGCGAGAGAGCGCAATGTTGTGCTGGATCGCAGGTATATTAGTCAAAATGCTTTAAAGATAGGTAGGACTAAGTAGGCTTAGTATATTGCAGCAGGAACCCACGCCTAGTCTCGAGCCGAAGACTCGTTAGTTCGTAATATCCTGTCGCCAAGCGCCGACGCCGATGATTACCGAACGCCCGGTATCGGAAAAACATTAATTTGCCGATATATTTTCCTGAAAGTCGAGGTTTCGTAATTTGACGTTTTAAATATTTATAGCCGGGGAAGTGAAGAGTGGAATTAACAGTACATTGTAACAGACACCGTTACTGGCTGTTTGTTATGTGCATTTGTATTGTTGGCCATTCATTTCATAGTATTGCTTTAATTAACATTTTATTAATACCTACTCGTATCAGTTTTGTGAAATAAGCAAAAAAAATACACAATAATTTAATATTTACCTATACGAGTAAATATTATTAAGATCAAACCAACGATTACACATTTCAGAAATTGATTTTAGATTCAGAACTATACTGTATTATTTTTTTATTGACATTTGCATAGATTAAAATGCTGTGTCAACATTGTGAGATGTGATATACTTAATAGCAATGTTTTCCATAAATATGGCTAATTGGAGCCGACCAGTTTTGTAGCTTTCATTACATTTTATTTATTTCCTATGAATCTAATTAGATACTGAGACCATGTTTTATAATATTTTATTATGTTCAAATACACCTACATATTACACTTACTGTACTAGGGATTGCGCCGGATTGCTATCAAATTTCAAGGAAAGATTTCCACATCGACTCTCGTAACGAAGCTCTTCTTTTGCACTAAGTTGTTTTAATACATTTTGAACAATGATTTCTGTTTCCATCACTTCATCCCAAAAATTATTCTTATTCACAAAATTACTTCCCTAGTGACCCTAATGCATGCACCTGCGTCTAAATATCGGAAGCTCGACTACAATATGTCTAATAAACCGTGAATTCACCTTACCACACTTCTAATTCATTTCTATAACATTAAGAGCATTGAAAGCAATAACACGTGGGAAAAATCAAATCAAACTTTTATTACAGTTCATAAACTTCCCGGAACTCCATTGCAATCGTATTATGTCTAACTCGGAACTAAAACCCACCATTTTTCACCGGATGTAGTAACACTAGTCAGGATCAATAGGCGTTGGCCAACCGCGCAAAAACCGCAGGTTTGCACATAATGCATGACCTCCGCCACAATCGGCAAAGGCTCTCATGAGAACCTGCGATATGTCTAGTTATTGTCTGTCTGTATTGTTCGCACATGAGATAAGGTGCTGATATGTGTTCATGTTACGTGGATTGTTGAGGTAATGTTTCTAGCTAATGACAATTATAGCTTTGAAATTGTTAAGTACCTACTTATCATGTTGTGTTCCTGCTGGTGAGGATGCTAAAGCTCAACGAGATTGCGGAGTGTTAAGGTCGGCAATGCGCATGTAACATGGTAACATGGTACTTCTAGCTCATAGTTAAAGCATAGTTCAACATCGCAATTGCTTACGATAATTGCTTACGATAATATCGTCGTCGTAGCTAGCTTTCTATCGAGTCAGAGCTACCTACTATATAAGAGTAGGCGGTTGTAACATTTGGCCAGGTTCCCGGAGATACAGGCGTTCATAGACTAAAGACTGTTTACCATCAGTCGGACCGTGTACTCGTTTAAAACTGGCGTAGAATTTCTATTAAAATAACAGTTGTTCATTTACGTACTGCTTTGAGAATATTTTATAAAGTTTTGACAACTCAATCATGAAAAGTTATTGGAAAACAAGGTAATACAATTCCGGAATATCTGATTACTTCCTCCTATCGATCTCTTTTGAAAACATATTGTGTTTCGGGAAATTATCTCTGCTCTGAGGACGGTTGTTATATAAAACATTTGCAATATTCTTGTAATAACACCGTGTAATTTTTGTTTTACGATAAATACGATACATCGTTTGGCTCATTAACAGAAGTTACCTGATACATAACGTTAAATTCGAAATACAATGTTTTTCCTACATAATAAATAACTCAATAAGTTTCTCTCAGAAATTTAAAATTAATTAGTTAGCATCAAGTATGTCAAAATAAATAATAATACGAAGTAATCAAGGTTGTGATGCACTTGTTCAGTCATATACATACAACGATCAAGTATGAATTGTACTATAATTAATAATAGTAATCTTCTGTACTAATGTTCCTAATAGTGATATTGACACACTAACAAATTCCCACGCTATTCATAAACGCACTTTTCAATGCTACAAGACAAGAGCAACTTGCAATTCAACAAGCGTTTACCGTCGCCGTAAAAAGAATGAAGCAATAAAATTTAAGTTTTTAAATTCTATGCACATACAAAATTAGAGTTGTTGTTTTAAAAGCACGTGTCGCATGTATAATCGAGAAAAATACTTAATGGGTACTTAATGGGAAGTTTTGAAGGGTTGTCTAACTACCATATGAAATTTAATTTTAACACGTTCTCTGCGGTACCGGGCCGAGCGGAGCGAGGAGGAGCGTGTTAGGTTGACCGTGAGCGAACCAGAAACGAATTTTTAATGTAAATTGTATATGTCACTGTAAAAGCTTCAAGCGCGCTTCTATAAATGGCACAAGTTTTTCATAGAACTTCCCCAAAACTTTTTAAATAATTTTATGATGAATGATTTTCTTAAACACAAAATTATGAATGTTATTAAATATTTGTATAGAATTTATGATTAAAAATTTTCGACTAAATGATTATTATGAACAGTGATAGTAGTACTATTGATAATAATGAAACAAAATTATGATAAGTAAAATTATGAGAAATGATCATTCGGAGCACAAATCGGTATAAACAATAATTTTATAACAAATAATTTTATATGAGCCAATATGGACCCGGCCGGAAGACCTTGTACAAAGTATGGATAACTGCGAGTTAACTGCCGCAGCGAAGGTGAAGGGTTCTGGAAGCTATGAAAAATTAAAATGAAGAATGATTTTTACTTATGTAGGTATCAGAATGCAGCTTGTTACATGAGATGTGGGTATTCTAATGCTAGAAGTAGGTATTATGAGTAAATATAGAAATAATGTAAATAATAGCCTCGGATTAGTGTCCTAAGCCTTAAACTAGGTTAACCAGTCTTATATGGATCAGGGAATAAACCACCTATATTATTAGATGTTCAATGGCTAAATACGAGATATGTAACATTTCTATAAATATTAGATTTATTTATGATGAAGTTCATATTTGGCGCAACTAAGTTAACGAGATAGGACCTCGTTGGTTTGCACTCGCGTTTATTATTTCGTACATTTTCTAGTTTAATATGAATTCATTTGAGAACGCGCGCTAAACCGCAATATTAGACAGAAGTCAGACAAGCTCTTGGTTGGCAGTGGCACTGCAGCACTGATATAATATAGTCCTGCATTTAAAAAAAACCGGCCAAGTGCGAGTCGGACTCGCGCACCGAGGGTTCCGTACAAACCTGCAAGGTTTACAAAGTTCGTTCATTACGACAATCGAGTCATAATATATATTTTGTAATGTAACTAAAAATTTAAGGTTTTCGGAATTTTTCCTTTATGTGTGCTATAAAACGTTGCTTCATGCCAAATTTCAAGATTCTAGGTCGACTGGAAGTACCCTTTAGGTTTTGATTCCCTTGCGAGTACTTGCGAGTTTCAAAATATGCAGCTTAAATTGCTGTTTCTTTTGATTGCGTTGACATAGAAGTTTGATTTTGTTACAGCTTAAAGGTATTATAGACCTGAGTATTTTGTATGAATTTCAATTTAATACCTCTACGCGTTTATGAGGAAATGGGTAGTAAGGTTAAAATTATTAAAAAAAATATATTATGTGATGTAACTAAAAATTTATGGTTTTCGTAATTTTTCCTTTATCTATGCTATAAGACGTTGCTTCGTACCAAATTTCAAGATTCTGAGTTCACGGGAAGCACCCTGTAGGTTTTGATTCCCTTGCAAGTGTCGAAAATTTGCGGCATAAACGGCTCTATCTTTTGATTGCGTTGGCTTAGAAGTTTGATTTTTTCACAGCTTCAAGGGACAGTAGACCTGAGTAATTGATATAAATTTCAGCTTCATACCTCCACGCGTTCCTGAGAAAAAGGGTCTTGACAGACGGACGGACGGACAGACGGACAACAAAGTGATCCTATAAGGGTTCCGTTTTTTCCTTTTGAGGTACGGAACCCTAAAAAGGACATAAAGACTTATCTTTTTTTAATTTAGTTTTTGTAGCTTTATGTACTAGTAACATACTGGTATCCTTTAGTCTTTTTCTTCTACATACCAAGAGGTAATTTATGCTAGTTAAACTGTAAGTAAGTATGTTATTTGTCAATTTATTCATATTGCATTGCATGTGGTGTACTTCACTGCATTGCGGGTTTCTTTTTAAATGTAAGGATTTAACTCACGTAAGTAGTTCGGCGACTGCACATGTTTAAATATTTTAAAATACGTCGCACGAAAGTTAACTTATTTTTTTATTTATTTTATTAATAAATTCTGGGCTAAAATACAAGCAGAATAGGCTACAAGTTCACTTCCTCACAAAAACTTAGCGTCACGTCATTATAGAAAAGTTGGATGGTGGATTGTTTGATCACTAATGAGGACCGTTACGGACGTCACAAGTTCGTTTATGCTTGAGCGAAATATAAGCCATTTTAACTAAGCAAGACAATATATTAGGTAGGTGTACGGCCACATACATATTTTGTTAATGTTACACATAATATTACTACAAAGTACTTAAGTTAATTTCATCATTAACTTCCTAATGTGTTCCGGACGTGGTTGCTTAAGTTCAGTTAGGAGACCTGGGGACTTCGTGAAAACTAACCCTAAGTGCGTTTTCACATTATCCGATCCGATATCGGATGTCGGACCGATATCCCATACATTACAGGCGCCATCTTAGATTTTTCCATTGAAATCCTTCCGACATCCGATATCTGAACGGATAATGTGAAATCGGACCGCTCGATAGGGTTAGTCTGGTATTTTTTTAACCCAATAATGAAAGCTCATTCATTGGTACCCACTTGGGTTGGAATCCGTGATCGCCGGTTTGAAAGTATTTTATACTAAACAAATAAATAAATATTATAGGGCATTCTAACACAGATTGATTGAGTCCCACGGTAAGCTCAAGAAGGCTTGTGTTGCAGGTACTCAGGCAACGATATGTATAATATACAAATACTTATATATTTACATAAAAAACATCCATGACTCACAAAGAAATATTTGTGCTCATCACACAAATAAATGCCCTTACCGGGATTCGAACCCGGGACCGCGGCGTAGCAGGCAGGGTCACTACGCGCTAGGCCAGACCGGTCGTCAAATTTCTACTAAGCTACAACGTTTATTTAATTGACTGTTTATTCGGCTTGTTGGTTAATTAGCCAAATCCATATTTTGCACATTAAACCCTAATCGACATGATTTTTGTTTACAGGACCGGAATGCATATTTAATAAAGTACCTAAATATTCGCGATACTTTTCATACAGAATCACAAAGATTTCTCCTTTTTTTATTATGCAAAAGGCCCCTGATAACACATCAACTCTGTATGTGTTAAATACGTAATGTTGAAGGCTGACAATCTATTGTCATTTTTGAACAGAACTGTCGGCCAATTTAACCCATATCAAGGCAGGCGCAATTTGGCGTCCATGCTAAGTCGCCTTTGTCTTGATAAGGGTTAAGTTGGCTTTCTAGTGTATGTAATGCTAGCAGAACATATATGCTCTAGACACTAGACACTTTTGAATATATGCTTGTATACCAATTTATGATTTAATCTATCTAGTTATGACACGACTTAGTGCGTTTTCACATTATCCGACCCGATATTGGATGTCGGAAGGATTTCAAAGGCAAAAATCAAAGATGGCTGCTTAAATGTATGGAATATCGGCACTTAAAGTACACTTGCGCCAAAGCGCCGTCTAGGTTTAATGTAACTTGAAATTCCCACGCATCCATCCACGTAAGGTAAGATATTTTTTTTATACTACGTCGGTGGCAAACAAGCATACGGTCCGCCTGATGGAAAGCGGTGAACGTAACCTATGTAAGGTACATAGGGGCAAATCTCGACTGGGGGGCAAATGTAACTGGTCCATTTTTTCCATGTTTTACAGTGTTTGCATTATTAAATAGAGTGTCCACCGGTTACATATCGTCACTACTTTTAAAAAATCTCGTATCTCACGCTGTTACTCAAAGTTAAAACGCAGTAAGTCTATATGCATTCCATACATACTTACTACAATTTTCTTTTCATTAACAGATGAAGATACAAGTTTTTTTTAAAGTAGTGACGATATAGTAGGCGTGTTCAGTGGATACATGTAAAACTCAACATCATAGTGTAATAATGGAAAAAATGGATTACTTACAATTGCCCCTCCGTCGAGAGTTGCCCCGCTGTACCTTATATTAAAAGCCATATCAAAACAGGATCATACTCGTGACCAATAGTTAGATTACATTCAGCCTAAAATAAAAACAAAAAAATGAGATCAAGTAAAAGAACAAAATAAATGAATTCGATAAAAAGAAATATATTGTATGTAGGTCACTAATTGAGACACTAAAATAATTTGATGTTGCGAATTCAATGAAGATAACGCGACTTTCGTCATGTATAAAATAATTAGGATGCCTATCGAAATTCCGATCGTTAAAGTAAGGAGATAATCGTATTCGATACTAACTACGTCGTACGATTGCACGATTGACCCCGGCGTTACACAATGCGAATACTCTACATAAAAATGATCACTATCTATTGCGAGATGACCAGGCTGCTATCGTATTTGTTTATCATATAAAACTAAAGCAAAAAAAATTGAAAAAAACCCCGACATAGTGAACCGATTTTCATGAAACATGGCTAAGAACACTCCCGACTAAGTACGTTTTCACATTATCCGATCCGATATCGGATGTCGGACAGATATCCCATACATTACAGCCGCCATCTTGGATTTTTTCCATTGAAATCCTTCCGACATCCGATATCGGATCGGATAATGTGAAAACGGCCTTACTCAGCTTTCAAACAAAAAAAACTAACTTAAATCGATTCATCCGTTCGGGAACTACGATGCCACAGACAGACACACACACAGACAGACAGACAGACAGACAGACATCAAACTTATAACACCCCGTCGTTTTTGGGGGGTTAAAAAACTTAAAACATTCATACTTTCTTCAGCAAAAAAAAATAAGTAATAAATTTTCATTTATGTTACTTTTTAATAGAAAACACCATATTTTTCAATATTATTTAAGAAGTTAATTTTGAAATACTAAATAGCTGTCGCTAATAACCGCGATTATTGAGGAAATTGTGCAAATATAACTCAACCCCACAATAAATAACGAAGTGAAAATACCGTTGAGTTCATAAATATGTATTATTCTTCCTATTACAATAAATTATCGTAAAAAAATTACTATGTACTGTTGTTCATAATAGCAGCATAAGTATTTGCTCCATATTTATATTTTATATTGAAAGTGTTCATAGCATTACAAAAAAATATCTACATGAAAATAAGATAGAAAATATCTATAATTCAAACTAAAATATTTTCTGTCAACGCAAATCTCATTATAAAGAGAACCGTGGACGCAGTAATTCGAACATAAATTCATTTTTATTAAATTTCACGAGAAACGCTATAAAAAGGACTTGACAGTGTTGCCGTGCTTCGCTGAATTACCCGACAAAGTTGAAATTGGAATGGAAAATAGGGAAATTCAAATCTTAATTATGAATATTCATGTAACTGCAACGGTTATTACTGTACGGAAGTTGGTGAATGACCAGGTTGCTAGTTTGTGCTCGTGACATTTTAGGTTTGGAAGCGTTTAATATTGACGAAGGGGACTTCCAAAACAAAATTTTTTCCCCTCACTAGCTCGGAAACACGTGTTTTGTCTTTTAATACTAGCGGACAAAAACGCATTTTATCCACTAGTGGGTAAAGTAATTTGACCTTGAATAAAGTCAAATTAACTGCTTTAAAATTGATAAAAGTAAGTGAATCTAGTAATTAAGATGATTTACCACCTGTGGAACTACTGGAAGCAGTGATAAACGCATTTTTTGCGTTGTAGTTTCCTCGCTATAGTGAGGGGAAAAGTGTTGTGTTACACTCGGGTGCAAATGTATTTTACTTCTCGTGTGTTAAAATACAACTTTGCCCCCAATATTATTGTTAGGCCTAAACAGGCACAGATTACTTACTGTGCCGTCATAGAAATGAAATCGCTGTCAATAGACATTGCCAACAATGTAAACCAACCATTATATAAAATATCAATATTTTAGCACAATTTTGTTATTTTAAAGGTTTAGGGTCATAATGTGAGATGAATAGATTAAATAACACATGGATTTAGCCAGTATCTGATGAGTTAGAATGGAAATTATAAACATTTTGACTACAAGGTTTGTTTACATTGTTCACAAATTCTATTGACGGCGACTTTAATCAGTATAATCACACTAAATTTTACTTAGGGCTACTGGGGTCAGCCAAATCACTCGATTAGCCGTTAATACATGGATAAAGGATAGCCTAAACGGACAAGAAGCTCTTAGTTTTTCACTGGAGGTAAAAAGGTAAAAAAAAAAAAAAACATTAGTGAAAGAAAAACTTCGTTAATAAATTCTGCTTTGCGCAGGAAGTTCTCCTCCAAAACAAAGGTTTTTTTCCCCCGATGCGACCAAGTTTCCTATGTTGTAACCTACTTTCGATAAACAAATGGGAAAACGTTCTATTTTTAAACGCTCTCAATCGTTTCCTTATCTATAGACAATAGAAAGATTCGCATACATTATGCGTTCACATCGGCCATCGGCGCCTAGTGGTTTACGTTCACATTTTCTTTACTATTACGCCGTGTTTTTTATGTTTTCCGTTAAATTCGACACGCAGTTAGGTTTATCATCAGGAACCGTCCTGTATATCGCTTTTCGTTATTTTCGATTTTTTTTCCTTTCCATACCTACATAAATAAATTAATTAATTAGTGTGACAGGACCTTAATCTCAACATTAAAGTCAGTATTTTTAGAACAAAACGGGACTTAATCGCGTAAACACTTACATTTATATTAGGCCCGACGTTTCGAACATCACATTATGTTCGTGGTCACGGGTAGACTGGTTTACGCGATTAAGTCCCGTTTTGTTCTAAAATTATGAGTGCAAATCGTGTTAGTCTAAATCAATATATTAAAGTCAGTGTCAAGTGTCTGACGGCAAATGTCAAAACAAATAACATAAGGAAGTGGTAAGGGATGCCACACACGTGCTCAGTCATTATTATTTTTTTAATAATTCGATAATCGTAAGAGTTAGGACGCTAGTTTCTTAGAGAAATTAATTGTATTTGACCTAAGGAACCTTCCCATAAAGTTAATGGAATTCAATAAAAACCCGGTGTATATATCATGTATGAACATGAAACGTGAGTGTATCTGAAATACCTTCATAACAATTTTAGTTTTGAATTTTGTACAATTCATTGCCGGCGCGATTCGAACTTCAAGATAAATAAATAAATAAAAAATAAAAATGTTTTATTCTGTATCAACAAATGTTTTACAAAGTATCTGCGCTGGTGTCTCTTTTTAAGTGAGGAAACACTTGTGCTAAGAGAGCACCGCTCTTCCACGGTATACACTGTTTATCTTATAAGTAGGTATGTAAATTTAGATTAATAACACAAAATTATACTACTTAACCTTATACAAATAATAAACAAAATTTTTGAGTTTGTTACCTATAACTACACATTCTCATAATGAGAATGTGGGATAGATATTAGATAACTTAATTTTTAAGGCATGCATATATGTGTCTGTGTGTGTGTGTGTGTGTGTGTGTGTGTGTGTGTGTGTGTGTGTGTGTGTGTGTGTGTGTGTGTGTGTGTGTGTGTGTGTGTGTGTGTGTGTGTGTGTGTGTGTGTGTGTGTGTGTGTGTGTGTGTGTGTGTGTGTGTGTGTGTGTATGTCTGTGTGTGTCTTTATGTATAATTGTACGTATGTAATATTTTTCATTTATACTGATTTTGTACTAACTTTTCTATATCGTTGTAGGTTTTTGTTTTCAGCCATTCTGTTAATTTACGCTTACACTCATGTGTAGTGCAGGAATAAATGTCAAGGTGTTTGTTTATTGCATTATAAATATTACAAGACTGTGCCTGTTGTTGTCTCCTAGCAAATACGCTTTTCACTGTATGTGTCTTAATAACGTTAGTCTAATTCTCCTACGTGTGCATGAATGATCTGGTTTGTACGTGGTTTGTTTATGGGTTTTTAAAATTAGATGGAGGACGTATAATTTTCTCACTGATAGTAGATCACAGAGTAAATAGAGTTCATTAGTTGGGAATCTAAACGGCTTTTGATACATAACTTTTAGTAGTGCTCTTTGAGCCCGCTCAAGCTCAAGAAACTTAGTCTTAGTCGCACCACCCCATACAGAGATACAATATGTGATGACTGATTGAGCCAGTGATATGTAAACTTGATTTAGCACAGCTTTTGTAGTCACATGTCTAAGATTACTAAAAGTCCAGATCAGTTTACGGATCCTATTGTTCTCTGCATGAAGATGCCACGTAAGACGCTGGTCAATGGTAATTCCTAAATATTTAGTGTATTCTGCTTTGCAAATCGTTGGACAGGAACAGGTGGACAGTGGGTTACAGCAGTTATGTATTTTTATAGAAAACTCACATTTTGGCTGTGACCGATTATAGTTGGCGAAGCATATGTAGTTGGTTTTACTGGTATTAAGGGTGAGCAAATGTCTTTGTAGCCAGTTAGCAATTTTTGCTAGTCCGAGTTCTGCAGCATATGTCAAATCAAATGTTAGCTTTAGATGCGTGCCCGAACTCCTGTATTGAATCTGACGTCAAGGTTAGGGTTGTCAGCACTGGAATTTCCGGGCATCCATTATTTAAAGGAACTCCGCATGAGAAATGAAGAAAAAGCTTAAATAATTATCCGTGTAAGCTTCTTCATCTTCATTTCCGTGTCAAAAATGATGGTTTTGTTTGAAGAAACGTCGCTCCAGAATAATTATGGTATAGTCAAGAGCTAATATTTAACGTGTCTTAAAGTTAGAATCGTGCCGCCTTAAGTGTGCTGTTACTATAGAAGAAAATAAATATTAAATTAACCGTTTCTACACCCCGAGCGGTTTCCTCGGCGCGGGCGCACGCGCCGTGCGTATAATTTCATGCGGTAAGTAGTGACGCGGGAAATCTTTAGCGAGAGAAGATGAACCAATGAAAGTAATGAATTAAATTAAAAATTGAACATGATGTGGAATATTTAAGTAAAAATTTTATAACTACTATAATGGTGGTCAGAATAAATTGCCAATTTTATAGTTTTTGTAAATATTACATTGTTGCCATAGTTATTAATTAACTTAAATAAGGTAATATTAACAATGTACATTTCTAGGCACGTATACGATTATGTATGTGAGTACATTTTATTTAATCATTTTTTTTTTGCATTAGGTAATATATTATTAAAAGGAGTTACTTTTTGTTTAGTAACCTGACTGAGCATAAAAGTCAACTTTACCTATAATAAAAAAAAAACAAAAATACATTTTATTTATTTCATCAAGCTAATGATAAAAAAATTGAAAATTCTAAAACTCCACTTACCGAACAGTACAAAAATCTTCGTCTTCATTTTTCAGCCAGCACTATCACAGCTCCAAAAAAAGTAAAAAAAATAATAATTCGTTTAGAATCAATTCGAAATTCGAACGCGGCGGCGTGATTCGCGCGTCACTGCCGATCCGCGTGTGCGGCGCGCGCGCCGGCGCCGGCCGCACGTTCACTTTCTACGTAGTGGGGTCGCCCTACGGGAAGACAAGGGTTTGTTGACATGCTGACAACCGAACAATTGACATGTGCGCATAACTCGATTATCAGCACGAAAACGCGCGATATTCAATAACTTTATGTTCGATGCGGAAATCGTGGCCGCGTGGATGTTGTCGGTTCTATTTCCACGCAATCACCGACAGTCAGTCGGCAATATTAGAAATTATTGTAGAGTGGTTGTTGATAAATCTATTTGTACCTCTTATTTAAACATAATATCGTAAAGCTCAGTTACATCATTTGCCTGTACTAAATAATAGAGAAGGGTGATACTAAATTCAATGTTATTATTTGTAATGGAACTGGAATAAAGTTTGAAAAATGGCTGGTACACACAGTACTGATAGTGAAGTATTTTATAAAATATATTTTTTATACATAATTACTATGATTTATTTATGCCATCAGCAACCCCGGCGACGATAGCGTTTAGTACCTCTAGATAGATGGTCTGTGATTTAGTAAGAATGATTTATCAGATTACACTAAATTAGACCAAAGCGGCACCTGAGGATGCAACCTTAACCAAGATAAGCCCTAATCTAAGAAAATAGATGATAATAAATTGCTGCAATGTTAGGTACGGGGCCAAGAAATGAGGTCGACTTTAACGCGTCTCGCCGAGAGGATTTTAACCCGTATCGTGTAGCTTCTATCGATCAAGCTCGAAATCTTAAGAAGCAGAAACACGTTCAGATTATCGTCTACGTAAGCCTTTTTGAAAACAGAATAGGTCCAATTCATTTGTTATCAGGTAATTTATGGAACCGATGCTATAGCAAATGTCGGGGAGGTCCGTATTTGCATGAACTGGTAAATTTAATTAAAATATGCAATTTGTTGCTCGGCTACTTCAAAATACTGTTCGCCGTTTGAAAATTTTGCGTATGTTCACATTTATGAATTAAAATAGACAAAATAATTTCCCAATAACATGGGCAACAGTAAATTAATACACTATTGAAGATTTATTATGATATTTATGATGTACACATACGTACGAACCCAATAAAAATATTTATGTTTATAAATACTTAATAACATTTCCATATCAATTAAGCAGTTTTCTTGGTATTCGTGTAAAAAAATGTTTGAGAGAATGTTCGTTTGTAATTTATTTACGTACCTAGTACACGTACTGTTTGATTTATTATTCAATTATTTACGAGTACCTACAATTAGATTTAAGATCTACATAGATGGTTTCGTATAATAATGTTACAAAACTTTAGTGACAAACTATTACACTCTGGAAACAGACCTATGGTACCTACACTTTGGAACAAATGAAAACGAAGCTAGAAAATAGGCAAAATTAACGGAGCATGCCAACAGCTAACACCGATGCCCGCCATTGATAGCCACTCCCTGTTACACACGACTTCAACGGGAACTAATTACTCCTTACTTTTTAGGGCTACGTAGCCATAATGGCAAATGCGGAACTATTAGAGCTCATGTTTGTCTTTCCACTCATCCATATGTCACAACACTACGGTTATTACAAAAACAATGATGCAACAGCGTGCGTCGAGCGTAGAAAAAAAAGTTGATATAGTTTATTATTAATTCTGTAATAATGTGTAATATTAACTGTAAATACTTGACACTACCAAGGCTCCTCAAGGATCCTCGGAAATGGATCGAAACATATCGAGCGTTATATCGCCTTACTTAATACGGGAGTAACCCGCTCAAAATATTTTTAAATATGGCCAAAGCTTTCTTTAACCCTTAAATGCATGATGATGTATATATGCATCATATCTTTGACGTGGCTCAATATGTAGCTATCTAAAATCACATTTGCTACTTAATTATTATTCATTGTTTGTTAGTATTTAATAAATAATATAATAAACTTAATAGTATTATGATTTACTAATATATAAGGATTATGATGAAATAGCGGAAAAGCATGAAAAACAGGATTATGGCGATTTTTAATGTGTGATTTAGGCTTATTTTTGCAGAGTTAGTAATTATTATATGTTTAAACATTTTACCAAAGGAGTTTCACAAATAGTGTACCTTTCTAATAGTAGTAAAACTTTTCATATAAAGTTTACCAATAATTATATATTTGTATAAATATGATTTAGCCTATTTAACTTAAGTATATTTATTATTTAATTCCCACTCAAATAGAACTTCAGTGACAAAATATATTAATTATTATTCGTATATAAGTACGACACGAGATAAATCACCCAATCCTGCAAGATAATTGGCTGTAACAATTGTTAGAGTAAAAACACCAGGATACCACTATTAATTATACAGTTTATTAAACGGAATCTCAAAAATACAAGTTCAATGACAAGCTATCTTCAAGTGACGCTCTGAGTCCGTCTGCCGCCATTTTTGACAGCGATGCTAGTGAAGGGGACGTTCGACTAGTGATGTCCTTATACTCGACCATTCTGACCTTGACCTTTCGTCCCGAAGGTCTCTGCTATCCATGCTGCTACTGATGACTGCCGCAGTCAACACAGCCGAAGCAGGCTGCGCCTCCAACTGATGTCGGTAGACTTCATCTGTTCATTTGTTCTTTTCTTTTCTGCGGAGTGAACAAGAACTTTGTATACTCCAGCTATACACTCAGGCCCTGGTCCTTTGAAGTGATTAACTCGAGTACCGTTGGAAACGGCCGGTGTAATTTAAGGCTAACTTACACCAAGATATGTAATTTGTCTCATTTTATAGTCGAATCAGAGTATGACATAACTAACTCAAGATTGCATGACCAGACTAGCCTAGTACAAGTAAGTCAGATCATTTTTTTTTTAACAATTCCACGGCCAGTAAGGCTTTAAAACTATTAAGGTGCCAATGGTACGAAAACTACATGTTTTACCGCCATGATCGATACTATATATTAGTCAAATTAATTATGTAAAATATATGACATATAGCGGCGGGCAGGTAATTACCGGTGTACAAAGCACCACCCAATATTTGCTTGTAAATATCTTTACCCATCAATACATTTCATTTCAGGCAAGTATTATGTTCTAAGTAAGACCTTACGTGAGCGGTGCATTCCAAACTAACCGCTAAATATAACAATGATGATTGGCGTTGTTAAAATAGCAAATACATGGAACAAACTCACAGTTGGCTCCGTCACTGTAGGCTGTGAAGCTCCCCGCACGCGCAACAACGCGTACATCAAACTCGTGAGAGGTGAACATGACACACTCCATGTGTGAGCATAGCCGCCTTCTAACACAGCAAGCAGCAAGAAAGCTCTTATTAAAAAGCTCTGTAACATACATGGGAAATACTAAGTTCCTTAATGTAACGAGAACGTGATAATTTTTCCTTGGAACTAAGCCAGTAGGTGATAGAATCAGTACAACACAACTGTCGTTCAAGTAACATGATAAGGTTACGAGAAATTAATGTACAATTGGCATAGTCGATGCTCTCAAATACAGATCCGGCTTACATAGCCGTAAAATAATTTAGTAATAAACAATGACAATGAAGATATTAGAAAATATTGTCATGTAATCTTTTTTTATGAAAATATATTAAGCAGAATACATGGCTGCTCCTTGGCAGGACCTTTAACAACTGCTAATTATTTATCTATCAACATGATAAAATTAATAAAAGGTAATAATCAAATGTGTACTAGCCACCAATTTTGCTATAAGACAACAAACATTACCATATCAAAGCTTCATACGCAAGCCACGGTGATACGGCTGCTTTCGAGGCTGGCGGCGCAACGACCGCAGACGTTGGCCCTTCATGACAAGGTTGTCGCGCAGCCTGTAGCATGCACTCTATTGGAAACCGTAATTCCACCAGCAACCTCTGGAAAGTATTAGTGCAAGCAACCCTTTCAAGGTAACCTTGAGATCACAACTCTTTAAGGTCATAAAACATGCTTTTGACAAACAAGGTCTCAAGCTAACCTCTTAAGGATATACCTCTTAAGGACTATATAACACATGACGGCATCTCTGAAGACCTTCATCACAAATAACAGAAGCAGAACAATCCTCTTAAGGATAGACTATATAGCACATGATGGCGTCTGTAAGACCTACATCACAAATAACAGAAGCAGACCAATCCTCTTAAGGATAGTCTATATAACACATGATGGCGTCTGTAAGACCTACATCACAGATAACAGAACAGAACTAGCCTCGTAAGGGTAGTCTATATAACATATGATGGCGTCTGTGAAGACCTACATCACAAATAACAGAAACAGAACAATCCTCTTAAGGATAGACTATATAGCACATGATGGCGTCTGTAAGACCTACATCACAAATAACAGAAGCAGACCAATCCTCTTAAGGATAGTCTATATAACACATGATGGCGTCTGTAAGACCTACATCACAGATAACAGAACAGAACTAGCCTCGTAAGGGTATATAACAAGTCTATATAACATATGATGGCGTCTGTGAAGACCTACATCACAAATAACAGAAACAGAACAATCCTCTTAAGGAAAGTCTATGTAACACATGATGGCATCTCTGAAGACCTTCATCACAAATAACAGAAGCAGAACAATCCTCTTAAGGATAGACTACATAGCACATGATGGCGTCTGTAAGACCTACATCACAAATAATAGAAATAGACCAATCCTCTTAAGGATAGTCTATATAACACATGATGGCGTCTGTAAAGACCTACATCACAAATAACAAAAACAGACCAATCCTCTTAAGGATAGTCTATATAACACATGATGGCGTCTGTAAAGACCTACATCACAAATAACAAAAACAGACCAATCCTCTTAAGGATAGTCTATATAACACATGATGGCGTCTGTAAAGACCTACATCACAAATAATAGAAATAGACCAATCCTCTTAAGGATAGTCTATATAACACATGATGGCGTCTGTAAAGACCTTCACCACAAATAACAAAAACAGACCAATCCTCTTAAGGATAGTCTATATAACACATGATGGCGTCTGTAAAGACCTACATCACAAATAACAAAAACAGACCAATCCTCTTAAGGATAGTCTATATAACACATGATGGCGTCTGTAAAGACCTACACCACAAATACCAGAACAGAACTAACCTCGCAAGGATAGTCTATATAACACATGATGGTCCGTCTCCAAAGACCTGCATCACAAATACCAGAAACAGAACTAACCTCGCAAGGATAGTCTATATAACACATGATGGCCCGTCTCCAAAGACCTGCACCACAAATACCAGAACAGAACTAACCTCGCAAGGATAGTCTATATAACACATGATGGTCCGTCTCCAAAGACCTGCATCACAAATACCAGAAACAGAACTAACCTCGCAAGGATAGTCTATATAACACATGATGGCCCGTCTCCAAAGACCTGCACCACAAATACCAGAACAGAACTAACCTCGCAAGGATAGTCTATATAACACATGATGGCCCGTCTCCAAAGACCTGCACCACAAATACCAGAACAGAACTAACCTCGCAAGGATAGTCTATATAACACATGATGGTCCGTCTCCAAAGACCTGCATCACAAATACCAGAAACAGAACTAACCTCGCAAGGATAGTCTATATAACACATGATGGCCCGTCTCCAAAGACCTGCACCACAAATACCAGAACAGAACTAACCTCGCAAGGATAGTCTATATAACACATGATGGCCCGTCTCCAAAGACCTGCACCACAAATACCAGAACAGAACTAACCTCGCAAGGATAGTCTATATAACACATGATGGCGTCTGTAAAGACCTACATCACAAATACTAGAAATAGAACTAACCTCACAAGGATAGTCTATAGAACACATGATGGCCCGTCTCCAAAGACCTGCATCACAATAATAGGTCTTATGCACATGATCCGCCTCCTAAGGCCAACATTGCATAAACAGAACTACTTAAGAAACAATAATCAAAGTAACAAATGTATAGCAGACATTAAAGTAATCATTATAATTATGATTCACACTTTAAGTGACGGAAATCACTTCATTTTTACTTGTGGATATCACATTAGTTACACTACCGTGGATACCACAAGATTCAGGTACAATGTGCTTATCAGGAAACCCTGTGAACAGAATATATTATTAACATCATGTATAGGCAACACAACTCGGTTCTTAATCCGGCGTGTATATATGCAATGGCAACTCGGTTCCTAATTTGAGAGTAATAGCAGAAAACACCACTCGGTTCTTAATCCGGCGTGCATATATGTAATGACAACTCAGTTCTTAATCTGAGACTAATAAGACAAAACACAACTCGGTTCTTAATCCGGCGTGCATATATGTAATGACAACTCAGTTCTTAATCTGAGAGTAATAAGACAAAACACAACTCGGTTCTTAATCCGGCGTGCATATATGTAATGACAACTCAGTTCTTAATCTGAGAGTAATAAGACAAAACACAACTCGGTTCTTAATCCGGCGTGCAACTTGTCTTATTTTTCCCGTGCCCCTAAACAAGGTTTACTATATATACCATTACACGCTTACTATATATACCATTATTGAAATACATTCCAGTCAAGCAAGAATAATCATATGGCACTTGGCTTGACTTATCGAGGTTTCACTACATTCAAATAATGTAATATTATATATTTCAAGGAACAGAACATATTAAAAGTAGACAATACTTGTCAACTTCAAACGGTAACCTGTTTGTCATGCTTCGGTTTAGAAACATTCCTTCGCAGTGAAGGGTTAAAATTATTAGAAGCTCCAATTAAGTTATTTACCTCAGATTATTGCACATCTGTTAAAAACTTAACTGATTGGCATGTTTCAAGCCCAATTCCAAATCAAACTGATTTGTTGTAACAGACAAGTATAGCATGTAGACCGTTAAAGTCCATCAGGTCTATAAATATCAAAATCTCTTACCATTAGCTATGACAAATTTTACCAGTGTCATAAATAGTTCAATAGATATCCAGTTTGGTGTTTCCAGCTTTTAGCAAGATTTAACCTCAGGAACTTCTGGAATCATGCCTTATCAATGCAAGTATTTTCAACTTATGGTCAATATTCACCAGGTTACCGGCAGGCAACTACTGTAATCAATAAATTAATCTGGAAAGGAATGTAATTAAGGAACAAATTATATCACTGATAATGCATTAAATGGACACTGGACTATGTCATGATAATAAATGTTCCAAGTGTCTGTCTAGGGAATATATTTGTCTTTGGTTCAATTTAGAACATGATTACATTTCTTGTCAAAAATGTTTGCAATGCTAAACCAACATTATTATACACAAAACAGCATCAACAATACACTATACTTCAGTGCTATGCCCTTAATTTTGACACACATTATGGTTTTAACAAGATGCATAATTAACCTCATCAAAATATTATGTTAATATTATTATTATTTTCTCAACATTTTTGATAAATTTGTGCCATGTAATATAGCAACATGTTTCCTCATTTAGAAAAATGCAAGATCATACAGAGTTTATATGCATAAGAATGTCACTAAGACAGATTTCAAAATACAGTCCCCGGTACAGGCCCCGGAGAAGTGTTAGTGAACTTATAGTCAACAGTTGTCAAAGTTTCTTATGCTTATTTACTCATCCCTTTATACCAACCTGTAGTGAATTTAAAATGTATTTACTGTCAGTATACTTACATAAGCCAGATGCAATGGTACAATATTATTGAGTAGGATAAATACCTTATTCCATGTCATTCCGGACAAACTTATATTTAATATGACAAATAGGGCAAGATAATGATCATCTCTCTTTGTAGATCATAAAACTCATAAAGTCACCTGTTATAAGGAATCATTTAGGTGTAATTTAGATCTAAGTACTTGTATCTTATACTCTGTTTCACTGTGACACCGTGACAATTGTCAATATATCCCAAGTACAATATGTATTATGAATCTGAAACTCATCTGGAAGCACAAAAACACAACACACAAGTGAGCTAATGATTATTCATTACTGCGGCCCCTCTACACATATTATACTAATAATATTCTTTGCCCGGAGCATTTTTGTGAATGACAACTTGGATGTGGTTCATATCTCACAGTCCATGGGTTACTGTGATACTTATTGTGATACACTTTGGGAGCAAGTATTAGTACTTCTTCAACATGTACATAATTTGATCTGAAAGAAAGAAACAACACACTATTGGCTAATAGTGGATGTTGATCACTTCAACCCCAGAACACTGTGTTTGGATCACTTTTACTTCCGATTTCACACTCATTATGATCAATTATTACTCCAAAGTGTGAATATCTCGTAAACTGCAATGAATAAGCTGAAAGAAAACACAAGACACGCCAGCACACTAGGCATGTTCTATCTCTTTGTTGGCACAATTACGGACAGGTATTTGATCAAAGCCTTTGCCTTAGACTTTTAACTGTAGTATATGGTGCTAGTGTCTTTACTCGTCGAATCAGATCGACTGGTGTTAATTAAATACTGTTGGATGACAATGAATGGTTACGAGCGCGGCGCGAGAATGATGACATTGTCAATTTCGGACAAATTTCATAGTACGGGCGTATATGGGTAACTTAATATCGCGCTTCTGAAACTGTTAGAGTAAAAACACCAGGATACCACTATTAATTATACAGTTTATTAAACGGAATCTCAAAAATACAAGTTCAATGACAAGCTATCTTCAAGTGACGCTCTGAGTCCGTCTGCCGCCATTTTTGACAGCGATGCTAGTGAAGGGGACGTTCGACTAGTGATGTCCTTATACAATCTCTCAGCCAGATAAATGGGAGCCTACAAACGAATATTAAGACGGACAGATGCGAAATATTATTCATCCTGACATTACTTCACAGCTAATGAAATCTGAGGTAAAGGAACTTAAGGATTCACTGTACAGTGTTCTAGCTTCTTATCTGAGTAGGTACTTATAAATCGAAGAACAAATTCATTTCTATTACCTAAAGCGAGAGATATTAGAAAATATTAAATTTCTGTTAAATTATGTATTTTTGAACTGTGATTTATTTATTTAATTATTTTAATTGTACTGTTTGGACCTTATGTTGTCTGCAAGAAACAGTTTTATTATTATTAGGTCCGTGCATTTGTCCGCTACACTGTCTATAATGTCAATATAGAATCTGAATACGAAGCAGATCAGGTTCGTAAAGCCTAATATTGTTTTCGTAACCTGTTATCTCTATCGTTCTACCATATTGCCGCGGCAGAAACAGACTGTATTTCGATCGGCGTTTAGCGTCAACGGTTGTCATTTTGTCTAGGCCGTCAGACGACTTAAGAGAAGTTTAAGGGTTGTAGGTATCAGTCGTCTGCTTGTGAACTCATGATCATCATTTAATGGTGTATACCTACTGTGAAATCTAAATTATTTACAGGAACATCCCCTTCAGCATAAGTATTCTAGTAACATTCATATTTGGCTGACTGTTTTCGTGTAGGTTGGCCGAAGTAGATATAAATAGTATGTACAGGTTGATTAGTCGGCAGAGATGATAGGCAGGCACCAGAATAGAGTTGCATACAAGTTTAGCGCCTATGCAAACAACTTTTCAGATTCTGTTGTTGGTATTGCCACGGTCGACTAACTATAGTTAGCTTTCAACCTTTTCAACCATTTTCAATCATTTCAAAATTGATTTTAAATTAAATCATTAGCGCGCACGGCCAAAACGTTTGGTCATACACAAAGCCAAATAAATTATCATTTAAACTTAATTCGTAATTACCGCAAAACCGAATTGAATTCCGAAATATAAATAACATTAAATATTTTCACGTAGCAATAAAAGTCTCCGAACAAACTCAGTTGACTGCCCAGGATTTAAATAATTTGCCATCTGAATGAGAAATGAGTTTAATGCGAATCGGGGATGCAATGCTGATAAGTTTCCCAGTTCAAATGAGACATAAAAGTGTTGAACTGGCACAAGAAATCTTTTAATTGTAAAATGAAATGTTAATTTAGGTAATTAATCGCTGTGGTAATGAGTAACGTCCGCGCGGCGTCGCCGCGTTCTCATAATTGTTCAATCCAGTCATGGACTGCCGTTTATGCTGTTTCCTGTTTTCAAATATCACGAATTTCCACTGCCTGCTCTGACTGGATTAGATTTTCTACTATTGGAAATCCACTGTCTGTAAGACCTAATGACATCGTGAATTATATTGTTCTAGTTATTTTTAATTGTCTAAATGTCAAAGCAAGTGGAGTACTAATCTTATTTTAGTTAATAACTGGCTCACTAAACTGTCTCGCCTAAATTTGAGAAACGATGTAAGTACCTATTGTTTAGATGTACAGTCATCAGCTTAATAAGTATGTGATGATTTCTGTACCTTGTTATATTAACTTCTTGTTTGAAATGTCTTACGAAATTGTGAAACGATTAAAAGCGACAAGGTACAGAAATCATCACTTCATTATGCCGGTGACGGTGACTGTACTGTCATAACATTTAATTATAGATCTTTTCACTTACCTTCAAATAATTACAAAACATTAAAATTACTACAAGTTTCTATATATACATTTTTTCGTGTAAGTAAATAATTAATTTCCCACTAAAATATATTGGCGGACATTAATTTTACTGCCGTTTATACAAGATTATTTCCATATATATTATGTATATGTATATCCACTGCTCAATAGTTTTTTCCTCATTTCGTACATTAACTACTAACTCAAAATTTCACCGTAAGTAGGTTGAACCATTACCAGATTCGCCAGACACTATAAAAATGAAGATGTCGCTGATTGCAACATATGCGCTGCGATTTGTATGAAAGTACGGTATCCTGCTGCAGTCAGACAAGAAATTGTATTTAAATGTGTTTGCATTGTGGTGCTGTCCCGTTTTCTTCCGTATTAGTTTGACAGGGATGACACTAGAGTTTTGCCACTTTTACATTTTTAGAATTACTTATCGGATTGTACCAGTAGTTTTGCTCTCTCGGCCTTGTGATAACGACTCATATTACACTCACATACACGCCTTTCTCTGAACTTGATCCTTGAACTTTAATTAGATATCTTCTTGTTTTTGTAAAATATTAACAAGATAATCTTGAAATTTACAACTTATTTGCTTTGGTTTATAAAACACTAGCTTTTGCCTGCGGCTTTGCGTTAAATTCTAAAATTGCGGAATGCTTCATACAATTTCACCCTCCATTTTAGGGAAGTGGGCTTAGAAAGTGACAAAATGTAGCCTATGTCCATGATTGTCTTATCGCCCGCCGCCTGTCGCTATCAGTCTCTTTTGTCTCTCACCGCCGCAAGCCTTTGTTTGTTAAAATTGCATGTGGTAGTTTTGTCCAGTACACTTAACCCTTTTAAAACAAGTCAAATGTCAAGTCAACGCCAACGTAGTATCTTCTTAGTAGTTTGTGCCTATGTCACTCTCCATCCCTTCAACAATCTGCGCAAAAAAACACAAATCAAATCTGTTGGAATTCAAAAATACATCATCATCCTTGCGTTATCCCGGCATTAGCCACGGCTAATGGGAGCCCCGTCTGCATTGACAACTAACCCCAAGATTTGGCGTAGGCACTAGTTTTTACGAAAGCGACTGCCATCTGACCTTCCAAGCCGAAGGGTAACTAGGCCTTATTGGAATTAGTCCTGTTTCCTCACAATGTTTTCCTTCACCGAAAAGCGACTGGCAAATATCAAATGACATTTCGCACATAAGTTCAGAAAAACTCGTTGGTACGAGCCGGGTTCGAACCCGCGACCTCCGGATCGAAAATCGCACGCTCTTACCGCTAGGCCACCAGCGCTTCAAAAATACATGTTTGTGTAATATTCACTTTTATGTAAGTGGGTTATAATAACGTAACTAACATAGCATGTAAGTGTAGGTACACTAACAACTATGGACTGTAATTGTCTGAAAATAAACAATTTCATTTTTATTTATTTAATATCTGATATTTATAATAAATTTATCACACTTAATTTCTCGAACTTGTATTTCATTAATGGTCTACTAAATGCGTATACAATCATTATTTCCTCTGTAATAAACATTAAATTGTAAATCTAAATTACATTTAACACATAGATTGTTATGTGAACTGTGGTGGAAAAGCACGTCATTTCAGTTCAGATAAGTTTACACTGTCGTGAACAGACGCGAATAGAGATGGGTAGGGGTGAGTAAATACTGAGTATTTACCCGTAATTTACTCAAAGCACCGAGTAAATACTCGTATTTACTCATTTGGGTGAGTAGAAACTGTTACCTAAAAATAATTTAAAAAATGAGATTTAAGTACTTAATCGTGTTTATTTTAACTGTGTGGATATGTTTAAATGAGATTTATATTATTAGAAGCTTATAGGAGTCTTCGTTTATCGAAAAAGAGGCAATCATTGTGAGAAAAAAATAGTGATAATGTTTAGTTAGCAGTTTTGTTTTAAAAAAGCAGGTATTTACAGTAAAAGTATGAGACTTAAATTAAATTGATGTTCTAGATAACGGCATGATGTTCGGAAGTGATTGTTAATGTGGCACTTACGACCTTTTATTAAGGGTTTTCTAAAGAAAACTCAAAAATGGCTCAGCTGATGACGTTTAAAGTACTAGTTTTGTGTTTTGTATTATATATTATATTATTATATAAATAATTTGACGGTTTCTGGATATTTTTCCAACAACGAATTCGAAAGTTATAAAGGTATAAACATTATTTCGGCCTTAATTATCGTTTTATTCCAAAACTGTTCATATTATTAAAAAACTTTTTTAGAAACATTCAATTAATTTTTAAAGACCTATCAGATGATGTATAATACACTGGTAATTTCTGAATTTTATTTTTGTGAAAAATAGTTACATGTATGGAGAGCACGTCTTTAAAATAAAATTCATATAAATTTGATTACTTAACTTAGTAGCCGATAACAAAATACACCAATATTTCTAATTTGTATTTCCATTTCAGCATGCTAAATAGTTTATACCCACCAATTTGAGTAAAAACGAGTAAATACAGGTATTTTGAGTAAATACTGAGTATTTACTCGATATTTACTCTTGAGTATTTACTCACTACCCATCTCTAGACGCGAAGGCAGATGCCTCATTCAGATTATCTCAATTTTATTTCAATCGAATATAAAACATTTTTAGTCAGTGTTTCGCTTCCGCGCATATTTAATTTTAATTTAGCAGAAAAGTTATTCCAACGAATCAGTACTATTTCTTCAATGTATAACTATACTAACTAGTAAGTTAATTACGAGTTACGTTAATTGCCGCAGCGAAGATGATCAGTGTACGACTTTTTTGCTGGCAGGGTAGAATTGAATGTTATCTTAAATTTGTTATTTGAGTGAGTTCATATAATGTTTATAACTATGGAAACAAATCAGAATATTTTTTACAAATATTTATTTGTGTTTTTTAAATAGTCACACTACTATATACAATATAAATTTAAGGTCGAAAAAAGATGTCATATAATTATGTTAAAGAAAAAACGACGGATACCACCATCCGGCCTTCGCCACTGGTGGTGTCCGTAGTTTTTTCTTAATCTTTATTTATTTAAGTTCATGTATTTATTAACCATATTATTATAATACTATATGTATGTTGTTTAAGGTTTCCTAGTAGAGAATGACTCCTGGCATGACGCCGCGCGGCCGTTGGAGAGGCGTCGACGTTCGCGAGACGCTAGATGTGGGGGGACCCTAAGTCATTTTCTGTTTTCCGATGAAGAATAAATAAATAAACAAGTATGTCATATTTTAATTTCTGAATGAGTCACAGGGTTGCTGATTTAATTTAACCCGTAACTTCCGTCTTCGCGGCAATTGTGCTCTCGGGCCTATGATATTAAATAACTTTCTCCAAGAGGCCTATATCGATGTTGGGAGGCAGTGTGCCTATAACACTGTTAACAAGTGGTTATAAGTTTATATCACATTTATAATATACCCAACGAACTATATGGAACTAATTAATATATTGAGTAATTACATCAAACTAAATCAAAACAATATCACAAACATTCATTAAAAATCTTACATTAACATGCATAAAGGCCATGCCAGGATAAGCTAGTGAATCTGCCCCCAACGAATTTTGGCTTGAATTTTTTTTATTGATTCGTCTTTGTATTAGTATCGAGTATGCCAAATTTCAGCTCCCAAAAATTAAAAAAATACATATATGAAAATGTTTTTTTTTTTAAGTTTTTGTATGGCAATATAACACAAAATTAATATCATATATTTGTCCTACCTACATGCACAATATACGTGACGCACGTCAAAATCGGCTGCCCAGAAAAAAAAATATCGAAGAAAGTTCAAATTTCGTTTTTTTTTTATTACTAAACTATAAAGTTTTGGGAGCTGAAATTTGGCATACTCGATACTAATACAAAGACGAATCAATAAAAACAAATTCAAGCCAAAACTCGCCGGGGGCAGATTCACTTAGCTTATCCTGGCATGGCCTTTAAAAACTAGATCTAACCTAATAATACATCACACGCACACACACACACACACACAAACAGAGGAATAAGTAATTTGTGGAAAATAAAAATAAAATAAATAAATAAATATTGAGGGACACCTTACACAGATCAACTTAATTTATTTTTAACAAGCAGAAACGTCTGCTAACGATTCTAAACATTTTTATATTAAAGGAAAAAAATGGAAAAATTTACGCTTCCGGCGGGACTTGAACCCGCATCATTTGCAATCCGTGCAAGGCTCTTAACCAATTGAGCTACGGAAGCCACGCCGGACATCGCAAATCTTTCCATGCCTTTCCTTATGTACACACGTCTTGGGGTGACGTCTAGCGCCATCTACCGACAGACTATTACATCTTGTTACGGCACTGGAGTCTCAAGTTATATTGAGAATTCACCAGTAACAATGTGCTAACCCATACTAAATTTATTTTTAACAAGCAGAAACGTCTGGTAACGATTCTAAACATTTTTATATTAAAGGAAAAAATGGAAAAATTTACGCTTCCGGCGGGACTTGAACCCGCATCATTTGCAATCCGTGCAAGGCTCTTAACCAATTGAATTTTTTTCCTTTAATATAAAAATGTTTAGAATCGTTAGCAGACGTTTCTGCTTGTTAAAAATAAATTTAGTATGGGTTAGCACATTGTTACTATAACTTGAGACTCCAGTGCCGTAACAAGATGTAATAGTCTGTCGGTAGATGGCGCTAGACGTCACCCCAAGACGTGTGTACATAAGGAAAGGCATGGAAAGATTTGCGATGTCCGGCGTGGCTTCCGTAGCTCAATTGGTTAAGAGCCTTGCACGGATTGCAAATGATGCGGGTTCAAGTCCCGCCGGAAGCGTAAATTTTTCCATTTTTTCCTTTAATATAAAAATGTTCAGATCAACTTAGCCCCAAACTAAGCAAAGCTTGTACTATGGGTGCTAAGCGGCGATATACATACTTAAGTAGATAAATACATACATAGAAAACATCCATGACTCAGGAACAAATATTTGTGTTCATCACACAAAATAAATGCCCTTACCGGGATTCGAACCCAGGACCGCAGCTCAGCAGGCAGGGTCACTACCGACTGAGCCAGACCGGTCGGTCGTCATTTGTGGAAAAATGATGGATGTTAATAAATGTACCCATGCATTAATGCACATGTTAGTTAGGTATGTCACATATGGCATTCATCATGAATATACATATATTTAATTATGGCTCATGTTTAACTGAGCCCCAAATTTAGTAACATTTCACACCAAATAAAATACATTTTAGCACCAATTTTAGTAAATGAGCACCAAAATCAGTGTACCAATTTAATGAAAAATGGTAACCAAATATGGTAACTTTTGCTAAAGAAATAATAATTTATTACCCAAAAATTGTAAATGATCACCAAAATGGTGTTTATTTTAATGTGAAATGGAAACCAAAATTTTAACATCTTGCCGTGCTATTAAAGTACATAACACCCAAAATAATCGTTGTAAACCCAAAAATAATTAATGAGCACCAATATTGCTGCCGCTTTTTAATACAAAGTGATACTCGGATACTGTAGGCCTAAATATTGTCTGTGTGCTGTCGGTCGCAGTTCTGACCTAACCTAACCCGCTTTTTGGTAGCAGTTGCTCTATGTGTGGGTTGCAGTTCTAACCTAACTTTGGTGCTTAATATGAACGGTTTACTTTAAACTGGTGGCAGTTGTATAATTTTAAGTAACATTATTTTGGTGCTCAACTACTTTTTTGGTTGCAAGTTTGGGGTACCAAAACTTTTTTTGGTGCTAATTTAAATAATAGCCTTTATTAATACTAAATATGTATAATCCGAGCAGATATGTGGTTTTATTTGTCATCCGACCTAAATTGAATTTGTAACTCGAATATGATGCTATGAAGTGATTGTCTAGTCTAGAATAATTTCTCATTTATCGTATAATTTTTTAATCTTCCACTCGATATAACAGTAACATATTTAATTTATGTTTTATTTATTTGTGTTCGTATTCAAATGCTGTAAAAACTTTGTTGCTATTGAAGGACAATAACGTAAACACCATAAGTCATGCTTTCTAGACATAGGCTAACATATATGGACAACTCTAGTCGTTATGAGTATCTATTACATACGCTGTATGCTCATTTTAACGCTTGTTTCATAGTTAATGTCTAACAATATACGTCTTGTGTAATTTAATATAATGTTCAAAGGGTTAATGTATTGGAGTATTACAGGAGTAGGGAAAAAATTGAAACGGCTCGCTCTCTTAACCAACGTATAATGTCCAAAAGTGACACGTACATGACTTGACTTAAAATTAAAAAAGCGCCTGCGTCAGAGTCGCAGCAATCTTGCGTATCGGTGACATGGACGAGGACTTAAATGAATTAAAATTTTAACATGCCCCCGGGGTTGAAAGGAAGCCTTTCAAGCAGATTCGGTAGCCACAGGAAGCGGACATATCTTGCTGAAAGCCCGTCGAACGACTCCTCCAGATGTCTTCACATCAGCCACTCGAGATATGCCATCTTTACCAGGGTGAGTGGCTATAATGCGTCCAAGTCGCCATTTCAACGGAGGCAGGTTGTCTTCCTTCAAGACAACGAGGGTGTTATTCTGCAGGGAATCTTGGTTGAGTCTCCACTTGATTCGATGCTGCAGTTCTGGGATATACTCCTTTGTCCACCGAGCCCAGAAATGTTGACGGAGCTGTTCAATTCGGTGGAATCGTGAAAGATGCTGATATGTGTGATCTCGCAGGTCGTGCACCGGCAATGACGTGAGTGAACGTCCGACAAGGAAATGTCCAGGTGTGAGCGCTGAGAGATCATCCGGGTGTGATGACAGAGGTGTTAGTGGCCGGGAGTTCAGAAGTGCTTCGATGCTGATAAGTGTAGAGTTAAGCTGTTCATAAGTTAAGTTACAATTGCCCAACACTCGTTGCAAATGATATTTGAC
The DNA here is from genome assembly GCF_023078275.1 of Leguminivora glycinivorella. NCBI lineage: Eukaryota > Metazoa > Arthropoda > Insecta > Lepidoptera > Tortricidae > Leguminivora > Leguminivora glycinivorella. Next base: position 8,031,899 of record NC_062971.1, read on the forward strand.
AGACTTAACACCGGCCTCCCAAATGCCTCCGAAGTGAGGTGCGTAAGCAGGAAGAAAGTGAAATTTAGTCTTTTCACTTGCCAAAGTTTCAGCCAATGAGTTGCAGTTATCCCTAAGAAACTTGGTGATTTCATTATAAGCTCCGACGAATGCAGTGCCGTTATCGGAATAAATGTTGTCTGGCTGTCCGCGTCGAGACATGAATCGAGACAGTGCTAACAAGTAAGTTTTACTAGTTAAATCTCCCACCAATTCTAAATGTATTGCCTTGGTTGTGAGGCATATGAAAACGGCAACATAAACTTTGACCAATGTGCAACCACGACCTTGGCGGCTGGCTGCCATAAGTGGACCTGCGTAGTCCACGCCCACATTCCTAAACGGATAGCCTCCAGGTGATACCCGAGAACTCGGCAAATTACCCATCAATGGAGCCATTGTTTCTCCTTTCATAATTGTGCATCGTATGCACTGATGGTAGCAAGCTTTTGCCAAGTTACGACCCCCTATGGGCCAATAGGTCTCTTTAATCGTTGATAACAACATCTGAGGCGGTGCATGCAGGAGCCTCTTATGTTCATAACTGAATAATAATTTGGTAAATCGATGTGTGGACTGTAAAATAATGGGATGTTTTTTATCATACGTAAATTCAGAATTGGAAAGACGGCCTCCCACGCGCATTAAATTATCGCTATCTAGGAATGGGTTGAATTTTAAAAGTTTACTCTTTTTAGTCAAACTTTGTTTTTTAGCTAAAACTTCATACTCGGGAAATGATTCGACCTGGCTAAATTTGGTAATCAATTTCAATGAGGTATTTAGTTCGTCGTGATTGAGGTACGTCGACGACGTAGACGTTATACTTTTACGACAGTTCGTAATGAAGCGCAGAGCGTACGCAATAACACGAATGAGCCGTGACAGGTTGGAAAATCGGTTGAAGTTTATCAATGACTCTTGAGTCTCTTGAGTTTCGTTGACGTGCAAGGAAACCTCAACGCGGGTTTCAGGTAGCTCATTGCATTGTTTTGTGGCAGGATTCGACGGCCACTGAGATGAGTCCTGTTGTAAAAAACTAGGACCCGACCACCACAAATCTAACGAGTCAATAACGCTAGCATGAGTTCCACGGGAAATTAAATCCGCGGGGTTTTGATCTGTTGGAACATGCCTCCAAGAACAACTGCCGGTGATTTCTAAAATGTCTGACACTCGGTTCCTCACGAAGGGTTGCAACCTACTCGGCATCATCTTGAGCCAACCTAACACAATCGTTGAGTCAGTCCAAAAAGTCGTGCTTCTGGCCTGACCTCGAAGTGAAGACGTGACCTTTTCATACAGATGAGCACTAACGAGAGCTCCACACAATTCGAGTCTAGGTATGGTTGTAGGCTTGATTGGACTAACTCGACTTTTCGCAATCAACAACCTAACTAACACCTGACCTTCCTTGTCTACACTACGCACGTAGACACAAGCGCCGTACGCGCGTTCAGATGCGTCTGAGAAAATGTGCAGATCAAAGGCAACGTGTGAGCTGCAAATAACATGACGAGGGACTCTAACGTTATTCAGTGCCGGCAATCCTTCCAAGAGTTCTACCCATTGCGTGGTGATCTCTGGAGACAGTTCGTCCTCCCATGAAACCTTCTGAAGCCACAGCCGCTGCAGTAGCATTTTCATGGTGATTACGAACGGAGATAGAAGCCCTAATGGATCGAAAATCTGAGCAATCACTGAAAGCATGTCGCGCTTGGTATTTCCCTTAGAGACTATCTTCCCTATCGGAAAATACAGCTCGTCAGACTCAGGGTGCCAGCCTAAGCCTAACGTTTTGCTGGGCTCATTTGATCCTATATTCAAATCCACAGAGGATTGAAAGGGTTCACATAATAGGCGAGCCTCGTTTGACTTCCACTTACGCAGGTTCATTCCTGCGGAAGAAAGTGCTTGAGTCACTTTATGGCGAATAGTTTTCACCTCAGTAAGGTCATCTCCTCCTGTCAGCAGGTCGTCAACATAAAAATCGTGAACGATGGCTTCTTTGACCTTATCGTCCTCACAATCTAAGCCTATCTGTTTGAGACACCTGGTGGCCAGGAAGGGAGCACTGGCTGTCCCATATGAGACAGTGTTGAGCTCGTGCACTAATAGTGGCTTGGTCTCTGAGCTGCGCCAAAGAATTTTCTGCAGATGGCGGTCGTCAGGATGCACCCATATCTGACGGTACATTTTCTCAACATCTGAAGAAATGATGTACCTGTGCTGCCTGAACCTAATCAGAATAGACAGAAGGTCGTCTTGCACAGTGGGTCCGACCATCTGAATGTCATTCAGACTGACACCTGAGGTAGACGGGCTACTAGCATTGTACACCACTCGAAGCTTTGTAGTGGTGCTTTCGCGCAAAATTCCGAAATGAGGTATTATATAACCCTTTTCCTCATGTGCGATCTGTCTACCTTGTGACATGTGACCCAAGCTTTCGTACTCTGCCATGAACTCATGATATAAAGCTTTAAATGAAGGCTTGGTTTTAATTCTACGCTCCAATGAGAGCATGCAGTGTTTTGCGCGTTGAAATGAGTCGCCTAGGACACTTTCGCTTTGTTTTAAAGGCAGCCTGACGCAGAATCGTCCGTCGGCTAGCCGCGAAGTATTTTCAACGAAGTGTTCTTCGCACATTTTTTCCTCAGGTGAATAATGTGACGACTTATGGCTAACTTCTTCGAGCTGCCAAAACCGCGTTAATTGGGTTTGGATGTCGTCGTTACATTTTAAATCATTATCACCTGTGTGCGAAAGACCAGAAGCAAAGAAACACTGAATGCTGGAAGGTAGACTGTCGGTAATTTCCCGACCAGCAACCAAATAGCCAAAGCGAGTTTCACAGAGCATCGGAAGTCCAATACCTAGTCGAATGATCTGAGGTCGTGTAGGAAATGAGTCCCAAAACACCTCAGCGCCTAATATAATATCGACAGGTGCGGGTTCATAGAAGTTTGGATCAGCCAAACAAATGTCGCTTGGGATATTAAGGTCTGCCAGATTAATTTGACGACAGGGGACGTCATCAGTTAAGGATGGCAGAACATAACAGTTAACTGTTACTGAATATGTGTCGTTTAAAGATTTTATAGGAACAAGACACATTTCTCCTATTTCACTAGGTTGTTTATTTACACCTAAAATTGTAGTGTTAATTTGACTTGTAGGTAAATTTAATTTCTCACAAAAACTCTGAGATATTAAGCAAGCAAAACTACCGTTGTCTAACATGACGCGAGCTACCTGCTCTTTATTATTACCATCGTAAACCTTGACTAGCGCAGTCGCAAGCATGCCATGTTTCGCTGGTGGCGAGTTAGACATAATTTGAGCCGATAGTGTTTGTACCGAGGCGGGCGAGACATCATGCGAAATATTCCCTAAACCAGAATGAGATGCAACGGGCGCGGCAGGTAACGATTGATTAACAGGAAAAATCGATTTATTATTTTTAGTTGCATTTTCCTCCTCGCCGCGGCCGGACGCGCAGGCTCCGCTCGATGTAGGTTTGCTATCGGTAACATGCACTAATGTGTTATGCTTTCGCTTACATAGCTTGCATCCTGGCTTTTTGCAATGATTAGCATAATGTCCACCGCGTAAACAGTTGTAACAAACCTTTAAATTCGGTAATAATTCCAATCGCGCGGCGTTACTAAGGGCGAGAAACTGTAAACAACTAGGTAAATAATGTTCACCGCTGCATTTAGGGCACTTAGCCACAGTGTTTTGTTTAGTGTCCTGTACGGACAAAGTTTTCAACTTCGGAGTGTTTTTGTGAGAAGTGTTATTTCGACCGACAGTGTTATTAGTGGACAGTTCCAACGTTTCCAATAAATCAGAACGATTTCGCATGAATGTTAGAAACGCTTCGAGAGTTATTGGCTTATCTTTATCTAAGCGACCTTTGTACTCTTCCCATTCCCGATACGACTTAGCATCTAACTTATGTGACACAATGTAAATAAGTAATGTATCCCATTGTTTTACGGGTTCGCCTAGTGTTTCCAATGCGAGCAAGTTTTTGTTCAATTGGTCGATCATACGTTTTAACGCAAATGAAGACTCCTTGGTGATTGTTTCGATGTTAAATATTGCTGAAACGTGATTCTGCAGCAATAAACGTTTGTTATCGAAACGATCACACAGAAGTTTCCATGCAGTTTGATAATTTTTAGAACAGAATTCGACCGATTTAACAACCACTGCCGCTGAACCTTCTAGTGACGATCTTAAATAGTGAAATTTATTTATTTCATCGATTTCGTCATTTGAATGAATTAAGCTTAGGAATGTGTCGTGAAACTCGAGCCAATTCTCATATGAACCTGAGAACTTTGGCAACTGTATGACGGGAAGTTTAACAAGCCTATGATTGCTAGCACTAGAATTACTTGCACGTTCGCTACCCAGGTCTTCTTGCTTTTTATTAAATGAATGTAAAATATCCTGTGCTTTAGCAATTGCACTGAAGTACTGGGCTTCGAACTCAGCTCGCTCAGATAACTGAAGGTCAATGCTAGACGACAAGCATTCTAACTTTAACTGCACTTCATCGTACTCACTAAATAATGATTCCATTCTACTGACTCTTAACTGCAACTCATTGGCGGCCACAGAGGTAAGTGAAGTACTTTCCAAAGAATTCATGTAGTTTGAGAAGTTAGTTAGCCGACCCTTATAACTGCCACGTTTTTTGATTAAATCCTTTTCTTCGGTCATTTTGAGAGGCGTGTGTTGTCAACGTATTAAATTGTATCCTTACACTTAACTACTACCTGTATGACGAGTGAAGGGTGAAATTAAGAAAACTGAAAGCTTAACTCTTCTTCAACTTTGTCAAGTCCAGCAATCCAACAGGAACACGATCTTCTCTATACCTCTTGCTCTTGTCGGACGAATTTCTTAATTTATCGTTCACTCGTCAGCTCCTTTTATTATTAAATCTGGATTATTCCTCAATCTGGCTCGATCCAGGACCATGTATTGGAGTATTACAGGAGTAGGGAAAAAATTGAAACGGCTCGCTCTCTTAACCAACGTATAATGTCCAAAAGTGACACGTACATGACTTGACTTAAAATTAAAAAAGCGCCTGCGTCAGAGTCGCAGCAATCTTGCGTATCGGTGACATGGACGAGGACTTAAATGAATTAAAATTTTAACAGTTAATATTGTGTACGCTGTAACCGTATACTTGATGGGTGGGAAAACTTTACGGGGCGAGCCACTTAACTCTATCTACGAACTAATTAGTTAAACTTCCCTGCGTTATGTATCCGAATATACACGATATACGGTTGGTTTAATAAGACACTTGACTATTAATCATATCAGCTCATTTTTTCAAAACGACCTGTTACAATGGAATTTATATGAAACAATGTAGTTACGGTCGAGTTACCTACTATTCATAGTTGTACAATTTATAAAAAAGAAAATTGTTTCCATAAATAACTGCTCTCTACATTTTACTATAAATTTTCTGGTGCTTTCTTTCGTGATTTATGTCAATAATTTATTGTAAATTCAGTCAAATACCTTATTATGCAAATAAACTACAATTTGTACTTAAATAATAGTGCGCGAAGTTCCTCCGCGCGGAATAAGTGAAACTTCCTAATGTGGAAATGAAAATAGGAAGGGGTATTTCAAAATTCGAGTTGGCAATACTGAGTTGTTTTTTTTTTTTCTAAAAACAATACAAAGATGCTTACTACTACAATTTCGCCAAACCGAAGTTTAACGGCGAGGTTATGCACTCTTATAAGTACTTATAACTATTTTAAGTAAGACTGTCAGTTGGAAGTGAGAGACAGCAAATCATTAAAATTGTTTAAAGCCAAGTTGAAAAAATACATATATCAGTGACAATGTGTATTAAGTATCAAAGACTAGCTGGATAAAACTATAAATATTAAGAAAATTGTTTATATCTTAAGCTCATTGTAAGTGAACTTTTGTTCTTTATGAGTAATAAAGTCTTTAAACCCAAGTCGCATTAGAAGTTTCACTTCAAAAAAAGTAATTGGACACAGCATTAGGCGTAGAGATGGGTAGGGGTGAGTAAATACTGAGTATTTACCCGTAATTTACTCAAAGCACCGAGTAAATACTCGTATTTACTCATTTGGGTGAGTATAAACTGTTACCTAAAAATAATTAAAAAAATGAGATTTAAGTACTTAGTCGTGTTTATTTTAACTGTGTGGACATGTTTAAATGAGATTTATATTATTAGAAGCTTATGGGAGTCTTAGTTTGTCGAAAAAAAGGTAATCTTTGTGAGAAAAAAATAGTGATAATGTTTAGTTAGCAGTTTTGTTTTAAGAAAGCAGGTATTTACAGTAAAAGTATGAGACTTCAATGAAATTGATGTTCTAGATAACGGCATGACGTTCGGAAGTGATTGTTAATGTGGCACTTACGACCTTTTATTAAGGGTTTTCTAAAGAAAACTCAAAAATGGCTCAGCTGGTGACGTTTAAAGTACTAGTTTTGTGTTTTGTATTATATGGCCAATAATTTGACGGTTTCTGGATATTTTTCCAACAACGAATTCGAAAGTTATAAAGGTATAAACATTATTTCGGCCTTAATTATCGTTTTATTCCAAAACTGTTCATATTATTAAAAAACTTTTTTAGAAACATTCAATTAATTTTTAAAGACCTATCAGATGATGTATAACACACTGGTAATTTCTGAATTTTATTTTTGTGAAAAATAGTTACATGTATGGAGAGCACGTCTTTAAAATAAAATTAATATAAATTTGATTACTTAACTTAGTAGTCGATAACAAAATACACCAATATTTCTAATTTGTATTTCCATTTCAGCACGCGAAATAGTTTATACCCATCAATTTGAGTAAAAACGAGTAAATACGGGTATTTTGAGTAAATACTGAGTATTTACTCGATATTTACTCTTGAGTATTTACTCACTACCCATCTCTAATTAGGCGTCGAACCCAATTAGACGTGGCGCAGATAGATCCTAAGTCAATCTGCCGTTCGACTTGATTAGGGGCCCTAATCGTGCGGCTCTGGCCATAGAGAAATAAGTAAGCATAAACTGCCTATGTTCACTGAGCAGAAATTTTCATACATAATCACTTAAACCAAGGAATGAAATTCCTTGCCGCCGGCTATATTTCCCAGCTCTTATAATAAATTAGTACATTTCGATACAAGTGCGAAAAAAAGGAAGTTCGAAACGAGTGGCGATAAATTAAAACACGACCGAAGGGAGTGTTTTAAATCTACACGAGTTACGAATTTCCTTTTCGCACGTGTAGGTATCGAACGACGTTTTTCAGTACAGATGGACCTCCGAAGTTTCGACCTGACATATAATGAACCACTTCTCGCTCTAGTGCGTAAAAAAAACACCAGCTGTACTGAAAAAATATTATAGGACATTCTTACACAGATTGACTGAGCCCCGCGGTAAACTCAAGAAGGCTTGTATTGTGGGTACTCACACAACGATGTATATAATATACAAATACTATATGCATAGAAAACGTCCATGACTCAGGAACAAATATCTGTGTTCATCATCACACAAATAAATGCTCTTACCGGGATTCGAACTTTGAGTGAACAGGCATCACCTGGGCGAGCTCACTCCATCGTAGGCCACGTCTTTGCCTTTGGCTAGTCTTTGGCCAAGAGTAAGCCCATTTATAATAATAAAAAAAAACAGAATACGTGAAAGAGAACTACCGTCTTTTTGTAATTTTCGTGTAGTATTGACATATAACGCCAATGTTAATAGGTAACACATTATAATACTTGCTTAAAACTGAGCTTTAATCTTATAGATATGTTTTTGAAAAGCCCTGATAACAACTTCTTATTGAAAAGTTTTTTATCTTTGTACGGAATGATCAATTGAGCAGTCTATGCTTGCTCATATCTCTACGATCTGGGCTTTTCTTAACTATTTATATCTAGCGCCATGAGACAACCAATATAAGCGGTACCGTCGATATCACATAATTTTTACAAACCCCAAGTCCAATATACACCGCAACAAAGACATCCGGCTATTATGCTTACAATTAAAAAAAAAATTTAAAAAAAAATATTGGGGACACCTTACACAAATCAACTTAGCCCCAAACTAAGCAAAGCTTGTACTATGGGTGCTAAGCGACGATATACATACTTAAATAGATAAATACATACTTATATACATAGAAAACATCCATGACTCAGGAACAAATATCTGTGCTCATCACACAAATAAATGCCCTTACCGGGATTCGAACCCAGGACCGCGGCTTAGCAGACAGGGTCACTACCGACTGAGCCAGACCGGTCGTCAATGTTATCACTTATACACGTGGATAAGACATCTGTCACTCTCACATTGACATATACTTGCCAGAACGTGACGGATGCTTTAGGGCCCATTTAGACGGACGGTTGACATTGCGGTATTTGATGGCTGTGCAAAATTCGATATAACCTCAAAAGCCCGCAATGTAATTAAAATCGCATGCGAGTTCGCACGTCGTCTAAATCAGGCCTTATTCATGTAGATAAGTGATAAAATTGGAAGCATAATAGTCGGGCTGCATGGTGTCGAGATAAAATTATTTTGAGAGTTCAATACCTAGGTACATACCTACTTAGCAAGAGCGCTCTAATGAGATCTAGGAGGGTTGGTCTGTGTGACGAGGCGAGGGTGCAAACAAAATAACGTTCACGGTCACCGCCAAGTAGTCTGTAATTGTATCAAATTTGTGTATATCTATTTGTCGAATCACGTATTAGTAAATGATTAAGTTTAAATCTAAAAGCCTTCCGAAATTACATATAATTAGTCAAAACCGACCACAAAGTATTGTTTTGCCTTCAAACAAAGGTCGCAACGTGTCTCACTTAGTTTAACGGGCTGCTGTTTGTTTATAATCACAAAGAAAATTAGTCTCGGAATACCCATGGTGTACAGAACAACATTTATAAGTACTGGCTTCCCCAAAATTTTAAATTTATATACTTAATTTTACTGAAGATTTGCTTCTTCAAAAACCTGATAATTCTACCCGATTAAATATTATGTAATATGACTAATATGCATCTACCTAATTTATATTCGAAGTGGTTGGTATATTTATGTTGTTTTTAATCAGACGGAAGCTAAATATATATACGAGTGAAGGCCTAAGTACCTAAAGAGCACTTGTGTACTCTCAGACCTAATTAAAATTCCAGCTTAGAGACAAGGACCTATAGCCAAGAGTGCATTTCTTGATGCTCCGTGTCGAACGATACGCAACTGGCTCTCTCTATCTCTCTCTCTCTCTCTCATTTTAGCGCAACGCAACGCAACTGGTTCTCTCGGACCAATATGGAACAACGATAAAGAGAGGCACAGGACACCTCAACTGTTAGAGCTAACTGAAAGTCACCACACACATGGTTTCCCTTAAGCCCACTTGCACCAACCACTTAACTCAGGGTTAGTGGGCTGTCATCTGTCAAATACCATATTTAAAATGGTGGGTTAACCCTCCACTATAGTTGGTGCAATTGGCCCTTAGTAATTTAACATGGGATCGCAATCACCTGATCCAGTTGTGTCAACGTTCAAAACCCGCGTGCGTGCGACTTTCAATCCGGAGGTCGCGAGTTCGATCCCCAGCTCGTGTCATTGATATTTGCCAGTCGCTTTTCGGTGAAGGACAACGTCGTGAGGAAACAGGACTAATCCCAATAAGGCCTAGTTACCCTTCGGGTTGGAAGGTCAAATGGTAGTCGCTTGCGTAAAAACTAGCCTACACCAAATCTTGGGATTAGTTGTCAAAAGCAGGCCCCAGGCTCTCATGAGCCGTGGCAAATGCCGGGATAACGCAAGCAGGATGCATGATGATGTCTGGTGACCACGCGCTCTTTATAAATACTTCACAATGCGTTGCACGTCTGGATCGTCTGTGGAGAGAGGTAACTATGTTAAGGTAATACCGAACGTCAGCGATTGCATTTTTGGCTACAGGTCCAGTTAGCTCTTAGAGATCCTTGCGCACTTTCAGAGATATCGAAAGTAAACGTCACTTACTCGAGCAAGGTCGAGAGATTGTCCATTACCATGCTGAGATTCTTGCAATCCCACACTGCTTTATTTAAATTAGGCACTAAGTTGCATGGCTTCTGTTACTGTGCATTATTTTATGCATTTCTTAACATGAAGCGCCGGTTGTATAATAGAGTATGAAAGATTTCAATATAAATCCAAGTAGTAAAACTGACAGTACTGGCAGTGGCATGATATCCAGGAAAACTGTATTCATTATCGGTCTTAAATGAATTTTATAAAGTAAGTAAGTAGTAACTTATATAACAAAAAGTCTGGTAAACATCCTTATTTGCGGGATAAAAAAAATCGATGTGTTTCTTTGAGCTGAAGTGCTTAATGTTCAACCTAATCGCTACCACTAATGTTATATTGCCTAAAAATGATATCTATTGCGTGTCTACAATATAATCATCATCCTCCTTGCGTTATCCCGGCATTTGCCACGGCTCATGGGAGCCTGGGGTCCGCTTTGACAACTAATCCCAAGATTTGGCGTAGGCACTAGTTTTACGAAAGCGACTACCATCTGACCTTCCAACCCGAAGGGTAACTAGGCCTTATTGGGATTAGTCCGGTTTCCTCACGATGTTTCCCTTCACCGAAAAGCGACTGGCAAATATCAAATGACATTTCGCACATAAGTCCCGAAAAACTCATTGGTACGAGCCGGGGTTCGAACCCGCGACCTCCTGATTGAAAGTCGCACGCTCTTACCGCTAGGCTGATGAAGGCTATGAGAAGTATAGACAAAACTAAACATTTATTAATTCAATTAATGTTAGCCAACAAAACCGCCCACGAGCATTTACTTTGAAAATACTTCATTAATCTTGCTAATAGCCAGTAATGAAGCTATTTAAAAGATTAAACCAACTTTGATGAGGAGGCCGATTCGATTCAATTCAATTCAATGTAAGGTCAGCGAAAAGTTCTTTAGGGCAGGGATACACTAGGCGTGGCGCTACTGCATAGCAATACTTGTGATTTTTCACATAAAAGGACGAGCACTTGGACCTTATAGGAAGAAAAAAGTGGAAACATTATTGCCTTATGTGTGACTTGAACTGACAGCCTCTGGATAACTATTAATTCCAGTGTTTAGTCCACGAAGTCACTACGCCCTATTCATGGCCAGCGATTTTATCCTTGAGCGCGTTTCGATCTCACCAAAAACAGATATTTCTCAATATTTGAACTAAATGGCATCGTTCGAAGACGTTTCAGAGAATCATGACTTAATAATTTAACAAATTAAAACTTAATATTGTTGTTGAGTCTGCGAATAATTGAGTCTTATTAGTAACTGGTCACTCCATAGGTACTAAAATGTACTATTTAATGTTCATGATGTCTTATCCTCTATCTGGTTGTTTATGGTTCTGAGTTGATGTTGTCAATGTATTTTCTGATAGAAAACATATTCTTTTGTCCTGTCTTAGAATCTACAGTTTTATTCATGTTTATTTAGATTATTTGCATACATTTCTCTTCACGTATAAACAGAGCCAACACGGGTCCTGTTGAATTTTGAACAACGGGTGCAGTTTAAATAAACGAACTGATGTTTCTGCTTGTCGCAAATAGTACATTTCGATACAAGTGCGAAAAAGAGGAAGTTCGAAACGAGTGGCGATAAATTAAAACACGACCGAAGGGAGTGTTTTAAATCGACACGAGTTACGAATTCCCTTTTCGCACGTGTATCGAACGACGTTTTTCAGTACAGATGGACCTCCGAAGTTTCGACCTGCCATATAATGAACCACTTCTCGCACTAGTGCGTAAAAAAAACATCATCTGTGAACTTCCTTTTTTACGCACTTTTGTATCGTAATGTACTATTATGGAGGTATAAATAGTAAACTATTTCATCGTAAAGGTTGTACTGCGACCAGTGCACCCCTTATCTAAGCCTCCTACAGCCTGCCCGCAGGCTTCGGATTTATGAAGAGCTCTAATTTATTAATTATTCTCCGTGAGAAGATTAGGTAATTAATTATTTTTATTTATTTCGGTGAGTGATCAAATTGAGATAGAATCCACTGGAATGTTTTCTATTAGAACTACGTTTTATTTACCTGTTCTTACGTCATTGCCTGTGTTATGATATGTACAGTCAACCAATTGGAACCCTAGGCCACTCTACAACCATGTCAAACTGACAAGCAGTAAAAGATTTCTTGCAATCTGATTTATAACGTCACTATGACATAGTTCTACAGTAGCCTAGAGTTCCAATTGGTTGACTGTACTACCTACTCTACTCACGATATCTACTTCAATTTATAGGGCTCAGAAAATTATGATTCCAACTTTTTTACAAATTTACTTATTTTGGCTAAATGATGGGTATTTTGACCATACAGCTATGTTTATAACATTTAACATGTATATAATTTGTAAATCTATATTTTCAAATTTAACATTACAATTACACATTAATTAGTTATGTTATGTACCTACGTATCATTCGGGGAGGACATACAATTTCCTTTATATAATTTCCTAAGTCAAAACGTTAGTAGTAGTTGTCGAAAAATTCACAACTCATATTAAACTTAATAAAAGAAACAGAAGAACTGTATAATTTTGTACTATTGGGTAAAGTAGATAATAAAAGTAATCTAAGTCACGCCGACCAATTAGGTGCGCTGGGTGGCTAGCCGAATGGCACAATCGCTCACGAAACGCTCACGAAACGAAGCGCTAGTAGATATATATCTCTATCGCGCTTGCGTATTGGCGCGACAGAGCCAGCGGCGTATCGCTTTCGTTTGGCGAATGCCATTCGGCTACGGGGCCTGGTGTTATTCACAAGTTTCATCGAGCACTTCGCCTCAGCTCAGCAACATGTAGTCTGCCAGCCTAGTCGAAATAACAGTACCTAGATAAAAAAAAATATAACGAAACGCAGTCTACGTATCTCTATAGAGACATACGGAAGAGCTATAGAGATAGCTACGATACGAGAACGATATTATCGTAAGCGTTTGTGCATTTGGCTACGTACCCCAAAATCAATTTTTTTGGAAAAACCCCCGACCGCGACATGGTAGACCGATTTTTATAAAACATGGCTAAGAACACTCCCGACTAACTCAGCTTTCAGACCAAAAAAACTAGATCTAAATCGGTTCATCCGTTCGGGAGCTACGATGCCACAGACAGACACACACACAGACAGACAGACAAACAGACAGACAGACAGACACGTCAAACTTATAACACCCCGTCGTTTTTGCATCGGGGGTTAAAAATGAATAGGCCTATACATTCCACGAACCTTCTCTTCCCGAACAACTACATATATATGTACCTATGCCATTATTTTTTTTTGTATCCGTTCTTACTTTTTTTTGTTACATAATAACCTTGCCATACACACATAATAAAACAGTAGATTTCTAAGAAGCTGAAAGGCACCCATTTGGGTCGAGGGTATTTTACATGACATCTTTCCTACATCCGATATCAGATCGAATAATGCGAAAACGCTCTAAAGATCAAATTACATTAGCGAAGAACTCATGTGGCAAATAATGTTTTATGAACGAGGTAGGCTGCAAGCAATGCTGCATTCTTTTCCGTGGTTTCTTCACTCGTGATCTCGTGAAACATCTCTTACAAAATAATACTTACTAAACTACTTATTAATTCTACTTACCTACCAACTTTATCGCTTACTACAACTATGAATGTTTAGCAACTCATTATTTTGTTCGTACATGTGGTGACGTGTTAAGAATGTCACCACTCCCTATCATCCCGTGTCGTACAAGTCGACTGTGAGATATGGGTTAAATTATGGTGTAGGCGATTGGCTAGCGACCTGTCACTGCAAAACTAGGTACCGTTTTATTTTCTTTCAACCCCTGAAGACGATACAGGAGCGAAATGCTAAAATGGAAAGGAGCCGCCGTTTCAATTTGGGAATTTTAGTTAAATATAGTAATGTTATTAACTAGATTTATCGAAAAAAAAATGTCCAAACAAGATATTGTGAATTTTTTTTTTAAATCGAGGTTCCGCTCTCGACTGTTTCCTCCTTCAAAACTTAATCAATCGGAACGAAATTTAAGAATCTGAATAAAGATGAAATAATCTGTGTCGGACCGTTTAGTTTTTTTGGCTAATTGTTACCAATCCTATATAAGTATCACACCTTTTTTGCGCCATAATGAAAAAGGCCGTTTTCGGAAATTTTTGATTAGCTCTAGCGTCTTTAAAAATAAAAATATCAAAAAAATCAAAACGGTCCGATACAGATAAAAATATTAATAAAATGTGTTGAAAAAATCATTGCTCTATCTTCAAAAACCAGGGAGGAAATAGTCGAGAGCGTTTGTATGGAGAATTGACCCCTCCTGTACCGTCTTAATAATTGCTAAGAGTGGTGCTGAAACTTGTGCATTTTCATGTGCCCTTTTGGGAATATGAGCATTAAGCATGAGTTTATGTATTTACAGGGGCGGCTCACTTCGCGATTCTAACGCCGCACTACATGTATAAGTACATCATGCCGGCGGCCGCGAGTTCGCGGCCCGTTCAGTGGTGACGACCTTCGCGCGGCGCAATAGAATTCAATGTCGACTGCTCGCGTGCGGCCAGTTTGTTAATGTAGGTAAGAATTAAGAATGGCGGCCTTTTGTGAACATCAAAGGAGTGAGCCTTCTGTACTTGTACTATTATAATTATATTCTGTGGTATTTATACGTTGGACCGCAATTATTTATTATCGCCTTATTTTTAAACTATTCGCAACTTTTTAATTTAAAGCCTCTTTTACTTGTTTACATGTAGCACCCTTTATTACTTACATAATGCAGTATTTTATAAAATCAGCGATATCTTACATCCGTAACTGTTGTATTTTAACGCCATCGTGCATAATATTTTTATCTAAAAATCTTTAAACTGATCGGTAGCGCAGCTGTTGCACGATGTTACTTCAGCCGTATGAAATAATACTGATAGTTACACATTATAATAATGAGGAAGTTATGCCGATTTTAGATTTCTTATCGTTAAGTAATGTAAAATACTAAAAAGGTTACCACCAGCATAGACTTAACTAAATAAAGGAAGACATGTAACTCAGTACATCGCTACACGGCCTACTTAACGCGAGTTATCGTCGCTGGTACCTCTTAGTTTTCGAGTTATTTACAGATGGCGCTATTTTCAATGTTTAAAAGTGCCGTCTAGTGAGATAATAATTAATTACATTGCCGAGTAACCATATCTGAATATGATTCAATATTTTGAGCCGGGCGGCTCCTTGTTTTTTGGCTTAGGGGTTAGTGTATTTGACTTGCACGTCTATGATCCCGAGTTCGAGACCCAGGTCCGGATTTTTTTTAATATGTTTGAAAAACAGTTATATTGTTGTTTTTTACTTTTTTTTTATATATAATTGAATATTAGAAAAATAAGTATGATTTGAAGTTGAATCATAGAAAAGTAAGTATTGTTCGCGCCTACTTGTTGTCTGTTTATAAAAACCATAGGTATAGGTCATAAACCTACTCGACTCTCTAATCACTTGCCGCCGAAGTCAAGAGGACGGAATAAAATAATAGGTCATATGAATTATTTAAATCATGAGTTGTATAGTAGGAACATTAAATTGTAGGTATGTAACCTCAACAAATGTACTAGTAAACCCTCAGTACCAAAAAGTACGGAAGAACCGGGATTTACCGGTTCTTTCCCAGTACCGGAAATCTCAGTCACGGTTCTGGGACTGGTACCGGTTCTGCATTCCCTAGTAGTGAGGTGTTTTATGAAAATGAAAAAAATTCTATCTTTTTATTGTATCGTTCAATTTTGACAAAACGTATCTCAAATGAAAGGTACTGCTTTATGTAATTGAAAAAAAAATAAAAAAAGTAAATTTACGTCTCGCACTGAATAACTTCAAAGAATGACAGACAAAATGTACAATGTCGATATATGAGTTTTTTTATATCAAAGACAGATAAATTCATAGTTGAAAACTAAAGACCGCATCGAAATCGGATTAGCATTTTTTAAGATACAAGTTGCCAAAGTTGGGAAATTTTGCTTTTTATGGCCACTTTGAAATTCCTTTGCCAGAAAGTCAGAAATAATATATTTTTCTTACACAGAAAAGTACATAGTGACAGTACAACTCAAAATAAAATAAAAAATTCCGAGGATATCATAATTTCATCTCTTAGGACGACGAGCGTAGCGAGGTCTGTTACGAAAACCGAAAAAAAAAATTTGTACGTCGTCCGATTTTGACAAAACATATTTCAATTGAAAGGTATTGCTTTATGTAACTTATAAATTTTCGTATCACAAAAAACGGTAGACACGATGTATAATATCGATATATGATTTTTTGCACTAAAAATCGAATCGAAATCGGATCAGTAGTTTTTAAGATACGAGTTGTCAAAGTTGGCTTAGTTTGTTTATATGGTCGCTTATAAATTCCTTAGCTAGAAAGTCAGAAACATTATATTTTTCTTACCGTTATAAGTATGCATTTGTAATAGACATCATACACACATATACAGTTACATAAAACAATACCTTTCAATTGAAATATGTTTTGTCAAAATCGGAAGACGTACAAAAAAAATAAGATTTTTTTTTCGCTACGCTCGTCGTCCTAACCTAAGGCATGAAATTATGATATCCTCGGAATTTTTTATTTTATTTTGAGTTGTACTGTCACTATGTACTTTTCGGTGTAAGAAAAATATATTATTTCTGACTTTCTGGCAAAGGAATTTCAAAGTGGCCATATAAAGCAAATTTTCCCAACTTTGGCAACTTGTATCTTAAAAAACGCTAATCCGATTTCGATGTGGTCTTTAGTTTTCAACTATGAATTTATCTGTCTTTGATATAAAAAAACTCATATATCGACATTGTACATTTTGTCTGTTATTCTTTGAAGTTATTCAGTGTGAGACGTAAATTTACTTTTTTTAATTTTTTTCTTACTTTTTTTTATAATAATTTTTGTTTCGTTTTTTTTTTAATTACTTAAAGCAATACCTTTCATTTGAGATACGTTTTGTCAAAATCGGACGATACAATAAAAAGATAAAAAAATTTTTCATTTTCATAAAACACCTCGCTACGCTCGGTTTCCTAAGGGATGAAATTTCAATATTTTCGGAAAAAATCGTTTACTATGATGTCTACTATCACCATGCAAAGCGGCTTGCTTCCATCCAAAAGTGCAGCTTTTGGCCAGAAATTCTCCATAACAAGTATGACTATAAAAAAGCTCGTGTTATTATTTTGAAGTTTATTAATAAACGTTACGAAAATTTATGTTTAAGTAAATAAATGATTTTATTTTTAGCAAAGTGCCTTTCTTTTTCTGTATACCTCATGTTCATTTAAGCAAAGATTTCTTTATTATAAATATTATAATAAAGAAAATTTGTTACTTTTCTTAATTATAAATATTATAATAAAAAAAGTAACAGAGTAAAACAAGAAAAAATACAAAAAGATATGTCATTCTTGGAATTGGAACCGGGGACCTCACGTTTGCGAATCAGACGGAGTAGCCGCTACACTAACTATCCTCTTACCGATGCTGACGAAAAAATGTAACGCTTACACATGTCATTTCCTAGGGGAGGTCCTTTACTCTGATGCGAACTGTACGAAAAATCCCGATTGGTAAAAAAATACTTAATTGTTTTTGTAAATTTCGGTGTTATATAATGATAATGTTGTATGATCAAGTTCCAAATTTTTAAATATTACGACTTGGGTCATTTAAATGAAATTATTTCGTGAATTGAACAATACCATTTGTCGCGAGAGTATAGTAATGCCATCTATTGTTTTACGAGTCAAACATATAAATTGGACTACGGAGTTCCCATTCTTTGTTAGTCTCTTTTCTCTGCCACCAGTAACTTTTCGTTCAGTTAGGGCCACTTGCACCAACGAAAATGGTGGGTTAACCCGAGGGTTAACCCCCCATTTTATATGGAATTTGACAGATGACAGCCCACTAACCCTGAGTTAAGTGGTTGGTGCAAGTGGACCTTATACCATTATTCATAATTGGTTGCTTTTAAAGCATTGCCGAATTATAATTAAGTACTTAATACAAAACTTTATCATATACATAAGTATGTATATGAAGGTCTAGTTGAACCACGTAATCACTCTTCAGAGGTCTTGGGAACTTTGATGACAGACGGTTTGGCCCCAAAATTGAGGAATGTATGATTAATAAGAAAAAAAAATTAGAAAATACAATTGCCAATGAGGGTTATACATTCCACCGGACGCCTACAAAATCTTCATGCCGTGTTTATTGTGACTTCCGAATTTGTTTTAACTAGTCGCGTCGAGCGCCACCTATCGGAACACTGCGGAACAACGTATCACATAAGTGAAAGTTCCGCGCGAATGGGAAAAACCACTGAACTTAGCAGCCATTGCTGAAACCACGTTACTTGCGCGTTCGCTAGTTTTTCGGTAGGTGGCGCCACAGAATCTAAGTGGACTATTTTTTTTTTGGATATTCAGACATAATAGTAACGGGAAGGTATTTATTTAAAAATGCTTTTCCTTAGTATTTTTACGGAAACTTTTTTTTGGATTATAAATGGGCTTACTCTTAGGCACACCATAGAAGGTGAAATTTAATTTATGTTACCTATATTTCGTTTATTCCCATCATAACGTAAATTCGCGCTATAGGCAACATGACAATCTTTACAACTATTTTATTAGTTATCAACTTACGGAAATACGGATAGCATAACGGTGTACTTAGTTAAAAATTTATATTAGTAATGATGAATACTTTTTCTATTATGAAGTACTGGCTTCTGCCACCGACTGATGACGGCGGTTGATAAATACAATTTTCCCCTCACTAGCTCGGAAACACGTGTTTTGTCCTTTAATACCAGCGGAATAAAAACGCATTTTATGCACTAGTGGGTAAAGTAATTTGACCTTAAATAAAGTCAAATTAACTGCTTTGAAATTGATAAGAGTAGGTGAAGGTAGTAATAAAGATGATTTACCACCTGTGGAAGTACTGGAAGCAGTGATAAACGCATTTTTTGCGTTGTAGTTTCCTCGCTATAGTGAGAGGAAAAGTTTTGTGTTACACTCGGATGCAAATGTATTTTACTTCTCGTGTGTTAAAAAACTCGCAAGTTCAGGATTCTATTCTGGAACCTATAAACCTATATCAACTATAGAATCCTTTCCTTTCCTTTCAATTCCACACTCGGCTTTAAAATACAACTTTGCCCCCTTATCATTATAACAAATAACTATTAATCCATCTATATGTCGGCTCGGCAGTATTACAGCGCGACAATAATGTCTGCATTACCTACTACCTACCTACCGCAAGTTTCAAAACGACCCTGCTGCTCGGATTGTTGGCATGGCATCGTCAGCGTTATATGTATTAGCGTAGCGACGAATCTTTTTCACATTTTAATCGATAGAATCGCTTTAATTGACCTATTCTCGGTTATCGCAGCTCTAATGAAACAGTATACCGGAGCGCGCTTTTTGTACATATACGAAACCAGTGAAGTTGGCTATACTACCACAGAGTAAAAGCTCTGCTAACGCCAGACTATGGTCGCTTATCACTACATAGTATAAAACAAAGTCGCTTTTTCTGTCCCTATGTCCCTATGTATGCTTAAATCTTTAAAACTACGCAACGGATTTTGATGCGGTTTTTTTTTATAGATAGAGTGATTGTAGAGGAAGGTTTACATGTAGGTATAGTACCCGTGCGAAGCCGGGGCGGGTCGCTAGTTTATCATATTTTCAAAGAGCCCGCTACGCATCCTCGCACCGTTCAGTAAACTCCCACAGCCCAACACCCTCAAATATGTACTTCAAACATCAAAACTTTAGCGGCCCGTCCTTTCGGTTTACAGTCATAAGCTGCTTAACGATTTAACCTTTTAATATTTCATAAGGTAACGGCGGCTATCAACGCGGGTATCGAAATCGACGTCCATTACCGCCGCATTTGCAAATACGCATTTTGAAGGCAAACCGACCAATTTCCTAAATAAAGTTACTCACACAAAGGAAGCCTGTTTAGTTGACTAACGCACATATAGGCGCTAGAGAGTGTGAATGAAAGAAGACACTCGCTATTTGACAGTTTTTGCCACGGGGCCGCAAGAAGAGGTTGTGTCATACTGACGCGTGACGCTAAACCTAAGTGAACTCCAATCTCATTTAGTAGTTTACGTAATAATTGTGGTAAATAGGTGAAAGTGATGCATTTTAAATTATTGTTCATAGTTTTCTACATGACTTCTGAGTACTTTTTACGTATTGTTTAGCCTGGAAATGTGTTTAAAGTGGAAATTAAAAGACAGCGGTGAAAGGCGCCATTTCGTGAGTAGATTCTATTACTGTGGTATACCACAGTAATGGTTAAAGTAGTGATATTAGTTCTTTATGTTTTATTTTAAGTATATGTGATTTGTTATATAATGTCTTACAGTTGTTTTAATCTTGATCTATTCACGCTATCAAAGAACTATTTACGTGGTATGAAAAATATTCAATAAAACCTTAATTTTTAGCAAAAACTTCACTACTGATTTCGTAGTTTCTATGAAAACCGTTAATTTATCAATTTTTTTAAACATTGAGATAAAGTCTGATGTTTACTTACCAGTTATGTAAACTTGGTTTTAATATAAAGTTGCAATATTTTATTTTGTTTTGTAATGAAAATACATCTGTATGACATTGTTTTTATTGGTCGGAATTAGATTTTATTATACTCCAATTTATGCCTATCACCGATGGTACGATCGGATAACCCTCGGTAATGGAATGTATAAGAATCTATTACCGATCCATGCAATATTTGTTTGGGTCGGTAATAGGTTCCTAAAGAAGTATCTATTACCGAGCGACATATTAGTCTTGTATCAAAATATGACATTTAGAGTACCGTAAGTACAGATTTCTTAGATGAAACTGAGTCTTCTGTGGGTATTCATAAAGGAAGATAGTATAGGTATATGTATTTGTCATAATTTGTATATTCAACCGTCGGTATTAAGCTCCGAATTTTGAGATGGGTTTCTATTTACCGATGGCAGAAAAACACTGTCATTCATACCCTCGGTAATGAAATCTCAATTCGCGTTAATAGAACCGCAGCCTGTTCATTACCACGGTAATAGAAAAATTAGGTATGCTGGCTTCAATAATTATTTTATGACATATAATAAACTAAAATGATCCAAAAACTCTTCAAAACTAATAGTTCAATAAATACTCTTCCATAAAAAAATATTTGTGGTCGTTAACGAGCTTTGATACCCCTAATTTTTTGGAATCTTTTGAAATCTTCCTGAAGTACCACGGTAATAGGCGCCATTACCTTATAATCGCTGTTTTTCAGTTGTTCAACACCCGCAGGATCCCAAAACCCTCTTATAGCCCTAAACAGCTTATACAGCAAGCCTTATATTAAACCATGACAGGATGGGAGCCGGAAATCGAATCCTTCCGGCTAGCGCCTCTAAATTCACATAAAACAGAAAACAGATGGACTCATTTTGTATTTTATTGGGGTGTTTCAGGGAAATGTTGCTTCTAGTGGTCATTAGATTTATTATGTGTGTTGACTGCTGACGAGCAATCACGAGTGAATAATTGTGGCTTTGTTTTGATTTAACCCCCGACGTAAAAACGACGGGGTGTTATAAGTTTGACGTGTCTGTCTGTCTGTCTGCCCGTCTGTCTGTCTGTATGTATGTCTGTCCGTCTGTCCGTCTGTCCGTCTGTCCGTCTGTCCGTCTGTCCGTCTGTCCGTCTGTCCGTCTGTCCGTCTGTCCGTCTGTCCGTCTGTCCGTCTGTCCGTCTGTCCGTCTGTCCGTCTGTCCGTCTGTCCGTCTGTCCGTCTGTCCGTCTGTCCGTCTGTCCGTCTGTCCGTCTGTCCGTCTGTCCGTCTGTCCGTCTGTCCGTCTGTCCGTCTGTCCGTCTGTCCGTCTGTCCGTCTGTCCGTCTGTCCGTCTGTCTGTTTGTCTGTCTATGTGTGTGTCTGTCTGTGGCATCGTAGCTCCCGAACGGATGAACCGATTTAGATTTAGTTTTTTTTGTCTGAAAGCTGAGTTAGTCGGGAGTGTTCTTAGCCATGTTTCATGAAAATCGGTCTACTATGTCGTGGTGTAGGGGTTTTTTCAAAATTTTAATTTTGTGGTTATTTCTAAAGTATTTCACATAAAATATGGAGCCGAGTAGCTACGCGTTCCATTTTCTCTCTTACCACTAAAGTAATAACTACCTAATAAAGTAGGGGATAATGAAACAAATTTGTATTCATTTATTTTATTAATGAAATGACTAGCCTCTACTATAACGTGTCTTATTTGGTACCTAAATATTAGATAATCGTTGCGTAAACAGTCTGTGTCACGACCTTGAATATTGTGATTGTTTCTCTTTCTGGTGGCATCTAAATGGAAGAATTCACGAGCAGTAAGGTGAGTGATTGAGTCTGTGTTTCCGCAAGAGTACAATCCAGGTCTCTTTAAAGCAAGAGTAAATAGGTATCTCTTAGGTAAGCGTGCTCCACCGTAGACCGCATCATCACTTACCATCAGGTGTGATCGTGGTCAAACGTCTACCTATCCATACTAAAAAAGGTAGAAAGAAAATGTAAACGTTCACGTTTGACATCTTTTTAAAAGCTTGAAGAATTAAAATGTATGGAAGAGCTTACGTCTTAAGTGCGATCTTATTAACGTCATTTGTTCGAAACCTATCGTAGAATTAATTTATGAAAGTTCTTGGTTAGGCCATTTTATTATTTAAATTATATATTATATATTTCATGATCTATCTCGACACGCGGTAGCGTGTCAAGCCACGTTCAAGTAACAGAACTGGCGAGCAGCACCATGTGTAATAAGTAAGGTGCATTAGGGTAATTCCGAATGACAGAAATGCTCGGATAATTCCGAAAGGGGAATCTAATGATGAAAATAATGGTGATTTTTATGCGACTTTCCTAATTAGACGACTTTCGGAATTACCCTAATGCACCTTACATAATTATTGTTGTACAGTCGACTACAAAGAGATTCCACTTTTTCACCTTATTACAATGCAATAAGGTGAAAAAGTGGATAAGTACATCTCTTTGTAATCGACTGTACCTATGACAGTAAGTGACACGCGTTTAAAGTCGTGTACCTATTCAAAAAAAATGCATACAATTATAATGGTAACGGTTTGGTAACTAGGTATGCAAAAACTTAAAGTTGTAACATAACTTGAACTATCAATAATTGTGGGTAGCTCGGTTCATACAATTTTATAATATAACACATTATTCGTTGTAAAAAGTGCACTATTTAAATTGTAGGAACTTAACAATAATAATATCTACATAACAGTGATTTTAAATACAATGTCTTTATTTTAAAATCCCTTCAATTCAGTAAAAGTTCATATTATTAAATTAAAACGGGACTTAATCACGTAAAACTTACCCTACCTACCCTTACTTTGAGTCTACCCGTGACCACGGACGTAAGGAATGTATCGTTAAGTATAAGGACAAAACAAACCTCGTCTAAATGTTGACATGTGCATAATTTTGTATTATTATGTTCCAAGAGTATGATCTTAAGGTATTGGTAAGTACTATTTGATATAAGAAGGTCTGATATTTTTTTTATTTTAGGGACTTTAGGTACTTTCATTAAGGTCTAGCAAATAAATTTCGGACAACCCCTATCTGGCTTAATTTGAGAATATTTCAATGACTCTTTGTACGATTTCAACAAACAAAGGTTAATATGCTGCCAAAATATATTCTTTAAGAGTCCTCTTCATGATTTTTCCAATTGGGTACTCGTAGAATAAATGCGGCGAATTTATATAATTTAAAAAAACGCAATTTTGAGCAACGTTCCGGATTGCCGTAAATTTTTGATGCTAGCAGGATGAGAGAAACAGATAAAAAAATTAGCCATAGGCCAAAGTCTAATTGACATTCATGGTGTTTGAACAGTGCTTAAACCAGATCGATATAAATAATGTATGATAGTCAAATTCGACATCAAAGTCGGATTTAGAGTAAGCACCATGCCACATTCTCTAAATGGCCGCCATACACAGATCCTGAACTATATTTTTTTAAATAACAGTGGCTAGACTATGTCCAGATATTCTGCTTTGTGGATCATGTGTCGTTGAGGTTCGCACCATACAATTTTTTTTCGCAATCGTATCGTCTTTTACGCACTTTGTGAATTTTCTAGTAGCATTTGTCCGGAATCGTAATTGGTACTCGGGAGGATTAAGTCAATACTGTCTAAACCATATGCTTTACGTCGAGTTTCTAGGACAAAATGTGTACCTTATTATGTGCCTTATTAAGCCCATGGCTTGTTATAAGAAAAAAATATAATAGCAAGACAGTTTGGCGAGAAACATAAATGTGAAAAATATAATGTACTTATTTGTTAAATAAATAAAAAAATAAATAAATAAATACGGCTACTCAAAGTTGTCTTCATACTTAACGATACAGTCTTTAATGTCATGTCCGAAACGTCGGGTTAAATATAAAACGTAAGTTTTACGCGATTAAGTCCCGTTTTAATTTAATAATATGAGTGAAGATCGTGTTAGTTTAAATCAGTAAAAGTTATAAATTATTTACAACTTTTGGAATAATATTATCCTTAGATTCGAATAAAAAGTTATTAAATATAAAGTCCGGTTATGTAAGTTCATAATATTCAAAAATGTAAAAGAAAAAGTATAACATTTTTTTTCTCATACTCTAGTATTTTTCTTCCTTCATTCTTATACATGTTTCTGTATATAGTTAGAAGCAGTTACAATTTTTATACATACTTAATACATTTTGACATTTTAAAAGCTAGGTAACAAACTCCCTAAACAATAACAAAAATCCTTAACCTATCATCACCTTGTGTTGATGTGGCTGTGATTTAATTCACAATACTTATTTAATTTTAAACATTAATTTTCTAATTATACTTAGGAAAAGTTTTCATCATCATTCTTAGCTATAAATGTGTAGTTATTAATAAAGTATTATCCAAGTCATCGACCAGTAACAAATTAAATATTATGCATATTTGACACACACACTGAGAGAAATTTGCATTGTGAATTTAACAAGTTCGACTTGTTGCGGTTTATCCGTTTGAATCAGCCAAACGTATGTTTAAAACAATATGTGTCAGGTTGTTTTTATAAAATCGACTTGTTGATTCAAATATATTGCCGATTCAAATGACAAGTAGCTTGTTGTTTGAACCAAAGAGCACGTAGGCGCTATTTTAACCAAAAAACTTGTTGAACGAACATGAAAACTGGTTGTATTTTCTCTCAGTGCAGTATTAAATTACAAAATTAAATTTGGTATTTATACATGCTTGTATAGAATGAGCAGTCGATAAGGTTTGGGTACCCTAAATGAGCCTTAACCCCTGGAACGCCGATGTTAAAAATGTGCTACTGAATTAATAATCTTTGATCTGTTTATCAAAGTGCAAATTGTCTGTGACGGATACGGGACAAGGCATTCGAGGGGTTAATGTCTAACATTCGACGCTTTCCACAAACTGGCCGCAAAGCATGGTCTTTCATGGTTGACGACCGGTCTGGCTCAGTCGGTAGTGACCCTGTCTGCTGAGCGGCGGTCCTGGGTTCGAATCCCGGTAAGGGCATTTATTTGTGTGATGAGCACAGATATTTGTTCCTGAGTCATGGATGTTTTCTATGTATATAAGTATGTATTTATCTATTTAAGTATGTATATCGTCGCTTAGCACCCATAGTACAAGCTATGCTTAGTTTGGGGATAAGTTGATCTGTGTAAGATGTCCCCAATATTTATTTTATTTATTTATTTATTTATTTATTTATTCACACATTGCGAATGAGTCCGTGGTCATCGGACTACATCTAGGAACCTTCCAATAGGCCTTCGTCACAGCTCCGCCGCTTGCCGAGCTGGTGGCACAGCTGTGGGGACCCCACGATGTCGCCGAGGAACACGCTCAGCAGGTAGAAGTCCTTCGCTTGGTCGGACGAACGCTTGTAGTGGCTGTGGAGGAGAAAAAACTTTATTTGAGAGAAGACCGCAGCCAAATAGCACTAGACCCTACTCATAGTGTTGTGTTCCTGCCGGTGAGTAAGGCTGCCAGAGCTCAACGAGGGTACGGTATGCTGATGACGGGAGGACTTACGGAACTAACTTGTTCCGTCTATTGTCCTTTGAGTCGTCGGCAACCCAAACCCTCCTTAGAGCTTGTACACTCCTTCTTGCTGTGTACTTAAACACAGCAAAAGGGAATGTCCAAGTTTCTAATGGGGTGGCAACGCGCATGTGACACTGTTTGAGTTGCAGGCGTCCATAGGTTACGGTGACCGCTTTATATCAGGCGGGCCGTATGCTTGTTTGCCACCGACGTAGTATAAAAAAAAAAGTTTACTTTATACGACTTATCGACAAAAGTTATCGGTAAGGTTGAGAAAATAAAAAGTGAGTGAACTGAAAAAAGCATGATCTACTCAAATTATAATGTCAACTTTAATTACAAGTTGGATTCAATCAGTTTATCAATTCATTTTTTTACAGTTTTTAGAAACTTATGTGGAAAAAGTATAAGTTAGGTTATTTTACGGGACTTCAAAAAGTTTATTGTTGGGGTTGAAGAATTATTGCGGTTGAAAAGCCGATACCCGATACCAAATTCAAACAAGGCCGCCGGCCGGTTCAATAGTCATTTGTTATACAAGGGGGCAAAGTTGTATTTTAACGCCGAGTGTGGAATTGAAAAACGATCAAGTGAAAGGATTGTATAGTTGAACCACGAGCGAAGCGAGTGGTTCGAGAATAGAATCCTAAACTTGCGAGTGTTTTAATACACGAGAAGTAAAATACATAATTTGCACCCGCGTGTAATACAAAACTTTTCCCCTCACTATAGCGAGGAAACTACAACGCAAAAAATGCGTTTATCACTGCTTCCAGTACTTCCACAGGTGGTAAATCATCTTTATTACTAGATTCATCTACTTTTATAAATTTTAAAGCAGTTAATTTGACTTTATTCAATGTCAAATTACTTTACCCACTAGTGGATAAAATCCGTTTTTGCCGCTGGTATTAAAGGACAAAACACGTGTTTCCAAGCTAGTGAGGGAAAAATTATATATCGTCAACTTTAATTAATGAGCAAAGTGAAATAAAACCGCAAGTTGGGCAAGTTGTTTGTAATCAATTTATCAATTAAGTACATACTTTTTTTTTATAATATTTTCTTGTATAAAAAGTTTATATATACAATAGGTACTATTACTTACTTATAACTATACCTTTTGAATGACAAGTCAAAATACTTTCACGAATAATACTAATTCACGAAGCAAGGCTACGTTGAAAATTGAATACCACATACTTAGGTATTTTATCATTGCATTATAGTAAATTATTATTATCATTGCATTATAGTTAATTTCTAGTATGTAAAGCTGAAAGTATGAAAGCTTGCTTCTGATGTTACGCGAAGCGTGGAAATAATTATTTAATATTTTCACGATTTCATCAGGAAGGCACACAGTCATGAGCACGTATGCCCGAGATTGCTCACATTCCGACCTAATAATCGCATCCCAGCGTCGCTTGCAAATGTTCTAATATGGGGAAATGGGGTGAAATAATCGTTTTAGGCTGGAGACAAATCACGCGAAATCTTTTTATATGAATAGGAATTTGGGATAGAACATTAGTAGACATTATGTAAAGGTTTACAAACATGTAAACCCTTATTAGTCTGGTTTAGGGCCAGTTGCATCAACCACATTTGACAGACACATCATCGTCACGCAGCTGAGGTCTATGGAACTCCCCATACAATAAAATTTAACGAATGCTTTAACGGTGACAAACGGTTTGGTGCAACCGGCCCTTAACGTAACAAAAGTCACAAAATAGCCTTTCAAAAATAATTATTTGTTTTGATTTATCAACTACTATCGGATGAACCCTTTAGTGAAAAAATACTTCATACATACCATTCACTGTTCTTTGACCACACTAACCAATATTTGACCAACACTAACCAACGTGCATAGTTACAGGGTAATTTAAATAAAAGCTTGTTAAAATGAATAAAGGAAAACAGGAACGTTTTCATACAGAACATTAATCAGCCCAAGTGTCCAGATAACAGCCACTTTTTTAACCTCGTAGATACGCGAACTAAAAACAGTAATGTAACTTAGCACAAAATGTGCAACATCTGGTATTGTACAGACTGAGATAAACAAACAGTATAACAGACTTATCCAAGAGTGAACCAAGTGGCGCTTAGTTAGAGTCGTCTATGTGAAGCAGTGAACAGTGAAAGTGGCTGGCGGATTATTGCATAAGACTCGCCACAAATGCAGTTCAACTAGCCGAGCTGTGCTGGGCTGGGATCGGATTGGTTTGCTCATCTCATGTAAGAACGCAACACTGAACTGGGTATGTGGGTGCAAAAGTAGGTCGTACACATACGTATGACGGTACAACGGCTATCGTTTACTTTTATTTTAATTTTATTGGCTTCGCTGTAATACTGAAGGGTCTTCATAAAATAGAAGGATCTGATAAAATTAAACGACGATTGTTGCCAGCTGTATAATGTCACCTGTGCTGTGGCGTCATACCTAAACGTGTGCATTTAAACCAGTAAATAAAATATGTAAAAAAAAATATTGAAAAAATATTTAGGATCATGATATTAGGAACAACATGATGTAGTTAAGAAATTTATGTTCCAATCAACTAAATATATGGAACAATACATAGACGTACACAGAGACGTCAAACATATATTTTTAATTTTTATTTTGTTACAAAAGGACAAAATCAAAACAAAATAAGTTCTTTCGGTCTTTAGAGGCTAAAATAAATACGACGAGTAATAATCAATGCCACATTTAGGTACGCTAAATTAATTTGAATTATCATTTCTTAATTACTTAAATTGAAGGTTAATTTGGTTGTTTTCGATTGTGCAATACAGAGTGGGGCCTGTAACAAAGGCGAAGAATTGAACTGTAGGCTATTCTCCTTATACTGATCAACATTTGTTCAGTGACTTTTAAAAATTATGAAGTCTTTAAATTTTTAATTTTTCATACAAAATAAATATTAGCTTCAATGTACGCCATTATTGTTGTCATTGACGTTGTCTGTCACACGTTAGACTTAACAGAATTCGCAATATATTACCTCTTAGAAAAAACTTTCAAGGGTAATAAAAATCAAAATACAAGTTATTTTTAAAAGTCGCCGAACAAATGTTGATCAGTATAAGGAGAATAGCCTAGAGTTCAATTCTTCGCCTTTGTTACAGGCCCCACTCTGTATTTCAAATAACCAATCGATTAGGCTAAACTCAACAAACAGGAATTTTGATGTGCTAAGCCTGACGGTAGCGGCTGAGGCTAAGTCAAGGTAGTTTAAAAATACGGGTAAAATATATAGGTATTTTCATATTATATTTACCTATCTTTTATAGCTGTTGTAAGTGTTCTGACTTCCAAAAATTTCACTGCGGAACCCAGTTCTCAAAAATTGACAATTATAAGTTAGTTCGACAATAAGATGTTTAGCAAATCACATTTATTATCTCACGCAGTCCCAAATTCAATATAAGTCATTTGAAATAGACCTGCGCAAACATGATAGTACTCCCAAAAACACGCATACTGTGTATTTTGTGTAGAAAACAGAAGTTCTATATAAGTAACTAAATATTATTCGTAACCTTTATAAAGTTTGCAAAAGTCCATAATGAGTTATTTCTTTACAAACAATAATAACCGGTTTAATCTGCGAATCAGGAAGTTTCCTAATTAGGAGTTTCTTTTTGTTAGTCAGGCGAGATTCCACGAACCTTGGGGCGATTTCACAACGCTAAAGCCCTGTAATCGTTACTAGTGTTTAGCATGACTGCTCGTGATTCACATGTCATGGCCATGCTACTATGTTGAGGTGACCAAAATTAACAAGGACTTTGTAAATATGTACTTTACTTCGACCTTGGTTTCATGACCTTGATTCATTTATCAATTTAAAAAAGTTCACCGACTGGTAAAGGCTCTTTTGATTTTTCGGACACGGATGAAAAAGTTGCTTTTTCATACAAATTTAAATTTGATGACCTTAGCTGGCTGGCAAAATTTACCTTTAATTGATGGTTTTCAACCATAAATGTTTAGTAACTGATGGAATGCATTTAGTTTGATGTTTAACAGTAAGTATTTTCTTCATGTTGGTGTGGTGAACAATTTTGTGTTCCATTCGGTGACAAATTAGTTGAACCCGCGTACCTTGCAACCCTCAAAATTCCACTTTATGCAGCTCGTGGTTAAATATTGGAATTGTTCGCTTACTCGGGTATCAATATTGGCACCAGCGGTTAAACAACTTTGCCCCTTATAAAACAAAAAATGATTTTATTAAAAAAGCATATGCAAAAATAGACGATGATTATTATTATAGGGACCCGTATTTTATCGCATATGCAGGCCCAATTCACTTGTATCATCATTACATAACCAAGGTCGCCATAATGTTTTCCGAACGCGTAGCGTTGCAGCTTGCAGCCAAGCCAACGACAGTGCGTGGCTCGCGATGACCCGCGTTGCGTAGCGTTACGTCGGCGACCCACTTGAGATAGGGCTGTCACTGATTTGTTACTCGTCTAGTCTGTCTAGAATATTCCATACCTAATTAGAACATGAACGTGTTATTAAGTGGTAAGGTAACATTTCCAACTTCAGTATCGTTAGTAAGTGGGACATTGACGAAGCTGATGCATGACGTGTTGTTGAATGCATTAGCGTGTTGAGTGGTTTGACGCAGTTTGCTGTTGCGTAACGTTACGTAGATGTCGTATTTACAATATTATAGGGCTTTCATTATCGTTTTGTTTGGTACCTAGCTTGCCCACTTAAGGGTTATAAATCATAATAATTCAAAACTGTCTAAAACGTGTATAAGCATTCAAAGAGCTAATTTAATTTATAACTTTTTATGTCATAAAAACGAACATATTATAATATACGTTTTTTGCTTTTGCCCATTATATTTTTATTTTGACTCATCATACGATCGCTTCATTCCTAGGGTACCCTCTACCATTTTTACAAAGTGCATCATTTTTCCTACTTAAAACCATGTAATTTTGAAAAGAATTAAATTTTCATTTAGCTCCACGCTCGTCCGCGCTAACTAATAGAATTACCAGCGATCGACAACCCTACAGCCTCGAGTTCACTGGACACACTTTGCTGCATTCTTTAACGAACGGCAATTTAGCCAGTCGCTGGCCTGGATACTCGGTCCGGCTCGGACATGGCATTGAAATGCCCAATTTGCATGCCGTTTGGTAATTCTCAGCGTGGTGCATAAAACAGCCGGGTCAAGGACGGACGCTTGGGGAAATTGTATACAACCTATGAAACATTAATAAATCGTAGTAGGCTATTTTATGATGATGATGATTTTATCCTGTTGTTCATCAGGGACATAGGGCTCTCAGGAAGGATTTCCACTGTTCCCGGTCCGACGCGGCCTCCTCCAGGCTCCAGTAGGCTATTTACTAAATTTAATTTTCATTCCGCTAGACCTGAAGAAAATCATTGTCTTTCAATTAAACTAGTGAGTACCTATGTAACTGCCTCTTACACGGTTACTAGATATTATTTTTTAATAAAAATACCTTTTATAAAAATAAATAAAATAAAATAAAATAAAATAAAATATCTTTATTTCAGACCAAAGTCCATACAGTGAGCAAATACATTTTTAAAAAATTTATAAAGTCAACGCATAGTTTTATATTTTTTTAATAACGGCAATAGAATCGATAATGAAAAATCAGTTCGGAGGCCACATGGTGGCCATGTCTAAAGGTGAAGAACTTACTTTCCAACCTCTTCAACGTAAAAGCACACTTATTGTATGTCAAGGACAGCTGCTGTGACTTATTATTATGATGCAACGGTAGATTCTTTATAATTATTTAGCATTGATGACTATTCAATTAAATCATTTGCCACCAAGTTATGACAAGTCATTTCATACCCACTTAGGACATACTAATATGATTAGTTTACTATTGGCTATGTACATATTTTAACAATGATTTAAGATACAGTGTCTATTTATAGACTTCGGTTTTAGTTATTGGATTTTTATTTTTATTCGTCCGAAATAAAAAAAAAATATTTTTATTTATTTATTACGTTTTTTTTATTTAAACTTCCCAGGAGTTCCCAGAGCATTAGGTACATTATTTCGTTCGCTCGAACACACATGCGCATGCGCCGAATTCGCCCACGATGTACTTCAAATTATAATTTCAAACATTTACGATTAAAAAATAGTTGTTCATCCGAAGACGTCCGGCTAATCCATTTGCAGTTTAGGATTCCGTTGAGCACGCGCTGCTTAAATGCGCACACACTCACTCAAACACGCACGCGCGCGCGCCTAATCCGCCCACGACGTACTTTAAATGATGATGTCAAACATTTACAATTCAGAATAAAAGATGGTATTTCACCTGAATACGTCTGGCCAGTCCATCTGGGTTTAGGATTGCGCTGCGCACGCGCCGCGTAATGCGCGCACACGCGCTCGAAGACGCACGCGCGCGCGCCGAATTCGCCCACGATGTACTTCTCCACCTCGGCCGCGTCGAACGGGTCGGTGTCCGCGGCTAGCTGGCGTCGGCTGCGCGAGCGGTATGTGGCTGAAACGATGAACACAACCATTTAGAGCATGTGTTGAATGAAGCGAAGGGATGTTTTCCCTTCTATTAAATGTATTAAAGTTTCAATTGAACCCATAGTTGGTTTGAGAAACTTTCAAAGAAAAACGTCAATTTCAACACTGAAATCCGATACATATATCCAAATCTAGCTAGTCAAGAGCATTAGTTTGACTAAGATACCTAAATTGAAATCGGCTAAGAATAAAACATTATTCGATTTTTTAAAGTTAATTTTGAGTTAAGTAGCTTCAGTGTGTGCGATTTTGATAAACTTAAAAATAATTCTGTGATTTCGAAACCAATGCTGCTACCGTGCACAGTAACTCAAAAATCATAAGAACAAAAAGTAAAAAATCGCCCTTCTAAGTCACAAGTATAAATAATAATCAGTATAAATATTTAGTAACCGATGAAAATTACTATTTAAACGGAACAAATTTGAAAATCTGAATAACAATGAAATAATCTGTCTCGGACCGTTTAGATTTTTTGGCTAATTGTTATTGATCTTGAGTACCACAGCTTTTTTGAGCCATATTGAAAGAGGCCGTTTTTAGTAATTTTTGATTGGCTCTAGCGTCTTTTAAAATAAAAATAGCAAAAAAATCAAAACGGTCCGACACAGATAAAAATAATAATAATCTGTGTTGAAAAAATCATTGCTCTATCTTCAAAAACCAGGGAGGAAATAGTCGAGAGAGTTTGTATAGAGAATTGACCTGTCTCGTATCGTCTTAATCTAACCTCTTACGTTTCAAGAACGATGTGGTATAAGTGACTAGTAAAATCGTGAAAGTTGAATATAAACATTACGTTTACATTATAAACATAATGTCTTGAAATGTCTGATTGACAAAAAAAAATAACACCCAAAACAAATACATGTAGAAGAATTTATCCAGGAAAGAACATTACAACTTATAAGTAAGACAATTTTCAACGAAGATAAGTTGAAATGAAATGAGTAGTGTATTTTCAAAAAAGGTTACTTCTCTATGAAAACCATACATAAATAAGCCCTTTTTTTCAATTCAAAATATCTTTATTCATGTAGGCCTAGTTACAAGCTCTTATGAATAGTTCATTACATATATATTATGATCTTAATCTAACCTAATTATCAGAGCAATTTATTGTTGTAAATTATTGTTCATAATAATATTGAGTCTATAATATACAATTTCATATAAAAATAATCGTTAAACAAAAAATATATAATTAGGTATATGTATATATAAAAATACATGTCTAGAATATTTCTAGGAAAAATCCAATGTCCAAAAAAATACAATATTAATTTCATCAACAATAATAATAATAAAAAACGTAAAAATAAGAACCCATTTCGAATAACAATTAATCCCACGTTGTTTTATCATTCATGTAGTCTTGTGTTGTATAATAAGCTTTGGAAATGAGTACACGCTTTACATGATTCTTAAATTTATTAATTGACAAGTCAGTAATATGATTCGGAAGTTTATTATAAAATCGAACACAATTACCCATGAATGATTTTTTAATTTTACAGAGCCGTGTGAAGGGCACCGCGAGTTTATGTTTATTTCTAGTATTTATATTATGTACATCACAGTTTTTCTTAAAATTACAAATGTTTTTATGTACATACATAATATTCTCATAAATATATTGACAATGCACTGTCATTATATTAATGTCCTTAAATTTATCTCTAAGTGAGTCTCTATGGTTCATTTTATATATTGCTCGAATAGCCCTCTTCTGCAGAATAAATATGGTATTTATCTCTGAAGCACTGCCCCAAAGTAAAATACCATATGACATAATGCTGTGAAAGTAACTAAAATAAACTAATCGAGCTGTTTTCACGTCTGTTAACTGACGGATCTTGCTCACTGCAAAAGCTGCAGAACTAAGTCTATTCGAGAGGTTAACAATATGGGGACCCCACTGAAGTTTAGAATCTAAAGTTATACCAAGAAAAACTGTACTATCTACCAGTTCTAATTCCTCATCCTTCACCCCTTTTGAAAGTACAACGGTCAAATGACCTCAGCTTATCAAAATCGTTTTCTGCCTTGTTGAGCTTTGCCGGGTAGGCTAATTAAAACTTCACCGTCCCTGTCTGAGACTGTTAAGTCCTCTTAAGCTCTATCGAAAACTGTGACTTTGGTGGTAGATTCGTTATTTTAATTTACAATTTCATTATTACCTATAGACGGATATTATTTTCCATCGTTACCATCCATCTTAACGGCTTTAATTTGTTTGGCTTCTTTCTGTAAACTTATTTTCTTAATGAAATACCCAAGATATTACATATTTGTTTCATCTTGTATTGCTGTTGATACCCCAAATAAAAAAAAAAAACATGAACAGAGCAGGGAATATCAAATCAAAACCAATTAATACTAAACATCTAAAGAATGACGACATTGACGACGGCTTCTGGTTTATTTTATCTCAAATTCCTGTGTTCCGTAATTGGAAATCTATTCAAGTTGTAATGTAATAGGCAAAACCGCTGTTACACAATTTGATCTGCCATCTACCATTTCTTGAGATTATCTGACAAACTTGCATTTCCGTTAATTCGAGTATTTATCTACCTGTCTGTTTCCTGAGCCACACATTTCTTGTTTTTGAAATATTGACTAGCAGTTCCAATTCTTTCAATGCACTTTCGGTAAACAGATATGTGCGTTTATAAAATAAAAATTGTTTCTGTATCTAATATCTACATTCTAATACATGTGGTATTGTGTATCAACTACGTATCAGCTTACTTACATATTCAAAAGGTGTTTAAGTGCATGTTTTTGTACGTACCTAAAAATACATACATACATATAATCACGCCTGTATCCCATAAAGGGGTAGTCAGAGCACATGAACTAATAAGTTTCAGTGCCACTCTTGGCAAAAAGGAGTTGAAGGAAATCTAAATTGTGACATTGCCTCTCGCCTACGCCACAATTTAACCCATATCCCACAGTCGACTTCTACGATACCCATGGGAAGAAGGGGGCAATTCTTAATCCTTCACCACACATAAGTGTTATATTATGCATATATTGCGTATACCTATAAATAGGTATTTATG
The DNA here is from genome assembly GCF_023078275.1 of Leguminivora glycinivorella. NCBI lineage: Eukaryota > Metazoa > Arthropoda > Insecta > Lepidoptera > Tortricidae > Leguminivora > Leguminivora glycinivorella. The sequence goes on from NC_062971.1 coordinate 8,067,968, forward strand.
TAAATATTTCACAACTTTGTGATGATGCATCGTTGTGCAAAGTCTTGTTTTTAATTGCATTATGAAATAGAGTAGTAAAATATCCATAATTTTAATCTAAAACTACGTTGTAAATGGTATTAGATACCGTTTTATGAACTTGAAAAAAAAATAAACACTTATTAATTTCAGAACAGATCATTATTATTTTAAATCTATATTAGTTGTATTTAAATCCGAAAAGTAATTTAGCGTCAATTTGTTTTATTATTATCATAAATTTGGCTTCGCTTTGTTCTCACCACTCAAGCTAAATGGAAGCCTGTTAAATAAGAAAATGAGTTTAATAGTTTTAATCTCTATCAGGCGAGTTTACAGCGGAGGTCGCCGGAAACTTGGCTATGAATTATGGCTCTAGTGTTTTATCGCCTCTCAAATCATCTTCAAACAGCCTTTGAAAAACGTGGCAGATAGCTAGTAAAAAAGAATGCCCTATTTTAAATACTAATTAATTATTAAAACTAATCTATCTTAATAATACGTTTTAATATTTTACTGTGTGCTAGTTTTTAAGTCCTAGTCTGTAAGTGCTTACATTGCTGTGCCCCAACGGGGTTTATGCTGGAACCTAAATATGTATTATAAAAGCTTGTAAAACCCATAAAAGCAATAAATCAAATAAATGAATTATGAATTATGAATTAATATAAGTTGGTAATAAGTTTTTCGCCACACCAACTGATAAAGATCAATTTCGCTATTCGAAAACGGATAGCAAAATTGTATTTTATCCACAAGAGTACAAAGTAATTTCATACAAATTTTAACTTGATGTCTTTAGCTGGCTGGTAGAATTTACTTATAAATGACGATCGTGAATCATACTAATATTATAAATGGGAAAGTGTGTGTGTCTGTTTGTTTGTCCGTCTTTCACGGCAAAACGGAGCGACGAATTGACGTGATTTGTTAAGTGGAGATAGTTGAAGGGATGGAGAGTGACATAGGCTACTTTTTGTCTCTTTCTATCGCGAGCGAAGCCGCGGGCAAAAGCTAGTTTTGCATATATTTGATGAAATTGATTCAATTTGATTTTATTATTATTTAATCGTATTCGTATGGCATAAATAGGTTCACAGGTATAGAGTCATAAAAAGTATGTCACAAAATTGATGTCCAAGGTTCTCAGCCATTGAGCTGCGTCAGGAGTGATTCAATTTGATGTTTTACAGTTAGTATTTTGTTCGTGTTGGTGTGGTGAATAATATTGTGTTTCAGTCGGTGGCAAAGTTTGTTTAAACTACATGCCAACCCTTGCAACGCTCAAGATTCTACTTTTTGAATCACTCGCACTCACTATTACGCTCGCGGTTCAATATTGGAATTTTCGCTTGCTCGGGTATCAATAGTGGCACGTGCGTTAACAATAACTTTGCCCCTTGTAAAACAAATAACTATTATTGAAACCAACTAAAGACGGTTAAACACATAAATGTAACGTTTCTCAGCGTAACTACGAGTAGGTAGGTACTAAGTAGTCTAAGTACCCATATGAATCTTACAAACTACCTACTGCTTACTTATAAATTTTAGTCATTTTTACTATTTTTGCTTGTAAGTACCTTTTTTTTTGATAATTACATCGTACGAATATGAATTTCCTTTTGAAATGTGTCTCTTAATAATTCAGCTAAATACAAACATGTGCCTACATTATAGCAGCAGGATTCGAAGCTGAATTGCAATTCACGAATACGTAGTCAAATTTACATGCACTAATTATTATGCACATATAAGTTATTATGGCTTGCATTGCATAAGACTAGGTAATAATGATAAGGTTGGTATGTTATGCTATCTCGATTTGTTTGTATACATACTTTGCGACTTACATAAACGAATACAATAGGTACACGAGTAACTTAATAAGTAGTATTGCATATCGACACATAATAATATCGCCACTGAAAAAAAAACTCGTACTTATCTTCTTCTGTCAATGAAAAGAGCCGTAGTAAATAAATAAATAAATAAATAGTATAGGACATTCTTACACAGTTTAACTGAGGCCCACGGTAAGCTCAAGAAGGCTTGTGTTGTGGGTACTCAGACAACGATATGTTATATATATATTAGGAACAAATATCTGTGCTCATCACACAAATAACTGCCCTTACCGGGATTCGAACCCGGGACCGCGGCGCAGCAGGCAGGGTCACTACCGACTGCGCCAGACCGGTCGTCAATTATGTATGGGGGATGCATATTGTAGGGTTACTGCGTTTCAACTTTGAGTAGCAGTTTTTCAAAGTAGTGACGATTTATGTTCCTCTATACGAGTAATAATAACTTATGTCTGTTCACAAAGCTATAATACCAGTACCGCAAACCACACTGGTAATTAGATCGTTATCGGATTTGTCACTCTTCAAATCGATATAATTTACTTGTTACTGACCATTTCTTCCCAATAAACCATTTCAACATTATACCTGTAAGTAAGTACTACATTTGTACTCGTAAAATCGACTTGAAAGATTTTTCTTACTATTGAGTACCTACGTGCATTACAAATGTTGATACATGTATTTTAAAGGTGATAATTTTTACTGTCTCGTCTTAGCTTTAGTATAATAAATAATTAGTGCACTAGCGTGCATGGGTGTTGCTTATTTTATATAATTTAAAATGTTATAAATGTCTCACCCCCTAAAATTATTCTCTGTCACTAAAACACGTTGGTAATATTTTTTTCTGAATTTTCCGTTACATTTTAGAAGTCGCTGCTACACATTGAAAATTTAGATTTATCATACAAACTGAAAGTCTCAATGCATTGTATGTGCAGTACTATGAATGCCATTAGGAATGGGTTATACAAGTCCTTGATTGTGATCACTGATCAAACCAGTGTGTCTGGTTGTAGACGCTGTGGTTTATGTCTGAGTAATGAGGCGTCTGACACGTACTATCAGTTGATATATAGGTATCTGTGGTCCGTAATGCCAGTACGATTATTATCGACGTTTATTTATTGACTGTATTGTTTATCCTATCCCAATAATTACTTACTAAAATATGTCATATACATGGAATAAAATCCCAAGGCCTCCAAATGTCGCGAGCTTTGTATAAGACATTTATTTCGATTTATAGTTTAATAGCGTGTCTACTTAAAATAATAGTGTGTCTTCTTCAAATAAAATAAAAAATATTTTCTATAGTAAATTGTTGTGTTCTTAAACTGCAAATAATTATTGTTTTGAAGCTTGCAAAATCCTTCAAAAAGTACTGAGACATTTTTCTTAGGCAACTATTTAAATGAGCACCAAAAAAAGTTTTGGTACCCCAACCATTGCGACCAAAAAAAGTAGTTGAGCACCAAAATAATGTTACTTAAAATTATACAACTGCCACCAGTTTTAGTAAACCGTTTACATTAAATAGTAAAGTAGCACCAAAAATAGTAAATGAGCACCAGATTTTGAGCCCCAAATTAATGCACTTTTGTAACCTAAATAAATAATGCTTTACCAAAAAATATGCATATAGGTATATTACCAAATATAATAACACCAAATTTAGTAGCTCCTCACGATAAACCCCCTGCACACCGCACCTCATGCACAGCGCTTTTGACCAGTCTCATGAGACAGCGAAGCGATCCATAAACAGACGAACTGCTCCTAAAAAGTGGGTTAGGTTAGGTTAGAACTGCGACCAGCATACAAACGAACTGCTACCAAAAAGTGGGTTAGGTTATTAGGTTAGAACTGCGACCCCTACACAGAAGAACTGCTACTAAAAAGTGGGTTAGGTTAGGTTAGAACTGCGACCTCTACACAGACGAACTGCTACCAAAAAGTGGGTTAGGTTAGGTTAGAATTGCGACCCCTACACAGACGAACTGCTACGAAAAAGTGGGTTAGGTTAGATTAGAACTGCGATCCATACACAGACGAACTGCTACCAAAAAGTGGGTTAGGTTAGGTTAGAACTGTGACCCACACACAGACGAACTGCTACCAAAAAGTCGGTTAGGTTAGGTTAGAACTTCGACCGGACAAAGACAAACTGCTACCAAAAAGTGGGTTAGGTTAGGTTAGAACTGTGACCCCTACACAGACGAACTGCTACCAAAAACTGGGTTAGGTTAGGTCAGAACTGCGACCCCTACACAGGCGAACTGCAACAAAAAGTGGGTTAGGTTAGGTTAGAATTGCGACCCCCACACAGACGAACTGCTACCAAAAAGTGGGTTAGGTTAGGTTAGAACTGCGACCCCTACACAGACGAACTGCTACCAAAACCTGGGTTGGGTTAGGTTAGAACTGCGACCCCTACACAGACGAACTGCTACCAAAAAGTGGGTTAGGTTAGGTTAGAACTGCGACCCCCACACTGACGAACTGCTACCAAAAAGTGGGTTAGGTTTAGGTTAGGTTAGAACTGCGACCCCTACTCAGATGAACTGCTACCAAAAACTGGGTTAGGTTAGAACTGCGACCCCTACACAGACGAACTGCTACCAAAAAGTGGGTTAGGTTAGAACTGCGACCCCCACACAGACGAACTGCTACCAAAAAGTAGGTTAGGTTATGTTTGAACTGCGACCCATACACAGACGAACTGCTACCAAAAAGTGGGTTAGGTTAGTTTAGAACTGCGACCCGTATACAGACGAACTGCTACAATAAGTGGGATTGGTTAGGTTAGAACTGCGACCCCCCCCCCCCACACAGACTACTTTTAGGCCAATAGTATTTGAGTATCATGGTTTGACAACGATTATTTTGGGTGTTATGTACTTTAATAGCACGGCAAAATCTTACAATTTTGGTTTCCATTTACATTAAAATGGTGTTTTAATGTTGGTGATCATTTTACAATTTTTGGGTAATTAGTTATTATTTCTTTAACAAAAGTTACAATATTTGGTTATCAATTTTCATTAAATTGGTACACTGATTTTGGTGCTCATTTACTAAAATTGGTGCTAGAATGGATTTTATTTGGTGTGAAATGTTACTAAATTAGGTGCTCAGTTAAACATAAGCCTTTTTCTTACGCTAACCAAAATCCTCGGACACTATAGGTGGACTGGTGGATTCTCAGAAATTGAGACCCAAAAATTAGTGACTATTTTTAACAAAAAGTTAACTCGCTGTCACTTTTGTGACGACAATTAAGCATGAAATCTGTATAAAATTAAACTTTTTCACCTTCTAAATGTAGATTGTAGTAGCTTATAGTTTATGTAATTAATTCAAAAACAAAATTTTATTGAAATCACAAAACTGACAACGAGTTAACTTTTTGTCAACAACTGTCACTAATGTTGGGTCCCAAGTTCTGAAAATGCCCAGATATCTACTTACTTTAAATAGGTATGTTTGTTTCGCGTGTTTGCAAATAAATCAACTATTATCGTTGTATTACATGCCCATTATTTTCTTACATATGACCTTCAACGTTGAAATCGTGCCAAATAATTATAATTATTGTATATTACGAGTACATAAGTTACGTAGCATACGTAAATAAATATAATAGCAAAAATACCTAGATTCATCTAGTTTCAATAACTTCCATAAGGCATGTGTGGTAAACATGGAAAGTAAGGTCATTCGCACACATATTAATAAATGCCCATACCAGGCTTCGAATCCGACAATTCCGACATCACCTGCTTCAAAATGACGATTACTACACTACTGACAGTATTGTACTGACCAGCTGTCGTATTCAAATCGTGTTTTTCAGATGCGACTTGGATGTGTCTACCATATGACACTGTTCGGTCAATGGCATATGTCACGTTTCTTCTAACAAAAACGTTGAAACCTTCTTTCGGCATAAAAATGCATGGGTGTTTTTTTCGAAAGCTAGAATGAACTTAGAAGTACGAATATGAGTAAGAATGTTACTCAATTTTAATAAGCAGTTACTTTAAAACGACTTTAAAGATAATTGGAATCGTTACAACGCGCGAGCTCAATTCTTTACCCATTCAATGAAACATGAAACTAAAAGTAAACTTGCGGTAGTTAAATGAAACTGAAAGTATGGCAACGGCGCATGTAGTTTGTGTACAAATCATACTACTTCCTACATTATTTGGTGCTGTCCACGAGCTGTCGAATAATCTTCTAAGATATATCGGTTTTTACAGCTATAATTCCAATCCTATAATCTAGTATTTTGTAAGGTCATCTGGTCTGGTACCTGCTATCTATAATAGTGGCATATTCTGATTGTAATAACATGTTATAAAATTTGTTACAGGTTTGTTATGGATAGAATGTGTAACTGACAGAAATTACATTTTCTTGAACCTTTTGACACTGCTAACAGTTGTATCAGTGTTAAGATAATAGCTGACTGTTCATAATTTTGTTTTTTGCTTTGTATAATAGCATACATTTACCTAGAGCCTAACTTATTCTTATTACCATATTTACTGTACCAACCTGGACTTAGAGAGTATGAAAGTTTCTTCAAAAAGTTTGTGAGTCGCACACTCAAGATGATGACCGGGAAACCCACTAACTGCACCGGCAGTTCAAACGCCGCGTCTTGGCTGTTTACATCACCGCAACAACTCAACAATATCACCAGTAGACTAGTCGTGTATAATATTTTACTCCACTCCATTGCAGACTAGTATTAAATCAAAAACTAAAATACAACTAAGTTAAAAGAAGACGTTAACTGCTAATTTGTAGTCAACAGTTTCACAACACTTCTAATGTCTATTGTCAAAGCGTCACATGCAATAACAGAACTCACGAAAGTTTTTGAATTTCAATAAAGAGCGTTCGAAATTTGAATTTTCGCGCGCCCGCGAAAGAGGTCCCGTTGTAACCCTTTTCTATGTTCGCGCGTGAAAGCCGGTGCAGTGTGCCAAACTAGCTCGTAGTACGGCTCGGATTGTACTGGAATACGTGACAGCGTAACACCTTTCCCGCCGGTCTTTATGTTGGTCAATCGAACTCTTATGTCATAATGCCGGTTGATCCCCATTACCGCTGCGTTTCGTAAAAAATATTGTAAATAAACTGCGTGCTCTACTCTACTCTGTTAAGCAAGTCTTTTAGTTTGCAAAAGTTTGTTTTATGTCTTCCTAGTAACTTTAGCAAAAAAATGTCTTTGCTATATATTATATATGTTTTATTTGTTTATACAATACGGATCAAAGTCTTACCTGGATTTAAGGCGTAAGACAGTTTCTTAACGAAATTAGTAAGTCTCACGGCCAAAATAATAAATGGGAATCCCACTAATTGCACCGGCAACTCAAATCCCGCTTCTTGTCCAGAACCTTCAAGAACGAATTGGAACACTAAAAATGAGATCACTGTCCAAACGTACCACAATTTAATCAATTCCATCTTTTTCAAATGTGAATATGATCCGAAAGTGTCACAAACTGTCACAGAAATTAAAATTTTATTTTAAAATTCGAACATTGACACTGCATATCACGATAGTCTCTTGTTTCCATCTGAAAAATTTAGCACACACGGTTTAGCAACACACCGACCTTAGCTTAGAATCTACGTGGTACTGGCCGCCAGACCGACAAGGCATAAAATTTCGAAACACAGTGATTACCATTTAGAGGGCTATTATTTAATCACCTGTCGTGACACAAGGTTAAATGTTTATATATTTAAAATGTTGAATTACGTGTCTGCGCGCAAGCTGTCATAGAGATCACTGCGCTTAGCTGAGAAGCATCATAGTTCGTGTATCTCCCCGCTTACTTCCCTAATTACCTGTGTGAGTAACATGTAATTATTCGGCATTTGAAACTTTGCTTAATTGTTTTGTTATCCGTTGACTAAACAAGAAACTGACCTGCACAACACGGAATGGTTAATCCCCATCCCATCCCATGTCGGCAGACTTATACTCTTATTTTGAATTAGCCGGAATTATTGTAAACAAAAGTGTGGCCGGTGCCAGGGGCGGCTCACTCCGCGATTCTATCGCCGCGCTACAAGTACATGCTGGCGGCCGCGAGTTCGCGGCCTAATCAGGGGTGGCGCGAGTTCTCACGGAACGCACGTTCGCACTTTCTATTGTTACTTTACGTCTCGAGTTTTTTATAAAGTTTTATATGCGATGTCCGCGTGTGAATGGCTAATGGTGCTTAGATAAATAGACATCATGAATAAAATAGGACAATCTTACACAGATCTACTATTGATTAAGTCCCACGGAAAAGTTCACTGAGGCTTGTGATGTTGGGACTTAAACAAAAATATATACCCAAGACTGGAATATAATAGCATAACATTTCATCTGAAGTATTAATTCGTTTTAATCCATAGGCAACCCTATCGTCCGACGCTGCGCACGTGCGGCTCGTTTCTTTGTTAGAATTTTGTAGGCATTTAAAAGGCGGCATTTCGTGAACATCAAAGCAGTGGGCCTTCTGTACTTGTACTATTATATATTCTGTGCCGGTGCTATAAAAAATTTGCACCATTCGAGGTATTAAAATTGCCGATATTTTACAGGTTTATTAAAAATCTTTACATATTCCATTACACAAATAATGACCCGAAAATTTTAAACTATTTATTTATTTATTTTGAAAAAAAAAAAAAAAACAACTTAAACGAAAAATAAATTTAAAAACACTAAACGTTTTGGTATATTTATTGAAATTAAAAAGCCGTTTTTGTCGGGTAGTTTGTTTATTGCACTGGTATCACTGTGGAAATGTACCTGGGCGACCAAGTAGCGGGCCGCTAAACATTATTTTTTAGCAACTTTTGAGACTAGGTGGCAGTGATTTTTAATTACTAATTAAAACCGTCTTCTTCAAATGCGATGGTGATAATAAGGTAGTTATAAATTTAATTATTGGTTTTGTAAGTATCTGATATGACAGGACTTCGTCTATTTTGGACCGATTTTTATATTGACTTGCATTGGATCATAACATAATATAACAGTCATTGTGTTCGATCACTTCACGATTTTAAGTATGTAATAGAGTGATCGTTAATAACTGGTTAATAGTAATTTGATTTTTTCTCGTCCCTTACTTTGAGAACCCCTGACTTGAGCTACACGTGTTACTTTGACAGTGACAGCAGTTTGTTTACGTTTATTCCGTTCAATTCGTAATGGGACTATAGGTGGGTAATTAAGATTTAAAAGTGATTAAAATTGTGCACATAGCCATTCTTCATGTAAGCATATTCTGGTGTATTGAGGTTACTAGAACCATTTATTATAACTCAATTTACTTAATGATGAGCTTCACCAATAGTTCGATCGAGCGATTCCGGCCAACGTTCGGCTCGCATTGCACTGGCTATGTAGCAATTATTAGGGTTGATACAACTTGACATCCCTTTGCGTGCGCTACCACAGGTTCGATAATTACCTACGTGATTTTTGACAACCCTAAATATTCAAAAGAGATAGTGTTATTAGAAAGAGACAAAACGATACAACCCTGAATTAATGTCAAACATTGATTTTGTGAGAAGTGTCCTTTCTATACGTAATTCTGTGGTAGCACAGTGGCCAGCAACAGCATAATCTTATGCTCAAGGTCATATTGTTTCGTAAAGTACTAGGGGTAAATAACAATTTAAAGTACAATCTTACGTCTTGAATAAGAATGTACCCAAAGTAAATTGAATTGTCAGGAACCTTTGCCCTAGAATAAAAATTGTTTTAAAAAGGATCATAATTGGACCATTAGGGACCTCTGCCGGCGTTTTAGGGCCATGTACGAAGTTAAGGAACTCGCCTGCGACGTAAATGCCCTATTAAAAAGATCTTTCCTGTGTTCAAGAGAATCTAATTACTTACACGTTCTAAATTCTCGGGTTCGATATTTTGAAACAAGAGGAAAATGTAATAAACTTATTGTTAATAAGATACGAATAATATTTTTGTAGGTACATGTAATTTTATATTGTGATATGCATAGGATAGAATATAGTTACATTCAAATTTTGAGTCATACCAAGCCAAATTAGCATCGATTTCCCCAAACTTTCCCCTCCAAATGTTATTACGAACGTCAGGCTTCGAAAAAATATAATATAACATTTACTTAATCCTCGCACAGGCGGGACTATCAAACCAGTTGCCAATTTAACTTGGCAGACTCTAGTCTAGAACATAACTGAAAAAAAAATTAAAATTTAACCTCTGTCCTAAGCCAGATCTGACGGAAAACCAACTATTCGATAAATATGAAACCTTTTATTAACATCTGCATACGAAGCCAGCGCACTACCATGGGACTACGTCTTGACAAAGGTCATTTTTACGACTGTTCTACTTCGACAGTTTGGCTTCGTTAAATTTATACATTCTATAATGAAACCCTTTAAGTAATGTAATTTCTGTTGTCACTTGTCACGAATAAATGATTTCTATTTTTATTTAAGAACAATTTATCAAAAATTGACATATGGTAATGGATGAACATATGAAAGCGGGGCCGATGCCATTTCAATTCGGTCATATTTTATACAGTATGGAATTTGAGTAATATGGCATTACTTCGGACGGTTCATAAATATTCATCGTTCTAAAAATAAACGTTTAATCTCAGTTTCTTTAAAGCATTAATTATCTAACATTTAAACATTGCATGTTAGTGAACAAGTATAGCCTCTATTTAAAATTGCAAACGGGACTTAATCGCGTATTAAAACATAGTAATACGCGATTAAGTCCCGTTTGCAATTTTAAATATGTGTAAAAATCGTGAAAGTTTAAATAAGTATAGCCTCTATAGGTTCATCAGTTAAGAAATATGATAAAATGATTAAATACCTACGTGAAAAGCGTACTAACTCAAGCAATCATTTAAGATATATTTTTGACTTATGTAATTCCAGTCTGTCCCTTATGTTATTAATTGATGATTATTTATATGTAAACACATAAAAATGTTAGACCTACCGATGAACTGATTGTTTAAACTTTATAATATACCTACAACATATAAGGGTCAATCGGTTAAATCAGTAAAAAATCACTGCTCTATTCTTACATTCTGACCACAGAAAGCTTTTCAATCAACTCAAGTTATACAATATATACACAAACATGACTGTGACGTGTCTCAAATCAAGTAATGGGATTAAATTGCAGGAAATAAACGTAGCTTTTGTGTCACGTCACGTAGCTTTTGATTTATATGGGTCGAGGGCCGTGACGTCACCACAGGCTGAGACAAGAATAGCTGACACTACACATAAGATGGCAGTCTTTGTTGTGAACTGAATAAAAATAAGTTGTGTACATAACGTAGCCATTCTTGGAAATAAGTACTGTTCCATTTTGCTTGGGTGCAACACTCCTTAATGTTTACTAATTATTCTAGGGACACGGACATTTATTTATATTACTTTTCCGGAAGCTAACGCTCGGCTATGGACATAACAGTCTGTATTGTTATAAAAAAGGGGTAGCTCAAACAGCGAAGAGGGTTACAAAAGATTTGCGTTGAGCAGACCATTATTGCGGCGCGTCATGGATTTGTTACAACCCGATTATGCCTCTTCAGCCGGGGCACACTTGGGGCTCACAAATTCTCACGACTTGGACTCTTCAGCCGATGGCAGCGGGGCACACTTGGGCCACTCGTTACACATACTCATTCTAGGAACACGAGCGTTAATTTATTTTAGTTTTCCTGAAGCAACACCTCGGTGTGCGATGGACATAAACTGTCCATATTGTTTGGAATATAAAAAGGGGCAAAATAAACAGCGCAGAGGGAGTTACAAAGGCTTGGCGGTGAGCAGGTCATTACGGGCGTTATGGGCTTGTTACAACCAGATTACTTCAGCCGGCACACTTGGGGCACACAAAATCTCACAACTAGACAGTGCATCGATTGAACAAAGATTCGTTTATAGGTAAGGTACCAATTGTGCCAACTTGTAGACAACAGACTTTTTCGTATAATTCCGATGACATGCTGTACGACCGCATGTTTAATGATAGATTTAATAATATCATTTACGTATTTAAAATCGTAAAAAACTAAGATCGAGCTAGTACGTAGACAAGTATCGTCTTTGAATAGAGTTTTGTTTCTTATCAAAAAAAAAGACGTAAAGTTTAAGGCACATTGCCTTCAGGACCTACCTATTATTTTTTCCATCCTGTATATAGGTAAGTTGCATTAGGGTAATTCGGAATTACCAGAGCATTTCTATCATTCGGAATTACCCTAATGCACCTTAATATTTTTTTGTTTTAATTTTGTTTTTTTCCTGTTATATGTGTTTTTATTTTTGTGCAATAAAGTGTATTACTACTACTACTAATAAACGTGTTGTTAAGAACTAACAAACAATAACACCAAGTCGATAATATACATGTTTATTTAGTTATTTGGTCTAAATAATGTTCGGGTTCTGTTTAAATAGTTAAAGAGCATTTCGTTATAACGGATTATTTAAAAGTTTCCGGCCGTCTGCAATCGAAAGATAATTTGCTAGTAAGGACTCCTGCAAGCCTCACAAGTACTACACTTGGATGCATATTTCAGCTCTTAAGCCAAGGGAAGAAGATCTAGAATCGCGTAAGAATGAAATGTGTGAAATAGGAGACTTAAAGCCAAGTTAGATTAGAACTGTGATTAGTTCCCGTTTAAAAATTGCTCCGCAAATATAGAGCTTGAGGTTTGAAATGGATGTCTCTGTGATTAAATAGTATATTACGATACAAGTGCGTAAAAAAGGGAGTTCGAAACGAGTGGCGATAAATTAAAACACGACCGAAGGGAGTGTTTTAAATCGACACTAGTTCCGAATTTCCTTTTTTACGCATTATTTTTTTACGCAACTTCGGAGGGTCATCTGTACTGAAAAACGTCGTACTATACACGTGCGAAAAGGAAATACGTCACTCGTGTCAATTTAAAACACTCCCTTCGGTCGTGTTTTAAATCTGTCGCCACTCGTTTTGAACTCCCTTTTTTACGCACTTGTATCGTAATGTACTATCAGCTGCAAAAGTGGATGGCGAATTTATCAATGAATTCATTCATAATTTCTCCATGCACTTTTGCAGCTGATAGTACTATTCGTTGGGGAACTGAAATCTTTGGTGGACAAGTTCCCATCAGGCGACTCGTCAGCTGTTTGCTGATTAAGTGATTACTCCATAAACGAGAAACTTCAAAGAGTAGGTATGAGGGCATTTCTATTTGACATTGTAGGTAGCAAAGGTTTAATTATTTGGACGTTAAGTCTAATTCTATTACTGAAATATAAATAATACCTATCTAGTATTTTTAGTACTTAGTCTAAATATATTTAGCCATTTAATTTTGTTCTAACTGAAATAATAATCGTTATGTTATATGGACATGGTTGAATTATTTGGTCGTGTTACACGAACACCCGTAAATTCTGAATAAAACATGTAAATATTTACCAATACTCCTACACTATTAGTTACTTAATACATAAATATATTGGTTTACCTACCTAGAAATTATAAAATTATAGATACATAAACAGTACCTATAATTATAATTTTGTATAAATATTAATTAGGTACATAATACATAACAAAATTATGATATTTATTTACTTTGCTGTTAAAACAAAAGCAATGCAATTTTTTATTTTAAAACATATTACATAACCGATATAGAAAACTCACCCGCATAACTGGACAAAAACACTGCGCACAACAGAAACAAGATGCTATACTTTACACACATTTTATTTCAATGCAATTAACAGAAAGTTTAATAATTAAGTTTTCTTTTCCTAGTGGCCAGTGACCACGATGGCAGCTTGTCCGTGAATGCCAAGTGGTGAAACGAGTCGAACTGCCAAATATTATCAACGTGAAACCAAGTAATTGAATGTTATGGTTGTGCGGCTTTCTGATGGTAATGGGCAGTTTATGCTCGGGGTTATTTGATAATTGAAACCAAAAAACTTTAGCGGTCCTCTTAAAAACAACTTCTAGATTTAGATTATACCTATTTGTGTAACCTTTATGAACATGTTTACAACAATTCATACCATCAATGAAATAAACATATTCTGAATTGCAAACATAAAATTAAGTACTAGAAAAGTACTGAAAATGTTGATAGACCCAAGGGAGACGTAAAAACGAAAAAGTTGTAACAAGTTTTTTATAATTTAAACTAAAATGAATGTCATATACAAAGAAAAGCGCCATAATCCTTCGGTTATTGTGTCATATACAATTTTCGACCTTTGCCACCGTGTCCAAATAGCCAAGTGGTTTAGGCATCCGTCGCGATAACGGAGGACGCTGGTTCGAATCCAGCTTTGAACAATTGGAGGCCTTGGTCACTTTTTCTTTGTATAAGACATTTATTTCAGTTTATAGTTAAAATAGTAGTGTGTCTATAAAAAATACAAATTAAATTATTTTTTATAAGGATAAATTAATTTGTTCTAAGAAGTTATAATTTTTCAAATAAATGTGTGTTCAGTTCCTGTTGTCAGACTAATTTTTAAACATAATTAAAATACGAATATGCTTATCCAATGTTCTACGGAACCCATCTTAATTACTTATATCGATATAGATTTTTGTTGCGTCATAATTTTTAAATCTACTTTCTCAGTCGCTTTATGACCAACTTTCTTACTGGTCGCTAAAATTTCACTTTTGCATAAGATACAAGCGAGTTACAGATATAGTATCAAAACAAAATATTTCATCTACGATTTTTGTTGTGATTTGTTGATTGGGACCGATTTAAAAATTTGACCATTTGATTTCGTGTATTTTGTTTCATAATATCTGCGGTAGTAGGTAATTATTTAAATTTTACTAATAGACTTGAAAATGAGATGTAAATAGAGATATATATTTGGAACTATAGTGCTCGTAGTTCTAAAATTCATTCATTAATATTCTATTCTTGCTTTTTCCCACCAATTCCCACAGATTTTTGAGTGACGAAATCGTGCGCTTGAAATTCAAAAATCAGCCAGCAGTTAATGGCTTGTTGGTCGGAAATCACCCATGTTTAGATACAATAAGGCAGCGTTATTTTTAACTAATTAATATGTACTAAAATAATCTGATACCTCGTTTGGGGTTCTTACTAACCACATCCTTCGCTCCGTATCATCGCACACAACTGATGTATGTACTTGTAGTCTACAGCCGATTCATCAACCTGGAGCTCGTGCAGATCCGCCCTTACAGAATCCTCCCATTGATATCTAGGCCTACCGGCCGGGCGCCGCGCGGTGGGCTGAATCAGCTGGATGGCTCGAAAAGATTTTTTGAAAAATGCTATCCGATAAAGAATTATAAAAGGAATAAATGTAGAATACATTTTTTGAAATATTGATTGTAGAAAAAAATAACGTTGGTATGGGACCCAAAAATAGGTATCTTGTTTCTCAGAAACTATTAGAGGTTCCATCTTCTACCTTTCAAGATTTTGTTTTTCTACTTTTATAGAGTAGGAAACGACAAGCAGATTTTTTATACACGTGCTGGTTTTTTTAGTCCAGTAAAAAGTCCACACATTTTCGATTTTTTCGTTTATATATTTTTTGGGTTTTTACATTATATTTTCTGGGGCCTTCGGCTGTTGCGAGTTATCCACTCGTCAAAATCCCCTTACCTCCCTTAACGTATAATAACGTATTATAACGTCGTAACTTGTAAACGTGGGGATACTCACTATTCTCAGTCTTCTCGTGGTTTATACGCAAGCCGTGGTTTATACTTTTACAGCTTCGGTCTCAAGGACCTCAATCGCCACCTGGACTTCTGCCCTCTACCTATTACTACCCAATAGAGCCAGATGTATCAGTATACCCCACTACCATAATGCTTCCCAATTAGGTCTAATTGGAATTCCAAAGCCACGCACGCTACCTTTAATATTTCAAAACAATTCAAGTCTTTGACTAATGACGTAATTTTAGAAGGTACATTTTTTATTGTGTATTTTACATTACACGTGTAAATCAACACGTGAATACGTATCAATAAAAAGTGCAATTAACTGCATATTATCAAAAATAAATACTTTTGCCACAGAGGCATACACAATTTTATATACCTATCGCACGTGTATTCACATACATCTAAACAATGTTATAAAATATACATTATAGTTATTTATAATAAGTATAACATAATTTATTGTTTTAATGATAACAAATTACCTATATAAAGCTCCTTGCACTACTGAATTATTAATGTATACTTACTAATTGCGTAGAAAAAAAGGTCTAAAATGTATTTCTTAATCATTTTTAATAGCTTTATAGCGATTAGTGCATTAGAGTCCCGTATTTACAACGGCGATGATTTAGTTCCAATGCAACACCGGCATTTGGTACTTCTTAATATAAGATTTTGGAACCCACATGAGTATTCGAAATGCACCGGCTCCATAATTAGCAATAAATGGATAATCACAGCCGCACACTGCGTCAACAAGGATGGAATCATGTCTGTTTTCGTAAGACAATTTAACAAAGAGAGAAACAGGATCCTAACGCATGTGGGGCCATACAACTTTTATATACATCCATCATTTAAAAACTTGAATTTTGATGACGCATCTAGTGTCGAAAATGACATCGCTTTATTGAAAGCTCCAAAAAGAATTATCTTTGATTACAATGTTTCTCCGATTGAACTAGCACAAGTTTCACCGCAGATTGGCGATTCCGTAATAATGGCTGGACATGGAATGAACGAGATATCAAACAAGGATCCGGTATTGCCTCGACAAGGAGAGGGAATACTTGTTCGATGCCCTAAAGAGTTGGATAATATGTTGTGTGTTTATAACCATACAACACCTTGGTATGGTGACTCCGGCGGCCCACTGACGCATAATGGCAAATTGGTGGGCATTGTATCTGGAGGTTCCGGACCTGGATGCGATGACGATTATCCAAAATCGCTATGTCTTCAACGTTATTCAAAAATAGCATACCACTATAATTGGATATTTAATGTAATCGCTAATAACTGAGTGCGTAACCAACAAAATCTCTGTTTTTTATAATAAATAAAGAGACTTCGCCACAGTTTCGTTTTCTTTTTTTCCAAATCTCAAAGGAAGGGGTTATCAAGTCGTCTGTACCCCTTATTTGCCAATGTTTGTTCCTCGATATCTCCGTCGTTACTAGACCGATTTTGAAAATTTTTTTGATTGAATGTATATGCCAGATTGGTTCCTTTTTCGCCCGTTCTGATGATGGGATCCTGGAGAAATCGAGGGAACCCTCAGATCTGTGGCATATTTTTTTACGTACGGAACAGTGACATTTGGTGCAGTGGAACTCCTGATTATGGTCAGAATGGAACCCATTTCTGTGGATGATATTTGGTGCATGCGATAGACATGGCCGGCCCAGTCCCATTTCAGCTTGGCGGTCTTAACTCCAACATCAGTAATGCCTGTTTTGGAGCGCATGCGTTACGTCCAGAACAGTGACATTTGGTGCAGTGGAACTGTTGATGAAGAGTTACGCCCCTGGTTAGAGTTCCGTCTGATAATCCGTCTTAAGTACTCATCCAGATTCAAAATTGGTTCAGAAATTACGGAGATATCGAATACAGAATATTAAACTTTATTTTTATTTTTGATTACATTGGTTCGACGTCCATTGTAGTTTCATGTGCTCTGCCTAATGGGATACAGGCGTGATTCTATGTACTTATGATTGTATGTAAAGATACATACAGAATATTAAACTTTATTTTTATTTTTGATTACATTGGTTCGACGTCCATTGTAAGCAAAAAAATAAAACATTTTCATCTTTATTTCGTTTATAACAAAATCTACTTCAAGTATAACAACAGTTGCACTTTTTTTCGAACAGACTCTAGGCCGCCTAGCATTTCCTATGGGTTGCCAGTGTTGCGACTTGCGAAAGTTACGAATATTTAATTAGCCTGACAGTACGATAAAATCTAAGCCCTTACAAATATTTTTCCCAGTTTTTAAAAAGGGCAAGAGCTCCCCAAATTGATAGATTTGGTTAAGTGGGTCAAAGCTCAGACAACTTCGAGAACCTTGTTTAATATTATACATGTTTTTTTTTTGTTTTCCGTTAAATTCACCAACATTTAGGAACCATCCTGTATATCCCTTTTTGTTATTTTCGAAAAAAATGTTTTTTTTGTTTTCTCAAATAAATGGATTAATTAGTGTGAGAGGATCTTAATCAAAATTAAAGTCATTGTCAAGATTGACAGACATAGTAAAAACAAATAACATTAGGAAGTGAAATGCACACACGCGTTCAGTAATTCAGTTAATTTTTTTAATAACTCGATAACCGTACGAGTTAAGACACTAGTTTCTTAGAGAAATTAATTGTATTTGACATAAAGAACCTTCCCTTAAAGTTAACGGAATTCAATAAAAACAGGGTGTATAGAGGTAATGCACCAACATTTAGCATAACATTGAAACTCAAGTTAAATTTAAAAATAAATAAGAGTAAAACTACCTAAATAACAAACTTTTACAACTGTTCAGGGTACTTAGCCAGCGTCACAGTCGCTTACGCTACGTAAATCGTAGTGTACCTATCGTAGGTCTTCCCACTTCATCAACTCCTCAGATCGGACTTCCACATAAAATGGTAAGTTAACCCTCCATTTTCGTTGGTGCAAGTGGCCCCTAGTGGCGCGAGGGCGCGACAGAGCCAGACTACGTTTCGGTCGCCACGTAGCACCAACGATTGTCACTTGGATTAGGCCGGCTGCTGGGCAAAGCGGCCAGTATTTTAAGGACAGTGCCACAGGTGCCTTTATGATATTTTGACAGGTACACTTTACATCAGGCGGACCGTATACTTGTTTGCCACCGACGTAGTATAAAAGGTACTTAGTTGATGTCTGTTGTAAATGCGTCTTTAACTAAAACTGATATTCAAATCCACTAAGGGGTAAGAGAATCCTGTGTCACTAGTAGTAAACAATTACATTAGGCATCTACTCGTTTCATATTTACAATTTGTTATTGTGTATTAATTCTATATAAATACCCGCCAGGGTGTAAGGACTATTTGAGAGTTAATGGAATCTAAAATGAACTGGTCTATTTTGATGAAAGTGATGGACTAAATACTGGGCTATGGATAAAAAACCGGACGCCTGCCTAATAAAACGGTATCCAATTTTATTTCCGGCAGACGGTGACTCGTCCCCACAAGATGGGCCCCCACAAAAAGCGACATCCAAGATGGCTCAAGGGCAACACCGGTGTGAGAACTCAAGGGTGTCGAGAGGTGTACACCGCTTTCTGCCCAGTGGCTGTGAAGCCACTGCACCAACTCGCGTCTTATGCAAATTTTCACTTCCACCCCTGGGGCATGTAGCCCTAACGACTCCACTCTGGACGGCCAGCCAAGGCAAGCCAGAGGTAGAGAGTACTGTCCCACCCACCCGCCTTACGGGTAACAGAACTCCCCAGGAGCACTCGGGTACGTGGGGTCGCTGTTCCCCAACAGCTCGCCACAAGCTGCCCGGCGCTGACTGATTGCACTGGTAAAACCAATGGGCGATGGGGTCGTCACATCCCTACGCCATCATGTAATTTATTATTACGTACATTGTATCATTTACCTTTTTATGAACGTGTTACCAAATGTTTCTTCCAGTCATAGGTATTCATTGTAATAACGCGAAACAAGATTTTATAATAATCATGATAAATAATCATGGTTATATCAATTTAATTGTTACTTTCTGTATCTCTCGTTAGTATTACATTATGAGTCATAATGATTAAGATGTGCAATCGTCATACTTAATCGTTTGACTGAATTATATGCACTATGAGCGAATATTTCTTGTATTCACAATACAGGTAATTTTTTTAAACCTTTTTTATTCTGCTGTGATGGGTAGTTCTATCATTTCGTGCAAATCATATGTTTGTTGATATAAAACATATACTAACTCCTAAATTAATTTCAAATATTTTTTATATGTTGCGTAAGGTTCATAGGTATACTTTGCATCTAAAATGAATTATATTATTGCAATATAAAATATATAAATAAAATATAAACATGCTAAAACTTCATTACCATTACCAGTTAGAACCTAGATTTATAGATTCGAGAGCAAATTACATAACTATTACATGTACTGCTTTAATTTAACCTCTTAATTTAGATGAAGTACTTATAAGGGAAAAAAATTTTGGTGGTTTATACAGTATTAACATTGATATTTATATCCACCGCTTCAAAATATTTTTGTACAGAAAATAATTTCATCACCATAAGTTTAATTTGCAACAATGGAATTGGCCAGTAGGCATTGCAAGTGTTATTCTATACGACGTTCGCTCTGACCGCGATCACCACGTCAGTTGGCCAGTAAACAAACAGTGAACAGGACTGACGTGTGCCATTTTTTTATAAAAAAATATATCGCGCCGGAGATTTGGATTTGGTACGTTTTTTCTTCATTACCATTTGCACTGTTTTGCTATTTAATTGTTACGTGTTTAATTGAACTATGAATATTTAAATAATGAATATTCTATTCGAAAGCTTAGTGAATAAATATACCTAGAATAGCATTTGCTTTTAAAGAGTTAATCGACAAAAGGTAAAGAAAACTCATTACGGTGGTAATTAATTGCAGTATTAAATTCATTACCATCATTTTATGTTAATTACCATTCTCGTTTATTAGCATGCTCCTGACTATTGAAAGTTACACAAACTTCTTTAAACTTACAGAACACGCTTTAGTAGGGAGAAATGTATTTGTTGTTATTTTTAAACTCCTTGACAACGATAAGTGCACTTGAGGATGATTCCTTTCGAGTGTACAACGGCGACGATTTACAACCAGCTGACCACGGGTACCTGGTAGTTTTATTTGTCTTGACCGGGAAAGATAATCCTGTAGGGAAATGCAGCGGCTCTATCATAAGTTCAAATTGGATAGTAACCGCAGCGCATTGCTTGGCATCTGAAAAACCAATTAAACTGATCTTAGTGCGGCAGCGTAATAAAAAAGTCCAAATAACACTGAGAATAGTGAAAGGAAATAATACACATGGACATCCAAAATACATTCAAGGTAACCAAGGGTAAGGGTCAATAGCAAACAGTGCATATGACATTGCTTTATTGAAGACTTCGAAGCCAATAACATTTGACGAGTACGCTAAGGCGATTGAACCAGCAAGGGTTTCGCCAAGGAACAATCAATGGGCCATCATGGCTGGGTACGGACAGAGCGAGCATGGAGATTCCTTCCCGTGACAAGGTGCAATCAAAGTTTCCAAATGCTTTTTCGAGGATTCTGGACGTTTACTGTGCTCAAAAAGTAAGGTCAAGAGTGGATACGGGGACTCCGGAGGAGCACTGACATTGAATGGCAAACTTATAGGCGTTATGTCAGGAGTGGCAAAATATAAGTGCGAGGAAACCAATCCGGATGTATCGTGTATAACAATTTTTGTAAATGTGGCCGCCCATATCAACTGGATAAAAACCACTGCGGGATTAAAATGATTGGTCCATATTGGACAAAGAGAACCTACAAATTTATGTCTAATTTTTCTAAAAAATAAAGCCACTGACCAAACACACACAAGTGTATTTTCTGATTAGGTAAGTCAGATGTGTCACATCAGAAAATTTATTTAATTAGATTGCAAAGTTTATTGTGTCCCTACCTATCTACGCGTGCAAGAGGTGTCAAGTCGAAAATACAATAAAACATCCTGTATAATCAATACAAGCAATATAACATGTCATGACTCAACTTATTTCAATACACAAAGCAACAAGTAAGGAGAAATGTATTTTTTAATGTTTTTGAGCACCTTCATAGCTATAAGTGCATTAGAAGAGTTCCGAGTTTATAATGGCGTTGACTTGGACCCAATCGATCGAGGATATTTAGTACTTCTACGCATTACTACAAAAAATGGTACCAGGATGAGATGCAGCGGCTCAATCATTAGAGAAAACTGGATACTTACCGCCGCTCACTGCTTACAGTTTCAGAAACAAATTTCAACGATCTCCGTACAACAGCAGAATAAAGAAGTCGACAGAACTTTAGCGACTGTAAGACCAAATAATACTTTTCCACATTCAAAATATGTTAATGGTAAAATCTCATTTGAAAATACTCAATATGACATTGCATTATTGAAGACTTCGAAGCCAATAAAATTTGATAAATACGCAAGGTCAATTGAACCCGCAAGAGATGCGCCTAGGGCTAATCAATCGGCGGTAATAGCTGGGTATGGGTTGAATGAGCTCAACGAGCCCTTGCCGCGACAAGCCCGGGTCAGAATTATTAAATGTCCTGTTGGTAATAGTAATCGTCTGCTGTGCTCAAGAGGTACGGTAAAGAGCGGGCGCGGCGACTCTGGAGGAGCGCTCACGTCAGCCGGCAAATTGGTGGGAGTTGTATCCGGAGTTGCAAAATACAACTGTGATGAATATGAACAAACTGATCCTACGTATCCGTGTACATCAATTTATGTAAATGTTGCCTCTTATGATACATGGATAAAGAAAGTTATGGGGTTGAGTACGTAGACGTAAGTTAAATACAAATCATGTAGTAGGTTTCTAGGTTTCTAAGGCCCACTTGCACCAACCAATTAACTCAGGGTTAGTGGGCTGTCATCTGTCAAAGTCTATATAAAATGGCGGAATAACCCTCCATTTTCGTTGGTGCAAGTCGCCCTTAGTGATATTCTGTATCCTTTTATATAGAATTTGACAGATGACAACTCACTAACCCTGAGTTAAGTGGTTGGTGCAAGTGGGCCTAAGGCCTCTTGCGTGGGGTAAATCTCGGGTTAACCCTTCTTTTTCGTTGGTGAAGTGGCCCTAAGTAATTAAAAATATAAAAAGGTCAGGTACCTAATCATGTATTAGAATTTTGCACGAGCTGTACACCTACAGTTATATGTAACATAACGTGTGCATCATTGAACCATGGTTTCTGTAATAAAATTAAAGATTAATTTACAAATAAGACAGGGGTGCTTAAAAATAAACTTATTATAGTCAACTCTTCGTCCTCGTGGTACCTATTTTTCTACACGAGTTACTCGTACATGCTAAATGTTGCATTCAAATCCGTATGTTCATTCTGATGATGCGAAACAAGGTTTTAAAACTTTTGAACAGACATTAAACACCTATTAAAGTCGAGAATACATATAATCATAACAATACAGCCTGTATAAGTAATAAAAGTATATATACATGATATGATTCCAATAACGTCGACACACTCAGCACAAGGTAACGTAAGGAGCTATGTATTTTTTAATGTTTTTGAGCACCTTGATAGCTATAAGTGCACTAGAGTTCCGAGTTTATAATGGCGTTGACTTGGATCCAATCGATCGAGGATATTTAGTACTTCTACGCATTACTGCAAAAAATGGTACCAGGATGAGATGCAGCGGCTCAATCATTAGAGAAAACTGGATACTTACCGCCGCTCACTGCTTACAGTTTCAGAAACAAATTTCAACAATTTCTGTGCAACAACACAATAAAGAAGTCAATAGAAATCTAACGACTGTAAAACCAAATAATGTTTTTCCACATCCAAAATACATTCAAGGTAAAACCACATTTGCAAATACTCAATATGATATTGCTTTACTGAAGTCTCTGAAGCCAATGGCTTTCGATGAATACGCTAAGTCCATTGAACCAGCTAGAGATCCGCCTAGAAACAATCGAGCAGCGATAATAGCTGGATATGGATTAAACGAGCTCAACGAGACCTTGCCGCGCCAAGGTGCGGTTAGGATTATTAAATGTCCGTTTGTCCAAACTGGTCGTCTGCTGTGCTCAACCAGCACGGTGAAGAGCGGGCCCGGAGACTCGGGAGGGGCGCTGACGTCAGCCGGCAAACTAGTGGGAGTTGTGTCGGGACTTGCCAGGCAAAACTGTGATGAATATGAACAAACCGATCCGAAATACCCTTGTACTTCCGTTTATGTGAATGTTGCCGCTCATTACCCATGGATGAAAATTGTTATGGGGTTAAAGACGTAGATATAACTTTATGTTGATGGAATAGTTATACCGTTGCTTCATTGTAAAAAATGCAGTTTAATGTAATAATAATAATAATAATAATGTATTTTTCTTCGTCTTAGCGTTATGGGATCATCCACATATTACGTCACACCAAATTTCAGGTTTTTGGACCCCTCCCCCCCCCTATGTCACGCTTTTTTGTATTCCGGCCTTTTCAGGACCCTTTTTCCTTACTTATTTTCTTCAACTTGGGCACATATACCTGTGTGTGTGTGTGTGTGTGTGTGTGGAGTTTTGTATTTAATATTTTTATTTAGAGAACATTCATTGCATGTACAAATAAAATACGCAAGGAAGAAGAAGGGTTCGCAGTGATTGACTGGTTTGTTATCTGTTCGCGGATTAGCAAAGTAATCTTCTAGATCTAGATTTTGACTAACATGGCGGGTTTGGCAAAGTATCGCCTAATTCCATCTTTATATACCAAAACTCTTAAAAGAATACTGCACGAAAAATATCAAACATACTGTAGATGAATTCATCAAAAAGGTAGACTTAACAAAACATAAATATATTTAATACTAACAGCACAACGAAACAAATAAGGAGAAATGTATTTTTTAATCATTTTAAGTGCCTTAGTAGTGATAAATGCAACAGAAGAAGCGCGAGTTTACAATGGCAATGATTTAGATCCAACCGAACAAGGGTATTTAGTACTTCTGCACATTCTCACAGAAGCTAACGTCAGAATAAAGTGCAGCGGCTGCATCATAGCCTCGAACTGGATACTCACTACCGCGCACTGCTTGCCAACTCAGAAACGGGTTAAAATTATTTATGTCCGACAGTACGTACACCAAGTCCTTAGGACATTAGCGCAAGTAAAACCTAACAATACTTTTCCACATTCTAGCTATGTGCAAGGTGATTACACAATTGCAAATACCCAATACGATATTGCTTTGTTGAAAACTTCGAAGAAAATACCATTCGATGAATACGCTAAGTCGATCGAACTAGCAAGGGCTTCGCCCAGAAATAATCAATCCGCAATCATAGCTGGATATGGATTAAACGATCTCGGCGAGTCCTTGGCACGACAAGGTGTGGTCAGAGTTACTAAATGCCCTTTCACATATTCTGAGCGTCTGCTCTGCTCAAACAGCACGGTGAAGAGTGGACACGGGGACTCCGGAGGCGCGCTGGCTGCAAACGGAAAATTAATAGGAGTAGTAGCGGGAAGTTCAGTTCGTAACTGCGGTGAAACAGACCCAGAAACATTGTGTACTACAGTTTATGTAAATGTCGCATCTCATTATAAATGGATAGATAATGTTAAACGAACGCACGTGTAAGTTCACACAAATTAATTAGTTGTTCCTAATTGATTAATGACAAAAATAACCATTTTGTTTCAAATAAAACTAATTCAAATCCATGAAATTGTAATTTCCAGGATGGTATGCCATAAATGGTATAAGTGAGTGGATAATCGGTCTATTATTGAAAATGTTGGACGCTTTGCATTTCTTATCTGGATAACGTTGTCTAGATGTTAACAAGGTTTGCTCTGTCAATATGGATTATTGACATTATTAGTGTTAAATTAATGTTATTTTTTTACAAGGGGGCAAAGTTGTTGTTTAACCGCACGCGCCAATAAAACCAAAGATTCCAATATTTAATGGTTCTTGATGATTGAACTGGTTCAAATTGTGGAATCTTGAGCGATGCGAGGGCTTCAAGGCACGAAGGTTAAACCAACTTTGCCACCGAGTGAAAGACAACATTTTTCACCACACCAACACAAACAAAATACTGACTATAAACATCAAACTAAATCAAATCCTTCAATTTATTCAATATTTATAATTCAAAATCTTCATTTATAGGTAAATTCTACCAGCCAGCTTAAGACATCAAGTTAAAATTTGTACTCTTGAGGATAAAATGCAGTTTTGCTATCTGTTTTCGAATAGCAAAGAGAGCCTTTACCAGTTGGTGTGATGAAAAAATATTTTACTATGCCTCTAATAGTTGCATACATAATGACAGCCCAGGTCCAGTAGCCGAATGGCATTTCTCCGACACGAAACGAAAACGAAACGCTGCGAAAGGTAGTCTGGCTCTGTCGCGCCAATACGCAAGAGCGATAGAGATAGATATCTACTAGCGTTTCGTTTCGTGAGTGTTTGTGCCATTCGGCTACGCACCCTGTAACAATACGGCCAGTAATTAGAAGGAGTAACCCATGATTGCATGGCCCGGCGATCGGTCGCTTGCACGGTGTCAGTTACGACTGTTGCGTGCATCGTTACGTGGCGCGCGTAACTATGCATAAAAATTAGGTCGCACTTGTTTGTTTTTATAATCTCCGTTATGCAAGCGAGGGGCCACTTGAAACTTGGGAATCACAAATTGGTGGTTACCTTACCTAATAGGTACTTAATACTTACCCCCAGTACCTACATCTCATCTCAGTCAGTACTGAGTATGTAAGGGCTGAATGAGCCATGTTATGTGTCAGAAACTGTAAAATATAAAGCATAATTTAAATATTTGAGATTTTAATTTGAATGCGTACCTATTTATAATATTTGTACATATACTAGTTAGTATTCTAATAACTATAAAACTTTAAACGCCTTTTATCCAATATTTATTGTCATCGTGTAATATTACCGAGAGAAACAGCCCAGCTATTTATTATGCTTCTAATTTTATCACTTATCCACGTGGATAAGACATCTGTTACTCTCACACTGACATACTTGCCAGAACGTGACGGTGGCTTTATCGATGTAGATAAGTCACTCACTACCGGAGTATTTCCTTCAGCATGGCGAAAAGCCTATGCCATACCTCTTCCCAAAATTTCAAACCCCATTACTCTAAAAGATTTTCGCCCTATTTCCATTCTTCCCTTTCTTTCCAAGATAGTTGAAGCTATCGTCCATAAGCAGTTGTCGTCTCATGTTTACTCCAATCAAATTCTGTCTCCTTTTCAGTCGGGTTTTCGCCCGGGGCACAGCACTTGCACCGCTCTGCTTAAAGTAGTCGAAGATGTCAGACAAGGTATGGAGGCCTCTCAGTTAACATTGCTAGTACTTGTTGACTTCTCGAACGCGTTTAATGCGGTTAACCATGACCTTCTGCTGGCCTGCCTTAGTCACTTAAATATGTCATCGTCGGCAGTTCAGTGGTTTGCTTCGTATCTCCAGGATCGCCGACAATCTGTTCGTGCTGACCGTACCACCTCTGACTGGTGTGATCTCTCTGCTGGAGTTCCACAGGGCGGCATTCTTTCACCTCTTCTTTTTTCAATTTTCATCAATATGATTACCCCTAAAATTACCTGCTCGTACCACCTTTATGCTGACGATCTACAGTTATACACACAAGCGAACGTTAAAGATGTGGATCATGCAGTCTCTATCATAAATAATAATTTAATACGTCTTTCTGCATGGTCACGTTCTTTTGGGATCGTCGTTAACCCAACTAAATGTCAAGCGATCGTAGTTGGGAGTCCACGAATGCTTGCGTTGATGGATTTAAAAAGTATCGCACCAATCATGTTTGAGGATGTCGTGATACCGCTATCATCCAAAGTAAAAAATCTTGGTCTAATTATAGACAGTGGTCTTACGTGGGAACCCCAGGTGTCTGATGTATGTCGCAGAGTGACGAACACGCTAAGATCACTTTACAGGTTCAAAAACTTCCTGCCAGTAAGCACAAAAACCCTTCTCGTTCAAGGTCTCGTACTTCCGGTAATTGATTATGCTGATGTGTGCTACTCCAACGTTGTGCAAACCACACTCAACAAACTGGACAGATTGCTTAACAATTGTATTAGGTTCATATTTGGCCTTCGGAAATACGACCACGTATCAGCTTATCGTAAGCGACTTAATTGGCTAACCATCCGAGAGCGTAGGTCATTGAGATTGTTAACTTCCCTTTACTCTGTCCTTTTTGAACCGAATACACCGGAATATCTCAAGTCCAAGTTCAAGTTTGTTTCTGCTCGCCCCGGGTGTGTTCTCCGTACCTCCCGCAGCCTCAAGCTTTCCATTCCGCCTCATCGCACCGGTTTCATGACCAACTCTTTTACAGTCCAGGCAATACGCCTGTGAAACGGCCTTCCACTAAATATTAGAAAAGCTCCAAGTAAATTTATTTTCAAACGCATGGTTCGTAAGCACTTCACTGGCTCGTGATTAACGTTTCGTTGTAGGTACATGTAGGTATTATGTATATAAGTAGCTGTTTATGTAAGTATATCTTATAAAGTATATGTGTAAGTTCATCCCCTCATTATAGTATTTAATGATAATAGTTTTAATTTGTAAATAGTAGAATAGAAAGTTATATCTGATTATTGTTTTCTGTCACGATGCCTGCACGTACCAAATGTTTCTTTTTAACCCAGTGGTTGACTGGTAGAGAATGCCTTAAGGCATTATGTCCACCATTTGTACTTATTTTTTTATGTGCAATAAAGAATAAATAAATAAATAAGTGATAAAACTGGAAGCAAATAGCCGAGCAGCGAGCAACAGTTAAGTCGACTACTCAACTTGCAAACCAAGCGCCGCAGTTAATTGTCCAGACAATTTTATCGAGCTAAGCCTACGCGAACACAACACAATTATTGCGAGCAGTATACATATAGAGTGAAGGTCAAAGTACTCAAGTAGATAATTACTGAATAATTGTCATTCAGAAATGAAAATCTTTATTTTAAGCAGTTGCATACACACCTTTACATTATTATGTAACATATTTTTAAAATCTGTAAAATAAACAGATGACGATTTTTTACATAAATTATTTTGTTTTCATAATGCCAATCACCGTGAAAATGTATTAAACTAGGTACAATTTAACTTGTTTTAAAATATCCAAATAATCAAGAGGGTTATCGGCGTTATCACATTACCCTCATATGTGTCTAAGAATTATCCTTAACTAGAATAAAGACAATTTTATGTCTTAGTAACTATGGCATAGGTACTATTGAAAAAAAAATCCTATCTAATGACTTTAAAATTTCTCTACATTATTGTTACAAAATAAATAATAGTAAGTGGCCAAGAGTAAGCCCATTTATAAGTAATAAGTAATAAAAAAGAACATTACTCAAGTCAATGTACTAATTTAATGTTACACTGTTGTTTTACCTTTACCCAACAAAAGTACTTATTCAACTGGGTCAGTCCAACTTGTAATTGAGTTTATTTTAAGTCAATGGTTTGTCAGTCGGTTCTAAGACTTCTAAGATTCGGTAGAAGTCGATTAATTAAATACGATTCCGGTAACTTTAACTTTATATCACTTCAGTATACAAAATATATTTTTACACTCACATGGTACAATAAAAATCATTTTTTTTAATTTTTTCTAAATACGATGTCATATTTATTTACTATCTAAGTACTTGCGTTTAGTGATAAATGTATGAAATGGCATTGGTCAGCCATACTTACTCCTTAGCTACTTATATATGTAGGTATGTTTTATTTGACGACCGGTCTGGTCTAGGTTCGAATCCCAGTTAAGTAAGGGCATTTATTTGTGCGGTGAGCACAGATATTTGTTCCTGATAGATGTTTTCTGTGTCTGAGTACCTACCCACAACACAAGCCTTCTTATCGTGTGACTCAGTCAATCCGTCTAAGAATGTCCTATAATATTTCTTTATTATGAAATCAACCGAACACATACAACGTTTAAAGTTTATCCCTTTGCAGTCCACAACTATGACTGTAATCTACTTTGGAGAACCAACAATCAGTGGAGAGCTCCAACTGCTTAGAAACATCAACACCGAGCAAGTTGTCTCGTGAACTGCGAGACAAACAAACATCGCGCCGACGCAACGCTTGGGACCTAGTTTATCTTTGAATCCTAACTTTAATTATAATATTTAATAAGAGGATATAATAATGTTATTGTTACATTTGTTACGGTTTGGTTTTATTTTTATCGAATGTAGGGGTCATTATTTCAAGGGGTTCTAAAAATGTTCAAAAACAAAAACGATATTTTTGATTAGTTATTAATAATTGTTATTTTTAAGTGATTAGGGGTTAGGACGTGGCAGGTCTAGGTGAAGATGACAGGACGACTGACCTTTATCAGAGACTGGCCGGAAAAAGTACACCAGAGAGAGTTGTGAAAATCAAGGGGAGAGGCCTTTGCCCAGCAGTGGGACACTATAACGGGCTAATAAAAAAAAACCCAAATTACTGTAGTTCATATTTTATAAAACCTATAAATACCTGCAAGTTTAAAATTAAACTTTGAATTATTTGATTAACAAAGTCATTTCTAGATTTTGAAGGTTATTAACTATTTTAAACGAGTATTAACGCGTCTTGAACATTATACTCGTATGTTAGTTTTTACAATTGCATTGTTCCACATTAGTCATAGGTACATCATTTAATTGTTAGTAAAAATATAAGAAATGCTTTGTAAGAAAGCCAGGTTCACTTTTTCCTCTAAAATAAAAAAGCACGAAATGAAACAATGTTTCTTGTTACATTTATTAGACTAACATTTTCATCGACTCCGAATCCAATCATAATGAGCTGCAACATTTGCATATACAGTTGTGCAGTTTTCTACGTGCAGTTTTTCAGCATCAGTACAACTCGCAGAAATGACTCCTACAAGTTTGCCGTTCAAACTGAGCGCTCCCCTCAGAGTCCGCGTCTCCTGCCCTCACTTTATCAAACGTGCACAGCAAACTCTTCACTATGAAAGGGCACCGCGTGATGCGAACTATGCCATTCTTAGCCAGCAGCTGCTTAGATTCATTGTCTCCATATCCAGCTATTACAGCCGATTGGCCAATGCTCGGTGAACGTTTAGCTACCTTAATTGCATAAACTTTATCATTAAACCGTATCGCCTTCGTAGTTTTAAGCAGAGCTATGTCATTTTCTCTATTTGTTAAATCGTGGTTATGGTGAACATAATCCGGATGTATTTTAACGCTATTGGAGCTTACTGTTGCTATTTGTCTGTTTATTCCAGTCCCAGCCTTCTGAAAGACGTTGATCGTATTCACAGGAAAGGAGAAGCAATGTGCAGAGGAAAGAATCCATCTTTCACTGATTATGGAACCGCTGCACATAATTATAGAATTTATGTTGAGCTGGACAAGGTACCCGTGTTCTCCTTTACGCGATATTTCTCCATTAAAAATTCTAGATTCTAGTGCACTAATTAACACTAGACAATTTAAAAATATGAAACAAAACATAGTGTCACTTTTACATGCGTTACTGTCGCAGAATGACTAACGGTAAAATAACTTTAGTACCTATTATTATACATGCCATATTGTTTCTAAAGAATGTTGTTATTCGTATTATTTGTAATGCAGATAATATTCATGGTACTAGCATTTGAAATTGAGTTGTTTGTTTAATGCTTCAACGATTCATCATCCCCTCATGCTCATATTCAATATTTTGCTACTTATCAAAATAGCCGTTCGTAGTTGTAGAGTCTACTTAAACCAAACCAAATAATGCTAATTAAGACTATATTCATTACAAGAAATATACTGTTAATAATTGTTTTTATTGTAATACAATTACAATCTTCATTATCAATAAAGGTGCAAAACTGCAATAGCAAAAAAGGAAGTCAAATATGCTGCCGACCGGTTTCGGTAGAGAAGAGGGTCCCTTATCTTAACGCATACATACAGTTAACTTAAACCCAAGAGATTAACATTAACAAACGATACACGGAAGCAGAGGCCGCTCTACTGTGAATATGAGAATACAGCGAGGATATAGTCCGGCCCCTCGCCACGGCCGGTCTTCTCAGCAACATCGGACTCCCCGGCACTACACCACACTAAAACTCTTATATAGTTAAAAGTTTAAAAACATTGCTAGCGCGATGTAGACCCGCTATTCGGATTGGTTGATTCAAAAAGTAATTTGGTTTCGTGCTGTTCCAGTCAGTAAACTCGTGCAGCAAAAAATGGTGATGGTTTAAGTTAAGTACCTCGGCAGTCTCGGCACTCGACGCGCATGTAGCGGTATTCGTAGATAAAAACATAGGTTTAACGCACTGGCGCTTGGAATAGTTTAACAATAACATTTTACTGAATCCATCGTTTTCATATTTAATAGAGCTTAGTTAGCACTTAGTCAATTAACCTTCACTAACGACTTTTAGTAAATTAGAACTCTGCTATCATTTTTTTTGTATAGGTATTGAATGTTTTCCACAAACACCATGATTTGAAACCTTATTATTTTACTAAAACAAGTTTACGCCTACATTCCCAAAAGGGGTAAGCAGAGTACACGGAAATGATGAAGAATCAGTGCCCCTTTTTAGCGAGGAAAGAGAAAAGAACACGAAATTATGGTGTTGCAGTGGCAGGTTGCTATTGCAGGCCCATTGCCCACACCACTATTGAACCGTAACACTCGTAATTGCATCTGTCTTATCGTAAAATGCAATCGTTTATTTATTTTTTTGCAGTAAAATAGTAATCACGTAATCACTAAACATCTATTTAATCAAAAATCATTATTTAAAGGTCAATCCTACCGGCCATCAACATTTGTATGAAGTTACTTTGCACTTTTGTGGGTAAAATGCAACTTTCTCATCCATCTATAAAGAATCAAGAGAGTCATTAAAAGTTGGTATGGCGTAAATTAACTTACTTACCTAATTACGTTGGTAGTGACAATCTATTATAAAGAAAGATTATATGTTAAGCCATATGTACCATAGCCATATGTACTCATTTTTATATTCGTTTGTAATAAAAACATGTAATACTTATTAAGAAATAAATGAATCTGAATCTGAATCATATAATCTTTCAATGTAACCAAAATAAGATTATCACGCGTCAAAGTGATTTGCATACAGATTTTGCCTAAAATACCAACCCCGAAGATGACTAATTTAGTTATTCGGAAAGATGCCGCTATTAACAGGCTTGGCAAGCCTCACTCGTATTCATGACGGAGGGCCCTCGGCATCGATCAGCATTTCAGGCACGTTTCGAAGGCATAGGGCCCGCTCACTTTCTTGACGTCATTTATCGGTGAGGTAGTTCGAAAAATTCACTGTTATTTCGTGGTTTCTGGTACGTTTAAAGCAAATGTAGCAGGTTATTTAGGTATGTAGATGCACAGTAAATTAAATGTAGTACCTACATCAACCTGATACAGATATGTATTTGTAGTATGGTAGTTGGCATTGGATATTCTAAGCATAATA
Source organism: Leguminivora glycinivorella (assembly GCF_023078275.1). Taxonomy (NCBI): domain Eukaryota; kingdom Metazoa; phylum Arthropoda; class Insecta; order Lepidoptera; family Tortricidae; genus Leguminivora; species Leguminivora glycinivorella. Next base: position 8,101,261 of record NC_062971.1, read on the forward strand.
ATTCGATCAGAATTTCAGGTACGTTTCGAAGGCACAGGACCCGGTTGCGATTATCTCCTCGACGTCATCGAGCATTGAGTTTGTTTGAAAAATGTACCTTCTCGTAGTATTATTTGTAGGGAATTTTATCTTAATTAGGAAAGTTATTTACGTATGTAAATAAATAGTAGATACAGTAGCCGACAATCTATCTTATCTTAGTATAGTAGTCGGAAGTGGATATTCTAACCGTAAGACCGTTTTCACATTATCCGATATCGGATGTCGCAAGGATTTCAATAGAAAAAATCCAAGATGGCGCCTGTAATGTATGGGATATCGGTCCGACATCCGATATCGGATCGGATAATGTGAAAACGCACTAATAATTCGATCTGAATTTCAGACATGCTTCGAAGCCGTTTACTTCCTGGACGTCTAATCCTCCTAGCTCGACGTCATTTAGAGTTAAATAAACTAGTTCGAAAAGTCTTTCCTTGTTTTCACTTGCTGTTGTACTGAACTAAACATAAACTTTTAATTATTCTTTTTATGTATAGACAGTAGAGACACACATCTCCTTTTGTTAAGCGGTTACAGAATTTTTCAGTTACTTCTGAAGCGTTACTTGATCCGATGTCTTGATGATGCTGACTATACTACTAAATTTGCTATGTAGCAGTAATAATTAGATCACATTACATTTCACATTAGGTATTCTAAGTAATGCTAATACTTAATACAAATCTTTAAGACACACATATTACATTAGTAGGTACATGATCCAGTCAATGACCCGAAGGTATCAATGATCTGTGCATTTAAAAACAAAATATTTAATACCGAATCGTATTATTAGTTTGGGAGCTCGGGTCAAAAAGATAAGGGAATACGATTCAACAAGAAGTAAAAAAGCCATTTTTTATGAGCTCAGGAAGTTCGAAATGGCGGCCGGTCGGGTCGCAGTCGTACGTTTGATTAATGTCTAGGCCAAGGAACCCTTTGGGGTAGACATTTTGTCCGTCTATTTTGATAACTCAGGAGATAGGTACAGAACTTTTTAAAAGAAGAAAACTAAATTTCCCCTGCGAAGAATACAAACTTAGAAATTTAAATTTAAAATTTGCAGCAACAGTTTTTTTAAGCTGGTGTAGACCGTGCTTTGAAACTTTGAATTCCAGATTTTTCTTTATTTAAATTTTATTGCATAAACTTATAAAAAGGAGTAGGTACAAATGGTGGATTAAACGGAGGATTTAATTCTAAGTTATGTGCCACAGTTTCGTTTTCTTTTAACCCCTTATTTGCCAAGAGTGGCCCTGAAGCTTTAGTAGTTTCATGTGCTCTGCCCACCCCTTTATGGGATACAGGCGTCATTGTATGTACGAGTATGTATGTATGTTATGTAATATTTCGTTTGTTCGGATAGCAACAATTAATACGAAGAGTTAAACAAGTAAACAACAACTTTTCCCTCTCTTAAACAAATAACTATTGTGTTTCACATTAATATTCTAGACATTTCTTACTATCAAGTGCTTGCGAAGGTGTATCGGCCCAACGTTCACTTCGACGGTTCTGTAACTTTGCTCACTGAAACATGAAAGGCGTTTGTCTGCAATGCGTATCTTTCCCGTATCTTTCCTTTGGATAAAATCGAGAGTAATGATGTGGTCCAGTATTACAAAAAAGTTGTACAAATAAAAATATTTTTTTAAAACATGCAGGTAACAATCGATCTTATCTACGTATCATCTTATGATCGTACAGTCTACGTACGCTAGGTTCTACGTTTGCTACGTACAATCATGTTTCTAGAGCCAAATGATTATTGCCGGTGACTATATAGATTGTTAAAGACCACATTATGAACTTACCCTATTCACTGACTACATTAGCTACAACAATATGGGTATTTACAAGTAAGTATAAGTACAGAATACATCTCTTCAAAATATTTTATTCTTATCATCTCTGCTTATTAAACTTTTCATATTTTTCATCCAAATGATTATTGTACTTTTTGTAATTATAAAACTTTTTGGTCGTAATAAAAATATGAAACAGAAGGGAAAAAGAATTTTCAAATTACTCTTCTGTTGATGGGAAAAAGCTGTACCTAAATAATTTAATTTTGTCTAAAAGTGCCTGGTCACCCGTGCGTTCATTTCGAAATTCTGATTTTCATTTTCGAGAGCAGGTATGAGTACAGTACACATAATCAAGTTAACATTTTTAAATAACATTCTAATAGGATAGGTCCTTATTCTTTAGTCGAACCCTGATGACATGTCTGTTTAGCCATCCTGCTAGTCTATGCTTTGAAAAGAACGGAATACCCGTAGGGTGCACTGGGGTAATTTCGAAGCAAATAAATGCTCGGGTAATTTCGAAAAGATAATCTTGATATGATGGAAATAATGGTGATTTTTGTGACTTTCGAAATTACATCAATGCACACTATATGTGTTTTATAACTTTATCTATAAATTGTGGTAAAGAAAGGTATGTAGCATAAATATCAATTATGATATTGTATTAACAATCAATCAGTATAGAAAAACATAGCAAATAGATAAATTGTTACATAGGTAATGCTCTTTCAACCTCATTTCCACAAATTGGTATATGTAGGTAGGTTTTTTTTTATAAATGGTCCTAGTCTATTACTTTATTAGGAACTAAAATATTTCTTACGTAGAGCGAGAGGGATAGAGTTTTTTTAAACACCACCAAAAGGATAGCACAATATTATCACTTTATTCTCTTCTTTATTAATAATCGTTTTATGCAGCGTTAAATTTTGGTATCTTTGCAAAAATAAATTGAATTTCGCATGAGCTCTCATTCCATTGAAGTTAAAAGCCAGATATTGAATTTACATTTTCGAAACCACGTACTTTACCCAGTCGTTCATAATAAAGCGACCTTATGTCGAGTTACATATAGTTCGAAATTAAACAAAAATGTAAAGGTATTATGAATGCTAGGAAATAAGCAGTGTCAGATCTATGGCAGATAGTTAATTTACATTTTAATTGAATACATCAAAGCGCTGAAAAATGCGATTTTTTGGTAGAGTGGTGGTAGAATGGGCTTTCATGGCTTTACTTAAATGTATACGCGTAGGTACTCAATAAACGATGGTTAAGTAATTTTTTATCATACCCGCACTTTAAATGTGCTATTGCACGCAGGCGGAGCGTGAGTTATAGAAAAATCGTTCTCCCAAGGGAATAATGAAATTTCTTGTACCGTACTTAACTTTTTTACATCTATTTACACATTTTTTACATTGCGAGTGTGATGAAAAACATTGTGTGTAAGTCCCGACTTACACACAATGTTTTTCATCACACTAGTTACTAGATTCGAGTTAGTAATATTCATACTCCCCGGAGTATGAATATTACTAACTCGAATCTTATCATCGCTCCGGCAATCCGTCGCTATTTAACTTACTCTCGTTAGTAATATTCAACTTCCTCCCCTTGTTGCACAATGTACTATTGTTTTTTGTTCCATGTCACTCATATAATTATGTAAGCATGATATCGGGTAAAGCCCAGAGAACATACGTAAACTTTGTGACGCAATGATAAAGTTGTAGGTAGATTAAATTATTAAATAATTATAAGCATGTTACTGTTATTAACCCGCCTGTCATACATACCTTTAACCTTCATCACAAGCTTCTAATTTCATCCCCCTACGCGCCTACAAAATTCTGCCAGCACTATCCATCAAGAAGAACCAAATAAAGGATGCCTCACATAACCCCACTCTATAGGTATTAAGAACCTAGTATACCTAAGTATTTATGTTTCTCTGCTACCCCGATAGTTGTTGAATAAGTACCTATGTATATAAGTTCGGTAATATTTAACAGGAGTGAATCAAAATCACCACTATAAGCAAAAAAACCCGATAATTCTCTACAATCAAAAAATATCTTATGCCATAATCACATATCACATATCATTCAATTACACTGAGAGAAATTTGCATTGTGAATTTAACAAGTCCGACTTGTTGCGGTTTATCCGTTTGAATCAGCCAACGTATGTTTAAAACAATATGTGTCAGGTTGTTTTTATAAAATCGACTTGTTGATTCAAATATATTGCCGATTCAAATGACAAGTAGCCTGTTGTTTGAACCAAAGAGCACGTAGGCGCTATTTTAACCAAAAAACTTGTTGAACGTACATGAAAACTGGTTGTATTTTCTCTCAGTGTACAGACATGTACCTACGTGAAATCTGGTCATAATCCGTTGTACATTATCTAAGACAGACAGAAACAAAAGAGGCCTTATCATCGGCTTGAGCCTCTGGATTTACATAGAAACATTTATCCCGTTGCGGTATTCAGACGCAGTAAATACAACAAAGCAGTTGTTTGTCTTGAAAAAAAAAATATTCTCGTACCTAAGCTAAGTTAATTAATTATATCCTCATACGCTTCGTGCATGATTTTTAGTTATTAAATATTTGTGGTTTAAGATATTTTTACCTGTATTCTCATAAAATTAGATATTTTTGTCATATATTATTGTTGTAACATAAAAGAGGAAGGCCCGAAGGTATACTATACAAAAAATTTAATTGTTATGCTCTACGCTATGTACCAAATCTTTTCATAGATTTTTCTGGTTTATGTTATTTATTTCAAAAGTTTTCATAGTCGAACAAAATTGAGTATTACCTACTTCCTAACATTTTATTTCAGATGGTATTTAATTCAAGAAGTCAAAGTACTGGTTACATTGTTTCATCTGCGGCTCATACATACTTGCGGTCGTTTACCATGTAGATAAGCCCAAACAAAGCCGGTACCTATGCCTACCATAGGTAGTAGGTACAGTCAAGTGTAAAAATATGGGTGCGTACAACTTATCAAAAATATGTCCCAATTGTCCCATAGCACTTTATGTCGGCGGAATAAGGTCTCGGTACATATTTTTGAGCGGATAAAATCGATACGTATTTTTGCACTTGACTGTACTAGAAGTATATTACTAAGGAAAAAGTTTTCATTGCGGGTTTGACGATGAGGTAGCGGCAGCATTAGATACGAGGAAATCGTTCAAAAATCATAACTACGCTTTGTTTACAAGAATTGTCTATGGTGTGATAGAAAAGGACAAACGAACTTTATCGACTTGATAACCTTAGAGTACGTTTATGAATAAGGGGGTATGAATGTATCTTTTTTCAGTTACAGGAACAGGCCCTGCCAAAGCAAACAGTGTGTAAATATATTCGTGATATTGTTAAAAACAAGATACTTACCCGAATTCCATTTGTTCTTGTCCATTCTGGCATGAAATTTCATGATTTTTCGTCTCGTTAACTATTGCTTAATGTCCCTTGAGTTTTGCATCGTTACCCGTTGTTAATTTAGCATATTAAATGTGATAACGTCCAGTCAGGATAAATAAAGGTATATACCTACTTACATTTGCTGGGTATAAAAGATTAACAAACCTACCTAGTTAGTTAGGTATACTCCTACCCTAATTAATGTTACTTTTTAGGGTTCCGTAGTCAACTAGGAACCCTTTTAGTTTCGCCATGTCTGTCTGTCTGTCCGTCCGTCCGTCCGTCCGTCCGTCCGTCCGTCCGTCCGTCCGTCCGTCCGTCCGTCCGCGGATAATCTCAGTAACCGTAAGCACTAGAAAGCTGAAATTTGGTACCAATATGTATATTAATCACGCCAACAAAGTACAAAAATAAAAAATGGGAAAAAATGTTTTATTAGGGTACCCCCCCTACATGCAAAGTGGGGGCTGATATTTTTTTTCATTCCAACCCCAACGTGTGATATATTGTTGGATAGGTATTTAAAAATGAATAAGGGTTTACTAAAATCATTTTTGATAATATTAATAGTTTCGGAAATAATCGCTCTTAAAGGAAAAAAAAGTGCGTCCCCCCCCCCTCTAACTTTTGAACCATATGTTTAAAAAATATGAAAAAATTCACCAAAGTAGAACTTTGTAAAGACTTTCTAGGAAAATTGTTTTGAACTTGATAGGTTCTGTAGTTTTTGAGAAAAATACGAAAAACTACGGAACCCTACACTGAGCGTGGCCCGACACGCTCTTGGCCGGTTTTCATAAGTTACTTTACCTCTTTTGTCGGACCTTGCCAGCTCTTCGCTACATCAAAACCCTATTAGCTGAAAAATAAGCACGAAACTGATGAATACCTGGAAAATACTCGGGCAAGTCGGGCACGTGAATGCGAACGCTAACAATAGCATTGTTGATCCGCGGAGAGTTTACACGCTTCTTAAGCCAAACCCTTTCAGTAATAACCGCAAAGCTCGTCGTCAACCCTGCGGAAGGCATTCTGTGCAAACTTGCGGCAGTGCCCGAAGCTCCGTCGCGCCGTCCGCCCGCGCCCGTGCCCCCCTGCGCGGAAAACATCGCAACTTCACCGAGTCAATCTAACTCAGTCAATATAGGTATCCCAACTGTGTTCAACATACATTTTTTTTAAATTAAGTAACACTTTTAAAAGTTTAAATATGTTTGAAAGGTGGTGTGTGGTGTATAAATAAGTGATTACTTTCATACTGTGTGAATTAATGTTAAGTGACAGGTGCAAATAATTGTCTTGCCCCAACTTAGGTAAGTGATGATTTTAATTCTACTAACTTAGTTTTGATAAATGTTCAAAGTACAAGGTTGTTCCAAAGTTTGAAAATTTATAGGCAAGCCAATATGTTTTCATATCTGCCTAAAGATATCACGAAAACGGAAACAAAAACTGACATTTTAGGTAATAAAATAAATAAGTAATCATTTTTTAAATATGTACATTATAAAACCATGCTTTTCATTTTCAACCACATACCGACGTGGCGTGGCGTGTCAATGACAAACATTATCGGTACTTAATTAGCAAAACTTCACGCTACTTTACAAAATACTTTTACAACTTTGCAATGTAATTTTATAAGAGTTCTACTACAGTGGAGCTACACTGCTTGAAAGCCGGGGCAGAGTAATGAAAAGGAATTCTCAAAGGCGAAGTAACCGAAGAATGAAGCCTGATATGAAATAAAAAGAATTGAAATATGCTCTAATAAAAATACTATGCTGTGATAAAACGACAAAGAAAACCGCACGAGACGACGGAAGGAAGTCGTTTGAGTCTTAATCTATGGTGATAAAGTGGAGAATAAGTTTATAGTGGCTGGCTCCGGTTTTTAGCAGAATACCGCACGTTTTGTTAACAATGCGGAATAAAGGCTTCCCTTTACGTGACATTTATAAATAAGCATGACATAGGTATGCGTGACGTCACAAGTAGTGACAACATAGTGTGATGCGGGGGTGAAAGGCTTAACTTTTTCTAAAAATAATAGGCTACCTGTCATCCTACAGCTTCTTAGTTACTTTAAAGCATTAGCGTATCAGATTAAGGTCGCATGGCGCACATATATATACATACTAGCTTTTTTCCGCGGCTTCGCTCGCATTAGAAAGAGACAAAAAGTAACCTATGTCACTCTCCATCCCTTTAACTATCTCCACTTGAAAAATCTTGTCAATTCGTCGTTCCGTTTTACCGTGAAAGACGGATAAACAAACAGACACACACACTTTCCCTTTTATAATATTAGTATGGATTCGTATATTCGTCGTATAGCAGAAGTTCGGAAAAAGGCTTATCAATCATTTTATAACAAACGCGGATGGGAGTGACTGTGATGGAAGCGGGTAGTTTCGAAGTTTTTGATGAGATATGGAAGTGATGCCGCGGCATTTGGTATTAGGAGCTTATTAGTTAACATTAAAGAACATGCATTTGCATCGGTTCCAATTTAATATAAACGCTAATACATAGCGTGTAAATATTCACATATCGTCACTACTTTAAAAAATCTCGTATATCACGCTGTTCCTCAAAGTAAAAACTCAGTAAGTCTATATGCATCCACACATACTTACTAAAATTTTCTTTTCATTGACAGACGAAGATACAAGTTTTTTTTTAAAGTAGTGACGATATGTTTTATGCTGATATACTTATGGCCACTTGCACCAACGAAAATGAAAGGTTACCCCACCGGTTGACCCACCATTTTATATGGAATTTGACAGTTGACAGCCCACTAACCCTGAGTTAAGTGATTGGTGCAAGTGGGCCTTAGAAGTGTAGTGAAACTCTGTAGTTTTGAAATTATACTTAGTACTTACACTAAGCTTCAAATTTTAAAGTTTCACACAATGGAGAAGACTTTAATCGTGTGTTAGGTTGACACAAAATGTTCTAAATTAATAAGTGCCGAATCGTATGATGAATCGCTTGCCACTTCAGTGATTTCTTGAGGAACATTTACGATGTGCTGTCGCAACACCACCACCCACCCACCGACACAGTCGCCGCAATGGGGGTCTAGCCAAGATAACAATAGTACATTGACAAGAGTCTAGCGTAAAGGAAAATGTTGGTAACAGTTGCTAGGAAAAGTAACGTGACTATTTAGTATTGCCATATACTAGCAGTACGGAGGGTATGGGCTCACAATGATGCCTAGCCTAGCCAGAATTAAGTCTAATCTAAGTCTGTATACATTTTTTTGCTAACTATAAATTAAATACCTATATAAATTAAATACCTAAATATTCGATTTAAATGTTAAATTCATTGAATATTTTATGAACGGTAACGAGATGTTTTATAATACTTTGCTCATTTGCTAGAAAAGTGCCTGCGCCTGCTAGCTGAAGATTCGAGCAAATATTTGATTAAATATACTTATTAAAGTCCGCTATCCATAATTTGAGAGACCGTAAGTTAGACATTTTAGTTGTATTATTTATTTATATATTGTATTTAAACTATTTTGAGGACTGATCTGGCCTAGCGGGTCGGGTCCTGCCTGCTTATCCTGACGCGGTCCTGGGTTCCCATCCCGGTAAGGGCATTTATCTGATGTGTGACGAGCGCAAGTATTTGTTTCCGAATTATGGACGTTTTCTATGTGTTTATGTACATAATTAATTAATTATATATAGCGTTGTCTGAGTACTGTTTATGCGTGGTAGAGCACTGTCGTTAGTAGCATTTTAGCACTAAATAGTACAGTACAATAGTACGTTTGTTTTCAATCTCTAATGGCATCAGGTTTTATGGTGTCACCTGATTCGTGATCGCGGGTATGAAACCGTGATATCGATCCGTGCCACTCGGTCACTAGCCTCAGATATTGATTAAACACATTTTGTTATACCATTGATAGCTGGATCAAAGCACAATGTTTATGTGCGTTTACTAAGTGTTCTTAAATGCTATAAAAAGGTTGACCCTTTAAAACAAACAGTGCACAAAGTTTCTACAAAAAGTACCTAATTAGAGGATTTATAAAATCATGAAATATCCGACTATTAAAATTCGTACATATTTAAAAATTTTTAATACACAAAAAATACATGTTTTACTTAGTTTCACTTACCTTCATTCATACATAGATTCAGAATATCATACCAAAAATATAGCTTTACGTTGTACGTTTATAAATAAATAAATTCGTTTTCTGAAAAAAAAAATACTTACGGTGAGGGGGAGTTTATTGAGTCCTGAATGTAGTGAGGATATTCTGGACACTTACGTCAACGAGACAGTTATTTAATCTCTGCACAGTTGGCATTAAAATCTTCATGTTGCTATAAATCACTCCATTTAAAAGTAATAGGTGTATCTTCTCCTTGATTCAACATATGTTTTACATAATTTATTTATTATTCTGATGCTATAAACGACTTGTAAAATGCTATATTTTGAGTTTTTATTCAACCGAGATTTACAATATAAACCTACGTATTTCCTGAAAACCGCAGACTGTCAATGGCATAATTTACAAGTCGATAAATTCCGGTTTAGGGTTGACAAAGTCGTAAATTTGCGCTTTACATGCTGGTACTGGGTATCAAAAACAACTCACAGAGTTTAAAGAAAATAAAGTCAGTACCAGATTATTATTTAACTGCTCTGGACTGCTTATTTAATTTATTTATGTTAAAGCAATTAGCAGTAACTCAAAAACGAATGCAATGGAAAATGGGACGGTCAGTTAGATGACTTAAAGTTAAATGATAATTGTTCGCATAAAAAATCATTTGGACTGGGATACCGCTAATTGTCTTATGAGCGCTAATTAGGTATCAATAAATATCCCAATTTGAACATTATTATGCATCAAGTAATCAATCAAGTTACGATATAAATCGGATATGTCAGTATCGAAAATGACGTTTTGTTTAAAGACACGATACATCGCAGTGCTATAGCAGTAACATTTTACCCACATCTTTAAGAGTCCAGAAACAGCAGTAAATTACGTCAAATAATTATTGACTAACTAGTCATATTGTTTTAACTGCATCATGATCTAAAGTTTTTAAAACTATATTATGATCTAAAGAAGCGCGTCTGTGTACTTAACACAGCAAAAGGGAATGTACAAGTTTCTAATGGGGTGGCAACGCGCATGTGACACTGTTTGAGTTGCAGGCGTCCATAGGTTACGGTGACCGCTTTACATCAGGCGGGCCGTATACTTGTTTGCCACCGACGTAGTATTAAAAAAAAAAAAAAAAAAAAAGCGCTACAAAGTTTCAAAAACTTCACTGGCTGAATGCCACATTGCTATAAATGCGCACAATTGTAGAAATATTACAGGCATAATTGATCTTAAGTGCTGTCGCTTTATTTTTTTAAGAAATGTATGCCTGTTGAGGATCCGCACATCGCCCCGCCGGTTTAGCGAGACAACACTCTCATTCGGGCATCTGAGAACACTAGACTTGGAGGAGCATTAAGAGCGTGTCAACTGTAAAGTCTAAAGTGGAGATCGCCGTATTTCGGCAGTCAAGACGATACAAGAGGGGTCAATTCTCCATACAAACGCTCTCGACTATTTTCTCCCTGGTTTTTGAAGATAGAGCAATGATTTTTTCAACACAGATTATTATTATTTTGGTCTGTGTCGGACCGTTTAGATTTTTTTGATATTCTTATTTTTAAAGACGCTAGAGCCCATCAAACAGTGCAGTTTGGCAGATAAGTTTAAAACTTTACTGTAAGTTTCTTTTCTTATAAAAAAAATAAAAAATAAAAAAAAATCAAAAAACGGCCTAATTGATTATGGCGCAAACAAAGGTGTGGTATTCAAAATTGGTAACAATTAGCCAAAAAAACTAAACGGTCCGACTAGGGATGCAAAAAAACGGTTTTTTTTTCTGGCTTGAAAAAAAACATGAAAAAAAACCGTGAAAAAAAAACAGTTTTTTTTCTGGAGTATGTTTTTTTTCTAAAGTACGAAATCTCAAAATTTGCAAAGTAGTTAATACTTCTATACGGGTTTTTAGACTTAATGTTAACTATTAAACGAATTTAATCACATAACTTTAATTTCTGGTCTTATAAAAGTAACATTTACGAAATCTGTAGTTTTTAGTTATCACTATTTACTGTTGGCAACACCACCGCTACACGCAGCATCGGGGATTCCCCAATAAACGTTTGTATACTGAATGTTAATTGAATTAAAATGTACGTTATTGTTATTGAAACACGTTACAACTCACGAAAAACCGTTATTGTCGTATTATTTGTTCATCTGAAAAAAAACCATATTTAGAAAAAAACCATGGTGCTCGGTTTTTTTTCATGTTTTTTTTTCACAATTCTGAAAAAAAACATTTGGTTTTTTTTTTATTTACAACCCTAGGTCCGACACAGATTATTTCATTGTTATTCAGATTCTCAAATTACGTTACGTTGATTAAATTTTGAAGGAGGAAACAGTCGAGAGCGGAACCTCGATTTTAAAGATTTTTTCACAATATCTTTAACTAAGTTGTTCTGAATGTATTTTTTTTTTCATAAATCTAGTTAATAGCACTAGTAGGTATATTTAACTAAAATTCCCAAATTTAAAGGGAGGCTCCTCTCCATTTTATAATTTTCGCTCCTGTAGCGTCTTAATGTATGTTAGGCCCACTTGCACCAAACATTTAACTCGGGGTTAGTGGGCTGTCATCTGTCAAATTCCATATTAAATGGTGAGTTAACCCTCTGGTTAACCCTCCATTTTCGTTGGTGCAAGTGACCCTTAGAATGTAAGCTGTGTCCGCAACATTTACTCGGGATCCCATACAACGCCGCAAGGATGTTGCGGTGTCTGCGAAATTATTCGAATCGGTTTTCCGATCGAATATTTCAAATTTCTCGCTAACGGTTTGTATTATTTTCGTTTCGGCTAATGAATCTCTCTAATTGGGCTCAGGTTTGTTTTGTACGCCAATTCACCCAAATCAAGGTAGTCACTAATACGTTTAAATACTCCCGTCATTTTCAAAGTGTTACAAAATACATTGTACATTCTGCGGTTAATACGTATGTTGCTTACATGGAAATTAGGCGTCTGCGACTTCGAAAAACTGAAAACGACGTACATGCCAGAGTACGTAGCCGAATGGCACAAACGCTCACGAAACGAAACGCTCGTAAATATCCATCTCTAATATCTCTATGCGACAGAGCCAGACTGCCTTTCGCGGCGTTTCGTTTTAGTTTCGCGTCGCAGAAATGCCATTCGGCTACGGCACCTGAGCCTGTTAATAAAGAAAATCGTAGGATAACTCCCGTCTGATGGTTTTTAGGAGTTATTCCAAAGTAATCTTTCGCCAACATTGAGACCGGACAGAGCTTTAGAATAAGTAATCAAATTATAAAACAAAACAGGCAGGCAATTATGGTCGCGCGATAAATGATAAAACATATGACCGTTCCTATCGCACTTACTAATAGTGCGATAGGGACGGCCTGATATTTTATCGTCTATCGCGCGACCATGCTACCCGTGCAGGTAAGTGCCTACTTTTTTCTTGGTTAGATTCAATCTAGCAGAATTTTCAATATTTCTGAGGTTCGTCTTATCATCTGACCTGGGGCTCGAATGGATTATTATAAATTGGTTTACATTACATTTGAGGAAGCCCTCACTAATTGAACGCAGATAGATTACACTGCTTCATTAGGGTGAATGGTGAAAAAAAATACAATCATTAGGTATAGGCAGGGGCGTCTCACTCCGCGATTCTATTGCCGCGCTTCGGCAGCCGCGAGTTCGCGGCCCATTCAGTGGTGACGATCTTCGCGCGACGCAATAAAATTCAATGTCGGCTGATCGCGTGCGGTCCGTTTGTTAATTTAATGTAGGTAAGAATTTAGAATGGCGGCATATTGTGAACATCAAAGGAGTGAGCCTTCTGTACTTGTACTATTATATACAGGGTGCCCGGTAATTAATGGACAACCTTTTAACCACCAAGAGCCCACCTTAACTGGTCCAGAAAATCGACTTTAAGGTTTAGTAAAAGTAGCCTGGTTTTCGAGATTTTCACACTTTTTAAAATTTTAATGGATATTAATGGACAACCTTTTAACCACCAAGAGGGCACCTTATATCTACTGGTCTAGAAAATCGACTTTAAGGTTTAGTAAAAGCCGCCTAGTTTTCGAGATTTTCACACTTTTTAAAATTTTAATACTAAAGCCTGACAAGATTTTATTTGACCCTGAAAGAGTGTCGCTACAAACCGCTTTCATATGGCAATAATGTGCCGACGTCATACGTATTGGGGACAGCGTGTACTGGTTACCCGTTAATATTTGTAGAAAATTAAAACATGGTTTTAGAGAATCAAAATTTAAAAAGCAAGGTTTTAAGACTCGCTACTTATTTCCGTACAGCCTAAAATCCATGAATCTTTAGTTATGGAACGGCCTCCTTATTTCTATACATATTTTTCACGGCAGAGCTACAGACACCTTAAATTAGAACAAAAAATATATTAGGCTAACCGCGAAACCAACAAATTAATACAGGAGAACCGCACTATAAACTGTCAGTCCCGGACTTGTCAATAACCAATTTCAGAACATTGGTATCGAAATGCTGTCGAATCCTTCATCCTTTTTTGTTGTAAGTAATTTATCACGTTTAGTATAATTAATATCTGGGCAACCGAGCTTCGCTCGGTTCTGTTTCGTATCCTTGACATGTGTCGCCATCTAGTTCAAAAATGAATAGTACCTACATCGAGCGAAAGAATTCTCAGCCTTAACAACACAACTACTCCACACGAGATGGCGCGCATTTTGCCACAAAAACTCAAATAGTGTATTTTCTATTCGTTTTAGCCTTGACCTGTGTCGCCATCTAGTGTTTGCAATAAATAGTACTTACATCGACCGAAAGAATTCTGTCTTAACAGTACAACTACTGCACACGAGATGGCGCGCGAAGAAAAACGCATGAAAACTCGAAAATTCGCGTTTTCCGGGACCTAAGGATAAGTTAGACCGATTTTTCACCCCCAAAAACCCCCACATAACAAATTTCTGCGAAATCGTTAGAGCGGTTTCCGAGATCGTCAGTGTAAATAAATAAATATATAAATAAATAAATAAATAAATAAATAAATATACAAGAATTGCTCGTTTAAAAGTATAAGATTTTCACTTTTAATCATATTATTTTGGACAAAATAGCGATGAAACCGTTAGAAAATTTAAAATATTTGCTTCATGTTTACATCACTGACATTCGACGACTTTCGACAACGGGTGTCAAATAGTAATCTTGCCAGTAAAAGAAATTAGTTCAGCTGTAAATCCGCAACGCGGCGAGGGTCAAATAAAAACTTGTCAGGCTATACCTAAAATTTTAAAAAGTGTGAAAATCTCGAAACCCAGGCGACTTTTACTAAACCTTAATGTCAATTTTCTGGACCAGTATAAGGTGCCCTCTTGGTGGTTAAAAGGTTGTCCATTAATTACCGGGCACCCGGTATATAGGCACTGTCCTGACCGATTTCAGTCACACAACAGTGTGTTCTGGAGCAGAGCACTTTTAAGCAACAATCATTATTTAAATAACATCGTACTCCTAAATTTGATGAGGCAGCGGTTAAATAGGTACGATAGGAGTCCATTCGAAATTCCAATTGTTGTCTTTAACAATACTACGTAATATATTATCACACCTGGAATCACCAGAGCATAAGCTTTTGACATTTTAAAATACTTTAATGGATACAGAAAATGTATGTAATTTTTCCCCTCACTAGCTCGGAAACACGTGTTTTGTCCTTTAATACCAGCGGGTAAAAACGCATTTTATCCACTAGTGGGTAAAGTAATTTGACCTTGAATAAAGTTAAATTAACTGCTTTAAAATTGATAAAAGTAGGTGAATCTAGTAATAAAGATGATTTACCACCTGTGGAACTACTGGAAGCAGTGATCAACGCATTTTTTGCGTTGTAGTTTCCTCGCTATAGTGAGGGGAAAAGTTTTGTGTTACACTCGGGTGCAAATGTATTTTACTTCTCGTGTGTTAAAAAACTCGCAAGTTCAGGATTCTATTCTCGAACCACTCGCTTCGCTCGTGGTTCAACTATAGAGTCCTTTCACTTGCTCGTTTTTCAATTCCACACTCGGCGTTAAAATACAACTTTGCCCCCTTGTATAACAAATAACTATTTGATTGTAACACCTATGTTACCGTTTGGGAACGCTATTCACTTTCTCCGTGCATTCGTGCATTAAATGTTTTTTCCGCGATGTTTAGCTATCGAGTGCCGTATTCTAAAACATGAAATAAACTTATGATGTTAAAATTATGGTTAAGGCTCTGCGGCAAAAAATACTTGAAAAACAAATGAAAACGATGAAAACTGTTGGAAACAGAACAACTCACTGGCTCGCCATAATAGTTAACCGCCGCCGCAATTCAATGGCATTTCCATTTTATCTGTTTTCACATTTCCAATCAACGTTCTGTCAACAGGACTGTATTTAAATATTTTAAATACTTATTCAATAACAAGTTTTGTAACGTTATGATCATTGGATTAAACTGATTATTGTCCATAATTAATACGACGTCAATTGAGGGTACATTTTTAACCCCCGACGCAAAAACGACGGGGTGTTATACGTTTGACGTGTCTGTCTGTCTGTTTGTCTATCTGTCTGTCTGTCTGTGGCATCGTAGCTCCCGAACGGATGAACCGATTTAGATTTAGTTTTTTTTGTTTGAAAGCTGAGTTAGTCGGGAGTATTCTTAGCCATGTTTCATGAAAATCGGTCCACTATGTCGCGGTCGGGGTTTTTTTTTCAAAATTTAATATTACCATCATAATGAACGCAGGAATTAAAATTTCACTTACCTAGTAAATTAGAAAGCTACCTACCTAGTAAATTAGTTTATGTTTTTAGCTTCCAATTTCTACACATGTTCCTGATGTGTTTGTCATCACTCAATTACTTCTTAGGTTAAACATAAGGCTAGACCATGAAAATACATGACATCGGTAACAAAAAAATGTTCAAAATGGTGTTAAGGCATTAGGGTAATTTCGAATTACAGAAATGTTCCGGTAATTTCGAAAGGGGAATCTTGATATGATGGAAATAATGGTGGTTATTATACGACTTTCGAAATTACCCTAATGCAGCTTACTTCATTTGGATACAACGAAATGTTAATATTCACTATTCTACACTTTCAGTAACAATGTACAAGTATGATGAAAATCCTTAAGGGTATCATGGATGCTGAGTGTTGAACTCCGATACTGCTCTTCTTATTGATGAGAAGTAACTGTCCGTGTGGGACCATTGTGGATTGGAGATGAAAATTGCAATCGGTAATCGACCGAGCATAAGCGAAGTAGAATATATTCAGAATGGTCTCCTCTGCAGAGTCGGATTTCTAAACAGATTCTATTGCCATTTTTGAACAGGTGATTTAGGTAAGTAATACAGTTTTACAAAAAAAAATTGAAACGGTCAAGCGTTTTTTGGGAACTGTAGCTTACAGAAACATTAGTTTTTAATTAAATTTGTTTTTTATCATGCAGAAACGTCTGCGAGCGATATTACATGATAAAAAACAATAAAAAACAAATTTAGTACGGGTTAGCACATTGTTACTGGCGAATTCTCAATGTAACTTGAGACTCCAGTGCCTGTTAAGATGTATTCTTACGGGTAAATGTTGCTATACGCCACCCTAAGGCGTTTAAGTGGAGTGAAGGCATGGATAAATTCGCACACGTCTAGCAGGCCTCCGTGGCGCAGTGGGGAGCGCGGCTGGCTCCGGCAAAGCCAGAGGTCGCAGGCGAGTCCTGCCGGAGGTGTGATTTTTTCTATTTTTCCTTTAATTTAAAAATATTAGTATTATTGTTACATGACAATTATACCATAAGGACAACATTTGCTCGTATTTACGAATAACCCATCAACGTGTTCCCCTGACAAGCTACAACATGGTACCTTTTACTTGAGAACGTCACACACTTTTTTTTTTTTGAACGCAAGTAAACGGTTCAATACTTGACCCACACACCGTTTAGCAAGCAGTTTACGGCTCCTTCACGATTTTACGAATAACAATACTTACACAAAAACCTAAAAACACTTGAAACCACAACATCGGTCCACCAAATAATAGGTCCGGTTGGTTGATTTTCCGGTGCATTTCGCTAAATAAATCAAGGTTTCTTTCGGTGGCGGCGCCATGATGGATCGCGTGTTCTGCCCACTGCGCCCATTTGTTACTTGTTAACAGGGGCGAAGAGGCCATTGTGTTCTATATCCAACACTGTTTGTGTTTTACAGGACTAATAGGTACGCCCCTTAGTTAGGTAATATAAAACCAATTACTTACGCTGAGATGCATTACGAGTAAGTAACGACATTTGTCTACTGTACAAACTATACACCTTTACACTAATAGGTACTAATAATATTTATTTATTAAGAAATTACCAATGAATAATGTCTTATTGCAACTGTTCATTTATTTAGTTTAGTCTATGTTGGTGGTGTGGTAATCTTAACTTATAATTTTTTGTATAATTTTTAAAATCAGCACATCAGTATCAAAACATAAAAAGTTCTTACTCTACTAAACTTAATCTATGCATACTTATATAAATATTTAATACATATATTAACTCACTATCGACTAATCGTTGAAATGCGGCTTGGAAGACCGATAATGGTATCATCATTTTGTATAACGGCAATTTCAAATTGCAATTGCAGAACTTTGTAATAAGTATAAGTACCTTTCATAAACACATTCAGAAGCTTTGACCTAAACAGCTAGTTTGAATTGAAACATTGCCAAATTTGTCATTCGCAACACCCTCCGTGGAATTTACGCCACCCGGTATCGTTTCGTAATAGCTCCCAAACAGTTAAACTTACATAGAGTGTTGCTAATTACTTGCAGAGGACGTATAGTATTAACAATAGCGAGCCTTAAACTTTGTCAATCTTGCTACATTGCAGCTTCGCGATCAGGCATTAAATACGTAGGCTAACGAGTTTATAAATGACGCGTCGTTCGGCTATTTATAGATCGTTTCATTCACGAAGACGTATGCTTTGACTAGTAGCAGTCATTATTAAAGGTTTGTTTGACAAATCTACGCGCCATCGTGAATGACACGAACTGTATTATAACTAGGTGATCGGTATCTTCATGAATTATGAATGTGTATCCGCTCTTTGTCCAGGAAGCGTTGTGGGAGCTTATGGCAACTTTGGCGAGATATGAAAACTTAATGATATTTCTAATTTAGTGCGGCAGTAGTTTCGCTCAATAATTAAATTAATCATTCTGTAATATTGTCTTCGGTTACCGCGATAGTTACTCATGAAATAAAACTATGGAAACGGATTAAATCGCGTATAATGAATTTAAAATACATCCCGACATTTCGAACTCTTTACAGCGTTCGTTCGCTCGTTGTATAACTAGCTTTATTAATAGTGTGTGAACCTGCCTTAGTAATCTATATTATTTGTGGTCATGGTTCGTTAATATTTCTTGTATGTGGGTAGCTTTTGCACATTGTAATTTTTCCTCAGTCACCCGTTGACCACGAACGCTGTAAAGAGTTCGAAACGTCGGGATGTATTTTAAATTCATTATACGCGATTTAATCCGTTTCCATAGTTTTATTTCATAATCATTCTGTATTAAATTGATATGCTTAGTAATTAATCATTCTGTATTACATTGATGTGCTTAGGTGGATATAATAACCTTCAAACAAGAGTTGATTACAAATATCAATTAATGAAAGCTAAGAGCTAAGGTCATATTTTTACTTCACAATTATTACTTACCTACGTATTATTACGACCGTTATAGCATTGAAAGCGAGAATTAGTCTGATTCTTATACGAGTATATACGGTTTCAATTTCCGAGTAATTCCAAATAGGTACCTACGAAACTTATCATCACCGTGCCTCGTTGCCTCCCGCAATAGCTATTTGCAAGCTTATGGGCCAGAATTATTCATTTCATATCTCGTACTCTTTGGCACTAGAAGACACCCATCGTAAAATATTCGATTACCATTTGTACCGAATCTATCTAACTCTATAACTGTCACACTTGCAATTCAAGTATAAATTCAATCTCGCGAACTCTCAAATTCAACGGACACAGCACGGCACGGAGTTGAATTGAAAGTACATTTACATTGAACATTTCAGGTCGGCTGTCTCGAAAGGAAGTTTCATCTTGAGCATTCACGCCGGCCGGACGGTGCCTTCGAAAATAGTAGCGGCGCTCTGCATATTTTCGACAAACTTTTGGAATGGATGAACGGGAGCACGATGAAAGGTAATTTTAAATGATTGCATTTAAAACACGGACTAAAATAAATATGTTAACCAAAAACTAACGAAATCTTCTTGTTGTCGGAGATGGCGATAACTTGTCCTTTGATGTTGGGGACTCCTAATTTATTTTTGAAAAAAAATCGAATAAGTACGAGCAGACGTACCTAGTAGATCAATGGGGTTTGCATAATTATCTTGTACATACATTATATAACTTCCCTAAATAGATGAATGCTGTGATTCGGACTTCTTTCTTATACATATAAAGTAAAGTAAGTACTTATTTGTTAATTTGACTTATATTCTACTCGTCTTGGCGGGACCACTACCATGGCTCCAAATTAATTTTTAATTCTGCGAAAAGCACCATATCTCTATAGTTTTTCGAATACATAATATTATACACTAAGAATTAAACATAAACAAAATAATATGTATTATACATTTTGCAAATCCAATGAACTTTTCTTTAATAAACCCTCTGCGTGGGCATGTTTATTCATGGTTGAAAGTTTGCACTGCGAGTCAACAAGTCGCGCTGTACTCTGTCTGTAGGCATGAACTTTGGGAATCCCGAATAATTTATACAATCTCGTATGAATAACGTATCGAGTGGATGTTCACTTGTACCGCTCCTACGAGTGCCATCGCGTTAACTACACAAAATATAACTAGCGTGAAAATCTTATTTATTTTATTTTATTTTATTTATTATTCAAATAAGTTACACAGCATAACAGTAAAAACTAAGGCACTGTGAAACTAAAAATAAAAAAAGAACAATATATATTAAAAAATACAAAACAGAGAGAAGAAAAAAAAATACAATATTCTATTTAGGCGACGACGTAACAGCGTGGCTCCGATTATGATTGTAATTGTGTGCATTCTATTCTATTTATCAAAAGGATTGTTTACGACTTATTTACTAAGTATTTTTAACACGACAGATTAAGTTTTTTTTTTAACTAAAATTGGTACTAATTGATTTACAAACAGTGCATACTATGACTGTAAATAAATAATTGATGAACCTTCTAGATTGTAATGGAGTGAAAGTGTTGAATTTGTACATTTTTCTTTGCTCATTTCTCTACGTATAAGAACGTCTAAAAAAGAAAAAACCGGCCAAGAGCGTGTCGGGCCACGCTCAGTGTAGGGTTCCGTAGTTTTCCGTATTTTTCTCAAAAACTACTGAACCTATCAAGTTCAAAACAATTTTCCTAGAAAGTCTTTATAAAGTTCTACTTTTGTGATTTTTTTCATATTTTTTAAACATATGGTTCAAAAGTTAGAGGGGGGGGACGCACTTTTTTTTCCTTTAGGAGCGATTATTTTCGAAAATATTAGTATTACCAAAAAACCGGCCAAGAGCGTGTCGGGCCACGCTCAGTGTAGGGTTCCGTAGTTTTCCGTATTTTTCTCAAAAACTACTGAACCTATTAAGTTCAAAATAATTTTCCTAGAAAGTTTTTATAAAGTTCTACTTTTGTGATTTTTTTCATATTTTTTAAACGTATGGTTCAAAAGGTTGAGGGGGGGGACGCACTTTTTTTTCCTTTAAAAAACGATCTTACTAAACCCATATTCATTTTTAAATACCTATCCAACAATATATCACACGTTAGGGTTGGAATGAAAAAAAAATCAGCCCCCACTTTACATGTAGGGGGGCTACCCTAATAAAACATTTTTTTCCATTTTTTATTTTTGAACTTTGTTGGCGTGATTGATATACATATTGGTACCAAATTTCAGCTTTCTAGTGCTTACAGTTACTGAGATTATCCGCGGACGGACGGACGGACGGACGGACGGACAGACAGACATGGCGAAACTATATGGGTTCCTAGTTGACTACGGAATCCTAAAAACGAATAACTACCATTTCCCTTTACGAAATGCACAAATATTGCCTTACTTCAAAAAAGAAATGTCCGTCTATAGAGATCAGTTAAATACTTCGAATCTCTCGAGAGTTGTGAATTTGTAAAGTTGTAAATCCATCTAGGTCAGACATAAACGTACCGGGTCAGATCAGTAACATTATCAAAATACTGGGTGTTAAATCCTAACATTCTATGGTTCATAGGCCTCAAACTTAAATTATTAATTTATAATAATATAAAGGTGTAATAACATTTTTTTACGATAAATAGAGATTGGATATGTTCATAACATGTGTCAGGTGTGATCGTGGTCAAATGTCTACCTAATCATACTAAAAAAAAATGTCTATTCTCGATGTAGGGAACAAATCAAATTATTTTATAAATATTTTTTGCGTGGTCGAGGTGGTGTAGCGGTTTATCACGTCAGCTCCGCTTTAGCTGGAGACCCGGGTTCGATTCTCTGCTTCGCCCCAGTGGGCTTGATCACTTTTTCTTTATTGTATGTTATCTATTTATTTCAGTTTATAATGTCTATTTTCCTTTTGTTATACACATTACCTTACCAACTTTTCATTGTAGTGTTTATCTATTAGTACAATATTATAATCGTCTATGACACGTGTTCAGTTCTGGCACTTTCGCGCTGTATCATAGTATTAGTAGTCTTGTCGACTTCCATATACGGTGATTTGATAGATCGATACATACTTCTTCTTCTTCCTTGCTCTATCCCACTTTAAGTGGGGTCGGCTCTCCTAATTACTGTGCGCCACGACATTCTGTCGAGGGTTGTCGGGTCAGGTAAATTATTAGTTTTGAGGAGCTTGGCCATGCAGGTCCACCATGTTGACGGAGGGCGTCCTCTGCCTCTCTTTTTCTCCGGCAGGTCGAGAGCTCTTTTGACGACATACTCATCATCCCTACGCATCACGTGCCCAAACCACCTTAGACGGTTTTCTGTGAGCTTTTCGGGTATTGGGGCCACCCTAAAGCTGCCACGAACGTACTCGTTTCGGACTCTGTCTAGCCGCGTGACTCCTCCCGACCATCTAAGCATCTTCATCTCCGTTGCGTTTTCTATCAATATCGCGAAGGTGTACAGCTCTCAGAGCCACTACTGTATTTTATTCTCGTTATAGTTTGTTAAATATGTAAATTCCTTTTTTCGTGTGATACGGTGTCAAACAAGCATAGAGCTCGCCATTGGATCAGAAATTTTACATGCGTTTTGCCGACCCTTTATAAATAGCACTTTTCAAACGCCCCGCCCCTTCTCTGGTTGAACTTTCATCCACTAGATACTCGTACTAGTTACGCCGGACGTTTACGACTTTACTTGGGTACTCTCGAGATTTAAAGTTAATAGGTCTGGACCACTCTTCTGCCGCATATCGTTGAAATACGACATGACTGCAGTAAAAAATAAATGAAAAGATTTTCGATTAATACTTAACCATAATATTTATTCAAAATTGTTCTAATGTTTCCAATTAATTTTATATACTTACTGCTATAATTAGCTATATTTATTAAGTAAAAAATGCATGCACCTAGACCTAAGAAATATTGAATACCCTTATAGGGTGTCATGTACCTACCTCTTTAATGTGTAACACCTAATGTATTGCAATACAATAAAGAAGAAAGAAAGAAAAAAGATTTCAAGAGGGCATGCGCAGAAATTATCAGACAGTTATCATAGTTACAAAGAAGCAGAGATTTAATTACAACACATATCGTACTTATAAATCGATAAATAAATTCGCTGTAAATCTTTTGTTCATTTTATTTGAACGATTCGAATGAAGTTATAAAGATATTTACTATAATGCTCGGGACTTAGCAAATATTTAGCACTGAGTATGAAATACGGGAGACGGCTTTGTGCCACGCAGCGCACTTTATGAGTTTACATCTTAAATCTCCAGCATGGCTGCTACGCCCGGCAAGATATTAGACAATTTATGTTTAATACCAAAATATTTCAATTTGCCTACAAGTGGGCAACTTTGTTTAATATTTTATAGCAATTTATAAAGTATTTTTTTAATTTTTTAATTTATGTGAAACATCCCCATAAATGATCATTGTATCATTGATAGGTATTTTATTTAAATATATATATATATACCTGAGCTACGTGTCAAGGTTCTTCGTTTTAAAGATATTTATGCTGACAAAGTTCACAGAATTCACAGCGTGCAATTTGGCAGCTTCTTTCCATTCACGAACGGCATAGGTACAGCAAAACGAACAATCCTATTTAAAACACTCTTAGAACAAATGGTTACCCTTCATTTAACCCGAACCGTAGTAGCACTCTTTACACGGCTTCCAACAACGTTATAAGCGGCTGAAGTGAAAAATACCTCAGAAGCGCGAGAATTAAGTTTTAAGTTTAAGCTTACCCCGGACTTTCGTGTTACGTCAGACCTTGGAACCGAGTCAAAATTATAAACAATTTAAGCTAACAGGCACTTTGCTAAAGTCTGCTTTCTGATCTCTGGAAACTATGTTGACATTGCATGTGTTGCTTGGTTCAACTTTTTATACCTAAATAGAAGATTTTTTTATGTAGATTACTGCTGGTGCTGAACATCAGATTTCTTAGTTACGCTACAAATTCTACAATACCTTACAATATCTTACGAGAAATGTACAGTCAGCTATACTATTTGCTTAGCACCTTTTCATACAAATTTCTATTCAATGTACAATACTTTTCTCATAGTATGTAAGTAAGTAGGCTGGTAGACAGTAGAGAAATGCTGTCATTTTCTTTGATATATATTCACTAGAATCTGATTTTCCCTTCTCCTCGAAATACATAATACATCACATGACTTCTCATTAATTGTATCGCAAGTGAGCAAGTCCTCCCGACATCCCAGCAGGGAGCGCGTAAATAATGAAAATGATCTTTACGAAACTCTTGGCCTACTTCCCGAAGTAGCCCGATACTTGCCTGTGGGTTGGATTGGGACAAATTAATTATTTTGCTGAATCTCACGGGTTCCTAACAAAGTAACGTCAACTTAAGTCACATTCTACAAATCTATTTGTAGAATGTGACTTCTCCGGATGGCTGTTTAGAGTATTTAGTGCATACTCTTTATTGCACACCTCATAAATAGTTTAGTTACTTCATTTATTGCTGCAGCCTTGCTGACTTTCTTTTTTCTTGACGACCAATCTGGCCTAGTGGACATTATGCCCTGCCTGCGAAGGCGATGATCCTGGGTTCGAATCCTTGTGGATGTTTTCTATGTGCCTATATAAATGTATTTGCAATTTTTGTATGTTATATAGGTATGTCGTTGTCTATACGTTATATTGGTACCCATAACACAAGCTTCCTTGAACGTTTCGTGTCAGTCAATCTGTGAATAAAAACTAATAGGTACCTAGCTGAACCGAAAATTAGATAATATTTTCTAAAAACGTGAAATCAAAATAGATGAACTGCACAGTAGGTATAAACTTGCCAAAGTCTGAAGCACTCAAATTAGCAGGCGACCTGGTTCTGGTCCTAAAATAAAGTTAGATATCAAAGGCGGGTTGGGGCGCGACCTTTGAGGTCTAGCCTAGAATGTGCATAGTGATATTAAATTAGGGAACTAATCTTAGTAAGAGGCTGCCCCTTCGTTTCTTAGGACAATATAATCGTAACTATAACTTTTTAAGTTCCGTTTTATGAGATAGTCAGCAAACGAACAGGTGAGTACCTGATGGGAAACGGTAATCGTCGCCCACGAACTTAAGCAACATCATAGGAGCTACTTAAGCGTTGCACGACTCTTGGGAACCCTAAACACCCGTTTCATGAAGAAGTTGTTGCCAGGCAGAGTGATGGCAGGTGGACCAAAATGTTGACCGAATGGTGGCCGCTATCGGATGTAAGAAGCGCCTGGCATCCGTTAGGGGGCACTTCTGGATGAGATTAGCCCAGGACCGGGATGGGTGGCGTACACGAAGGGAGGCCTATGCTCAGCAGTTAATGGCTGAAATGATGATGATGATGATTGTATTATTAATCATATCGTACCTATTTATCAAAAAATCTCTGGGTTTTCATTGTAAACTTTGTTTACTACATGGTGATTTTCCCTGATCTGTACACTCAGTCAGCGTCAAATATATCGTGACGGCCAAAGCGCCATATATCGAGACACACGTTTGTTCCTGTTCCTACTACTATTTCATAATGAAGATATTTGGCGGTTTATATGATCGATACCAGAGAAAATGTCGATACTGACTGTACATATTATTTACTATTCAAGACATGCCTACGCCAGAGCTGAAACGAGTTCCTAGGCGAGTCGTTGAATTTGGTCGATGCACATAAATGTTATCACGACATTTCACCGGCCCAATTGTTCAGAGATGACAATGGACAAGTCTCGCTAGGCCTGGCGATAATATCCACAGTTGATTTTGAAATGATGCGAGTTTGACATTTATAATCGATTCGAATAAGGCCCACACTCACTAATTCACAAATTATAATTACTTTTCAGCTTGGTTCCAACATAAATTAAACTCGATATCCCCGTAAAGATACCTTTTTTTTTAATTTATTGAAAAAAAAAAACCTTAAAAGTTTAAAGTTACAAATAATCGCCAAACTGTATAACAGTTTGTTGGCGGTGCGCTCTTGTACATGTATCTATTATATTTTACTATAAGTATTATGCTATAGTATAAGTAAGAGTAAACACAATACAATAGGTTAACGGATATCAATAAACACAGGTTGTATAACTTGGTAATTAGAATTACTGTACCTACATCCTACCTACTCTGTACCTACATCTAATCTGAGGAAAATGCTTCAGATATGAAAGTTTTATGCTAATGCTGAAAAATAACGAAGAACGCGCAAAATATTAGTGCTCTATAAAATACAATGTTTGTTTGTTAAGTCTGATTCACACGTCTGACATCATTTCCTGCAAAGAGAACTTACATTCAAAATAAAGGAAATTTGATATCCACTATCAAATAGGTTCCAATTTCGTTAATAGTGTTCCATCGCGCGAAAATCTCGTTTTGTAGAAACTACCTTTACTGTAACTAACGTCGTTACGCTTGAGATTCAATTCTAGAGTCTACTTCACTCCTGATTTGATACGCCACTTTCAATGACCTATTTTGGTAGGTATTCAATATAGGTATTCATTTTACTGTGAGAATTTTGGCTTTAAAAATGATTCTCGAGAATGTTTTCGTTTCATTCTCTGCGAAATGGATCCACGATTTAGAAGCGCAGACGTGCACAAAACGGAGTCTTTTACGGAAGGTATCCAAAATAATCCGACCTTAAAATGCCACGTCCTTAACGACATGATATAACTTAGCTGTACCCTTATCGTTCTAGATCTGATATATTTAGGTACTTGCTATATTGTGTTTTTATTTTTTTATGTATTTACATGTTTCTTCATTTAAATTATTTTTATTTTAGTTTTATATTCATATTTAAGTTCAAATAGCCAAACATAAGATTTTTAATAAATATAAGGTGTGAAATTGTAACTTTTACTTAATTAATACCAATGACAGGCCAAAGAGGGAAGTTTGAATCTTAAATATGAAATATGAACAATAGTTGTTTCATAGCTCTTTCATTATCGCCATGTCAAATCCCACATACTCATATAAGCTCGTATAATACAAATAACATTTTACTCACATTCCGTATTGCGCCATAAAATAAAAACGCAATAAAAGAGCAAGATAATATTTCATACATAACATGCATTACGCAGTTTGCGTGAGCTTGTAGAGAAATGAAAATACGTTGTTTCTCCTTAGCCGTATAAAACGCAAGGAACTCGTGGAAAATTTATTACGTTTAATAAAAAAATCTCGAATAACATTACTGTGAACGTAAAAGTTTTATAAGCAGCAAGGAGGTTCTCGAACAAAGGATGCGGGAGACCCGTTAAAGTGCGCCGTTAAATAAATCCTATAAAATTTATCCGGAATCAGAGTTTCGGTGAATATGGGACCCTACTAGTTTCGGCCATTCATCAATGCTCATAAATCTTTAGTCATTATAACGATGCAAAAATGGGCTTTCTTTGCCATCAGACGTCGTAGACTCATGCATTTAAATATTTTACCTCCAAATCTACCAACACACATTTATCTTGCGGCGGCGGTGCAATTCACGTAGAAGCAATATCAGTTAGGCATTTTTGGATCCTTCTACACATTGTCATTTAATGCTTGAATCCCCTCAATCTTTACGAAAGGTTGTGGTTTAATCTATGTAGACATCTAAGTTTTTCTTTTGAATAGTTAAGTGCGCTATGACTCAGAATAAACGGATTCCATCGAACCCATTATCTTTTCCATCGGAAAGGGATGAATCAGCGTAAGTGCGTTTTCACATTATCCGATCCGATATCGGATGTCGGACAGATATCCCATACATTACAGGCGCCATATTGGATTTTTTCTATGGAAATCCTTCCGACATCCGATATCGGATCGGATAATGTGAAAACGGCGTAATAGTGCCCTCCGAAGCCGTACGTGTGTCAGTTGTCAAATGTACATATGTAAATGCCTGCATTAAGCCGCCGTGGTAGCTGTGGCCCGCGATTCCGTTCCATTATAAGCCGATCAAGCCTGAAATTGTTTTTCACGTGAGCTCGCACTCAGCTCGCACGTGCTTGCATTCGAGGAAATATTACGGTGACACAGAGCATACGAAAACACTATACATCCAAAACTACTGAATTGATTTTTGTGAATGCATTGATTTTACGCTATGTCCCTGTAGTAGCGGACAGTCTATAAGTATTCAATCAAGTAACTTACTGAGATCTACCTACTATCTTATTTCAGTTGTCTAAGGCATTTGGTGAAGGAGTTGTATGATGTGATTTTCATTTAGAATCTAGAGCCAAGTGTAAGACTAAAATGAACAGGTACAATATACTTATTTCGTATTTAATTAATAAAGCAACCCATGCAGCTTCACGCAGTTTAAGTCTTCAATCAAGACATAGCTTCTCACTGCCTCACGTATACCGTACGTAGACCTTCAAGTATAGGAGTCTAATAAATCTCATAGAAATTCATGTTGAAATGTTCACACGCCTCCGATTTTTGTGCTTTCCAGTACGATATTTACTAAAAATGTCAGGATATAGAGCGAGTGCAATACCATCCCCATATTTCAAATATAAAGGCTTTTGTATTCGGCTAGTTCGCTGAAACTACGTGTCTCGTTATTTGAAAACGGCTGTCAATGACTCCGATTCGAACGGTATTCATGTGCGGACTACATCCATCCAGAAATCATTATATTTCCGGCTCAACGCCTCCGTAGATTAAAACTAGTTCGGAATAGGCGGTAAATAACGCCGCTGGACGCTCCCGTCCCGGTGAGCTGCTGCGAATGAAGAATGTTTGCAAACTAGCTTTCGACCTTACCCAACTACCTGGAAAATACCGGAAAATGGAAGAGAATTTAAATGAACTTGGAAAAAGATGAACTAACTTTTGATGAAAAGACTGCCTCTTTATATTTTCCAATACATTTCCATTTACTTTAGCAAAGTTACTTAAAATAAATCATATCTATATTTTAAAAGTTCAGATTGCTATTTGCTACTTAAGGAGGGAATCAGAATATTTAATTTAGCCCGTCCTGTTTATTATGAAAACGTATCCATTACTTTATTAACTCAAATTCATTCTGTCGTTTCAAAGCAAAATAGCAGAACTTTATTTAAGTTCCCTTAATTTTAATGGCAAAAGTTTGGCAAACCTTTATTCCAGCTGAGCATTGGGCAAAAATGTTTTAGGATTTAGATTGACTGTGTACTTCAACTTCGTTAGAGTCGGTACGGAGAAAACTGGCTTATTTTTACTGAAAAATTATACGTGTTCGCTGGCCCGTGTCCGTGCGGCGTGCGGCAGACCGCCGAAACCTGATTGGAAGGATCAACTGCCTTATGGCACCCATTTCGGAGAAGATTGCTCATTATCATATTGTAATGAGCGTACTTGATACTTATGATTTTATTTTGTTTTGGCACTAACAGAAAGTTTTAAAATGTAGATCGTATTCATATAACATATACACCTGTAATGTAGGTAAGTATGTGTTTGTTGTTTATTAACTTGCCTTGAAGGGACATTCCTCGAATTGAAGCGCTACACAGTACACAAATTACCTTTATTACTCAATGTTTAAAGAAACCATTATAACTTCTTACTGATACGAATTTTAGTCCCGGAGGGCGATTTTTGAATCTCGCATACGGGATTTTGTCACTAAAATACCTGTTGAAAACGGTGACTTGCTTATTATTTTCAGTGACAATTTTCTGAATTCGAACGCGTGAGACTCAAAAATCGGCCCGCAGTTTGCGTTTCTACTCGAAATCCCCAATCAAGATTCTATTCGTGGCAAACCATTTATCTCACAAAAATGAACAAGAGATTTGCCCGTCAAATCGGATTTAACCCCAGAAAGCTGGTGCTGAGGATCATTTATCTCGAGCGATCTTAGTTGAGGAAGGTACAACGACGTAATTTCCGCAGACTCCAAACGACCTGCTTCAACTGAATAGCGATTCGATAATGCTCCATATCAGGCACAAATGGGCTGTCTTCGTGTGAAATCGCTACCTATGGTAGGCAAATTCTAAGACTAGGTACTACTATAGATATATTAGGTAGACAGGTACATATCTATTATTTTTTTATAGTCCGATGTCGAAAATAATAGAGACTTTTATGAGAAACTTTGTGATCATTTGCATATTCGAATGCTTTCACTCTTCTTCTCCTCACCTTACCTTTACTCTGTCGCGTGTAACAAAAGAAATCTTGAGTGGCGAGTTGTTTAAAAAGACAGCTGTTTAAAAATAATACCAACCAAAAATACTCTTCCTTAAAATAGCTAGGATTGACTAGGTAAGACCGTAGCTGCGTAGCAACAAAAACAGTACCTTGTATCACGTTAAACAGTCTTCCCAGATCCACTTCACCCCGTCTTACAAATTGTTTAGGTACTTAGGTATGTTACGTGTATTTTCGTTGTTATTTGCACAAGTTACGAATCCTCTCAGCAATAATATCTGTGACAATAATGTTAATTGCTTCAATTCCAAATTTAGTTTTACGTAAGCCGAGGGATATCTAAGCTGCCAAAAACTTCTCCAAGTCCTATATTATATAGACACTTAGTTTTACTGCAGTACGGGTGTAAACCCAGCGGTACAACTTCAGGCAGGTTATTATAAGAACAGTTTTCGCCAACTTGCATCGCATGCATTTATGACATTCATGCATTAAATTGAAACTTTACAACGTGTGTCAGTATAACGAGCTCAATTTTCAACGAGTTTAGTTTCCTAATTCGAGTCTGAATATCGTTAACAGGTATTTATTACGTACTACGTATAATGCAAGTTGAGATTGTGCTTAATGTGCTGTAATTTTTTTATTGTTGTCTGACCTACTTGTATATTGTGTCACAAAGTATTATATAGCATGGAATAATGTAACTTAAATTAAAATTTTGAAAAAACTGCCGACATACTGGACCGATCTTCATGAAATACTCCCGACTATTTCAGCTTCCAAACAAAAAAAAACTAAATCTGAATCGGTTCATTCCGTTCGGGAGCTACAATGCCACGGACAGACAGACACACACACAAACAGACAGACAGAAAAACAGACAAACAGACACGTCAAACTTATAACACCCTGTCGTTTTTGCGTCGGGGGTTAAAAATAGACCTATTAATACTGACCCCTAGGAAGGAATATACAATGAAAAATGTAAAGCTACAATAATAGTACCTATTCTTAATTATTTTGACCTTGCCGCCAATTAGCGGGAGGCTCGACTTTAATTACATGAAAGGCTAGCGAAATTTGTTAAGGCACCTAATATAAAGCACATTGTTATAACCATAAATAACGGGCTGAAATGGTTATACCTGCTATATATAAATTTACAGTGCCTTAATGTCTTCAATCTTCATTATATATTTCAGGAAATAGCAATAAAATGAGCCATTACTCGTATGGCTACCTATAGATTGACTATACGCCGCTACTGATAGCTTTGACGTGACCCTTGGCAGCAATATTGTGAGAGAGGTGGACAGATTAAAGTGTAAAGTACAATTTGTAGTTGGATAAAGTACAATTTTTAAAAAGGAATCACCTTTTTTGGATACAAAAGGGTTCTTACGAAATAAATTATATTATGTGAATGTAATCTTATACACTTCTGATTTAGTTATATTTTGAGTTTGTACATTATTGTTCAACGGCTACATCAGGTAAACCTGTTTCTAACGAACTATTTTTAATAATTCAGAGCCTTTTCTACTGTCAATAAATATATAAAAAAAAAAACTTTATTTCAGACCAAAGTCCATACAGTGAGCATTACATTATTTAAAAACTTATTATAATTAAATTAGATTAAATTAATCTTAAAAATTAACATATTAATATGCAGTAAATAAATTCATATAGTGTCTATGGCATCAGTCTTTTCGAATGGCAAAAACTATACGGTACAGAAAAAATCAAAATTGTTTAATCCATACTTCAACAGGAAGTTCACTAATAAGAGATAATAATTCAACTATTCATTAATCTATCAAGATCAAGTTTACCACTTCTAGGATCTGGAACCAAACCACCAAATCAGGGACAATATTCCAAGCCTGAGTACCTAGTAGGCATTTCCTATATTCTACCAGCTCAGATCACAAGTTACCTAACAACTTATTTACAACTAACTCTACCTACACAAGATCCAATGTCTAGACTAAGTTTTAGTTGAATAGGAGTTAAAAACCAACTATTTTAGACTGGAATATGATCGTAAACTTGTATAATAAGTAAATACAGAAGCTAAAATAATGTAATTATACTAGTTCGACCATATAGGTAGGCCTATTTTTTGACATAGGGCTAAGCCCTTGAAGGCGAGGCGACGCCTGTTTGAATGTTCTAGAAATCATAAAGGAGAAGGTACGAGAATCTACGTCTACCTTTGACTGCACACTCAGATTCCCAATTGTTATCTACATATATCTTGTTACGCACACACATGGATATGCAATCTATCGGAGGGTAAAGGCAGCGTCTCTAAGATTAATTCAACCCAGGAGACTATGTTCGCAATGTTCCAGCTATCCGGTGCATGGATGCCATTCGTGTTATTGAATTAGTTGCCAGCACGAGAATTTAATTAGCTGGATCCTTTGTTTGAATTATATCAAGGTGACAAAAATATATCACGTTATTGATAATTCTGATTTCGATTAGGTAATTATAATAGTTATTTGTTATACAACGGCAAAGTTGTATTTTAACGCTGAGTGTGGAATTGAAAAACGAGCAAGTGAAAGGATTCTATAGTTGAACCACGAGCGAAGCGAGTAACACAAAACTTTTCCCCTCACTATAGCGAGGAAACTAAAACGCAAACAAATGCGTTTATCATTGCTTCCAGTAGTTCCACAGGTGGTAAATCATCTTAATTACTAGATTCACCTACTTTTATCAATTTTAAAGCAGTTAATTTTACTTTATTCAAGGTCAAATTACTTTACCCACTAGTGGATAAAATGCGTTTTTACCCGCTGGTATTAAAGGACAAAACACGTGTTTCCGAGCTAGTGAGGGGAAAAATGTTTTATAAACCTTTCAAAATAGTTTAACCTTAGTGATTTATTATAGTAAGTGCGTTTTCACATTATCCGATCCGGTATCGGAGGTGGGACCGATATCCCATACGTTACAGGCGCCATCTTATATTTTTTCCATTGAAATCTTTCCGACATCCGATATCGGATAGGATAATGTGAAAACGGACTTACACTATGAGCAAGAAATAGTACATTACGATACAAGTGCGTAAAAAAGGAAGTTCGAAACTAGTGGCGATAAATTAAAACACGACCGAAGGGAGTGTTTTAAATCGACACGAGTTTTGACTTTCCTTTTCGCACGTGTATCGTACGACGTTTTTCAGTACATATAGCCATCCGAAGTTTCGACCTGACATATAATGAACCACTTCTCGCACTAGTGCGTAAAAAAACACCATCTGTACTGAAAAATCGCCACTCGTTTCGAACTTCCTTTTTAGGGTTCCGTAGTCAACTAGGAACCCTTATAGTTTCGCCATGTCTGTCTGTCCGTCCGTCCGTCCGTCCGTCCGTCCGCGGATAATCTCAGTAACCGTAAGCACTAGAAAGCTGAAATTTGGTACCAATATGTATATCAATCGCGCCAACAAAGTGCAAAAATAAAAAATGGAAAAAAATGTTTTATTAGGGTACCCCCCCTACATGTAAAGTGGGGGCTGATATTTTTTTCATTCTAACCCCAACGTGTGATATATTTTTGGATAGGTATTTGAAAATGAATAAGGGTTTACTAAGATCGTTTTTTGATAATATTAATATTTTCGGAAATAATCGCTCCTAAAGGAAAAAAAGTGCGTCCCCCCCCTCTAACTTTTGAACCATATGTTTAAAAAATATGAAAAAAATCACAAAAGTAGAACTTTATAAAGACTTTCTAGGAAAATTGTTTTGAACTTGATAGGTTCAGTAGTTTTTGAGAAAAATACGGAAAACTACGGAACCCTACACTGAGCGTGGCCCGACACGCTCTTGGCCGGTTTTTTGCACTTGTATCCTAATGTACTATTTAATTTATCCTCCTTTGACCATCTATCGAAATAATACTTGGATAAGATTATTTTTAAAATCTCAGTTGGAATAATATTTTCTAATAATTAGTATTTTAAATATAAGTATTAATTAGTATGTGACACCGTGTCTATTGTAAGTGGTGAGTTTTAAACTACACAGCCTATGTACCTACATTCAACGCTGCTTTATCCATACTAATATTATAAATGGGAAAGTGTGTGTGTGTCTGTTTGTTTGTCCGTCTTTCACGGCAAAACGGAGCGACGAATTGGCGTGATTTTTTAAGAGGAGATAGTTGAAGGAACGGAGAGTGACATAGGCTACTTTTTGTCTCTTTCTAACGCGAGCGAAGCCGCGGGCAAAAGCTAGTACTTCAATAAAATAATTATAAACGATATTATAAGTCGGGTTACCTATAATTAAACTCCTTGAGTACAAATAAGCTAAATAAAAACAATGTTAGTACACTCTAAGACCAAATTAAATTATTTCATAGGAAATATTTTAATTTGTGTTTTTTAGTAGACACACTACTATTATTTAACTATAAACTGAAATAAATGTCATATACAAAGAAAAAATGACCAAGGCCTCCAAGTGTCCAGCATCGGACACTTGGAGGCCTTGGTCATTTTTTCTTTGTATATGACATTTATTTCAGTTTAATGTTAGTACATTCAATACTACCGGCATATTAGATGTATTGTAATGGTAATTCAATACTTGAATTTAGCATAATACTTATCATTACAATAAAAACCCCCCAGCAACGGTGAGTTTTCCGAGCGCCAGAAAGGCTTGGCATTCGACACTCTTTTCAATTTCAAAGGGATCTCCGGTAACATAAGAATGAGTTCGCCTATATTCAAGGCAGGCGGCAAAGTAGGCTCGAATAATGTGTATTCTGCCACGGAATCAATAAGACTTGGTTTACGTATGCCCTATATAGCACTTCTCGCGAAGAAGGTGCCCTCAAAGGTTCCCCTCCATTTATTTTTATTGCCCCTATTAGAGGTATAAGTAGCCACGTGCAGGAACGCGGGGTTTTCCCACGGGTGGTGTTGTTGGCGGGTCAGGTATGTTTGACCCCGTTTAGTTCCCATTGAAATTCATAATACATACTTGAATTAGGATTTTTACCAAGTCACTATTTTAATTAGAAACTAAATTAGGAAAATCGATTTTGCAATAGACTCGCTTATAGAAGCAGGTCAGGAGTAGTTGATGTTCGCAGCTGAATACCTTTCTTCTAATACCTCGTATATGTGAAGTTGAAAATTGTTTTAGAAATGAAACTACTCAATAAAATTTTGAACCGCGTGTTTTCATGGAAAGGTTAATGGAACATATGCCGCTGCGGCTGCCGAGCCTCACCCAATATTTTAGCTTATTCACTTGCCGTGCCGCAGAAACAAAATAACAGGGATGACTCTCGCGTCCGTGTAATAATGTACCCACATTACGTGCATGAACGGCAAAAGCTGAATGTTGCCTGCACGGTACGAGTACCACAACTTATATGCGTTTGCTGCGACTTTCCTGAAACATTTGCAAGTAGAAATAGATGGGTTGGGAAGTGGAAAAAGTGAAATAAAAATAATGGCTCCTCGGAGTCCTCGGGATAGTAATTGGGACTAGTGTGTGATCATACATACTGATGATCGATTTGTATAATTAATGCGTAGTATTTACTGTAAAACGTTCAGGAAGCCTACGAGTACAGTCTAATACCATTATTTTTTTTTATTCCTGGATTTCCTTCATTTTTCCTTAAGGTACAGCGAAGCAAATCTCAACTAGGGGACAAATGTAACTGGTCCATTTTTTTCCATGTTTTACAACGTTTGCATTATTAAATAGAGGTGGAGACTCTATTGGTTATAATATGGTAAGCGTGTTCAGTGGATACATGTAGAACTCAACATCATAGTGTAATAATTGAAAAAATGGATTAGTTACAGTTGCCCCCCAGTCGAGATTTGGCCCACTGTACCTTATATCACATTACATTTTTTGTTTCAGTCAACACGCCACGCCACAATGATAAGAATAATGTTAAATTGATCGATTGAATACCGTTACGTTTGTAGATAATTCAGGGCAAATATTTCGGCTTCATAACGTACAATATAACGTTTCATTTAACTAAAACTATAAACATTGTTAGAGCATTTTCAAGAATGGAAAACTCAGTGATGTTTTGAAACTCCCTGGAAAACACATTCGTCTGCGGGCGGTGCAATCAACTAGGCTCCATTGTTGAATGCAAACGAGTCAATACGCCTGCCGAATCACAAATACTACCGAAAACAACTGAAGTGCGTGCCTTGCAATATTTCAATAATGTATAGGTACTTGTATAAAAAAAGTTTCTAGTTACCAAAGATTTATGTGTATGTTCTGATAACAAGATTTGAAAAATAAAAATAGATTGGTACTCAAACTACTTAATTTTTTATTTTTTATTTTTCTAGAATATTCAATGCCAACACGTGCTACGCGCTACGAGCGTAGCCGATAACATAGTAAAATGGGTGTGTATATGTAGCGAAATGCGCCTACTGACAGATAATCCGTCATGGGACGCTGAATGTGCTAGAATACGCATTTCATCGCAAAAAAAATACAATTTTAGAAGAATCAAAACCTAACTAAATAAGTACATACAAAATAAACCTATCAAACTCGTACAAGCCTTCAAAACTTTAAAGTGAAAAGATGTTACCTAATCTGCAATTTTTTTTATTCAACACCTTGTACGGGTACAATTCTCTCTTGAATATCTAATGTAATTGTATCTATGAGGTCCCAACCCAATCTATTAGAATTGTATAGGCCGTCGCATGTTGCGGACGCGTTGTCAACGAGGGCTCAGGTAAACAGGCTCTGCACCGTAAATGGATTAAGCCATCAACTGCGCTGCAAACGCCCGCCGAGCTTAAATAAAACGGTGCCCATTAGTGCGGCATTTGCGGGTTCATAAAATATTCTAGTGATTTAATGTAAGCTTTTATTGCATTAGTAAACACACTGGGGGTGAGTTACAAATGTCATTAGATTTTGTTCCGAAAAGGTTGGCGTATTCGGATTTTATATTCATTTTGAATTAGTTATGGATCTAATCTGTGAGTTAAAACACCCACCCAGTTAAAAGTGAATAGTTTTAAACAAAAAATATCACGTTCAGCTCTGACAGATAAATTCCTGCAAAATGCCTTGTTTCTTTAGCGTATATCTAAGAAATCACAGAATAATTAAATCTTTCAATATTTATTACTGACTCGTCGTCGAAATAATCGTCGAAATATTAGAGTATAATTCATTGAAGCGAAGTCAAACTCAAAAAAGTTTTACTTTTCGAGCTCAAAATGCCAATTATTTTTATTAATGCGCATTTTTATAGAATCATCTACCGACCTCAAAAGCTAAAACAGAAGTTCAATTGAAGGAGGGAAAAACCAAGAACACTTCAGCAGGTACTCCTAGCAACACATAATGAGACTGAAGGAAAAGCCGCTCCGTAATAAATTGTCAGCCTAAACTGTACCACATTCCGACTTTCCCTATTTATAACAGTTATTTCCCTGGAGCTTCAGTCTCAGAGAAAAAAGAGAATGTTTAAATATGTTGAGATACCCAGAGCAGGAATAGATTTGACACAGCCTTGTGTTATTCGACTCCCTTGAATTCAGGCTCACTTCGATATTGTCTAACACACATTTTCCTAAAAACTATAGTACTGTCTTGAAAAATATACCTACTTACACAGCTTCTACTATAGAAAAATACTTGCCTCTTAAATCGGCTACTAATACATTACAAATTGTAGTAGCACTTGTTAGTAGCACATTTTCTAATACCGTTCATGACCTAGTTTAAACTATCCTTAGTACTGACTGCACCGCAAATTAGGATAAGTGACTTAGTAGGAAGTTACTTGATTAGTCAGTCAGTCGTAATGGATATGCCTGCACTCTGGGAGGCTCTCAGTGCGATTGTAGGGGTGGTCGGAGACAGCAGTCATCAGGCTAAGTGAGCGTGATTTAATAAGAAACGTCAAATAACTTGAGATTCCGTCTGTGTATGTCTGTCATTCATTATATTAGCACTTATTTATAGCTACAGTGATACAGTAATTTATTGGTAAAATAAATATGCATTTCATTCATTAAATACTATTTATGCTTTTGATTTGTCATGTCAACATCAATTATTTGCTACGCCGCGATAATTTTAGTTTGATATAAAAAATACTTATTTCAAAAACGACATGAACGATTTTTTATAAATAGACAATGTTCAATTGCCTTTTACGTTGTAGTCAAAAGTTTAGTTTATTTTTATCTAATTAAATAACACTTATATTCAAATTTGAGAGCCAGCAACAAATTGCGAAGTCATTGCATGTATAAACTCAAAATCGCAAACTCGACGGTTGTTTGCATTCGCAGCTCATTTAAGATTAAACCCGATTGTTTATGTGCCAACCTACGGCCCCATTAGGTTGCGCATACTTGATGTACCTGGAGAGCTTTCAATGTCTCCAAAATCTCTATCTAACCGTACTCAATAAGTTGGAAATATGTTAAAAGATTTTTTTATTAGGATTTTCATTTAAACATTTTTAAAACATTCATTCATTTAAAGTTAGATGTTTGTCAATTTATAGGTAATCACATCTTACAATCTTTTTAAGTATAATTCGTAGATGGTATCAAAATAAAGTGATTTCGTTTTACTCTCGATAGTCCCGATGCTACGTACTAAAATGTAAATATTAGGACATATTCAGCTATAGCCAAAAAATAGTGCTTTGAAAAAACAAGACTAGGAAGGCCAACAATAAAACTATTCACTAGCACACTAACAAAATCATTCCATACAATAATAAAAGCACACAATCAATCAAGAGTAAAATATGTAGGTATGTTTACACACATTCCCAAGATTCTGTTGCTCAATAAAAGGTTGTACCTTGTTCGAACACGGCCGCTACTTGAGCTTCTAGTCCATGTCTTTATATGAGACAACTAACATTCAGAATGGGCCTTATAACCTCTAACTAGGAACCCACGTTGAACGTCATCCTAAGGGAATGCCGTCTTCTCAATGAACACGATATTTTCCTGCGTGATTTATTTTAGGAAAATCAACATGGTACGTTGACGTCAATCACTAGGTATATAAAACCTTTATTTGAATGGGAAAATTTGATTCACTAATTCTTCTACCCAACTTAAAGGCCTCATCGATCTCAACACTAAATTACCTTGACAGCCGAATTAGCGCTAAGTACCCTGAATAACATTATTTAGCACCTAGTGGAATTACCATGAGCGATGAGATTTCATACTAGTAATCTCCGATAAGTACTCGTAAATACACGGATAGGTAAATTCTCAACGTGATTTATTAAATAACCTATCTACCTAATTAAAATCAAAGTTTTTGTTGAATGTATATATATTCCCCGCCTTTTTATGGTGCGTTTATTCATAGTTATTTAATGTAAATAAAAAAAATATTATAGGACATTCTTACACAGATTGACTGAGTCCCACGGTAAGCTCAAGATGGCTTGTGTTACAGGTACTGAGACAACGATATATATGTTATACAAATACTTATATGCATAGAAAACATCCATGACTCAGGAACAAATACCACTCATCACACAAATAAATGCCCTTACCGGGTATCGAACCCGAGACCGCGGCGTAGCAGGCAGGATCACTACGCGCTAGGCCAGACCGGTCGTCGTATATAAATTATATAATTTAGGAATACAATGCTTATTGCACAAAACCTGTATATAAATATAATAAGCTAATGTTTCACTGACCAGTTAAACACAGCTTATTTTGCACGGGCTAAGCAAAAACTACTGGTACGTTTTTATACTGGAAATCAGACAACTAATTAAAATAATAAATAAAATATAGTAAAACTTTACGCATGCACTATTTGAATAGATATTAATGATCGTTTCAATGTTTTCTAACATTTTGAAGCCAGGAATATTTCTATCTATTTCATTCCTAATGTTTTCAAAGCAAAAGCAGACTGATTGAAAATCAATAATTTGGTTAATTTTTAGGTTATGTTATGACGTACTCATCACTTGCAGCAGCGACACAAAATGCTGCCCAACGCTGCTCTGAGTGTGCGCCAAATGTGCGTCTATAGATACTATACTTAGCATAATTGGTCAGTGATCATAAATCATGAATAGTTTCGATAAATGGCAAAATATACAGATAAGATAAAGATAAGATAAAAATTCATTTATTCAAGTAGGATCAAATAGACCGTGTAAACTCATCTACTCTAAATGTGAATATAAGAACTGAGACGCCGTAATGCAATAACTCTTATTTATTGATAAGAATCTTAGTTAAAACGTATACATGTTAATTCATTGAAATATATTGCAAAAATAAAAAATCTAGACTTCTGTCTTCATAATGTAAGCTTCAGTTGACAGCAATTCAAAAATGTGACAGCTATATCGATTCTCTATGGTCAATCTTCTTGCTGGCCACGACATTCTCCCGCCTGAAGAACAGCAGAATCCTTTCTTTCAACATCTGGTAGTGGGCACAGCTTCGAAATCGATCTAGTTAACACTCCAGTTGCTGTGCGGACGTCGTAGACTCGCGTAACATTATCTTTTCCAGGATGTTTCAGTAACACTCTACCTAGTAGCCATTTACTAGGAGGTAATCTATAGTCTTTGATTAACACTAAATCTCCGACGTTGAACTCTTGTTGTCTAATTTTCCACTTAGGTCTCTCTTGTAATCTTGTAAGAAATTCTGTTTGCCATTTTCGCCAAAATATCTGTAACATTCTTTGCATATTTTGCCATCTCGATAGGGAGTTTGCTTTATGTTGAGTCAAATCTCTCTCTGGTATTGTGACTAATGGTTCTCCGACAAGAAAGTGTGCTGGTGTCAACGGCTCTAGGTCATCAGGATGATCGCTCAGCGGTGATAAGGGTCTCGAGTTAAGACAAGCTTCGATCTGGTTCAGAAGCGTTGATAATTCTTCGAAGGTAGGTGTAGTATCTCCGAGGGTTCTCTTTAGATGGAATTTCGAACTCTTCACCCCCGCTTCCCATAATCCCCCGTGATTTGGTGATCCAGGAGGGATGAACTTCCACTTGGTACCTTCAGTGTCTAGTAAGGCTGCTAGTTCAACTGGGATCGTTGATTTGCCAAGTCTCCAAGTCTCTAGTATTTCTTTGCTCGATGCAATGAAATTAGTACCGTGGTCGCTCCACATCTCTTTGACGAATCCTCTTCGTGATGTAAATCTTCGAAATGCAGCCATGAACGCTTCCATTGTCATGTTACTCACACATTCTATGTGTATAGCTTTAGTTACCATGCAGATGAAAATACATATGTATGCTTTGAACGTTTTCGTTCCTCGTCCAGGGCTCATGCGCACGTTGACTGGACCTGCGAAATCTACACCTGTAGTAAGAAATGCTCTTGATGGCTTAACTCTTATTTCAGGTAAATCGCCCATCAGTTGAGTTACAGTTTTCGCTTTTTGTTTAGCGCAAGGAAAGCAGTTTCTAACATACTTCTTGATAGTATTTCCTGCGTCAATCAGCCAGTATCTTCCTCTCAAGTATATTGTCATAAGTTGCGGGCCTCCATGCAATGTCTTCTTGTGTGCGTCATCGAGTAAAAGTGGTAGCAGTACATTGTTCTTAGACAGAATGACAGGATGTTTGCTCAGGAACTCTAAATCTGCATGTTTCAATCTTCCTCCAACTCTGAGTACTTCTTTTTCATCAAGAAAGGGTGTAAGTGACAGTATTCGACTTCTTTTCTTAAGTGGTTGACGATTTCTCAAAGCTTCGATTTCTTCTGGAAATTCAAGTTGCTGTGAAAGCTTGATACATGTAGTAAGTGCTTTTTCTCGCTCATCATGAGTTACATACTGAGGTAAGTTTTCTTTTACATCTTTGTTTTTGAACATCAGCCATCTTTGACAGTAAGCTATGACTGAAATGAGTCTTCTCAATGATGAATATCTCTTTGAAATTGTGAGTATGAATTCTTCTTTCTTCTCTAACACTGTAGTAGTAGCACATTTGATAGACTTTCTCGTTTCTTGATCTGTATCTTCTACTTCACAAGATTCTCTTTTCCATTCTCTTTGTTGTAAGAATGTTGGACCTTGAAACCATAAGGTATGTTCTTTCAATTTCTCAGGTGTGACTCCTCTCGACGCTGGATCTGCAGGATTTTCTTTAGTATTCACGTATGACCATGTAGTATTTATGTTATTGTTGATTTCAATGACTCGGTTCTTCACAAATGTTGTCCATTTCAGCGGGTCTCCGAGAATCCAAGCTAAAGTTACTTTTGAATCTGAATATGCGTATGTATTTTTGTTCTGGATCTTCATAGCTGTAGCAACATGTTTCAGCAGTTGACTCAGTAGTAGCGCTGCACTCAATTCTAGACGGGGCAAAGTAAGTTGTTTTTTCATCGGTGAGATTTTTGTCTTTGCCATGATAAGTGACACTTTGACTTCTCCATCTGGTTGTATTACTCTGCTGTAGACTACTGCTGCATAGGCTGACATTGATGCATCAGCGAAGCCATGTAGTTCTATTAACTCACTGTGGTTGGTTGTTCCAATCCATCTCTCAAGTTTAATTTGTGACAGGTGCTCTATACCATTGCAAAAGGTTTTCCACTCTGTCTTTAAGTCTTCTGGTAGTTCTGTATCCCATGATAATCCTCTTGACCAAATCTTCTGTAGAAATATCTTTCCCATGACTACAGATGGTGCTAGCCAACCCATTGGATCAAACAAGGAAGCTATGACAGTTAAGACGTTTCTCTTAGTTACTCGTTGTTCAGATAAAGTGTTAATTTTGTTAGTTACTAAGAGAGTATCTTCGTTTGAGTTCCATGTTATTCCTAAGGTTTTGATTGTCTCTTTTTTGTTGATGTCTATCTCACATTTCTTTGCTCTCTTCTCTGTTTCGACTGTATTGATGAATTTTTTGCTATTTGAAGACCATTTTTGTAGTTCAAAACCTCCTCTTCTTAGTACTTCTGTTAATTGACGTTTTGCTTCTATTGCAGTTTCTTCTGTATCTCCCCCTGACAGTACATCGTCCATGTAGAAAGAGTGGTTGATAATCTCTCGAGCTTGGGCATATTCTTCTGTGTTTGCCTCATCAATTGCTATTTGTCTCAAGGTTTTGATAGCTAAAAATGGCGCACATGCTGTTCCAAATGTGACTGTTAGCATTCTGTATTCTCTTATGTCTTCATCAGGGCTGAATCTCCAAAGTATTCTCTGAAAGTCTGTGTCTTCTCTTCTTACAAGGATCTGGCGATACATTTTGATGACATCAGCCACAAAACAGACTTTGTGTGTTCTCCATCTCATAAGAATGTCTCGAAGATCTCCCAGAAGTGACGGACCAACTAGCAGTTCTGAGTTGAGGCTCACTCCGTTGCTTCCTTTGCATGAAGCGTCATAGACTATGCGATACTTGGTAGTTTCTCTATCTTCACGGATCACAGGGTGATGTGACAAATATACTTGTTTGTCAGTTTCTTTAACAGACTCATCTCGTTCGATCAATTCCATATGTTGAAGTGTTATGTACTCTCTCATGACCTCGTTGTAGGCTTCTCTCAATTTTTTGTTTGCTTCTAATCTTCTCTTAGTGCTCATGAATCTTCTCAGTGCAATTTCTCTCGAATTCTCAGGTAAAATAGGTTTGTCGCTTTTAAAGGGAAGTGCCACAATGTATCTTCCATCAACATCTCTAGTTACAGTTTCTTGATATATTTTCTCAGCTCTAAGTTCTTGTGGGGTGAGAGTGTCGTTTTCCTCTGACTCTAATCTCTCTGTCTCCCAAAATTTTTCTACCATCTCCTCTAAAGTTATGTTCAGATGCATGGTTTTGAATTCTCTTGTGCGGTTGTTTGTCAAATGACCTCCTGACAGTATATATCCCAAGCGTGTTTGTTGTGCTATGGGAGTACCTGGTTCTCCTTTAATCACTCCATTCATTAAGATGTCTGAGTAGATATGAACTCCAAGTAGTAAATCAATGTTGCTTGGTGTATGATAAGTTGGATCTGCCAGTGACAGGTGTTGCAGATGACTCCATTTCTGTGGATTGATCGGGACTTCTGGCATTATGTCAGTGACATCTTCAACAATGTAGGCTGTGCAGTCAGCTTTGAAGTTGTTGTCGAATCTTGAGTAAATCTCTATGTTTGTAGCGGATTTGATTGTAGTTGACATGTTACCCACTCCGGTAATTAATCCATCAACTGTTTTTCTTCGAAGTTGTAGTTTTCTAACAGTTGCTTCACTTATGAATGACTCTTGAGAACAGGGAT
Source organism: Leguminivora glycinivorella (assembly GCF_023078275.1). NCBI lineage: Eukaryota > Metazoa > Arthropoda > Insecta > Lepidoptera > Tortricidae > Leguminivora > Leguminivora glycinivorella. The sequence continues at coordinate 8,145,976 of NC_062971.1, forward strand.
CAATGAGTGCTCGTAGTACTTGCATACCATGGCCGGTCTTGATATTTACTAGTGCGGTAGCCATTAGTGCAGTATGACTCTGAGTGATAAGATAATTTCTCAGTTTTGGTGTTTCTGAAGTTTTAGTGGTAGACTCTTCTCTCATGGTATAGTTTGAATTGGATGCGGGTGCTTTCGACGTGGATTGTTGATTGTTCTCTCTCTCTTCAGCGGTTTGATTCTCAAAATGAAGTAAAGAATGATGTCTTCTTTGGCAATGATGACAGGATACTTTGGATTTACAGTTTTTCACATTATGTTTTGATGACAAGCATTTGAAGCATAGTCTCTCCTTTTGGACGTGTTGAACTCTATTGTTGACATCTAAATTTGCAAATTCTTTGCATAGATAGTTCAAATGGTCTTGCTTGCAGTAGGAACATTGTACTGTAGTTGTAGCGGGGCTTGTTAGAAAGGATCTTTGTCTCACGATAGCTCTCTCTCTGTCCTTCGAATAAGTTGTCGACGGAATCATTTCTAACACTCTGAAACGTGTGTCTAAGAAGGTTGTTAACTTCTCAAGTTTCGGCAACTCTTGTACAGGTAGCGTGCTTATCTCCTCTTCCCACTGTTTGCGTGTCTCTTCATCCAATTTGTTGAGAATAATGTGAATAACAATTGTATCCCACTCGTTTATCTTCACGTCGTTGTTTTTAAGACTGTTCAGACATTCTTGAGTAGTATCGAGAAGTTCTCTAATAGATTTGGAAGTGCCGTTGTATACTCTCTTCTGATTCATAAATCTATTCAAGATTGTATTCACTATCATGCGTTTGTTGTTGTACCTCTTGTCTAAAGTTTCCCATGCGACATCGTAGTTTTTCTCGGTTATTTGTAGATGTTTCAATAATTGTTCAGCTTCACCAGTGACACTTGATTTCAAATAATGAAGTTTTTGTACCTTGCTCAAAGATGGTTTGTTGTGAACGAGTGACGTATATAGGTCTCGAAAAGATGTCCATTCTTCATAATTTCCCGAGAATTGGGGCAGTATTACTTTGGGAAGTTTTACATCTTGCGTAGATTGCTTGTTTACATCTGACGTGTTATTCTGCGGATGCGGTTGCGGGTTCTCTCTCACAGCGGTAGATTTGTTGAACAGATCAATAGTATCTGACAATTCTCCTTTTATCATAAAATACTCTTCTTCTCCAACAGAATAAATGTCGTTGACGAAATAAACATGTTCTTTTCTTTGAGCGCTCGTTGCATATTTAACAATTTGGAAATGGTTTGTCTGGAATTTCTGCCAATACTCGTTAAGTGTGTCGATTCTTGCTTGTACGTAGCCTTTCGTAATGCGTGTTTTTCCTTGCTTTTTGAAGTTTATTCCTATCTTCCGTATTAAGTCGTAAGTAGTTTCTTGTTCCGATACGTATGTATCCATTTTGTAGGTTATGTAGTAAAATCTTGCGACGAAATATCTAGAATCTTCGGTCTTGTTCTTCGAAAACACGAAATGTTCGGAAATTCACACTTTTTCTTCCAATTATTACGAATCGCGATGTATTTTCACTACTTTATGTCCATTGTTTACACTGACGCGCGGATCGTTTTTTACGAAAATATGACGAAATTTCTTCAAATTATTGTCCTCGCGGTAGTTTACACAGTTTTTTATCGTATTTATGCACTAAAACCTCGAATTATTGTTCATTTACTTGTATTACACGTATTTTTCTCACTATAGTTCGTATTTTGTTTTCTCACTTTTGTTCATTTGACTTTTGTTTTCTTCTCGAATGTTCGATGCGTGACGTCTATAATCTCTCTAAACTGTTCTTATTTCACTGCGATTGTTTGTTTTTCACCACTAATTCACTATATTTATCCCGGTTCGTATGGACCACTTTGTAAACTCATCTACTCTAAATGTGAATATAAGAACTGAGACGCCGTAATGCAATAACTCTTATTTATTGATAAGAATCTTAGTTAAAACGTATACATGTTAATTCATTGAAATATATTGCAAAAATAAAAAATCTAGACTTCTGTCTTCATAATGTAAGCTTCAGTTGACAGCAATTCAAAAATGTGACAGCTATATCGATTCTCTATGGTCAATCTTCTTGCTGGCCACGACAGACCGCGTTTGTATCGTCAATATCTACATTCTATCTCAAACATGCACAATTACAATGCAGAATAATTATAATTATATAAGGAAAAATGTCAAACAGGAATTGAATTACATTAGAACCATGTAATTAGAACTGTGAGGTAAGAACTCAGGGGTCCTAAAATTGGAGCCACTATTTATTAATCTGTGGTGCAGCACCCACCCGCCAAAATGTAGGTAGCTTGGTAGTATTTTACCTACATAAGTAAACGCATCAAATGGTTTTGAATGACGTAAATTTGTCCTACTTTACTCCGGTGTAGGTAATTATAATAAGCTCCAATAATAATTATATTAATTATGTAGGTAATTTTGTCGAACAGAAATGAAATTATCTGATATTTAACATAAGCATATCGTCACTACTTTTAAAAAAACTTGTATCTTCGTCTGTCAATGAAAAGAAAATTGTAGTAAGTATGTATGGAATGCATATAGACTTACTGCGTTTTAACTTTGAGAAACAGCGTGAGATACGAGATTTTTTAAAAGTAGTGACGATATTCAATTATTTTATGTAAGTATAATATACAAATACCTCCACTCCATTAACTTCATCCCTTCAACTTCACTAGACGTAAATAAACAATATTTACGGTACGGTAATGTTTACGGTATTATTTCAGAAAGCAACAAATTCCCATGCTTCCGGCATTCTGGAAAGCTTCTACTGATAAAACTGCAGTCATTTATTTATAAAAAGATAATAAGAGGCCAACACTCAGTATCAGGAATGATCTATGAAGCGTAATCCCAACATAGACAAACCGTTCACACATAAACATTGACAAATGCATTTTAACTAACTGAAAACAAGTTAAAATTGAAAGGGCCATTAGTCCATTAGAGCACATGTCGTGACAAAACATGCCGTGACTCCAGTGAGGCACAATGTGAATAAATGCTGAATGAGGCAGGTCAAGCGCCTGACCCACATTTGCTTTATTAAGGCGCTTTACCAGCTATTATTTCGCTTAAGCCCGACTTGCAATGAATGCTTTTCCTTATTGCATATTCGCTTTCACTTATTAACCTTTTCGGCTGAGAGCACGCTCAAAAGACATTCCGACCTAAAGCTATTCGCTCGTGCACTGATATCAGAGTAATATCTAAAATGATGTCATTCGGATATTGTGCATTTTGATAGCGGGTCAGTGAGGACCGCTGCCAGAACCCACGCTGCTACGCAAAAACGGTCCTTCGATTTAAAATTAATTAAAATAGGTGTTTACAGATTTTAAAAAGCATACACCATAACAGTAGGCCTAGCACATGATGGCCGCGGGAGTATGTCGCCGCGAGATAGACTACCCGTCCTTATGTCATTAATACAGTTAGAAGAAGACGTGGCATCTATCTCGCGGCGACATACTCCCGCGGCCATCATGTGCTAGGCCTACAGGTTGCGAGAAAAATGTAATTTTAGACAAACTTTTTTAGGCCGCTTGATATTCCTATCCTGGCTGAAAAGGTTGCAAGGGTTCAATAAAATCGATAACAGCATACAATGCGTAAACCTATTGAAGTCGTACCTATTGAAATATCACAAAGGTAAATGTGTATTTGTGGTGATAGTTGGATAGGCTACACTAGGTTAGCCAATAAAGGAAATTCTAGCCGGGGCTTCTAGCCCAATGAAAGGAAGGTTTTTCAATCATCGTCGAATAAAAGGGATTCCGGAGCTCAGGAATCTGGTTTGAAATTTTTATATAGCCTCAGGGATTTTTTGTAGAAGATTTATACTTCTATTATAAGGGATTAAAATAATTCAAAACGGTTTGTAGTTTATAGTTCCTAACAAGACCAATTATATATTAGTAGGAAAATTAATGCATATGTTTGCTTGCAATAGGTAAGTAGTTGTTTCTTCTTTTTATGTCTTCAATAATGTAACATTCTTGGAAGTTTCTAGAAGCTTACACCAGAATCTAAAGATGCTATTTAGAAACATTTTCGGATTTTAAAAATAGTATGGGTAATAGGTATGTTAGAATCAGTGGCGTGGCGTAGTAGAGCCGAAGAGGTTTTCGGGATCTGTTTTGTATGGACTTCCACAGATACTGAAGAAAGTGAGGGAACCCGTCGGGAATCGAGTTGTATCGACGCTACCCTACTGTGTTATAATAATAAATAAATATAAATAAAAAAGCTTTATTTAATTCCACACACAAGAATATATACAGTAGGTAACAAAAATGATTAAGAAAGTTTAAAATATGTTTTTTTTAGTTAAATTAATTGGAAAAGAAAATATATACTAAAAACCAAGTATGTGTGGACCCCTTCTGGGTAAAAGCCTCCTACTGTGTTAGTAGTGTGTGTTATATTAGACAAGAAATGTGTGATATATTAGACAAGAAAGTATGGCATGTTTAAAATCCAAACATCTGATACTCGTTTCTTATTAATCATTTTATACGTTCAAAAACATCTATCCTATTTGGTACAATTCTGGCTTAGCACCTGTTCGGTGGCCAAATCGAGAAAAATTGCATAAGCACCAGTTTCTTCGCGAATATCTTATGTGACACGTGCCTTATGGTTACAAATCAGATATTATTATTTGCATTGGATAGACAATACATACATACAATCACGCCTGTATCCCATGAAGGGGTAGGCAAAGCACATGAAACTACTCAAGTTTCAGTGCCACTCTTGGCAAATAAGGGGTTGACAGAAAAGGAAACTGTGACATTGCAGTGACAGGTTGCCAGCCTCTCGCCTACGCCACAATTTAACCCATATCCCACAGTCGCCTTCTACGACACCCACGGCACAGTATAATAAAGAGTACTATTGTACAGTATGGCCACTCCCGCTCCCCGCTGAAAGTGCCGCCCTCCCCCTCTCGGTTACCTCACAGTTACCGCCTGTCAAAAACGCGAACAGTCGACCTGCCATATGTCACTCATACAAGCGTAGTACGCGTTCACCTACACGAGCTTAGACTGTGTGCTAGGAACGCGCCTCTTTCATATATTTGATGGCCAGTGACCAAGGTGTGCCCACGGGAAGAAAGGGGGTAGTGAAATTCTTACCCCGTCACCACACGGGAATAGACAATAATTCTTACTATTAAAATTAATATAAGTAGGTAAACATTTTAGGGGGTATGTAGTTACCGCGATACGTTACGCATTCTCCGCATTCCCGTGATGTCAGAAACGCTGCCAGCCACCGCTAAAACTTTGGGACTTGACATGACACCTCTCTGCCAAAACTTTCTTCGTGAGGTCCCTAGGTGCTTGGTAGCACTCTAACCCGAAAATAATAAGCAACTGGGACTTACACAGCTGCATGTACTGAGTTGCGGATGCAATAAAAAGGTGAAAATCGTCCCATTACTGCAAATACCGACTATGTGCAAAAAAGTGATTTTGAGATAATGCGATTTTAATGTTTGAAGGTACGATTTCATATGAAAACATGAAAAAAATTACTATTTGTATACAGCATTCTACAGCCCGTATTGTCTTGTTTAATACTTAATCGTAAAAAATATCCAGGCTGTATTTGATTGCCGATAAAACTACGAATAAAAAAAAATAGTAGCAAACTTAGTTGGTTTTTCCTGTAGAAATAAAAATTTGTATATTTCTCTTATTAATACATATAAAGCAGTGTTTTCCTTTGATTAAGCTTTGCTTTTCATACACTTTACTTATGATTTGCAAAAAAAGAAAAAATATACAAAAGTTTTGAACTTATTTCAAAATATATTAAATATTCTCAATGACATAGGCGGTTTTAGCTGCAGGAAATATAGCTGCTCTAATTTTATGTTACAAAACTTCACTTATCATTGTTAATTAAAGTGGTACATTTGTAACAAAAAGTTTTTTAACATTACTAACCATTAATAATACTTTATTTGAGGTTTTGAAGGGTTATTCTCAAAAAAAAATTTTTGAAAAAATCCTCTTCAATCGGTTTTAGGAGATTTTTCACAAAATACTTTAACCGATTTCAGTAAAATTTTACAATAAGTAACGCAATAGCATTCTCTTGAAATAACAAAAAGAATTTTACAAATCGGTTAATGCATTTTTGGGTAATAGCATAATATGCATAGGTACTTATACTTACTACATACTAGTTCACTGTCTCGGCAATCCGAAGTCCGCCATAATTTATGTCCAAAATTTCACTATCTACACTGTTAGGTATAGGTAAATAGTTTTTGTACGCTCAATAACCTGAAGTAATAGTTTATCTAAAGTTTTGTAGTAATCATTTACGCCAACGTCACTAAAATTTAGGCGTAGATGAGGTAATAAGTAAGAAAAAGTAATGTGTAACGGTAATTACATAGGTTTCTGGGGCGATTTAAAGCAATCATGTTTGCAATATTCTTACGCCCCCAGTTACACGCAGTGTTTTTCATCACACTTGCAATAAAAAGAAAAAAAGTATTTATGGTAGTCCAAAATACAAATTTAAACACTTTAAACAAAAGTTTTTTCTTTTACTTCTGATACGCCTGCGTGCGATTGCACACTTACTGCCCAAGAGTGATAAAAAGTTATTAAACAACATCTTCATCGCTGGTGGAATTCGATACAAACACATCCACGGCTGACAATGCTAGACTAACTAGGTATTAAGTGATTGGAAGCACTCATGGTACTATTTAGTTATGATACCTTTGTCAAAAAGTCTGCGTAAGTCCATTTTCTTGAACGCAGAGATAGCTAGTTGTTTATCGAGCTTTAGACCAATATAGAAATATGGTATGATACGTTAAGAGGTTTGAGGTGGTTCTATTGAACTGGAGTTCAATTTGTGGCGTTGATTTCCTTGCCTTGTGCTACATCCAGATCTCGACATGACTTAAGCCTGGTGCCCACTAAGCTCGCCGAGTCGAATCTCATTAATTCGCCTTCTGCATTTCTTATGAAACTACGTCCATTAGCGACGCGTCGAATCGGATTCATCGTTCATTGTAAATGTATGCAGGGCTCGATTCGACGCTGCTCGACTCCACCTAAGTGTCCTCAAGGCTTTATGCAGCCTTTGTGACAGAGATTTCATACCTAAAGAGTACCATGGGTGGTTTTAATCACTTACGCCGTGTCTTGCGTGGGCGACGGTTGCGCGACCGTCGCCGTCGCGTCTCATCGCATCGTCTACTTCCATATTGATAAGGTTTGATTTCGTATGCATCGCATCGCCGTCACGCGACCATCGCGCGACCGTCGCCCACGCAAGCCACGGCGTTAATACTGCAGTTGGTGAAGTGGTACACAGTTGTGACATCTGAAGTCTACTCGTACCGTAGGTATGCCAGTAAGTAAAGTAAAGTAAAGTTTATTCATAATTAACTGTGTACATAAGATGGTATGATATACAGGAAATACAGTATCAACAGTTGCCCATTTCGAGCGTACTATATTCTTAAAAACTACTGACTATATTAGCTTACTGGCTAACTTATAATTATTACCCGGGATATTTCAGAAAAAACTCATTTAGGTTGTAGAAAACATTTTCTATCAACCAATTTTTTAACTTAAGCTTATATCTATTACCCTCCTCAACTGGTAAGGCGTTAAAAATAGATTCTAGATGTCGCTGTATGGGAATCAGCAGCGATGAAGATGACGTTTAATAACTTTATCACTATTTTATTAATATATAAGAATATCATCTACCTACGTCTACAATACAGTGACTTTGGCGCAGTGAATTTAGTGTCGTAGGCTAATTCCACTTCGAGTTGTTAAAACAACGATACATGTTATGCGATTACTCACAGACGTCTGAACCGATTTGTATTATTTTTAGTAATTCAAAGGTTAATTTAAGGTTATTTGCCAACCAGCTTAGGTTACCAAATTAAAATTAGTATGAAATAACTTTGCACTAATGCAATCCACAAGATTTTGTGGATAAAATGCAACTCTCTCGTCCGTTTTCGAAGAACTAAGAGAGCCTTTACCAGTCGGTGAAGTGGCAAAAAAGATTTGATTTAAATATAACACTGTAATTAGTAACGGTCATCGAAGTTATGAAACATAAAATTACACTAAATTGGATTCCTTCAGCTTAAACCGTTTGTGTTATTGTATTTTTAACCGATTTCAAAAAAAGGAGGAGGTTCTCAACGCACTTTTTGCTAATCACGAGAACATCATATGAAAAACGAAGCTTAATTTAAGACAAACAATGGTTTATATGTATAAAGAAGAGATTGCAAACATTTATTTCTACAGGAAAAACCAACTAAGTAGGTATTAGACTGTTTCATTAAATCGTATTTGATCGCCAACTAAATACATTCTGAATATATATACGACAAAGTAGTAAACAAAAAAATATAGGTTTTAAAATGCCATACACATAACGTACATTTCTTCATGTTTTTATATAAAACGTGCCTTCAAACTTTAAAACCGCATTATCTCAAAATCGCCTATTTACACATAGTCGGTATTTGCAGTAATATACCGTTATCCTTTCCTTCGTCACATCACATGCAAAACCAATTATAGTCCCTATACAACTTTTTGGTAGAATGACATTGCTGATGTTTGTAAACAAACATCTTCTGGAAAAACATCTTAAAGACATTTGGTGTATTTAGCCTGACTTAAAATAAAGAATTTTGTTGATAGTTTTATTTGCAAAAATCAAATATGTACACATTAAACTTTTTGTAGAACATAAGATGGCTACTTTAACAAAATGTTTAAATGCAAAAAAACACTATACACCATTAAAAGGTTCTACTTGGCGGATAAAGCATAAAAGTTTATATTAAATATTCATATCACATTCTGGCAGTTTATAATGCAACAAATTGACTATTAAGTAACTTTATGCGAAAGCTATCTTTTGAATGCAGCGTCGTATCAATACATGGGTTTTAACATATTGTAGCCCTTGAAAACCTTATTCTATAGGTGCTAAAAACTCGATTTCGTCAAAAAGTCACTTAGTCGGTATTTGCATTAATGGGACGAAATGTTAGTTGGTGATTTACCGCACCATTAAGGCTAGCCGCAATAAAATGCATGGAACTCATTCATAACTTATCATGCACTTTTGTTGCCAGTACCGTGTACGTATAAGTACTGTATCCTTTCTTCCTTACATTCTGTTGAATCGGAACTCCAAAGTTCGAATGTGGTATATTATACCTAAAGGTTTATAACACAAGAGCATTGAAGAATCAGCTACAAGTAGCCTTTCATAGTGTTTTAAGAACTATCATATTTTACTTAGGGATTTTATGTTTAAGTCAGGTTCAAAGTTGCATCAAAGGACAAACATGTTTGGACAATTTTCATAACAGTCGAATAACGTCACAAAATTGATATGCCAAAAACAAATAAACGACTTTCGTTATTGAAATTGACAACGGAACATGACGGCCGTTAATTATGAATGTGCTCTGGCAGTATTTGCTTTCACCCACCGGGCTGGATAATGGAAGTTTAATTTTTAATATGGTGTTATAAATTCCACGAGCTGTGTCTACACTAGCGCAGCCATTGATTTCAAAAGTAAAAGATAGGCCCGTTCATATATTCTGACTGAACATTCTTGTTCCGTGTGCCTTAGTGCAACGTTACTATGCTACAACAATGCTATTGGTTAATAAGTGCGCATCACGCGCGCGATTGGTCGCAACTAATTGCGTTAAGGGAATCTTCCACACTACGACCCGCATCGCACTCATCGGACGCAACGCAGTTAGTATTATTTGTATATAACCTAACCACAAATTATTTTTTTTTAAAGCGGGGCTGCGACATAGTAGACCGATTTTCATGAAACATGGCTAAGAACACTCCCGACTAACTCAGCTTTCAGACAAAAAAAAAACTAAATCTAAGTCGGTTCATCCGTTCGGGAGCTACGATGCCACAGACAGACACGCACACAGACAGACAGACAAACAGACAGAAAGACAGACAGACAGACGGACAGACAGACACGTCAAACTTATAACACCCCGTCGTTTTTGCGTCGGGGATTAAAAAATACACACATGTGCGTCCAGCGATCCGCACCGTATATCAGCAATGCGATGCGACGCATTCGAAACGTATGATAAGAACATTTGGATGCCTTGCTTTAGATGGCGCCCTTATTTCACATTAGAACAGCGATGTCACTACCACTGTGCTGTCATTATTTTTGGAGCCTGTCTTTACGAAATAATATGTAAGTCAATGAGCGGTGTTGAATAACTTGCACGGTGGTTCGTCGTCGTTCCTCCAAGTTGCACTTTTAACAATGCGAGATTACTTTGTTATTAATCGTGAAAGCAGAGTTACTTGAAATGTCTTCAGTATTTCTAGGACATCTAGGAGAATAGAGATCGAGGTATTTCTATACCTTTCAGGGCCAGCGCTTAAATATTTGTTTGTGTTCTTTATGTTATTACGCTCAATATTAATTTTGTTTTAAGTACCTGATTATGTATGGAATTAATTAAGCATTTTACTTACTTATTATATCGAATAGGATTGTTGAAATCTTACGCATTATACTTGTAATACATTCATTAAGTACTTAGTTCAGTAATGTCTACGGATAATCCTTAAAGCTCTGCGCGCAGAATTTCTATTCATTTTATACATTTAGCCATTTAGTTTCCCCGCAAGTAGATATTTAGTTCTAATCTCGACTTAACAAAATAAATATAAAATCATGAAATTACTAACTATGAAAAATGATTGTTTTCCCTAAACTTTAACTACTCAAATACAACTGCTGCTGTGCGTTTTGATAACTTTTCCGATTTTGTAAAGCAGTCCAAAGTTCAGAATAAGATTGATGTTGATAAAGTTGGAATAATTAAATTTGTTTTGTTTCAGATAACCCGCTACCATGACAGTTGACACGATAAAATGGAGATGAAGAAGCAAGACAAACCTGGCAGCTTGTCGCCATTGAAGCCAACATTAAGGTTACTTTCATTATTTCAGCATCTCAAAAAGTTTGATTTTGATAAAAATTGGTAGGCTAATAGAGTCCATGATGCTGAGCGTGATCCCAAAATTTCCTAGATAGTTTGTATGAAACTTTCTTTTTTTGTTACCGAAAATGTATGGAAATCTGGTAACAAAAAAGGAAGGTTCTATACAAACTATCAGCCTACCAATTTTTATCAAAATCAAAGACGTGATCCAAATGTACAAACTTTTCGGGAATTGCTCATTTATAATATTATCATATCTTGTTGTACACTGTTAATTAGTTTAATAACTGTTGGTTTTCCATATCATAAATAAATAAATAATATTCCAATAAAAATTGTCTTCTGGACGCAGACCGACGTCAACCTACACAAATGTACTTCCAAACGACTACGATTCATTAGCCCGATACTTATATTAAAACTTCTCGCACTTATGCTGTATTGGATCTCGAACTTAGGACATAAACCAGAATTTTAACCAGTCTTATCCAGCCAGCAATCTTAATCCAGTCTAATTAAAACTTTCAACAGCAATATAATCTAAATGTGCAACATGCAGGCTCGACAGCAGCGAAGAGAGGACCTCTCGCTCTGGCAGCAAAGCGGAGAAAGAGCTCAAGCTACCACCAGAAAAGTCACCCGACGAGGGCGGCGGCAAGAAAGAAAGACGGCTGTCCAAAGCTAGTGATAGTTCCCGAGAGACTTTTGAAAGGTAAGAAATAAGATAAGTAGTCTTATTTTCTGAAGGTAAACAGAATTGACACGAACTGATCCTGTTAATAGGTTAGATGGAAGTGTCTCAATGAAGATTGTAAATTGAATTGACATGACTTTACGGGTATAGTCGGCGCTACAAGCCTTTACTTTCTTAACAGCAACAAAGATTTGTTAAAGACAATTTACACAATATCAAGGATAATCATAACGATCTCCTGACAAGGTTTTAAATACAAATATGTATTTATAAGTAGTTAACGTTTGCTCTAAGTAAATCCAATCCGTAGTTGAAACGTTTGCTCTAACTTCAATAAAAATTCAAATCCTTCAAAGCTCTATTAAATTCTAAATAGCCATTTGCGAGTTCTTTTCATTTATATTGATTTAAACTAACACGATCTTCACTCATATTATCCACGGACCACGGACGTAATGTCATGTCCGAAACGTCGGGTTAAATAAATATAAAACGTAAGTTTTACGCGATTAAGTTCTTTTCATTTGTCAAGAAATGAAAGCGAGCAAACAAGCATCCCAGTCAGCTCAAGTGTCAGCACTCGACACTATCCTTTCTTATTAAGCGCCGCAAACAAACAAGAGCGCTTTCAATTGCATCACGTAGAAAACGTTTCGTTCCACCGCCTCCTTTCTGCAAGGCCCGCAACGAGAGGCGCTTGGGCGCAAGAATTTTGCACAAAAGCATGATGTTGACGGTATTTTTCTAACCACGCATGTTTAGTAGATACGTTATATTGGAAGATTACTTTGAATGAGTGATACAAATTGTATTTGCTTTTTATGCTTCGCCAAACACTAAAAAAGTAAGTAATGTGGGCGAAGATTTTTTCCTGAGGGGTAAGATGAAATATGTTCCGTATAGTGAAGCCACCACCAGGGCGGCTTTCTATCTTAACCCACAAAAAAACCCTTCAAACTTAACCCACCTTACCTTACAAAGTATAGAATGCAGGTAGGTACACCATAATAGTTTTTCACATCATCTAGTTACTCGGAACTCACAATTCCACTTTGAGCATTAACCCTAGATTCCCTCACTACGCTCAGGATTTTATCGTAGGTTCGTTAGCTACGTTCAATATTCATTAAGCCCCTCGCCGTAAATATTTCATTTTGATCCATAGTGGCAAAATGTAGAATTTATTTTATTTCACCTCTCCTGTGGGTACAAAAACCTCAATACAATGGCTACAGTTCTGCATCTGGACCGGTAAAAGTCACTTTAAGCACACAGCAACCGTGTTCTTATATTTCATCCTTCATCCTGGTGGAAAAGGCTACCTTGTGACAAAACTTTTAGTCCCTTTTCAAAATATATTATCACTCTTGGGAGATAATTATTTAGTACGTACTACGTAGTACGTTAGTAAAACTACGCTCAAAGTTTGAAAGTAAAGTAGTGAGTTACTGCAATGTTTGTATAATTATGAGACCGGACTCATATCTCCCTCACATGAAGTTAGAGGCTTTGTTAATGTTTGTTTTTCTTCTTTATATAACCGAAACAGTCGCGGCGTGCGAGCGGTACGAACAACATCTTAACGTTAACCGAAACTCAAATCGCGTGTGAAATGTCGCTAATGGACAGTGAAAAGTTCAAAGACATAATAAATAGTGCACTAAAGCCATTCGAACAAAAAATTAGTGATATTTTCTTAAAAATTGATGCTATAAACAGTGAATTAAGTGACCTTAAATCGAGTCTGCTTTCGAAGGATACCGACAAATTCGCTAAAGTGTCTACAAACACCGAAACCATCGTTGCATCTATTCCAACAACACCGCACAATGTGTCGACTCCGATCAGCCGTCCCGCTCCCGCCTCCACACATGCGCCTCCGCGAGCGCGGAGACCAGCCGCTGCGCAAACGAGACAGAGAATCGCCGAGCAGGCAAAAAAGCCGATAAGAGCGAAGCGTAATAACCAGCCGGTGAAGCAGCCAACTACGACCGCTAAAAAAAGTACGACGACCGTCAATGATGATGCTAAATTAACAACAGATAAATTGCCGGACCAATTTATTGATAAAAATGATACTACAACAGTAATCACTGACTGTAAACAGCCGCGTTCCGACGAATCAGCTGATGACGATTTTAAACTTGTCATAAATCGCAACAACCGTCGAAAACTTCGAAAATCTAACGTATTAATAAAAGGATCTGCAACTGATGCGTCAGTGAAAGGTATTGTAGTATACAAATATCTGCATGGATGCTATTTTAATAACGACACAACTCCTGATAGCCTAATAAAGCATTTAAACAGCATTTACCATGGTGCCCCTTATACAGTGGAAAGGATACAGTCAAAACGAGATACCTATAATTCATTTAAAATAGGTATTCCAACATCTGTATATGAAAACTTTCTCAAGGAATCAGCCTGGCCTGTAAACAGCAGCATCTCCGAGTGGCGGCCCTTTCTCCGCCCCAGGGAGACCCGGTCTCCCGCCGACGGAACCACCCCCGACCAAAACAAAAAATAGAAAAGGACTAGTAAATGTACTCCATTTAAATATTAACCGGTTGGCAAACAAAACGTACAGATTAGAGAGCGAACTCCAATTTCTAGACGAAATTGACGTTTTGTGTCTGTCGGAACACTGGCTCGAGCCAAATCAAATAAGCGCAGTAAATATACTCAACTACCAACTTCGAGCTCACTACTGCCGACCCTCACGGAAGGGTGGAGGAGTCTGCATATTCGCCGGCGCCGACATCCTGACCGTGGACCGCAAGGAAGTCGCCGACCTGTCCGTCGAGATGCAGTTCGAAGCGTGCGCCGTCGAGTGCATCGGCCTTGACCTAATTATAGTGTGTGTATATAGACCCCCCAGTGGTGACATCGCATTATTTTTAAATAAATTAAATGAATTGTTAGATTTTATTCCCATTAAAAATAATAATGTAATTATATTAGGTGATATTAATATTGACATTTTAGCAGATTGTAATACTACAAATCAATTAGTAGATAAAATTAAATCGTATGGATTTAGAAACCTTGTAAATAAACCGACCAGGATAACAAGTACCTCTAGAAAATGTATCGACCACGCCTATTCGAATATATTTAAGTCCGATATAAATAAAATAAACTGTAATGAATTACATCTATCTGATCATTTATCTTTGATTATTAGTATTAAGGTAAATCAACATCTTCAATCTAAATGCCATGTTTTGAAAAGAAAGTTTTCACTTTGTAATAAGCAAGACTTCACTCGTAGTCTAAATTTCCAAAATTGGGACGAAGTCTTGAAAAAAACAACTGCCCTAATGAGAAAACTAAATCTGTTATCAATGTCTTAAAACATTATTTCGATGTACATTTTCCTGTTAGGTATCATCCTGTTAAAAACGCTGACGATGTCTGGGTCAATGACACCGTGAAAAAACAGAAAAATAATATTAGAAAACTTAAAATAAAACTTAGTAAAAACCCAAATGATTCTGTAACGCGCTCGAATCTACACACATTAGAACTTTCATACTGGTCCCTTATAAAAAATGTACGTAAGAATCACATAAATAATCAAATCTCAAACAGCGGTCACAATATGTCGCGCAGCATATGGCGCATAGTATCAAATGAAACGTGCAGAGGTACAAATAACAAGAGCAGAGCGATCGACATACTTGTTGCCAGGGCGGCGGGCGACTGCCTGGACGCGCGGGCCGCTGCCTCCGCCGCCTTGTTAAACAAGTATTACGTCGATGCAAACGTAAACAATGCGAGACCATGTACCAGTACAGCTTTAAAATATCTGCACAGTTACCTAGACCACACACCCACACCATTAATATTTATACCGTTCACCGTGAATGAATTGTTAAAGGTATTCAAACAAATAAAACGTAAGACATCTAAAGACGTAAACGACATGTCAACGTATATTTTGGACTTATTGCCTCCTTGCGTTATATCCCTCCTACTATCACTATTTAATGAATGCGTTAGTACAGGTGTATACCCTGACGTTCTAAAATTAATAAAAGTTATGCCAATTTACAAGGGCAAGGGTGAAGTACACTTACCTAAGTCTTACAGACCAATCTCACTGGTCCCTGTAATTTCCAAGGTATTTGAAAGGTTACTTAGTGATAGGCTTATGGAACATTTTAGTCGCAATAGATTACTGAACAGTCAGCAATATGCCTATCAGCCGGGCCGATCGACAACTGATGCTGCGCGCGAAGTGGTGGGGCGAGTGCGGGCACATCTCGAGGGCTCGCGACAGGTAGCTGCTATTTTCTGCGACCTGTCGCGCGCCTTCGAAATGATAGACCACTCGCTCCTCCTTAATAAACTATCCCACTACGGAGTCACCGGTACCTTCCTTAACATAATAAAATCGTTTTTATATGAGCGGAAACAATGTACGTATGTACTAAACTCGAAATCTGACATGGAATCTATAGGTAACTGCGCCGTGCCCCAGGGGTCTGTGTGTGGAAATAGCCTATTCCTGGTCCTTGTAAATGATATCACCACTGCTTGCCCGGGCCAGGAATATGTTATGTTTGCCGATGATACCTGCGTCATTGTAAATGCAGATGATTACTATGGTTTAAAATCAAAAATTTGTCATGTCATTAATCAGTTGGTTAAATGGTTTTCTGCCAATGGGATGGTTTTAAACTTAGACAAAACAAATATTGTTCATTTCCAATTAAGAAAGACAAATAAACCGGGATTGAATATCTCATTAAATAACGTTCCAATTCCCCAAGTCGAAACGGCTAAGTACCTGGGCTTTCATATTGACGCCGGCCTAAAGTGGGCCCCACACATACAGGCGACTTGTGATAAACTGGCCGCAGCGTGCTTTGCACTCTCCAGGTTGGCGCCCAGTCTATCTATAGACAACATGAAAACTGCCTATTATGGATATTTCCACTCGATTCTCACGCAGGGTGTGGACCTCTGGTGCACAGCAGCAGACCGCGACAGAGCATTTAAAATACAGAAACGAGCCCTGCGTATAATCGATGGAAAACCTTTTGATCATCCTGCCCAGTCGTTGTTTCAAAAATATGAAATTTTAACGTTGCCATCTGTATACATATTGACTGTGTGCATGTATGTAAGGTCCAACATAATCAACTTTAAATGTAGCTCAAAAATATCCTGCACTCAGTCGCGTAGACGACCACGATTGCAAATCCCAAAGCAACGACTTGCGAAGTCTCGACTATCGCTTGACGTCATGGGACCGATTGCATACAATTCTGTGCCTAATGCCATCAAAGACTCGACAAGTGATGCCATATTCAAAAAGAAACTTAAATCGTTTCTTATAGATAAGGCATACTATCGTATCGCCGACTTTATAAATGCTCCGGTGAGTAATTGACCCAGCACCGTCTGATAATCAGGTTTTTGTAGTAACTACCTACACTTTTCCCAAGTTTATTTATAAATAATTTAGTTCTGTGAATCTAATGTATAATGTCCTAAATTTGTTTTAATTCATTTAAAATGGACGAATTTAGTGTAATTGTTTGAACTAGTTTTAAGGCTATGACGTGTAATATGTATATTTTATATTTACCAATAAAGTCTGTATATCTGTATATCTGTATATCATCCCAAGAAGAATATTTTTATTGTATAACTTGGGCTTGTATGGCCAAATTAATTATCCGAGATAAATAAGAATTGTCCTTATTGCCCTAGACCAGCCGGCCTAGCCGAAGAGATAATCATTGCCGCAATGTGGTCGATCGAAATGTAGTCTGGCTCTGTCGCGCCACCACATACGAGCGATAGCTACGTAACGATTACGAAGAGTAAGCGATTGTGACGTAGGGTAGGTACCCAGCACAGATATTGTGTAGTCCGTAATAGAGACAAGACTACAAAGTGGCCGTCAGCGACCGGCGACTGCAATAACGGCGGCTTCCTTGCAGTTGCATGCAGACAACTGCCATTTAAAAATGTAAGAACCTCTTTCTGGAGCTGAACTCGTAAAATTTTGATGTTTTTGTAAGGTGGTACTTAAATTTCGAAGACTGTTTTGAATACTCACTATACTATAATAACTGAGTACTATCGACCTAAATGAATCATGATCGTGACTCATGACCCACCATAAGTTCATTTTGCCAATCGAAATTCGCTTGAAGATAGAGTTTCCTTGGTGACGAACTTGTTATCATTTCATTAGACACTGACATGTGTGTAGTGACATAATTTAGTTTAGTATTTAAAACGACCTAAGCGCATTATAAGCGATAGACCTTACAGTGCGATTAAAATCAGTTGACTATTCGGCGGCGTTTACCCTTCGGCTTCAGCTCTTATCGGGATCGCATAAGTGCGAGCAATATTGATATAAAACCTGAATCGTTAACTGATGTTAATCGTACTGTACAAGTTTGAAAAATTTCAAACGAATTATCTGCTAAGTGAGTGATTCAGTTGGTTCGATAGTACCTATCTGACAGTAATATGAAAATATTATACAAATATACTCTATACAGGGACTATATACTCTATACAGGGTGTAAACCCTAGGGTGTAAAACCTCTTAACGGTGGTGAGTATAGGACATAACAAATGGAATTAGATAACTTTTACTTAAAATTGAAATATTTTTTATATCCATACAAAATAATTCGGCCCGCAACGAAATGCAAACACACTCGCGTTAAACGCTTGTTGACAGTTGTCATTGATTGTCATCGCAACCACGTTTACAGTACATTGCTGCTGGGAAATTTTTCAAAAATTCATTATGGGGTGAAAATTAAAAGTAACTCAAAAACACCTCTTAATTAATGATAACAATATTGAATTATATGCCTGGTTTCATTTATCGCCCTTATTAGGTTTACTCGCTGTATAAACTATCTCGTTAGCTGAGTCGCGAATACAGTTGAGAAAACTTAAGCTAGGTAAGTACTAAGTACGTTTTGTCAGAGAAACATTGTTTTTTCTCCTCTTTGTGAATATAGTGTAGCACTTGGCGTCATAGATAATATCTTCATAGCTCATAGCCCATACCGACTGAGATTATTAATTTATTAATTAAAGAACTACAGTTACAACCAGAACAATAATTCCCTAGAGCTAGAGCTAGAACTAAGAAAGTACCTACATCTAACCATTCTTTTAATTCAACTCACTGCACCGAAATGCTACAAAATTTACGATGTCTGATTATTACGTAGTAACAGCCGTCATGAAAGCACCGTACTAGAGAACGCTTTCAGAATTAATCCACTGGTTTCATCAACTGCTCTGACCATAACTCATGTCAGTTTGGTTTGCGCCAGCAACTTTTGAAACGACCGCACACACTGCAGCTAGTTTCGGCGTCGCATTGAATTTTTATGACAGTGTTTTGAAATTTATTAGCAGAGTTTTGGAACGCCCATAAAGAAACAAAAGATTTGGAGAGCCGCTATCGCGATAGTAGGCCTTCAATTGTTTTTTTATGTAACGCGCATTAGCATACAAATTGTCTCTATACGTATAAACCACTTGGCCGATATTATGCTATCATAGATATATTAGATAGGACAATGTGATAAACCTATGACAGTTTAATAACAAGCTATGATGAGCTATGATTTTCTGTGATAAATATTTGATAGTCTAATATCGGCCTACGAGTTATAAATTTACAGATCTATGTCAGAATATACTACCTAATTAAATTATACTGTTTCGTATATAATCCTATCAGAATGTGGCAGGGTATATGTTTAAAACGTTCATACAGTCAGAATATTTACGTTATATAATTGGAAATCAATTCCTGTCACTACGCGTAATAATACCATTTAGTGAGGTATCCAATAACCCGATAATTGCAGTAACTAGCATGTGGAACGCGTGCGGTAATTATGGCTCGCAATCGATGTGCGCCAATCCGTCACGTCATGCTGCGAGCCTGTAAGTGGAACCTCGGACATATTAAGTGGGAACTAACTGGATACATTTAATAAAATACATACGTTTAGATCCACAGCGCAGGCTTCGTCATATAACAGAGTGTCCATCCACCTAACAAAACAAAAAAAAAAGGCAAACACAATACCCTTAATAAAAACCTTATATACTACATATTTACTACTGGATACTACATATTTAGGTGTAAATGTATAGTAATAAGCCCACATTTACACATCTACACAATCTTCCCCAACTACCTTAAGGAATGGTTGCAACACCTACCTGCAAAGCGTCTCCAAAATAATTCATTGACCCTTTTTTTCAAAAACCTTTTTGGGATTAGGGTTGAAAGAATTTCTCGAAGAGGATTTATGAATAATTAATGAATTTACCTTTATTATATAGGGCAACATTAGGGGCCCACACATTTACACATCTACACAATCTTCCCCAACTACCTTAAGGAATGGTTGCAACACCTACCTGCAAAGCGTCTCCAAAATAATTCATTGACCCTTTTTTTCAAAAACCTTTTTGGGAATAGGGTTGAAAGAATTTCTCGAAGAGGATTTATGAATAATTAATGAATTTACGGTTGTACTCACGTTATTATATAGCTATTGCTGCAACATGTTTCGGGCCAATTCGGAGGCCCCTCTTCAGGCATATAGGAGTTCACGCGGCGGCTAAACTCCGTAGACTCAAAAACTCGAATTGGCCCAAAACATGTCGCACCAATAGCGATATAATAACGTGAGTACAACCGTAGATGCATTAATTATTTGAATATGTCTCACGAAAGTTTAACGTGTAAGATTTATGAATAGTAAGAAAAGTGCAGTCAACGATAAAAGTTTGTAGAATCAATGGATTTTTGACCAAAAACTCATATTTTTTAAACAACTTTTATTACTGGTATCCCGATGCCTCTTATTCTTGTGGCAGTTTGTGAAATCTTGGAAAATGAACAAGAAGAACATGTGAGCCTCGGCGGACACATTTGGTCGCTCTTTGCGAAAACGGTAAATTTTCGTGAAAGATTCTCTTCACTTATTCACCCTTTTATAAAAGAGTTAATATTTGTAACTGCGCTGAGCTGCTGAGAGCTAAGTAAGAGTGACAGTACGGACAATTAACAAGCGGCTGAATTAGAAATAGAAAAAGAACGGTTTATACAATAAACGTTAACAGGATTTATTTAGAGCGAATAAAATGTATTTTATCCACGAGAGTGCAAAAGTAATCTGATCAAATTATCAGTTTATTCCTGATGTTGACGATAGGAATTGAATTGAATTTTAAACACTGCTACTGTTGTGGTTTAATTTTAAAATCCCTTGCTCCCCTGATATCAATATTAGCACGAGAAGTTAAACAACAGATTCGCCGGCACGCATGAAACAAATAACTATTATTACACTATTATCCGCGTCAGCGAATAATACCATTACCGGTCGCCAGGGGCGCGTTACAGCGATCTCAGGTATATGGGGTCCTGCTGTCGACATGTTTACGGACTTGACCCTCGCTGACCCATAGAAAGTGGGGCTTAATCAGACAAAGTGCAGGTAGTGGATATACATTGAATAGGCCAATATGGTTCCAATATTTCTATTTTAAGCATTTTCAGTATGTTTCCTGATTCTTGAATTGAATTACCAATCGTATTCAAGTAACTTGATTGAGATCATATTTAGAGGCAATATTCATAAATAAGAATATGTATCGATACATCTTTAGTCTTTACTAATGTTGAATGTTATTATTATGGCTTTATTTCTGTTCAGCATGATCACTGTGTATATCAGAGATACACTGAAGTTTATAGGAAAGAGGTTGGAAAGAGGTTAATATGATAAGTATTAAAATTAGCCTGGGGCCTTTATTTCTACGATTTTATCAAGGACTGCGACTCTGCGAGTGACAAACTTTCCGCAGTAGTCGAGTAAAACTCCACGAACATTTCCGTCTTACAAGGAAAAGCAACTATGGAACGAATATTTATAACCAAGACAAATATTTTCTAGAACAATCCTTTTAGGTGAAGAGGATAACATAAAGGGGAGCATAAAATATGTAATTTTGGAAATGGAAGACGTAATGTAATATTTGCCGCTTAATACCGCAGACGCAACTTTGTTTACAAAAGGTGTTATTCTTTCTGGCTCCTCATGTTGGATATACCGCGCCTAGAACCGTAGGCCGAAAACCTAGATTGTGTTCCTCAACCGATGACCCAAAGGTCTCAAAATAATAAAGTTTTTGATTTCGTATTCTTCATTTAAGTTAAATGTTATTTTCAATTTTCGTCCCCATCTCTGCAATTTACTTCGATAATCCTTTAAACTTTAAAATATCTGGGCAACCGAGCTTCGCTCGGTTCTGTTTCGTATCCTTGACATGTGTCGCCATCTAGTTCAAAAATGAATAGTACCTACATCGAGCGAAAGAATTCTCAGCCTTAACAACACAACTACTCCACACGAGATGGCGCGCATTTCGCCACAAAAACTCAAATAGTGTATTTTCTATTCGTTTTAGCCTTGACCTGTGTCGCCATCTAGTGTTTTCAATAAATAGTACTTACATCGACTGAAAGAATTCGTCTTAACAGTACAACTACTGCACACGAGATGGCGCTCAAGAAAAACGCATAAAACTCGAAAATAGCGTCTAATAAGATAGAATTTTTCACCCCCAAAAACCCCCATTAAATCGTTAAGCTATGGATCGTCATAAATAAATATATATATAAATAAATAAATAAATAAATAAATATACAAGAATTGCTCGTTTATTTAAAAGTATAAGATACCCAAATGGGCAATATATTGTGATGAATTAACTCAAAGTGTTTGATTTTGCTCCTGTTATATACGTCAGAAGTCTCATCATAAGTAGTCTAATGAAAATATTACGTAACTATGGTATAAACTGAGAGTTAAACCATGTTCTCCTGTCAGAACTAGTTTAGCTGAAATAGATAGCCTTAAAAAACAGATAAGTACACTCATTTTCAATATTTTAATAATGTTCTATTTCAAATCTTAATTATTTCACATTTTTCCTCTTGAGCCCAAGAAATACCCTCTAAATCCACCTGTCCTGTTTAGTAAATAATAAGTAATAGAACTTAATGAAGTAAGTTAAACCTTCCCATTCAAGGCCTAGGTTTAAGATCCTTGAAAGCATTAATTAGTCCGAGTTAAACCGTCTATCAGCGAAGTTAAAAGTTAGCTCGGGATCAGACCGTTTCTAGTTGAGCCTGTGAGTTGTTGAAACTATACCTAATTACCGAGAATATACCAAAAGGCCTTAGTCTATTTATATGCTACCTACATGTGTGAATGTCACGCCCTCGCCAGACAAAGAATGAAGAACTTTGGAACAGGCTACCTGGCACCGAAGGACTTCAGAGAGCTACCCATGAGCCTCATCATCCGATACGTGGAGATGGTCGAGAAGCTCCTGAATAGTTGAAGAATCTTAGGATCGTAGGGGGTAATTGCACAAAAGATCCCGATGGGTCGAAGTGTATCCGTAAGGGCCCCCGCAGATTTAAGATAAGATAAGATAAGATGCTACCTACATACGTAGCACGGGTAGTTAACTTCATATTAATTACCTAGCATGTCATATTAATGAATACCTAACCCTACGTTAATTGATTTCATAACTGAGGACCAATGATTTTTTTTTTCAAATACACCATTGTCGAGTAGCAGATATATTTTTTAAACTATTGCGTCAAGCGCAGTATAAGTATCGAATTTGCATTTGAAAGCTAACGCAACACTCAACTGCATTGCCGACTGCGACTGAAATGAAATAATGCGTTAGACAATTTAGCAATTGATATCGGTACATTAAACCGATTCGAGCTATTCAGGTCAGGTCAAACCACGGCCAATGCCTTCCGTCTGAAATATATTTGGAAACATTTCGGACTAATCAAGACTGAAGCTTGGGATAACTCTACAGTCGAGTCGGTGCCATTTGTCACGTCCTATTTTGGCTGTCGTATTGTTAAATGAAGTTGGAAAGCAGATAATTGAATTATTCTGGGCCTTTTCTGTTTAATGGATTTTTTGTATACGTAACTAAATCCTCATTTTTATTTTTTGAATACCAAGGTACATATATATTTACAAACTTACCTTTTCCCTATTGCCATGATAAGAACTATAAATAAATAAATAAATATTGGGGACACCTTACACAGATCAACTTAGCCCCAAACTAAGCAAAGCTTGTACTATGGGTGCTAAGCGACGATATACATACTTAAATAGATAAATACATACTTATATACATAGAAAACATCCATGACTCTGGAACAAATATCTGTGCTCATCACACAAATAAATGCCCTTACCGGGATTCGAACCCAGGACCGCGGCTTAGCAGGCAGGGTCACTACCAACTGAGCCAGACCAGTCGTCAACTTAGTAGGAGCATGTAGATTTAGCAAAACTAAGAATGACGATACACCTCCAGTTTCCGATATTGTACTCAACAAAACACAATTTTGAATTGTTCAATTTAAACTTTCAAATTGCTACTTCACTTCGGTAATGGATCGAAGCGAATACCGTTCTGTAAACATTCCTGGTTCCATTTCTAATCGTGCGCTGTTTCTAAGATAGATTTTTTTTTATTGTTCACAGGCAAGACTCAAAACAGTCGTCGATCACAAGTCCAAAAGTCTCTCGGAAGTACTTTACGAACTGGAAGCAGGCGTGCGACAAGACCAAAGACAAGACGAAAGAGTTGCTGAAGCGGTGGCGGACGCTGCCCGAGGCCGAGGTGCCGGAGGACGAGATGCAGGCTGCGGCCAACCAGGACGAGGAGGAGGAACACCGAGGCTGGAGCGTGCATGTCTGGAGTACGTATACAAGCTTACAAGTCCTAGTCCCTGGGAAATACTTCATAAACTGAAAACAATAGGTATGCAACAAGATGAAAAGAGTTGCTGAAGCGGTGGAATCGCTGCCCGAGACTGAGGTGCCCAAGGACCAGGTGCATGCTGCGGCGAATCAGGACGAAGAGGAGGAACACCAAGGCTGGAGTGTCCATGTCTGGAGTACGTACCTATACAAACTTTTATTTAATTTGCCCTGTTAGTATTCCTGTCAGTGCAGATCAAATCCTGATCGATTGAGCTGAAAATTTACTTATTATGTAAATCGGATTTCATTGTTAGAGGTATTATTATAGGTATAACGTTATAGGCACAGCGTTATAGGATCAGCTGATCTGATAATGGAGATAGGTGCCACTTCCTAAGAAACTCTGCGATAAAAAACTTTAACAAGTTGTTTGAGTTTGTCAGAATGGTCTCGATAAGTATTAGTTAGGGATAGCATAATCAAACGCTGTACGTAATTACTGAAGAGCGTGTAAAATCGGGTAACTCACGTAAAATTGTCGAAGGTCGCTCGACATGTTTCGCTCCATAACGAGGAGCATTTTCATTGAGCACGCGCGATGCCGATATTGCCGATAGTATCCCGACGCAGACTCGCTGTGGAGCGAAACATGTCGAGCGACCTTCGACAATTTTACGTTAGTTACCCGATTTTACATGTTTAATACTGAAAAACGTATGACTGCTATTTTTTATAACCTTCGTAGTGTATGTAGCATTTAGTAGGTAAAACGTACAGATACAATAAGTGTACCCAACCAATAGAAAGGAAGTATTTTAGAAAAAATACCATTAAAAGGAAATCACATCTATGTTAGGTACGTTTTCTTGAAATAACAGACAAATCACACAAACCATCAAAATCACCCCAAGGAACAACACCAGATGTTACAAGTAATGAATCTCTCAGCCAAAACTAATAATCGAAGACGAATGTTCCCATTTACTTACTATGTATAACATAGATATTCGGAGATACGGGACGAATTCGTCAGTCTCTTGTTAGTAAATTGCACACAAAATGGGTCATCCACTGTGTTGCCTTTGTTCTCTGACACCTAATAATAACAAAATGGGACAGCCTGAATTGGAAGCTAGCAAAAGGTCGCATCGAATGAACTAAATTGTCTTCAGGGTATTACGAGTATTACTACCAGTTAAATATCAATTCCCGGTAGAGTGGTAGTGTTTTAGATTAAAACACTTAATAAACTGAAATCCTAAAACCTTAACAAAAATATGACTTACACGTATATACATAAGTCGAATGAATGTGATATACCTACTTAGGTAGTATCCATACTAATATTATAAATGGGGAAGTGTGTGTCTGTTTGTTTGTCCGCCTTTCACGGCAAAACGGAGCGACGAATTGTCGTGATTTTTTTTAAGTGGAGATAGTGGAAGGAATGGAGAGTGACATAGACTACTTTTTGTCTCTTTCTAACGCGAACGAAGCCGCGGGCAAAATCTAGTATTATATATATATATATATATATATATATATATATATATATATATATATATATATATATATATATACACCGTGTTTCACTTAACACTAAAAACCTGAAACTGTTTGTTCAGAATCGAGAGTAGAATCGATTGAGCTATATCTTGATGGGGGTAATATTTTTTGTTTTAATTTGTATTATTAGTTATTGTTTACGTGCCCATTCTACAAATTCGTAATACAACATTGTGCATATCATATTGTTAGAGGTTGTATACCTTTTTCAGTATTTAAGGGTATTAATACAGGCTGGTTACTTGGACGATTATTTTTTCCGCTATTATCATATTATAAGTCATAACAAATTGAACTCGTACCTAATTACAACCTTGTCATTTTGAATGTTAGGTTTAAATTTGCTTACTGCGTCACCTGTCCAATTTGAAGTTTACTGTGACACAGGTTAAAGTGCTTTACAGTGACATAGCTGTCTATTGGTAAACCTTATGTCGTTGCAGTAACATACACAATTAAACAGTTTGAAGGTTTATGATGGTAGCTAGCAATTATTTTATTGAGTGTAGAGTTAAAAGCCGAGTAGAGCTGCACAGAAAATTAAAAATTCAATTTAAAAAAATAATAATCATCAGATTAAAAAAAAAAACCGGCCAAGAGCGTGTCGGGCCACGCTCAGTGTAGGGTTCCGTAGTTTTCCGTATTTTTCTCAAAAACTACTAAACCTATCAAGTTCAAAACAATTTTCCTAGAAAGTCTTTATAAAGTTCTACTTTTGTGATTTTTTTCATATTTTTTAAACATACGGTTCAAAAGTTAGAGGGGGGGGACGCACTTTTTTTTCTTTTAGGAGCGATTATTTCCGAAAATACTAATATTATTAAAAAACCATCTTAGTAAACCCTTATTAATTTTTAAATACCTATCCAACAATATATCACACGTTGGGGTTGGAATGAAAAAAAATATCAGCCCCCACTTTACATGTAACCCTAATAAAACATTTTTTTCCATTTTTTATTTTTGCACTTTGTCGGCGTGATTGAAATACATATTGGTATCAAATTTCAGCTTTCTAGTGCTAACGGTTACTGAGATTATCCGCGGACGGACGGACGGACGGACGGACGGACGGACGGACGGACGGACGGACGGACAGACAGACATGGCGAAACTATAAGGGTTCCTAGTTGACTACGGAACCCTTAAAAATGAACATTGTAGATACGTTTAAAAAAATAAAAATCAGTTGGGGGTGTCTGAGGTTTTGAGTGATACCGGAAACACGGTGTATATGCATTTTAATGTATAAAACTGAGAAGTTTAAAATTGCAATATTAGTCATTAAATCACAAATCTGAACAAGATTGGCGAGAGATCGATTCAATGCGCATTTCAAAGTTAGCCGATAGATTTTCCAATCTGAAATCCTTATAGTCAGCGTTCCATAACTTGTACATAAGAAATTCTTAAGACATAGGTATCTAATATATAGATATTAATACTTACCTACTGATTGGCATATTGGCTTATTGATTGGCATAGGCCACCGCGGAATTCCATAGCAGGAACTAAAGCAGTATTCCAACCCATTGTTTCTAACGTAACGTGCCGAGTGAGCACCTATGGTACTTTTTTCGTTATTTTATTAGTATCGTTATGACCACAATTCGGAACGATAAGCATAAAATAATTTTAGAAGATACTGCTAAAAACGATATGGGACTTATTTACATTTCCCTACAAAAGCTGTAACACATTGTCACCCGGCAAACTCATTAAACGCCGCCACATATAAAGGTCCCTCGCGCAACAGGATAACTTAGGACACATCTATTCTTCCTTAACATTACGGGATCATTGTTGTTATATTTACGACAAAAGCAGAAAGGAAATATAATACGACGCTGCGGGAAACTTTACCATTTTTGATTCGCAATTTTCTTTGTATTACTATTCACATCTTTCGGTGCCCCATATTTCAATGCATCAACGGCGTAACTTGTTGAGAGACCTCGCTTACTCATTCAGAAGTTTGTCGGGAAAAATATAATAATTCCGTGAAAGTTTCGTGTTGAAATTACTTTCGTGAATTGTGAAGTAATTCAGGTGCTTGTAAAAACACCACAAAAGAAGCCTGCTGTTATGTTGTGAAATAACTAATGTACAGACATTCGACGTTGATTTAACGCGACAGTGGCACAGTTACTTTTTTACTTGCTGTCGTCGATCGTTAGGTGTAAAAACACTAATACGACGGCTGCTGAGGTACTTAACCTATAATCTCAAGGATCTGCCTTTTCATTTACTTTTTGAGGATTCCTCCTTTTCTTTTTAATTTTACTCCGGTATATGTGAATGGTACCGGTCGTACCATATCATATATTATAATGTAAATAATTATGTATAAATATGTAAGTAGGTATGATACTATATTCAACTAGGAATAATTAACATTGAATTATAAATGACCTAAGCGTGCTATCGCATAGCAGATTTAATATTTAATCCCAAGTTTATTAGCATAATGTTCTGCGCAATTCAATTGCCGAATACTCATGCATAAATGACTGCTGTAAAGCAAAACGAACGACGTTAGAATTCTACTGAATCCGCTGCCATTTTCAGCACAGCTTCTATTTGCGAAGTGTGCAATTAGAATGAGATCGGTTTATGAGTTAATGCTTTTTAGTTGTGAACGATACTAAATGATGTTCATGCACACGCATAAGTTTGGAGCTTTTCAGAATAGGCTATTTACTGGCGACAAAAGGTTTCGGTTTCATAACTAGCTTTCGAATT
Organism: Leguminivora glycinivorella; assembly: GCF_023078275.1. Lineage (NCBI taxonomy): Eukaryota > Metazoa > Arthropoda > Insecta > Lepidoptera > Tortricidae > Leguminivora > Leguminivora glycinivorella. The sequence goes on from NC_062971.1 coordinate 8,174,907, forward strand.
ACGAATTCTAGGAACGGTATGTCTATTTAATGTATCCAATCAATATTAAACTAATTGTTATTAAAGCTCATTTATTATTTACATATTGAATTGTAATGAAAGACTTGATGACCTTATTAATCATGTTTTATTCCCTAATTTAAAATCTCACTTATCTATTATACAATGACTCTGTACCTACTGTAAATTAAAGCATTGAGCTAACTTTCCAGTATTTGGTTCAACATTTCCACATTACAAAATGAGGGAGTTCACTTATGTGCATACTTCTGCCACCACATTGTCCAGCAGTTCAACATCGAACAAAGCGCTCTATTACTAGATGAGCAACTTCGCTGACCACATTATCCATCCGTATATTAGTAGAATGTTGCCAACAATGCGAATGTCGGGTCCAGTTTTGACACATAATTTATTCACACCTCTCATTGTTTGAAATTACCCCCAAAAGGGTGACTCTGTAATCGATGTTGCAAACGTGGAATGCTGTTATTCTGAACAACTAGAGTACGAGTAAGATATTAAATAAAAGCTTTCAGATTTCCATTTGTAATTACCTAAGTAGTACCTAATACGTTAAGGTTCTTTAGGCCTGGCACGCCCGTCATGGATCGATTTCAAACTATTTCTGTCGCTGCTTAATCGGTCTCCACCAAATATTTGCTGTCACGCCAACGACGAATACATTAGATGGAAAATAAAAACTTGACACGATTACCTGCTACCTATAATCAGGCCCAGATTGTAGTAGTTAGGTAATCAATAATCATGTTTGAAAGTAAAAGTAAAGGGTCAGACTTCAATTGATGCATAGTTTCCTACAAAAATATTTACTCGTATAATACACATTTATTTTATTTTATTTTATTTTATTTTATTTGTTAGGAAAACTTACAGCTAAAGTTACAATAAGGCTTATAACATAAAAACAATGAGCCAATAACAAGTTTCCACAGATAGAAACTGGGCAAAGTACATGCGTGCAAAGTTACAGAAAATTTTAAATAATATCTGGGCAACCGAGCTTCGCTCGGTTCTGTTTCGTATCCTTGACATGTGTCACCATCTAGTTCAAAAATGAATAGTACCTACATCGAGCGAAAGAATTCTCAGCCTTAACAACACAACTACTCCACACGAGATGGCGCGCATTCGCCACAAAAACTCAAATAGTGTATTTTCTATTCGTTTTAGCCTTGAATCTAGTGTTTGCAATAAATAGTACTTACATCGACCGAAAGAATTCTGTCTTAACAGTACAACTACTGCACACGAGATGGCGCGCGAAGAAAAACGCATGAAAACTCGAAAATTCGCGTTTTCCGGGACCTAAGGATAAGTTAGACCGATTTTTCACCCCCAAAAACCCCCACATAACAAATTTCTGCGAAATCGTTAGAGCGGTAGATCGTCAGTGAAGATCTAGTACTACGTATCAGTAATATCAGTATTTAAAGTACCTACAGCAGTAATGAGTTTGAGCAATGATTGAAAACAAACAATAAGAGAATAAGAGAAAAAGGAAAAAAAAAAAACATAGGCATTCATATGTGCTATACGTGTAAACTATAACGCCACAACTATACCTATCATTTTATGGCTACAATAGACTTACGCTTGAACTTTTTACCTCCTATAGTCCATCCTCATCTACCTACAATAAGAGTAAGAAATCTTTGAATTCAACGTTCTATAGATACGTTCGTATAATTTTCCTTTATTTTCTTGTTCGCGGTGTAAAATTGCTTTCCCGCGTATTGAATGCCGAACGAGCCTCCTGCGAATCACAAAAGATGTTGGCTGGCGCTGCGCTGTGCATTATAATAATGCATGTTCATGCACAATAACTGCTAATTGAATATTTAAATCTTTCTTCCGACAATGTTTTGCTTTGTTTTTTGATATTTATATAATGTGAGGATCGTTTCACACAAAAGGTCTGACTTTTGAGGATAACCCTATGACATAGAGTGAAATTATAGCTGACATGATCAGTATGAGTTTCGCAAAAAGTTTAATAACTTGGTTCAAGGCTGCCCATTGTTACAAACTGGTAACAAGAACGGAGCATGACCATTGTTGACTTTTGTTTGATGATTTTTATTTAAGTGAAGCTACAGAAGACAGACCTTTTCGTATTCTTGTCCGCTGTAGTCATAGCAATTCATAGCCTCAGCCGACTAGATTTAAAAGTAAAATATTGACAGTAACTAAGAAACGTCTAATATGGGGTAACAATCTATGTGGCTTCACTGTGTTTCATATTGGTTTAATGTTAATGCCACTACAGTTATTAATCGTTTATAGACCGCCGTATATTAAGTGACTACATAACGTTAATATGGAAAAAGTAGATATCAAGGTGAAGCAAAATAAACGGAACGACAAAGCAAAGACTGTTTCCGATCTGAAATCTCAAGCAATCAGCCGGAGCACCCGTCTCAGCAATGTTAAGGAAATCGGCTACTACCAGTTCAAGAGCATGCTGGATCGAAATGTTACCTCCCAGCCCTCGCCCGCGCCCAAAGTAGCCAAACAGAATAAAAAACCAGTGAAAATCAAGGGGCCCCAAAAGTAATCTCCATCTATCACACCGAAGGTTTAGGCCTCAAGATCCCTTTTTCCCTTCAGTCAATCTTAACTAGATACGTTTTATACTTAGCACGTAGCGTATTTGAATAAATCTTATCTATAAGCTTTCGTGTTTTAAGTCGTCGAAATGGTAGTTATTAGTTTTATTAACAGACTAGCTCATAAATTTTATTTTTATTTCTTCAAAAACAGATGAGAAAATTGTCTCTTATCTTTAAGAATTTTGTCTGGTAAATTTTGGGATTTTTCCTCGTGTCGGTTTTGAATGATAAATATCATGGCATTCAATTAGACTTCATTAGTACTTAGTAATAGCTACATAATGTTTTATAAAAGTCCGTGTGATTAAAATTTGGTGTCCTGAAACTCTCACAGCGCACAAGTCTCTTTTTGAACCATTCACGCTATTAATTGTACCACGAAGGATTAATTAGGCACAGTAAGGATTAAAAATACTTGACCCCTTGTAAAACAAAAAACTGTTTCCGTTAGAAACATAGTGCTGCTACGGTTCCTAATCATAATAGCTATAAATACATTTATGCCTTACCTATGTCTGCTCCAGTTCACAATTCAGACTGCACTGCAGCTTATGCAAGTAAAGCTCCATCAAATGTGACAACAAAGTCGAAACGTCGATAAAACGTGAGCCATGTTTTATTCTCATTTCCACCTGAATAAGAGAATATTCTGAATTGAAGTGCCATTCGATTCGTTGGGTTCTCCTATGAAATATTAATGCAATACGCTCACAGCTTTTCCAAAGCGTGTAAAAGTAAGCATGACATAGTTCTAACAGAACTAGTCTAACTTAGCTTCGGTCCGTAAGAAGAAATTTTCGCAATTACCTATAAGAAATACAAAAATAATTTTAGAAATAAAATAGAAATAAATTTCAAAAATCTGAATGATTTCTATTTGACAGCATATTAAGGTATTATCAGAGTTCAATTAATTTTCGGACTTCTTGCAAAAAAATACAAACGTTTATTCAGTACAGTAGGTATGTGTCTCTATTTTAGGTACATAGCATGCCTGGTTGCTTCTTTATTAGATTTTTTATTGTAGTCAGGAAACCTTGTTTTTATACATTATGTACACACCTTTCCGAAGGCAAAGGTTCCATCGGGAAGTTTATTGAAACCCTGTCTCGACCCGAATTTACGACGGATCCCGACCTCCTCCGTTTTACGACTACAAATTATATAATTGTGCCGCAAGCTTTATGACTCGAAAAGGTTGAATGAATCTTGAATTTGGTTACAAAGTAAACAATAACTAAGTATTTTCTGACATTGCATTTTGGAAGCTTAAAATAAACTCCTTACATTAAACGACTTAAGGTTATCTCTGTTTTCTTTTAGGTATTCTTATTAAATAGCAGCAGCGGTGTTAATATTTTTATTCTTATACCTTGAATTGTCCCAGTCTTAAGATGCCCCATGGAATTGTACACAAATATTTAGGATTTCAATTTCTCAAAATTATGAAATTATTCATTCGTGCCTTACTGTGCTTGGGATCGTTTGATCAGCAGAAACCACAGTGCTTCTGACACGCGATTTCTTCGTTTGCTTATAACGATTATGACGTTGTTATTGAAAAGAGTTTCAGCTTTAACAGAAATGTGGAGTTTTGTAAACGTTGGAAAGATTTATTGCCATGTGATTCAAGTAGTACCTATACACAAAATAAATACTAGAACTTGATTTATTGATGACTTCATTCGTCACTTTCAGTCGACGTAAAGTAAACAGAAAAAAATTCTTAACTGCGTCCACGCGTACCAACATTTTTTTAATTTATTTTATTTTAGACATGTTTAAATGTGAATAAATAAATAAAATTTCATCAATGACTTCCTTTTCAAGGCTCAGCTTAGTTTGAAAATTTTGAAATCTGTGTATTCGATGATGATATTTGTTTTTCGGATATATGTACGAACAGCAGAATGTACCTACACAAATTCTGTGGAGCTGCAAATATTCGTCTAACTGCTGATGCTAGCTGGAGCACCAGCAAGCGTAAGCTCCGAAGTTCCCAATAGTTGTTTATAATCATTTAATAGTCTACTGAAAGGACGTGTTTAGAAATCAGAGCTATTCAATTTAAATAGTTAGCTTCTATTACAATTATCACGCAATGGTTAAGGTAAATACTTATTTAAAAGGTAATAAATAATATATTATTTAGTTTGAATTAAGGCAGCTATTCAACTCAATTGTTCCAATCCAGATTGAGACAACGCACAATGGTGGCGCAGTGCGTCGCTATAATTCGGTCACCCTTAGGGCGGACCAAACCCTGTGTTTAATAAGTAAATTCCACGCCCTTTTCGCGTAAAACTCTGCTGTTTTGAATTTAATTTAGCTTTTATTACCTGAATCATAATTAAGTAGCAAAATATTTTCCTTGCTTACCCTAAAGAGCCTAACTAGGTTAGTTAGTTACCCCTCGTTATCTACTTCATTTGTAACACCTCAAAATTTTCCGTAATCTACCTTTCTATAACAAAATGACGTCACGGGGACATGGCTCTCATTTACCAAAACTCTTTTCACCAAGTTTACATAGTGATCACAATGTCTCATATGTAATAGCAAAAAGCTAAACTCAGCTTACGTTTGCAAAAAACAACAGTTTTGCCAGTGCCGGCTATACATAGATACGCGCAAATTGTGTCAAACCTCGAGCTTGTTCGTCGGGGCATGAATAAACATAGCCGCACGTCACGTCGTTACTAGATGCACACTACAAGATACCACGACATTGGTGTCGCTGCTTAAGCCTGTATGACGCGAGCCAATATATGTATAACATAGGTACTTCACGCCCGTAGTCACTAAAGGAACTTAAAATTGTTCAAGTTCAAGTGCTACTTTTAGCAATTTTCCAATCGCATTAACCCCTTAGTTGAAAGAAAACTAAATCGTGGTGTTGGTTACAAGACAATTGAACCCATATGCCACAATCGACTTCTACAACACCCACCCATCAGTAGGTACTAAGCCTTGTAGAATTAGATATAGGGTCAAAAACAATTTGATATAAAACAATAATTTATATGTAATTAATATTCTGCCCTCATTTTGTGCGCTTTTCCATAGTAAATTATATGTATATTAGTTCCAACGATAACCGCTGGCATTAATGTTGGACATGCCCATAAGATGACGTGTATTTGTAACAATCAGTGCCACTCTGTCACGCACATTGCCAATAAGTACGTTCATTTCCATGGGACGTATCTTACATATTATACGTACAGTCAACAGCAGAAGTTCCGTAACGGGCAAGGTGTTCACAATTATCCTAACACGCACTTATTGTCTTAAAAATAAGATCGTGTCAAGTTCATTTTGAACACCTTGCCCGCTACGGAACTTCTGCTGCTGACTGTACTAACAGCAACACTCTTAACTAACCATCTATAGACTTTAAGTATGCCTTTGTAATAAGGATTACAAATTTACAGCTAACAGTGTTGCCGATAGTGCCTACTACAATTTTAACTTAACAAATAATTCCGCAGCTAACAATATGTGATCACAACAAACTTGTTCGCAACTGGTGTAACAAGGGTCTGAATACTCTGAATTCCCATATTGAGCGTCACAGCACCTAAACAATTTATTCTATGGAGGTTCCCCTTTCAATTAAAGTTTAAAACGTTTGCAACTTTTATCATTAGATATGGCAGCGAAATTAAATTTTGTACGGACACCAAAGGAAGACCGTTATTTATTTATCTACCGTACAACCTCAATTTTTATCCTTAAAGTAATTAAAAATTAACAGCACCATAAAGTATGACTCACTTTATAACGGGAAGGGATGATGTTATGTGTGTAAGTTGTGAAAAACTCCAGGCACATTTTTGCATGATTATATCAATTATGGTGTAGACCGACATAATACGACATGTATATTACACAAAATTCTTCACATAGGGCATTTCACAATGTGCTAGGGCGTACCGCGAACCATGTTCGGCGTCTTGACCCTTTGTCCCAGTCGTGAATTCACACGTAGGTGTGACAAGGAAGCAGCATGTATCTACAATAACTAAACTGTTTGTCCTCTTCTCAGTCGTTCCCTCATGCCTGAGGATCGTGACCAACAATGATTTCTCTCCACTTGACGCGGTCTAGGGCCATATGGACTGCCATCTGCATGGAAACCACAAGCTTTCTTCACGGTCTCAGCCCACCTTAGCGGTATTCCACCCCTGGAGCGTCGGCCTTCGACTTTGCCGAGCATAATGTTCCTTTGGAGAGTGTGCTGTTTAGAACGCATGATATACCCGAAGAACCTGAGTATTCTCTCCTGACAAATAGTTGAGAGCCGCTTAGTGATATTCAGTTCTCGCAGTATTGACTCGTTTGTTCTAAAAGCATTCCATGGGATCCTGAGCATCCGTCGCCAGCACCACATCTCAAAAGCATCAATCTTTTTCCTATCTAGGTTTTTAAGCTCCAAGTTTCAGCGCCATACATAAAGATGGAAAATACCAATGCTCGCACCAGCCGTACCTTGGTTGCACGACGAATACCACGGTTTATCCACAGCTTCTCTAATCGAGCCATAGCACCTTTGGCCATTCCTGCACGTCGACATATCTCTTGTGTATTGCCACCACCATTAGAAATAAGCGACCCCAGGTAAACAAACTTATCCACTTTTTCTGTTTGTACAGCGACGTGGGTCAACCGCTTCAGCGAAGACCTGGAATTCCTGGAGCCGATAAACAGCCGCTGCTCCGGCAAACTCCGTGCAAGCTCACTCTCTTCTTAAGAATAACTAATATTGTTTGTACAGCGACGTGGGTCAACCGCTTCAGCGAAGACCTGGGATGCTTGGAGCTGGAGGATGAGCAGCCGCTGGCCCAGCTCAGCTCCGTGCAGACCGACAAACTCACGCTCTTCTTCACGGAGCTACTCGACCACGACAGGGATGACGTCATCTGCAATCAGGACTTCGACCCCTTCTTTGAGGTAACGAACACTGACAAACATTTACATGGACTTCCAGAAAATAATTTTTTTTATCATAATTACCAAACTATTACGACCTAAAATTAAATTAGCGTTACTATTTATGTCGAGCTTAGACGCTTTTGTGGTGCCCGAAACATTATCCCTTCTCAAAAAAATAAAAACACTAAATCATAAATCCATTTACTGTCGTTTTAAACTCTATAAGTCGTGATTTTAAACTGAAATTGAATCTCTTACGGTTTGTTACTTAGACCGCTTTAGTTTTGGAAATGTCGTGTGTTTGCAAAATCTCATCTGAAAGCGGGTGTCGCCGTGAAGCGATTTTATTACGGTCATAATTAAGGTGACGATGACTAATGAATTCCGCGCCCTATTAACCACATAGATTAACTAGCGCCATAATGAAAGAGAATAATTAAATTTGTTTGATGTCGCAATTTGCAGAAGCTCGCTCACTTCGCCGACTGGTCGGTCGACTCGTCCGAGTTCCACATCATGCTGGAAGTGAAGCGGGAGTTCATAGAGCAGTTCATCAACCCGCTGCCTCCCAAGTGAGTAAGTCGTCCGCCACCTCAACTCGAATAATTAATGGGCCCTAGTAATGAATTATCATTATTCATCAAGATTAAGGTCCGCTTTCACGAATTAAGAGATACAAAATGCCATGAGGCCATTACAATAGAAAGTCCGTCGCTTTAACTAATGGAAAGGCTTTCCAGACATTTACACTGTTGTTGTTCTGAGCATTTCAGATTTAACTTTGATTTAAGCCAGTAATTTACTTCATCAAAAACCAGTAATTCAATTTCATCAATTTATGCATCTTTTTTAGGGTATGCAAACCGGTTAACCGAAAAACCGGTTAACCGAGACTTTTTGGCCTCTGTTAAAAACCGGTTTTTATAGTCTCTAACCGGTTAATAACCGAAACTGTATTTTTTTCTCCAAATTTGGAAAATTAGGCATAAAAAGGTTAAAAACTACGTAATTATTTAATGTTTTGTAATAATAAAGATTTATACATTACTTTTCATTGACAACATTATTATCTGTAATGATTTTATTTTAAAAATTAGTCCCGAGTCTACTCAATTATACATTTTATACAATACAGTAGTCCGGTTAATATATTACGACTCCGCATAGACCGAACGTCCAACGTCTTACAACGACATAAGCACAGGTATTTATTTGGTTTTCGTATGTGATAGTATGAAAGTACATCCGTTTATTACGACTCCGATTTTAACGACCAGCCGCTTTTTACGACACATTTTACACAGAATCAGTTCGTCAAGTCCGGTTGCAACGACGAGCGACAACGTTTTTAGTTTTACTAGTAAATTGAGGAAACAAAGCTACTTCCACCCGAGCACGGCCCCCTGTCTTGCCTACAAGTAGCAAGATTACATTGTGGCGATGTAACTTTTTGGAGTATTGCTATTAAAAGGTTAACAATTTGTTCGCCTCGGGTCTAATCTTATAAGCTAAATAGAACCCAATTTGTATGTTTCGATTGCGTATAAACTAAAACTAGCTTTACTTACAAATGATGAGCAAGCACGCATACTAAAAATGTTTTTTTTTTAACTAAACAAGTCACAATGAAATAAGGTATTAATACTATGATAAGTTAAAGTTGAAGTATGTTCTAATATGTCTTTCAGCAGTATTATGTAAGCCTTAATTGTTACCTACCCTCGTTATTACTTTCAAAATTACATGAGGTATTTGCATGTGGAGTTTGCCTGTAAGTGATTATTACACTTTTCTAGAATATTGCGCATGTGAGTTTATGTAAAGCATTGGTGTAAATAATTGTTGGTAAACCTTGAATAAACTAAACTAAAAAAAAAAAAAATAATAATACCCTGTAAATAAACCTATTGATTGAAATGTTTTAGTAATAGAGATGTAGATATTACTTTTAATTAAAATAAATGAAATTCATAATATTGTCTTCGGTTACCGCGATAGTTACTCATGAAATAAAACTATGGAAACGGATTAAATCGCGTATAATGAATTTAAAATACATCCCGACGTTTCGAACTCTTTACAGCGTTCGTGGTCAACGGGTGACTGAGGAAAAATTAAAATGTGCAAAAGCTACCCACTTACAAGAAATATTAACGAACCATGACCACAAATAATATAGATTTCTAAGGCAGGTTCACACACTATTAATAAAGCCAGTTATACAATATTCAAAAAATTTACCATTACTCTGTTAAAAAATAATTAACCAATTAATCTACACAAAATTGACAAAGAAACAAACTGCAAATGTCCAACACCATACAACACAAATGCCTCACAGCCTTCGTCGTGCTTGTTCCATTATCAGATGTACTACTGGATCCCAAGCCGGTGGTAAAGTAAAGCCATCCTCTCTATTAAAGTTTGGATATTTCTTGATCTCAATGGCCTCTCGCAACATTCTGGGTATATATCGCTTCTCCTTAGCGAGAACCAGAGGCTTGTCAAACTTTATAGCATGATTGACTTTATCCATGACATGTTCAGAGACTGCAGACCTTTGCCGACGGTGCTTGACATCCGCTATGTGTTCCTTCACCCGTGTGGAAATGCTTCGTTCCGTGTGGAAATTTTTTGAATATTGTATAACTGGCTTTATTAATAGTGTGTGAACCTGCCTTAGAAATCTATATTATTTGTGGTCATGGTTCGTTAATATTTCTTGTAAGTGGGTAGCTTTTGCACATTTTAATTTTTCCTCAGTCACCCGTTGACCACGAACGCTGTAAAGAGTTCGAAACGTCGGGATGTATTTTAAATTCATTATACGCGATTTAATCCGTTTCCATAGTTTTATTTCATAAATGAAATTCGTTAGGTACGACATCCGGTTAGTACGACGTAATATCAGCGGTCCCTTGAGCGTTGTTGTAACCGGAGTCTAGTGTACCGTATATTATTTCAAACTATGTTTTTTAAAAGAAAGGTAAAATGGAGATCTTGGTTTTCTTACATTAATTGCTTGTATTACTAGGGGCTCTGGGAGCTGTAGACCTTCGCGACATGCCTAGAAAACGCAAAACTGACGAATCACATTCAAACCACACAAGCCTTTTTTTAGCAATTTCCGCATTTTACAAAATTTCCAAAAACTGGATAAAAATGATCCTCATCGTGCAAGTAATACCTACTACGATATCATCAACATCAGAATTCTTAAAGGTAATGGTAATTATTGCGTAGTACGGCCATTTACTAAAAATCCTCAAAACCGGTTAATAACCGGTTAACCGGTTTTGAAGGAAAAGTCTCGGCTATTAACCGGTTTTTTAAGTTAACCGGTTTTTGCATACCCTAATCTTTTTACAAGTGCTATGTACCTGTACCTACTCACTATCTCACTACTAAAGTTTTTTACAGTAAAATTGTGACATTTGTCGTGCCCCTTTTTAATATCACACTCTATCTGTTACTTATTTTAGTGTTACAATATGATATTAAATAAAGCAATTCTATCACTATGTCTACATAGGAAAAACGCCTAGAAAAAATGTCTAGAATACAGTGTTATAAATTCCCTTTTTAAATAAGCATTATTTAACGGACGTAGAACGTTCGGTACGTTTTAATTTTCAGCTCGAATTTTCCTAATTTAAGTAACGAGGCATGTGTAATGACTTAATAAGACACGGCAAGTTCACAGAACGCAAAGGCCTTTTATAAAACAACATTACTTGTTATTTCAGTGAAATGAGTCAGTTGTAACATGTACATGTTTTTACTTTAGTCTAATTATGCGAACGCAGTATTTCAGAAAGATTAGGACATCGCGCGAGCTCGTAGCGCCGTCATCTCATCCCACATAATGTCGTGATAAACCCTATTACGGCCATCATAGGCCGCAGTATAAGGGGAATAAAGCGGCTGCGTTTATATTACCTATTTCCTACTAGAATGGGCCATTCAACCTTATTTCATAATTCATAATTCATAATTCATTTATTGCATTTGTAATCATGTGTTACACAAGGTCTTACAATAGGCTATTCACAGCAAAAGATCACATGAACCCTGTTAGGGTATACAGCAACATACTTAACTAAGACTAAAACTATAATTATTTACATAAAATGGATTTTTAAATAACATGCATTTTAAGCAACATTTCATTACACGGACATGTAGTGGCAAAAATTATTTTGAAATTGATAAAATTTATTGGTATAAATTTTAATTTAATTAATTTATAAACATTTTCATTTTTAGGTTTTATTTAATTAATACTAATAAATAATACTTCATTAATGGAATTAAATGTCAACAATAAAATAACTAAATTGAAATTCAATAATAGAAAACCTAATTGTATGCAATAATAAATTAGAAATAAATTGAATTATTAAAATTATAAATTTACTGATATATTATTTAATTCTTTCTATTATATATTATTTTACATGTCTAAGATTGTATCATTGAAAAACTCATCTATAGAATAATAACATTTTTTAATTAATAACTCTTTTAATTTTCGTTTAAACACTTCATCTTTAGTTTCGTTTTTTATTTCATCTGGTATTTTGTTAGCTATTAATATGCATCGGTAATACGGACCATTTCTGAACATTGCCAGTGTTGAAGGGGGTAATTCAAGCTCGTTTACATTATTTCGTCTCTGGGATTTTATTACTTTTTGTTTAAACAAGTTAATGTTATTCCTAACGAATAGCGCTGCTTCAAGGATGTACTTATTGAAAAGAAATCCGTTCTAACTAAAGGTCACCTTGTCAATAGCTGTAGGTTTAAAATATTCTCGCTGTCATGGTTTCGTCGCAATAAATTAAGCAAATTGATATATGTAGGTACACATTTCATTAAAATTCTCCTTACTAAAGTTCTAGGTGAAAAGGTTTTAGAGCAACATAAACATTTTACGGAGGTTGAAACAAGCGACCGCGAAATTGTGACAGTCATTAGCAAGCTCGCGCCTCCAAAGCCGGCCTGCTCCCGGCATTCTTATAAACATTGAAAGTAGGTACGTACGAACGTATATTTATATGCATTTAGGCTATATTATCATTTGTATTTTGTACCACTTTATATCCAGTTTTCTTAATTTACCAGAGACAATTGGGGGACCGTGATATCTGTCAACAATATATTACATAACAGGCCTTTGCGTCTATTGCAGACGATTTAGGTAGGAGCATTATCAAGTGTACTGCTACGCCGTAGCAAACGTAGAGGAGCTACGACTCATACACATGATCTCTGGTTATGGTTAGCCTTGCGATAAATTTTGCCAATATAATAAAAGGTACCGTGTGTAATTTACCAGGCTTATCAAATGTTATTTTATAATATGGTTTTGTATACATATTTTCATGCTAATGTTTAGGAATATTCATAAATTGTCTTATTTAGCTTCTATCCTTTTAGCATCCGCAGCAGTTCAAAATTCATAATCACTATATTGTCTAAGTGTAAGAAAAGTTCAGCCATATGAAAGAAGATTTATAAAAATCAGTCAAGTTCATCAAATAAGAGTTGACTTCTCATTTCTCACCAACTCTAATTCCAATTCCGCACGTGTCGCGTCTTAGCCACAAGTTGCAATTATCGCAGCCCCTTTGGGCGCAATCAGATCGAGAACGATGTTGTCAGTAGCAAGCCGTGTGCCTAGTTCCTCCGCAGCCGCAGCTAGTAATTAAAAAAGTCAATTCTTGAAGTCACACACCCATATATGTGAACACTTTTTCTAGTTTTTTGGTAGGTAATCAATAAGGTCTCACTCTCAACACATTCATCCTGAACATACGGCCGTTAAAAACATACTGTGGCATTTCTTACATTCAGTGTGTTACATACAGACCCAAAAAACAATAATTTCATTTTTATAAATAACTAGCTTTTGCCCGCGGCTTCGCACGCGTTAGAAAGAGACAAAACGTAGCCTATGACACTCTCCATCCCTTCAACTACCTCCACTTAAAAAATCACGTTAATTCGTCGCTCCGTTTGGCCGTGAAAGACGGACAAACAAACAGACACACACACACTTTCCCATTTATAATATTAGTATGGATTTCATAATTTGAATCCTACTCGTATTTTAACGAACGTCATTAGTTTATTACGAGTACATTCGTACAACATTGTCATTACAACATTTCATACCATGTTTAATAATAGTACATTTCGTTATAAGTGCGAGAAGTATGTCATTACTTCACGAGTCCCGAGGCAAATCTCGGGACGAGTGAAGAATGACATTCTCGCACGTGTGACGAACGACGTTTTTTAATACAGTTGCGAAAAAACACTACTACTTACTTACAACGAAATAAAATAATCCGAACTATCAATTTTCCCATGGACATTGACGAATTATTTGACAATCCAAAGGCGTATTTTTGAAGCTTTTAAACTTGCGTGCATATTTTCGAGTTTGCTATTCATCTAACATAATTTATTTCATTGGGTGCCATAAAAACATAAACATTTACGATTTGGGACGATTGTTTAATGTACAACTACATTTTAATTTAATCGATCCATTTATGCCCCGACGAATTGCAAATAACGTAAAATAATTATGACAAATTGCGTAACATATTGAGGTTTTTTGAACGTGCATTAAGTTAAAACATGGTAGACGCCTCTACTTTGACAGTAGAAGACGCGTTTCGTTCCAATCATGTTCTGTTTACACGACTCATTATGACCGATTTTTCAAAGTATAAACCAATTTATAAATTATGTTTAGTATGACTAAAAGTAAACAATTACATATGAAATATTAACGTTTTAAATATTAATCACTTAATAGTATGTTTATAGTTTTATTCTGTCTTAGTAAACTAGACTAATATGAAAACAGCTCGGTAAGTAGTCGTAAAATGGAACGTATATACTTTTTACGCACTAGTTCGTAAAATACAACTTCTCGCACGCTAAACAGCCAAAAAACGGGCACTTTTTGAGCAACTGTATTAAAAAAGTATATTTTTCTTGAGTGTTCAACTTGTTAAAACTTGGTACGAGTAAGTAAGTATAGTTGGGGAGTTTATTGAAAAACCTTAAATTTTTTGACCAAAGCATGAAACTTGGCACAGTTGTTCCTTATATCAAAATAAGCCGATTAAGATCGGGAGCCTTCGGGAGCCTCCCCCCTGGGGCCCGGGAGGGGGGGTCAAAGTACCGCTTCACCCGGCTTGGTTTGAAAAATTCTAACTTACCCCGTTTAGTTAATAGGTCATGTTTGGTATCGTTTTCGAGTAAATCAATAACGTAGAATTCGTTTTCAGTACTAAAATTATCATTTAATGGTAAATAAAATAAAAAAAATAAAAAAATTTGAAATTTTCATCCATGATTTACAAATTCAAGTCATCATAAATGACAAACTGTTTGCTTTTTCTATAAATAAAAAATATGACATGATAGCCTATTTAATATAGATTATAAAAAATATAACTTTTATCCACCTTTACTAACGTTAAGTTCCACAAAAAAATTACTTTAAGACGCGCGGCGTCGGTACGCCGCGAGCGTAATTTTAAAATGCCTTTATTTTAGAAACTCTATTAGACCCCGTTTAGCTATTAGGTCATGTTTGATATCGTTTTCGAGTAAATCAATAACGTAGAATTCATTTTTGGTACTAAAATTATAATTTAATGGTAAGTAAAATTAAAAAAAATTAAAAAAATTGAAATTTTCATCCATGATTTACAAATTCAAGTCATCATAAATGACAAACTGTTTGCTTTTTCTATAAATAAAAAATATGACATGATAGCCTATTTAATATAGATTATAAAAAATATAACTTTTATCCACCTTTACTAACGTTAAGTTCCACAAAAAAATTACTTTAAGACGCGCGGCGTCGGTACGCCGCGAGCGTAATTTTAAAATGCCTTTATTTTAGAAACTCTATTAGACCCCGTTTAGCTATTAGGTCATGTTTGATATCGTTTTCGAGTAAATCAATAACGTAGAATTCATTTTTGGTACTAAAATTATAATTTAATGGTAAGTAAAATTAAAAAAAATTTAAAAAATTGAAATTTTCATCCATGATTTACAAATTCAAGTCATCATAAATGACAAACTGTTTGCTTTTTCTATAAATAAAAAATATGATAAGAAAGCCTATTTAATGTAGATTATAAAAAATATAACTTTTATTCACCTTCACAAACGTTAAGTTCCACTAAAAAATTACTTTAAGACGCGCGGCGTCGGGACGCTGCGAGCGTAATTTTAAAATACCTCTATTTTAAAAACTCTATTAGACCCGGTTTAGCTATTAGGTCATGTTTGATATAGTTTTCGAGTAAATTAATAACAAAGAATTTATTTTTGGTACTACAATTATAATTTAATTGTAAATAAATAAAAAAAAAATCATCTATAATTTGCAAATTCAAGTCAACAAAAATGTCAACCGTTTGCTTTTTCTCTTATGTCACCAAACACCCAGACAAGTTTGGTGGAAACTTCCTTCACGAACTGCTTGGTGTCTGATGACCATGGTCCAAATGTTTCAAATGCAATTGCCGCAAATATGTAGTTGTTTTTTAAAATGCATATTTGCGCGTTTAAACTGGGCGTTTTGCAGCAGCAGTCTCTGGTTTCTGGGCCGAGCGTTAGACGTTGGATGGAGCCAAGGTATCCACACAGGTCACGCCCCACGCCAAGGGTCGTCCCAGAAACCAAGGCAAAAGCAAGCAACCATCAGGCCGCTTTCCGTCTGCTGCTGACAAGCCGACAGGTTCGAGGGTTGTCGGCATGTTCGCTGTGCCGAGAGCCTTGCGGATTAAATCGTTAAGTGCAGTGTGTCACAAAATTCGGCCAGCAATAGACTGGCAGTGGAGTCCGTGGTGTCCTAATGCGTCGGCAGCAAGGGTGTGGTTGGCATGTCTTTAGCCCCAGTCTTAGACAAATGGCAGTATATGATGAAGTAAGGCAGCCTCGGAAGGAGGTATGTTCTCCAAGTGTCGATCTTTTCTAGTAAAGAGGTTCTTCCGGCACTCATTCACTGTTGCGTAAGGAACCTTGATCTGAAATAATATGTGCATTGTCATTTTATTTAAACAGATTCTGCAACTATCAAATTACAACATTTTGGTGGATCACCTTCACTATTACACACTTACCTATCATACAAAATAATTACAAACTTTAGTAGAAGCTGATTAGCCTATCTATGATATTGCTCCATCTCGTAATAGTTTGAAGCCTTGGGTGGCCATGTTTCTCCCTTGTTGATCGTTTCAAGCTGCGTTTATCGTACCTATCCCATACTATGTCTAATCTAGAAACGTTTTCTTTTGGCTTTGAAGCTTAGCCAGGCCACTCAAGGTGTCAAACTATTACAAGATGGAGCAATATCAGAGGCAAATCAGATTCTACTAAAGTTTGTAATAATTTTCTATGATACGTACGTAAGTGGGTAATAGTGAAGGTTACGTGATCCACCAAAAAGTTGTAATTTGATAGTTGTAGACTCTAAAATGATAATGCACATATTGTTTCAGACCAAGTCGTTGCGCAACGGTGAATGAGTGGTCGAAGTACCTACCTCTTTAGGTACCAAAAAAGATCGACAATTGGAGAACATACCTCCTTCGGAGGCTGCCTTGGATCAGCATATACTGCGCACAGTGTACCAGGGGCCCATTTCTCGAAGCTACAAGTTACAATTTTCAACTGGTTGTCAATGTCTAATATGACAAGTTGGAAAGAGACTTCCGCTTGTAACTTGTAACTTTCAGTTTTGAGAAATGGGACTCAGGGCGTTCTTGTTTGGAGTCAGGTGTTGGCGTTGGTGCCACACCAAAATTTGCCAAGTCCGTCTTCTTGGGGATGGAAGGAAGAAGGAGACGAATGGGTACCACACTGGTCAGACAACACTGAAGTGGCCAGTATATGCTTAGAAGTTACAAGATGTAAATGTAAATCAGGTTGCAAAAACCGATGCAACTGCATAAAGAGGGTAGAGCCTTTTTTATGCAGTTCCATATGTACCCAGCTATGTTTTTGTGAAGGGAATGTATAGTATGAGTATGAGTATGAGTAATCTGTCAATTAGGACACCACAGACAGTGGCGGTACAGCCATATAAGCCCAAAAGCCGGGCTTGCCCTAACATTTTTAAAATCGCGCGCTAATATTAGATATTATTAAGTTCTCCATAAGTGAAGCTCACGGCCGACCGACCATACGGTACAGACCACAGCATGTTGCCATGTTTTGCCGTGGCGCTAGTGCATCGCGGAAGAGCACGTTCACTACGTTCAGCTATATCTTGCTCGCTCGCACTCGTTGGCTTGCAATGGGGCTTGCTCTTGCATCCTTTTTTTCCTAGCTTTTAGCCTACATTCTGCCTAGCAACTTATATAACTATTTGTAGGTATATATAGAACATTTGTTCCACGATTTAAGCCGGGCTTTTGGTATGAAGTGAGGAACAAGATTGAGCGCGCGTTTGATTGACAACTTCAAGTGTATTATTATTTAGTCGAAAGTTTTATTTGCGTTAAGTGAATGTGCTCTTCTTCGTTTTCTTGTTATTAAGTGTTTAATTCGTTTAAAAATCCAATTGACAATGGATGAATTTGTTCCTTGTGACGGTGACAAATGCGTGGTACACATATTACTCGACGAAGGCAAGGTAAAGTAGTTAAATTTTGCCCAAAAACGAGACATTATTTCCGCGCGAAAACCAACGCCCGGCTTGTGTATTTCTCAGAAAAGTGCGGCGCGTAATAGAACATTTTGTAGGGCTGTGAGTTCGAAAATTGAAGATTAAGTAGTTAGATATTGCCAAAACGTACCTTTCGGCTTGCCTCACTTTGAAACCCTAGGCACGCCACTGACCACAGACTAAACTATAAGTGCTAACTTTTCAGTGTTGGATACTCTATGGCAGTTCCGACTCAATTTTATTAAGTTCATTATAATTGACTTTAGTTAACTATAATAATTTCAAAAATAGAACTTCATACAATTTCTATACTAATTTGCGATACCTGGCAAATTTTCCTGCATCTGAAACATATTTTTTTTATCTGTCGCGTTATCGGCCAATCAGAGACGGTTATTACAAACAATTGGTTGCTAGGTAATTCGATGTTGATACAAAGGTGAACGACTCTATTGACATTAATTTTAACTTGCATGAATGGTGATATTTCCGTCCATTGATGATGAAGATGATGACTCGTAGAAAAAGTATTGTATACAATAGTGATATAATTAAGCTTTTCTCTCTCGTACCGTACTACACATGGTACTCGACTGAAAAGTTTTGTATTATATCACGATTGTATAAAATACTATTATATAAATTTCTTTCAGGATTCACTACAATGAATAAATAACAGGTACAGTCGGTCTTTAGATCGTGTGGTCCGACCCGAGTGTTGCCGTTGTCGACACGTCAATAATAATGAATCTTTTTCTATTTATGCATTAACACACCTCTGACACTGGCGATCAAATATATGAAAGAGGCGCGTTCCCCGCAGACAGTCTAAGCTCGCGTAGGTGAACGCGTACTATCCTTTGTGAATAGGCTTTAATATCATATTTTTATATTTATAGAAAAAGCAAACCGTTTGACATTTATCGTGACTTGAATTTGCAACTCACAGAAAATGATTTATTTTTTATTTTTATTTCATTTAACATTAAATGGTCATTTTAGTACCAAAACTAAATTCTACGTTATTAATTTACTCGAAAACGATACTAAATATGACCTAATAGCTAAACGGGTTCTAATAGAGTTTTTTAAAATAAAGGTATTATAAAATTACGCTTGCGGCGTCCCGACGCCGCGCGGCTTAAAGTTTTTTTTATGAAACTTAACGTTAGTAAAGGTGGGTAAAAGTTATATTATTCATAATCTATATTAAATAGGCTTTCATATCATATTTTTTATTTGTAGAAAAAGCAAACAGTTTGACATTTATGATGACTTGAATTTGTAAATCGTAGATGAAAATTTCAAACTTTTAATTTTTTTTAATTTTATTTACCATTAAATCATAATTTTAGTACCAAAAATTAATTCTACGTTATTGATTTACTCGAAAACGATACCAAACATGACCTATGAACTAAACGGGCTATGTTAGAATTTTTCAAACCAAGCCGGGTGAAGCGGTACTTTGACCCCCCCTCCCGGGCCCCAGGGGGGAGGCTCCCGAAGGCTCCCGATCTTAATCGGCTTATTTTGATATAAGGAACAACTGTGCCAAGTTTCATGCTTTGGTCAAGAAAAAGAAGGTTTGGCCTCTTTTTGTCGATAAACGTCCCCACTAGTAGGTAATGTTTTATTAACGTGGTACAGGTAGGAACCTAAAGATAAACGAAATTCACTTTTCGATTGACGGCGCCCGGCTTTGCATATCAATCAAGCAAATTTTTGATCCGAAGGATAATCTCCGAGCATCTCGAAATCACTTAGGTACAATAGTCTGATATAATTTTATTATAGAGGTAATTCCATGTAGCAGAGTAATGTAAGTGACCAATTATTTGCATGTTTTTTTATTCATGGTGCTAATTTAAATATCAATATATCTAAGGATTAAAAGTAGGCTTATCTAGAGATAAATTAAGACTTCAATTTGCATCATAAATAAAAAAACATGCAATGAAGTGGTCACTTACATTACAGTTACGTGGAATTGCCCATAGTGGCTCACAGTGTGACCGAAAAACAATGAAATAAATATGAGTGGGCGGCCATATCGTCCTTTTATTATTAGGCCGATGCTATCGGGCGCTCCTATCTCTCCTTATCATAGTAAGTACCTCCATTGAACTTGGATAAGCTTTGTATATTGGGCACTCAATAATAACCATGACTATTTGTTGGTCGTAACAACGCATTTTCAAATAAATGCCTAGGTACAGTAGGTACTAAATTTAGAGGCACATTCGTTTTGCCGTAGAGCTATAAATAACGTAGGAATGTATCAGTGACATTCTTTACTGATATATGTAGGTACCTAGACTATGTCACAACATGTCATCCAAATGCGTCAAATAGGTCCACATTGGTATGGCCCACATTGGTATTGGTGTGGCACTCGACTGCCACCTCAAGTGTAGTAACTAACTAGATTAACTAACGAAAAACTTTCATCCTTCTGCCAAAGTGTTTGAATTATATATCAACATCCGTGTACAATTTTGTTTAAAATAGAATACCTATATATAATGTACAATGCTTCCGTCGCCAGATACGGCGAGTTGCCCTACTACAAGCGGGTGTGCGGGCCCGAGGCCGGAGGGTACCCGGGCCGGACCACGCTGGAAGGCTGGCTGGCGAGGTGGGCGCTACTCCTGAGTCGGTACCGCCGCTTCTCCGACTTGCCACTGTACCTGCAGTACCTGTGCAAGATACTATTCCACGTCGTAGACAGAACCAGTAAGTACACAGTACAGCCAAGCCTTTCCCGCTCACCTTTCGGCTTCGGCGCCCTCGAAATATAAGTTCCTGTTCCTGTCAGATTTAGTTTTATTTACACAGTGCAAAGTTTTGGTTTTTATTCTCCTTTATCAAAAACCTCCTTGTCCTTGTTAAAGTTATTTACTAATAATGCAAGCAAAGACAAGCAACTACTAGTATTTTCCATTACAGTCTATGATACCGAAACTGAACCGTAAACTACATTTTATTTAGTGATTGCCCTTTATTTATGTAACGTAGTCATTAACGTGGGTTTTCCTTGAATTTAGCCTCTATTGTTTATGAAACAAAAAAATCACAGCAATGCTCTATTCGATTTCTCCCCGCACAAAAGTCGAGCAAGGTAAAAAATAGGTTCCATTAATCTGCAATCAATCGGCGGCTCTCCAGTTTTATATTTCGTTCTCACGCAAAGAGAACAAATATTTTATGTTTTGTGCAATTAGTGTGATTCACGAGGCCGGCCGGTCGGCGGTTACACGTCAAAAAGTCCATTAATTCACGGCTGAAACTAATTTTGGCTGTCAAAGCTTTCAATAATTTGCTTCAATTAAGAATAACTTTATTTACGGTTACCTATCGGTGAGTTGCGGTAGCGAGTTTTATAGGCTTTCGATATCAGATACTTATTACAATAAGGTTATCCAGTTTGGAGTGATATGAAGTTAAAAGTCTGTAACTTGTAAGGTACGAGGACATAAATATCGGTAAATGTATAAAAGTTTACATTCCGTCATCACTCCCTGACTCTTCGCAAAGACTCTAAGCAATAGTTTAAAATAAAACATTCAAATAAAAAGTTTGGCTCAATGGTTAATGAAGCCATCACGTTATAGTGGCAGGCTGGGGGCCTCGTATTAATCCTGTCGATCAGTCGGACCGCGGCTGTAAATCCACCCGCCGACGCAACTTTCGTGGAAACACGACTTATTGAACACGCCAAACACGGATAACCTAACTTTGTTGGTTCTAAAGTTTCATATTGCCTGTAGTGGAAAAAAGTAAGCCGTCGAGTAATCCAAATCAGGTTGTCGGATTTTAGAATTCAAGTTGATCAAAGGACCGACCTAGTCCTAGCCTAAACTGGTGCGGCATTGAGTCTTACTTTATTGAATCCAAAACCAAAAAATATATAGGGCTATGTAGGCACCAGTGGCGGAGCATCGATACAACTCGATTCCCAACGGGTTCCCTAAAATTCTCTAGTATCTGTAGAAGTCCATACAAAACAGATGCCAAAAACCCCTCTGGCTTTACCATCGAAAATATTCACGCCCCGCCACTGGTAGGCACATTACTATAACATCGAACTATGTAGTATATGTGTACTTACGTATGTTAGTACAGTCATAAATATTATTTCACAAAAAGTTTGCCGGCCTGAAATGAACAAATTCCATATCGCTCCGATTTCTTTTCGTATTGTTCGGGATTTATATTATCTCAGAGATTTTGGGTACATTCCAAGTTTTGGCACTTCGCGCAGCGTCTGCAGCCAAAATTCAGTGAGCGGTGCATGGCAGCGGCTTCCTGTTTCGTTCAAGTTTTATATGAATGCCGCTCGCGGCCCGCCGCGCCGGCTCTTTGTCTTTAGTACGTCTGACGTTCATCACAATACAAAGTTACCTACCTACTTTCGTGTCTGCTTAAATCAGGACTGAAGTATTAAGTTTTGAATTGGGACAAAATATTATCTTACTTAACGGGGCAATGATATTTGAAATAACTCAGGCCTGGGCCTCAGAGGGTTAGAGGCACAAGGCAGGCAGTGCGTGTAGTGAAGGAGAGGAACGAACTAATATTAACGCAAAATGAGAGAGGGTACATACAATATACATACATAATTATATACTCGTACCTCGTACCGAATAAAATGAAGAGTCCTTTACTTGACTAATTGTTTCCCGCTGCTAAAACCGTAGCGATGCTAAATGAATTTACATTTACGAATTCATATCTCTTACTAAGCTTAGCCCCAGCTCGTGAATTTTAGTGAACATTTGAATTGCACTTGCAGGTACTGGCGAGATAACGAAGGCGGCACTCGCGGCGTTCTACCGCTCGGTGATCGGGCTCAGCGCACAGCGCGTCGAGGAAATCATCGACACGGCCTATGACCGCATGACTAGTGTAAGTGTACTTATCTTTATTTTTTAGTTGTCTGTCGACTACTGGGGCAGTACAAGTATAGTCGAGATCAGAGATAAGTTTTGAGTTGTTAATTGTGTCTTGTGCATCTTCTTCGCACCCTGTTCGCCAAGCGGAAAACGTAATCATCTTTCTCGTCGACCTCCTTGGATACTCGTACATTACAAAGTATTATGTCTAGAGCCTTACCAGTAGATATTTTGTTTTACCACTTGGTCGTTGAATTTACTGTATCGACAACTGCGGGCGTAGCACACACTACTTGGATAAACTTGGTGCGTCCCTATCGCACTTACAAATAGTGCGAAAAGGACGGCCTAAAGTTACATCGTTTATCACGCAACCATGCTTCCCTGCCTGAACTCTTATGCATCGATGCCCGCACTTGTTATATGAAATTAAGTTCCTATTCTTAAAATAACTATTACCTATCTACTCTTTTTGCGTAAAGCCTATGCTCCAAAAATGTGTGATGATTTGTAATGTGGGTAAAGCATTAAACATATACAGCCTTAGCCTTATCAGAATAATTAATTTCATTGCTATATTCATTACTCTTGCGTGTGGCTGTGGTCATTTATTTACATTTAAATACATCGCCTAAATTTAACAGCCAACATTAAAATTCAACAGCCCGTTATCTTTCCAGAACAGTTACCTAATCCTGGACTACGGCACGTACGTGCACTGTTTCACGAACTGGCTCATGGGGAAGAACCCCAACGGCCCCGGGCAGTGGGTGCTGGTGCCCTCCAAAGACACCCTCCCGGAGCCCCCCTTCCCTGTGGACTACAGCGCGCTCAACACCGAGCCCGCTAAGCTAGAGCCCTACGCGCCGGACAAGAAGACTAATAGACACTCTGTTATAGTGTAACACTGCTTCACAAACTGGCTGATGGGGAAGATCGCCAATTGCACCGGCCAGTAGCTGGCTAGTGCCCTTCAAAGACAGCCCCCTTTATCTGTTTACTACAGCGCGCTCAACACGAGCCCGCCAAGTTGGAGCCCTACGGTCCGGACAAGAAGACTAATAGACACTTTGTTGTAGTGTAACACGATTCGGCTGCCATTTTATAACCGAAGTAAACTTTCCATGTTTTATACAAATGTAACGTAAGTAATGGAGGTCAGTCCATAGATTTTAAGGAAGTAACGAAACTGAAATATGAAATCAAACCTACTTATAACTTTCTTTCCGAACATCCAGGATTTATTTGCTCCTTACTCTATAATAGGTACATATTTGACGCCGGGCGAAGTCTATGTATGGGACTCATGATAATAATAATATTTTACGGAAATTATGATAGTAAATAATGTGACTTACGTGATTCAGACACTAAAATATGTACTTAGGTAACAGACAGAGCCCGCACACTAATATTTGTCACAGTTTACTCCTGCAATTCCCACGCAAGCCACGTAAACCATTCTTCATCGCAATGGCTCATATGTCAAAAGTAAAACATAATTCTACACACGTATACAGCTGTTATTCCCAAGAATGATAGTTTTTTTAATTATCTCACTATATTATATGAAGCTGATTGCTGATTGTACCTACCTAAATACCTTTAAAACTACAATATTGTTTGGGCGCGAAGCCTGATAGTTAACTACCTACAAGCGGTTTTTAAATTCTTCTACGTGAGTCTATAGAAAAATGGACATAATTTTTATAGCCAATGTGGCGATTGTAAAGTTGGGAACTTCAAAATCCGTCGAAAGAAAGATGATAAAAATAAATATATTAATTGAACGTCACTATACACCTACACTATATACCTACCTATAATTTAAGTAGCACTGAAAAATGTAAATCGAAACAAAGATATCGAATAGGATCCGCACTGTAGTGCTGGTTTTCAGCGAGAATCTAACTAAACTAACAGGCCAATTCCAATGGACATTAACATATCTGATTGACGTCCTCTTTTAGTTATCGTGCGTCTCGCTCGCTCCAATACAGCTAATACAGGCTCGAAGAAATGCACGATATTTGAATGGTATTCTTTACATGTCCTAATTACATTGTTATTTTTTTTTTTTATCATGCAGAAACGTCTGCGAGCGATATTACATATTTTTAAATTAAAGTAAAAATGGAAAAGTTCACACCTCCGGCAGGTGGGATGGCCCCGGCAAGGCCAGAGGTCGCAGGTTCTGCCGGAGGTGTGAACTTTTCCATTTTTCCTTTAATTTAAAAATATGTACATAATTGTTAGTTCTAATTGGCCTTTATAAGTCAATGCTGTGACGAGGGGTGTTCAGTTTGACTATACATAGTTAACAGATTTAGCCATATCACCTTTATTGCAAAATGTAATTAACTATTATTTACCCAACAGTGCGAAAGTATCTGTACTAAGTATTGGAATCTTGACATCCTAGTGAACTTTAGGTTTGACCTAAGTAAATGTAAATAAATGTGTGTGCATGTGGATTGAGTGAGCACCTTCAGAAAATTTAAAAAAATATGCTGATCATTTAGTAAAAGTTCTAAAACAATTGTAAAACGAATCTCTGAATTTGTAAAAAGATAAATCAAAAGATACACTTATTAACATGTACTCACTCAGTTCTCACAAACTACCGACGAAAACAGTGAATGTATTCATTTAATATATAATATTTATATACAACATTTAGTAAAAAATATGCCAACTTATCTCTATAAATTTTAGATCACCTAGTACTGTTTATGTGGTGCTACAAATTTTAAGATATTTACATTTTTAACTTTCTCAAAACGTGTGGACTGAGTGAGCACTTACAAAAATTTATTATAAAAAAACCTGACACGTTAGTGGTTCGTTTTGTATTTTACAAATTCCCATATTACTTTTACTAAACTATACACATATACTAGCGGTCTAAATCTTATGTTTTTCATCAAAATTCGGGTTTTCAAAAGTGTGAGGATTGAGTGAGCATAAGAAACTATTTGTAAAAAATTAAATACGTCACTAGGTGATCTAAAATTTATAGAGATAAGTTGGCATATTTTTTACTAAATGTTAGTATGTATATAAATATTATATGTTAAATGAATACATTCACTGTTTTCGTCGGTAGTTTGTGAGAACTGAGTGAGCACATGTTAATAAGTGTATCTTTTGATTTATCTTTTTACAAATTCAGAGATTCGTTTTACAATTGTTTTAGAACTTTTACTAAATGATCAGCATATTTATTTTTATTTTCGGAAGGTGCTCACTCAATCCACACGCACACAAATAAATGTACATGTGGCGTAGCTATCAGCTGTGACTATCTACGCAAAATAGTAAAGTTTCCATCAATGCCGCTGTAACTTACAAATCTAAATTGCGAACTTAATAAATAAGCAATTATTCTAGTCCTATAATAACAGAAAATCGAGTACGTACGTAGCAATAAAGTTGTTGGTATTAGATATAACAAAACTATCTAGTCATAGACTAGAATTGGTTGGAAATTGTGTTAAAATCCTCCTAATGTCCTCCTAAGTCTTTTTTGAAAAAAAAAAAAATCCAAATAAAAATAAATGCGGTTTGATACCTTAGGGTAAGGTGCTTTGCGCACACTAGCTTGTTCAAAATTTAATAAGAATAAATTATTTTATAGACACTTTTTTCCTAACTCTAATAATTTTTTCAAAAATGAAGAAAAACCGTAAACCGGGACCTATTTCGTGCTAAAAGGAGGTGTTGCGGCAGGGGGACGGTAGGGGGCGCTAGTGTGCGCAAAGCACCATACACTAACGTACCATACTACATTAAAGTTTAGCTGGATTTTTTTTTTCCCACACATTCGAACACAACTTGACCGAATCATAAGTAGTAAATATAATCCATTTTGCCCACACTGCCATAGGTATGTACCTACCAATTATCTATCTAATGCATTAACATAATAAAGTAGGTAACTGCATTAACAGCAGAAATCTAGTCGCTCCACCGATTTGAAAAGGTACCTAATACACATAGGTAGATACCGCCCGTGGGCCTTTAGCTTATCCCCCAAACTCAGGGTACGTAGCCGAATGACACAAACGCTCACGAAACGAAACGCTCGTAAATATCTATCTCTATCGCTCTTGCGTATTGGCGTGACAGAGCCAGACTACCTTTCGCAGCGTTTCGTTTTCGTTTCGCGTCGCAGAAATGCCGTTTGGCTACGGCACAAGGTGTTTTCGCTTCTATTTGCAAACGCTTTATATAAATTGTATATGGGTGCAACTCGACCAAGTCTATTATCTCTATAATATATTAGAAAATATGTAATAAGTCGATGTAAATAGTAGAAATAATTGCACAACACGAAAAGCAAAAACTGCCTTAAATAAGCGTATTCACATCTCACGATATAGCCTTATTTTGTACCTTAGTATTTAATGGAGACTAAATAATATACTTGTTAGAATAAAATGTCAATTTGAACCGAATTACTTGGATATTATTTAACCCATCCCTTCTCCGTAAATAGCTCCTGAATTAATTAGGTACCTAGTTATTAATGTTAAATAGGGACGTCTGTTCACACATACATATATATTTTGTGACAGCGTTGTGTTGGTTGGTTGTAACATTTTTCGTACGTAATTCCTTTGTTAAAAACAAAAGAAAAACAAACACACACAAGTACTAAACCCATAGCTGTAAGTTTACTATCTGCTACTGTTTACAATAATGAGTATGAACAACAATTAATGACTAACAGACGTTTTCCTAAATTGTATGACGACATTAAGTAACTAAGTACCCAATGACATTCCGCCAGCCTCGCTGCATCTCAAGATCTCAACTAAGTTGATTCGCATTTCACCATATTTAAAAAGCTCCATGATTGATGGCGGGCCACAAAGATGGTAGACGAAACATGGCCGCAGTCACAGTATAAGGATAAATCAGTAGTTAATCTCCGGCAGCGGCGACGCGGTCGTTACTACTGCGCAAGGTCACGCAGGGTTGTACCTGTGCTACTGTCCTACTCGTAGTAACTGTGTATGGCGCTATGCTAGTACCAACGCTCTTTCTACCTTTTTATCTAATAAAGATTCAAGTACGTGTTTGTTTCTTAAATACTGACGAAATCGTATTTACATAAAATGTTTGAATAGATGTTTGCACAATATTTAAGTAGGTACCAAACTTTCGAGCTAGATAGATCGCAGCATCTACCTAAATGTCGTTACAGATAAATCCTTATTGATTTTAAATTTTTAATGTGTCATTCTAGCTTTAAATCTCACTTTTACGCCATTAACGTAAGCAATGATGTACCTAACACTGCAAAAATATAACAACCACTTACTTTTCTGTGTGTCTAAGAATTCTAAAGAACATTCTGACATTTCCGAATTTTGAGAACTGTTCTCCATACACCCATAAACACTACAGTAACGAAAATATGTCTTCGGTGCTGACGTCATCTTCTCCCGAACTCAACACGTCAACACAGCGCGCAAACGCGGCCCCGACTGTCCAGCCCAATACTTACCAGTTTCGCATGTATTCGGTGCATATGGAGAGTAGTTTTCGACACACCGCGCGGAGTGAAGTTTGTTAGAAGAGTTATTACTGCTTTATACTGTGCCGCAGTGCTTCTTGCCAGGCAGTTGCGGATGCCACCCGAATCATCAATCATCCAACGCCCCCGTGACAAATTGTGCGTATTTTTGAACGATGTTTTTATATTCATTCTTACAGCCTTGTACAAAAATGATAAAAGAAAAATTTTAAAGCTCGGGACTGTAAGATCCCTCTTTGTATCCATTTTGAATACAAATAGCCTAAACACTGTTTTAAATAGTTTTAATATTTATCTGACATACGTATTGATTTTAATCAATATTTCTGTGATGTGTGTTCAAAGAACTTTCTTAATCAATTAAGCCCCTTGTATGTACCTACCTAGTGGTATCAAGATGACCTTGGATTTGAATCCACTGATATTATGATAGTTTCTAAAGCTTATCATACTAACAACATCGTCTTTAAACAAAATTTTAAGGTGCATTAGGGTAATTCCAAATGACAGAAATGCTCTGGTAATTCCGAAAGGGGAATCTTGATATGATGGAAATAATGGTGATTTTTACGAGACTTTCGGAATTACCCTAATACACCTTATCTCATAATTACTTTATATCTCATTGTTTCTGTGATATTTGGCATCAAAGTTGAACAATTTTAGGGTCTAAAACTGGTTTTTTGTTCATAACTTTTGTTTTAATTAGTTTAAAATTAAAATCTCACTTCAATTTTCAGAAAAGCTAAAGGTAAATCCGAACATGTCTATTTCATATACGTAACGCCCTCACTAAAATCAAATTTCGACAAAAGTGTTTTTTTAGACCATGATTAAAATATTTTTTTTTTTTTTGGCTCTTATGAATAGAGATAAAAGATTGAAGAACCGATAGCTAGTAGTCTTATAATTTTATCTGTAGTGACAATTTAAGAGTTTCAACTCAAAACTTGTCAAAAATCGATCTTAAGTAGGTACGTGAGTAGAAAGGGCCCTATTATAAAAAAAATCGTTCGGGGTTGGTTATAAAGACATAAATAGGTAGAATTCATTTTATAAACATTTTTATTACAAAAAATAATGTTGTACATTTCCCAGCATAAAACAAGCATACAACTGAGTTGTTACTTAGCCAACCCGTACTTTATAACATGTAACAAAGAACACGGTTTATTTTTACACAAAGAAGTAAATACAAAATGCCCAAATGATGAACACTGATTACAAATATTCGCAGTAATCTGCCTTATTACACCGCTATTATTCTCGTCGCTTACTGGCACATAGTTTCAGGTAAACCAAAATAGATGAAACTCTTTACTGACGTATAAATTCTTTAGTGATAAGGTCAATATCAATAGGTATGGGATACGGTGAGTACGCCTATCTACATACCGGAGTAAGGTAAGTAAGTACCTAGGTATGTCTACCTACATAATATTAATAACAGGTTGTTTAGTTGAAGTCCAATATTTCGATTTACTTTTTATGATAAACTAAAATCGACTGTGCATATGTAGATAATTAATTATACAACCTCATACGATTAGTTCCTACAATTTATCATGCTTCGTAGTAGCTAAAATATGAACCTTTAGACTTCCACAAACCAATTATAAAATCATAGTATGCACAATGAAAATAAATGTTTAGGTAGGTACTTCTCGAGTCTACAAGTAGGTAACCGATAGAAATATCAAGCTCAGGCCGCATTCAATTGTTCCGCTGGTGTCCTGATATTGTTTCCTGTGCCCGCAGTAATAGGATCATTAAACGAGAGCGGGCGGACATTTTTGCCGGGAATATGGCGCCATGATAAATGGGCCACAATATCTACCGATGTTTCCAGGAAGCACTGCCGTTCGATGTAACCTTTTTCTCCATTACGGTTGAGATATGTTATATTCATATCTATAGGGCGACAGAAAATTTTTGTTGCAATCACAGATCAGAATACTATCCCACTAGAGCAGTGTTTTTCAAAGTGTGGGGCGCGACCCCCAGGGGGGTCGCGGCACTTATCCTGGGGGGCCACGAAGTTTAGGTTTAAGAGATAGGTACTTATGACTGGCTGATTTGATTTTTTCTAACTTAATAAAGTCAAATTCTTATTCCTTTTTTTGTTTGTTGAAAATGTCAGCTCACATAATATGAAGTATCAAATGGGATCAAGCCATTATTTGAAAACCCAGAACGCACCAATTGAAATGGATACCAACTCCAATTTATTCAAAAAAATTAAGGAGTCATAGAGGGAACATCGGCATTTGCGTACTACACAAACTCAAACCGTGTAATGTAGGTACTATGTATGAACTGTATGTAAAGGTAATATATACATTACGTATCATAAAATAAAAATATTGTAAGGGTCACACAGTCAAATTGTGTGTATTACTAGATTATTCAGTATTTATAACAAATGGAGTGTCTAAATAAACAAAATAATGTAAACTCCACAAGAAATTCTTGTAAAGGTTATAAAACTTTAGTTAGGCCAATAATAGGTATCGTTAAGAATACAAGTCATCTGATATATATTACATTCTCTTCATTTATGTAAACTTCATTAAATGGTTGATAGAACAAGAAAGTTAGTTACAGCAACTGCATTTATGGTACTCTCTAATAAATATACAATTGCGTTAACGTGTTATATTTTTATCGGTACCTATGAATTTGTCTGTGCACTGTATAGACAACTATCATTTCTTGTAAATGTAAAAAAAGGTTTGTTGTCTATACAAGGTGGTTCAGTAGGATTAAAGGCCGAGCCACGCCAGATACGTGTACGTAGATGTGTGCGTGGCGTGCGCGCTGTAAAGTACGAATCTTCAAAAGAGATGATACACCGCTAGACACACACGGGAAACACGTCACACAAGCGGTGTAATCTCTAATGAGGATTCGTCATTTACACCGCGTACGCCACGCGCACGTCTACGTACACGTATCTGGCGTGGCTCAGCCTTTAATCCTACTGTACCACCTTGTATAGACAACAAACCTTTTCTTACATTTACAAGAAATGTTAGTTGTCTATACAGTGCACAGACAAATTCATAGGTACCTACCGATAAAAATGCAGGTTGCTAGGACCAGTTCCAAGAGACAGAAGCCTAGAGTTGAAACTGGGATCCGGAAACCTGGGTCACCCAGCATATGGAATGGATGCTATGAGCGGTGAAAATTGGTGAATCTGAAAGTAAATAAAATAATTATATAATTTGTTAAAAAATATATTTCAACGATCCTTAGTGCAAGACTTTGTTCATATATTCGTCAGTGTTAATAGAACCGTCCTTCATTTCGTCCAAAATTTATATTTTGCAGAATTTTTCCACTTTTGTTCCACAGTATGGCATGGGTCACAGGAAACTTGCAACCATTGTAAATCATCTGAAAAAGACATTAAAATTTCTATGAATAAATTTTACATTAAGTAATATTCTACGTCCACTTCAGATATATATAAAGACTGTCCACGATAAAAAGTGGTCATATATAACATGGTAAATCTTGAGAATAATGAGAATTTATAAGCAGCATGTTTGTCAAATAATTTGTAGATATTAAACTACATTATAAAAATACAAACAAATTATAAACTTTAGGTGGCCTATGAATTTTAGCAGTATGTATCTCATGATAACAATATTTTTTTGTACAATGTCTTCTTGCAGTCTTTAAGTACAACAGTTTTAATGACAAAAATATTTTTTTAATGTTTAATTATAATAGCCAAAATATACCCTATTACATACTGATTTTACGATAGTAAAAATTTTTCTGATTGTAATCAGATTAAGAAAGTACTGAGATTTTCTAACTTTGCTGAATTCGAATTTTTGACACTTTTTGGCTCTCCATACAAAAACAACTGTCAGTGCTTGGAGTAGAAAGTCTTCCTGACTACCAAAAGTCGAAATGAGTTTCAAAAAGTATTTTTTTGTCTGCTAAGATGTCATTCTAATGTGTGTAAAACAGCTTATAAAAATATAAGTATTTATAAAATTGTGCCAGGAAGCGTGTGAAGTTTGTTAAAAAACTGTACAAGAAATGAAATGCTTGATGGTATACATTCGGCGAAACCTCAGACACACTAAAGCATTATAAGGAATAGCTTTAATTATTATATAGTTTTATGTATACAGATTTATCAAAATATAATATTGCTTCAAAATGTGCATTCAGGAAGAAAGATTTATCATGTTATGTATGACCACTTTTTATCGTGGACAGTCCTTATTAGTTCAGTATTTAGATTTTGCCCACGTAATGTCGTATGAATTTGTATGCAATGTAAAATGAATACAACATTAAATGCCTTTTTACTCACCATTCTAATTATCTACTAAGTTCTACATGATGTACGGTATGTGACTCACCTGCTTTTGCCAACTCTGCCATCTCCCATCCTTGCAAGAGTTTTTGCACCTCTTCATCCTTTTCCTAAAATGGAAACTACCAAACGAATGGATAATACGTAGTGAGTACGTTTAACGATAAATAATAAAACCTATTGCGATCCGCGTCCACGCGTGATCTCTTATGACACGTAAATGGCCGCCGACCACGCCGCAAAACATTGCGTTTCGTTACACAAGCAAAACATTTATTTATGCGGACAATATTTTTGTTATAACAATTATTTTTCGGTGTATATTACGAGAATATCATTGTTATTTTTTACAAGAGGCGCAAAGTAAAATCAACTATACTGCTATAGCATTCACTAAGATATACAATGGTACTTAAACATGGCGTTTCGTTACAAAAACGAAACACATATTTATACTAACTAAATACTTTTTCAACAGAACTATTTGTTCACCAGTATACATTACGAGAATATTATTGTCATTATTTACAAGAGCTGCAAAGTAATACCAACTTATAAAACAGTCATATCAACTATACTGCGATGGCATTCGCTACGATACAAATAATAGAGTTGACAGCGATGCGTACATATTTATACAAACTTAATATTTTTAAATATAACTCTTCGTTGAGTTTACATTACAAGAATATTCTTTTTATTTCTTTACGAGAACTACAAAGTAATGGCAACGTATAAAAAAGTTACAGGAAGTATACTGTGATAGTAACCGCTAAGATTAAGATTGTAAAGATAATTTTTATTTTTTTGGCATTACAAGAAGCTTCTTGTTAATAGAATTATCGTAACCTTTATTCTATTAGTTGTAAATAAAACTAGAGTTCTCGTATATGTAGTTCAAACAGAACTGTTTAGTGCATATTAATGTTTGCTTAGTTCTATTGAATTAAAAATATAGTAAACGTAACAATACAGTTGTTGTAAAAGTGAAAGGCGAATTTATCAATGATTTCATTCATAATTTCTCCATGCACTTTTGCTTCTGATAGTACCTACCTTCCTATAACGGATCGCCGTGGTGTTAAGCCTTACTAACTTACGCTTGGCGATTCGGATTTGAACGCTACGTGAACGTGAGATACAATATAAAGACGTGTACTTAGTGTCCGCGAACGTACTGTTGCTGTTCGTAGGGAAGTTTTCGATGAATACGGTAATTTTCAGTATCTGTATTAGATTTTGGGACAAACAGCAAACAAGTAGGTAATAGATATACATGAAATTCATAACTTCCGAGTAAATTAGGTACCTACCAATTATTTTTACAGCGAGACGATTCACGATCAAAAATAAATGCGTTGTTTAACGTACCTTATAGGTATTATTTTGCGTAAGTACAAACAAGAAAAATATTAGCGACTATCGGACCACATTGTACGTAGGTATCTAAGTATTTTTCATATAGGTTTAATAAATGGCGATACCTACTTAAATATGAATATTTTTAAGGCTGCTGCTAGGGAATGCAAACCGGTTATAACCGTAACCGAAATAATCGGTTATAACCGGTTATTTGACAAATTTTCATAACCGATTATTAGGAAACTCAAATAACCGGTCACGGTTATCATCGGTTATTATTTTATGCCTGAATTTCAATGAATTTGACCTTTTAGGGACTAGAAAATACTGTATTTTTGACTGTGACTATCGTGTTTGTCACTTGTGCTTTACTAACGAAAATATAACAAATTTCTTCTCTTACTTGTGAACGATTTTGATTGAATATTATATCACGTCAAAGGCCACTATTTTCACTTTTACTAGTTTGCGGGTTTTATTAAAAAAAACACAGACTTATACTTACATTCTCTAATACTTTCCCTTTATAATTGTATTTTTTCGATTATTTGATTAAAAATTTACCACTTTTTGTTGAAAATAACCGTAACCGATTATAACCGGTTATCGGTTATTTTTCAGGCACAACCAAAACCATAACCGGTTATGAAATTTGGTCGGTTATTGCATTCCCTAGCTGCTGCATTCGTAAAAGCTCAGTTTTTATTGCATATCTTAGTCTAATAACATTATTTTTATCTGTGTAATAAACTTTCTCAGGCCCTGCAGTTTCGATGCCCATGTTCAGAGTTTTGCCAATCTTAGCCTCTCTGGCGGTTTTACAAGAGCTGTGAATAAATGGGCATCCAAGTTTTACATATTTTTTCACATTTTCTATACTGATACCAGCACCAGGCATGATATGGATTTTGTCTTGGTAAAAGCCCATCAAATCGGTGATTATTTGGAATGCTTCAGGATCATCCACAGATGCTCTCTGGCCACTGGTAAGAACTCTGTCAAAGCCAAGTTTGACAATCTTTTCGATAGACATTAAAGTATTCTTGCAAATGTCAAAGGCTCTATGAAAAGTCACTGGCAAAGGACTTGCCTTGGCAATAATTTTGGCACATGTATCAACGTCAACTTCTTGTACACTAGTGAGTGCACCAAAGACAAACCTGTTTACACCCATGTTCTTCATTATAACCAAGTCAAGCAGCATTGTTTCGACTTCCAGAGGAGTGTAACAAAAATCTGAGCCTGCTCTACACCTTATCATTATGTTCACACTGGGTTTCTGAAATAGATCCAATGTTACATTATGCTTTGAAATTCATGTTATATTACAAACCATACAATAACAAACCAGACAAAACCACACAAGGAATGAAAGATCTTTTTACCTCAGTTAGCTCGGCACATTTACAGTTTGAGCAAGTGTGATGAATAGGTGTTTTTTCACCTATATTCTGTACCTGAAAAGATAATCATTTTATTTTAAGACTCTTAATCACCAGTTTTAAATTACATATTAATGTTGTAATATATTTCCATTAAGTAAAAGCAATTTTTTTATTATTATTACTATAAATGGGCTTACTCTTGGCCACAGACTAGCCGAAGGCAAAGACGTGGCCTACAATGGAGTGAGCTCGCCCAGAAGATGCCTGGCCTGTTCACACTAGATTTGAAGGTTGCCGGGTTATATGAGCATATGATAAATTTTACCAGAAGAGATAACAGAAGCCATGTTTGACAGTACTAAAAATTGGCCCTTTTTAAAGTTTTGATGCTGTTGAAACTTATACTAAATGTTGTATACTTTTGAGATACACACCATGTGTAATATTTGTTTCACTAGTCCGACTGTAGGTGTAAGTCCACCTTCAGTGAGGGAGCTGCATACTTCAAGCTCTTCTGCACCTCCATGGATGGCATTGATTGCGGACTCCAAGCTGTCGACACACACTTCCAGTTTCACCTGATAATAATATTAGCAAAATAATTTAGGTGCAGGTCCTATCACACCTATTAAATAAGCAAGAGGTTAAGTTAAGGAAGTAACATAAATAAGCAACCTTACTAAGCATACTAAGTAATCATTGTGGTACAGTCTACTAAGATACCATTTTCGAAACAGCAAAAGTAATGTGCAGCAGTCGTTGAATGTGTACTAGAATTTTTGTATTTAAAATTTAGGACTAATAAATTTATAAAAAAATTACATTCTTAAAGTTTTTGTTTTGAAAATGAAG
The DNA here is from genome assembly GCF_023078275.1 of Leguminivora glycinivorella. NCBI lineage: Eukaryota > Metazoa > Arthropoda > Insecta > Lepidoptera > Tortricidae > Leguminivora > Leguminivora glycinivorella. The sequence goes on from NC_062971.1 coordinate 8,211,567, forward strand.
TGACAATGACAACGCAACGATGACAGCAACTTGGTCGAATGTCAAAATCACGTCAAAATTGACAAAATATTCTTGCCAGTTTAGAAAAAGAATCCTCAACACGACCTACGTTACGAAAGTAATTTTAGCAAATACTATTTGATTTTAGTAACTTCTTCCATTCGAAATTACATACATAGAATTCCTAGTTAGGTATTTTCTCATGCACAAAATAAATTAAAACGAACGTTTTTAATAACAACTTGATCAAACTGTCAAGTATACAAGATAGACAGAGCATGAAGAATAGAGATAAAGGAGCAACCTCTTTATGTATCAGAAGTGCACATATTAAAGAAAAGATAGGTGGCGCTGCAATCGCAGGTGCATAACGGTTTGACAATCTCTTAGCCTTCTCGGTAGCAGCGTTGCCATATGGGTACGCATCGGTACGCACGGCGTACTATTTTATCGTCGTGTGTACCCGCGTACTCACCAGCCGTTTTGCGTACTATTTTATAATTTATCAACTGTTACCTACTACTCCTCTTGAAAAGAACAAATCATTTTAACTTTTCCGATTAATATTATTTAGGAACGCACCCATACTTCTATAGCTTATCTGTGCATCCAAGTGCGGCAATACACAAATATGACACAAAATCAAGATGAAATCGAGTGAAGTTGACGTTAATGACGTTAAAGTATCATCAAATCTAATCGATTAGTCAAGGCAATATCGAACATGTTCCTTACATCTTACGGTTTGATTTAGTTTGTCTATACGGTGATTATATTATGATTGTATGTGCCATAGGCGGCATAACTGGCATAAGTCCGATCCGAAAGTCGTTTTCTTTTCTTTGGCGGCTTACCGGGCTTACGGCTTGTTTTCTAGAAGAATAATTTGAAAGTGAGTTTTTAGTTTCATCGATCAAGAAAGGATCAATTGTAAGTATTAATATAGGTAATTAACGATGTTATCTGCGGAGAAACAAAGAAAATTTTCACCGCGTAATACATGTACCTAGGTAATATGGATTCATATAGTTTTCACCCCACGGAAAAGTGGTTTTATTGCATTTTTATTGCTCAAAAGCCATCTACATAGAAATATATGAACTAATAACGCCGAACAAAAGTCGATCATAAATGTGTTTTATAACTTTTTAACCCCTTAACTTAAAACTTTTTCGAGTGTCTGGTACACTCAAATTCAAACTTAACTTATTTAGACCATATTTTATAATGTACAATTTTATGGGATATAGGCTTACTAGCTTTTGCCCGCGGCTTCGCTCGCGTTAGAAAGAGACAAAAAGCCTATGTCACTCTCCATCCCTTCAACTATCTCCACTTCACAAATCACGCCAATTCGTCGCTCTGTTTGGCCGTGAAAGACGGACAAACAAACAGACACACACACTTTCCCATTTATAATATTAGTATGGATTAGGCTCACTCACTAGAGCAAAAAAGTACCAGTTTGAAAAAAACTATACTTTGAAAAGCATAATAAATGGTTAAGTTGACACTCTTTGTTTTTTCTTTTTTAAAGTGTATATTTTTTTATAAATGTAAAAGTGTAACCAATAAAAGTATAACACATAACACACAGTCTATTGTGTACCTAACCAAATCTAACATAGTTTTCTAAATATTCTAATTCTAATATTAACATTTACTACCCGGTTAAGCTGCATGCATAAAAAATGTCTATAATAAGGTGTAACAGCAGTTGTGGGCCTAAGTTGTGAGAATTTCATTGAGGAGAAGCATGTAAGCATGTCTTGAGCATGTCAGTTTCTTTATTCCACAATAACTTCCAAATTCTTGGACCTTTTTGAAGAATGAACCTTTGAAAAATGCTTGCTTGTATAACACCCTGGGTGAAATACTTAGGCTAAAATATCTATTTTATAGTCTGACAACTACAGCCTCTTTTTTTCCACTCCAAAAAAGAAAAGGATTTAAATAAAAAAAACCTGTGGACTGATTTCAAACTGTGGTTGTCAGACTAAAATTTAATATTACCAAGCCTTCACCCTTGACTTTATCTATATATAGGACATGTTAATGAGTAGTGACACACACAAAATTATATAACTGCTTTTAAAAGCAATTTAAAAGTGAACTGAAAAAATATTTATATTTTTTATTAGCTATAAAGGAGAATCTCCAATGTAATGGAGAATTTTAATTTAATATTGTATGAAAATAATATTTTTTTTGGAATTGTAGTCAGGGGAATGTTGATATGTTGTGTTTTTCTGAGAGATTGGTTTAGAACTAAACCAGGGGCGGCTCACTCCGAGATTCTATCGCCGCGCTACAAGTACATCCTGGCGGCCGCGAGTTCGCGGCCTACTCAGGGGTGGCGCGCGTTCTCACGGAACGCACGTTCGCACTTTCTAATGTTACTTTAAGCGATGTCCGCGTGCGGAATGGCTAATAATACTTAGTTAAATAGACATATTGAATAAAATAAATACCATAGAACATTCTTACACAGATCTACTCCTGATAAAGTCCCACGGAAAAGTTCATTAAGGCTTGTGATGTTGGAACTTGAATAAAAATATATAAATACAGTATATATACCTAGAAAGTACCCAAGACTTAATAATAATAGTATAACATTTTATGTGAGTATTAATTCGTTTGAATCCATAGGTAACCCTATCACCGGACGCCGCGCACGTGCGGCTCGTTTCTTTGTAAGAATTTTGTAGGTATTTAAAAGGCGGCATTTCGTAAACATCAAAGCAGTGGGCCTTCTGTACTTGTACTATTATATATTCTGTGACTAAACTAAACATAGTTTTTGACATACAGCCTTGGTCAAGAATTACAAAAAATGCAAGCATGCAACCTTGTTATTTTAGCCCGACGTTCCTTAAAGTTATTTTACTAATTCATTCAAAGTATTATATAGTCTATAGTACTTGCATAGAAAGTTGGCGTTTATTGCATAATATTAATAGCCTCTTTCTTTTATCAGCTTTCTTACTTTGAAATGATTGGTTTAATATTAAATTATTGTATAGGTGTAAAGATATTTATTCTCAAAGGACCCTTATGCTGAAGAGTTATGTTATAATAAAATTATGAATTATGTTTAATGTGAGCCTAAAAAAGTGGGTGCTTAAAAGTTTTAGTTTTGGCCAAGGCTCTAAATTTAGGGCTGGAAATAAATTGCATGTTTTTGTGTTACAGCCCTGCTTATTTCACGGTGCATGGTTATGGTTTCAATTATAAATAACAATGGACAAATTCGTGATTAGATCAAGAAAACGACCTCACAAAGACATTAACATTACCTGCAGCACTGGTACACAATCAATAAATGAAGAGCCCCTCTTGAAGCACACTAGGAATAACCCCAGTGATTCTTCCCCCAGTTATCCTGGACCGAGTGACCTTGATTGCAATCCCGGACCTAGTAATCTTGGATACATCAACACAGCACCTTCTAATCCAGGACCCAGTAATCCAGGACCCAGTAATCCAGGACCCAGTAATCTAGGACCCAGTAATCCAGGACCCAGTAACACAGGATCCAGTAATCCGACACCCAGCCATCCAGGTCCCAGTAATGTGGTGGATTCAAACCCTGAAGATGACAATGTCGCCCCACCATGCCCAAAGAAAAGAAAAGTGGAATTTTATGATCAATGGCTGAAAGACGCAAAATTAAGCACCTGGTTAAGGAAAAAAAACAAAAAAACTGCTATGTGCAGAGTGTGCGGCATAACTCTGTCTCTGCATAAGGGGGCATTAACTAGACACGCTAACTCTAAGAATCACAAAATGTTCATGGGACAAATAAGTAAAAATAAAAAAATCGAAGAATCGTGGCCTAAAACAAATGATCCAACTAAGTCAAAAGTTAGACGCGCAGAATTAAAACTTTCAAGCTTTTTGGCAGCCAACAATCTTTCGTTTTCTGTAATGGACAGTTTAACACCGCTGTTAGCTGACATTTTTCCTGACTCCACTATAGCCAAAGAACTAAAGCTCGGCAGAACAAAAACAACAGCTATAGTTAAAACAGTGCTAGCTCCAGAATTTGATAAAAAAATCGATAGCCAACTAAAAGGTCCAACAGACTTTTATACATTAATAATGGACGAAACTACCGACTGCAGTGTACAAAAGCAATGCGCATTTACTGTTACTTATCTAGATAAAAACACCAATACTGTAAAAACTGCTTTTCTCGAAATGAAACAAGCCAATTCCGGAAAAGCCGAGGATTTATTTATTTGTTTGAAACAAATGTTGGATGATCGCGGTATCCCTATAGCCAATTTAATGGGGTATTCCTCAGATACCACCAACTCTATGTTTGGTGAGATTAATTCTATGTTTACGCGGCTGAAAGAAGAAAATCCCTCTATAGTTTGTATAAAGTGCAGCTGCCACTTAATACATTTAGCAGCATCAAAGGCCTGTCTAAAGCTACCAAAATCTGTTGAGGATCTCTTAAGAAACGTCGGGGCTTATTTCAGTCGTAGTGCCGCTAGAATAAAAAGGCTTCAAGAGATGCAGGAGTTCTTTAAGGTGGAGATACATAAAATTTTAACAGTAGCTACCACAAGATGGCTGTCTGTAAAGCAATGCGTGGACCGAGTATTGGAACAGTATGATGTCCTAATAAACTATTTTAGAATGGAGACATTCGATGACCCATCCCGAATTAATGACGACATCAATAACTCTCTCAACAACAAGTTTTCTAAAATCTACCTTGAATTTCTTTCGTATGTTTTGGGCCTACTTACAGAATTTAATGTCTTGTTCCAATCAGAGTCCCCTCTCTTGTACAAACTGAAGCCATCCGTTGACCACCTTGTTCAAACAATTACCATCAACTACATGCAGCTAAATGAATGTAAAAATAAATCTAAAGAAAACATAGATTATAGTAATCCTCGACACTTTTTACCCTTGAAAGACGTGTACTTGGGAGTTGCCGCTCAGGAATCCTTGACAGAAATGAGACAAGAAGCAAATCGTCCCCCGGAATCGGAAATTGACAACTTTATGAAATCTTGCTTAGCATTTTATATTGAACTTGTCAAACAGGTAACAATCAGATTTAACTTCACAGACCCGATTTTTGATATAGTGGCAATAGTAGATCCCAAAAACGCTAAAAAAATAAATATGCAAAGCCTGACACAAGTTTTGAACCGATTCCCGATGCTTAAGAGTAACAATTTAATTAATATACAAGAACTGGAACAAGAATGGAGGGAGCACTCACTCCTTGACCAAGCCGAACATGACTTAACAACACAAGATATTGAAGAGTACTGGAGAAGTGTTTTTACAATCAAAACCTTGGCGGGAAACCTAAAGTTTTCAAATTTGAAAACTGTTATTTCCCTTATTTTAATTTTGCCCTTTTCTAATGCATCTGTAGAAAGGGTATTCAGCTCCCTAAAACGAATTAAAACCGATGACAGGAATAAGCTTAACACAGACACCGTTGCTGCCTTAATGAAAACATCTCAAGGAGTCAAAAATGCTGGTGGATGTATTAAGTGGGAACCCTCTGCGGAAATGTTAAGGACTAAAATTAAATATACCCAATAACATATTAATATAATCTACTAACCTTTAACATATTATGGTGCGTGGTACTTTAACTTTATTTTTTGCATGCTTAACATACTTCTTTTTCCATTAATATTATACCCTGACCAGAGTGACAACCCACCTATGTCAGGGTACACTTTATTTGTATGAAAACGCACTGTGTCTGTATAGCTTTAGCTTAACTGTTATTTATTTTATTTTCAGTAAAAAATGATTATGTACAGAATACAGATATGTGACGAATCGTTACAATCAAACTTCAGACTGTTTATGAAAGGTATGGGGAAGGAAAAGAATTATTAATAGTATCTAATAAGGTAATGACCTGTCTAATATATTATGTTCTTGTTTTAGTAAAATGTTCCCTTTTTCCGGTTGCTAATAAGACACTAATGCCATAAAAATTCGCTTAGAAATTAACCTTATCAATAAAGTGGCACCTCTTACTAAAACAAACACAAATGGTTGTATCATTTTCTTTGTAGAAAAGCTAGTCTAAAAGTTTTTACTGTTACGTATTTTATTTTCAGAAAAAGAATGATTACCTATGTACAGAATCAAAATAATTAGCAAATCACTACTCGATAATACTCGTCGTGACTCGGCAGTCGAAACTTCATACTGTTTATGAAATTCTAGACAGGCGTTAATCATTTCCATACAAAAGAGGTAATTTTTTTAAAAATATTATCTAATAAATTACTGACCTGTCTAATATAATATGTGTTTGTTCTAGTAAAACCACAGAATATATAACAGTACAAGTACAGAAGGCCCAATGCTTTGATGTTCACGAAATGCCGCCTTTTTAAATGCCGCCTTTTGCCCCTGCCATAAAAATTCGCTTAGAAATTAACCTTATCAATAAAGTGGCACCTCTTACTAAAACAAACACAAATGGCTGTATCATTTTCTTTGTAGAAAAGCTAGTCTAAAAATTTTTACTGTTACGTATTTTATTTTCAGAAAAAGAATGATTACCTATGTACAGAATCAAAATAATTAGCAAATCACTACTCGATAATACTCGTCGTGACTCGGCAGTCGAAACTTCATACTGTTTATGATATTCTAGACAGGCGTTAATAATTTCCATACAAAAGAGGTAATATTTTTTTTTTTAAATATTATCTAATAAATTACTGACCTGTCTAATATAATATGTGTTTGTTCTAGTAAAACCACAGAATATATAACAGTACAAGTACAGAAGGCCCAATGCTTTGATGTTCACGAAATGCCGCCTTTTGCCCCTGCCATAAAAATTCGCTTAGAAATTAACCTTATCAATAAAGTGGCACCTCTTACTAAAACAAACACAAATGGTTGTATCATTTTCTTTGTAGAAAAGCTAGTCTAAAAATTTTTACTGTTACGTATTTTATTTTCAGAAAAAGAATGATTACCTATGTACAGAATCAAAATAATTAGCAAATCACTACTCGATAATACTCGTCGTGACTCGGCAGTCGAAACTTCATACTGTTTATGAAATTCTAGACAGGCGTTAATAATTTCCATACAAAAGAGGTAATTTTTTTTAAATATTATCTAATAAATTACTGACCTGTCTAATATAATATGTGTTTGTTCTAGTAAAACCACAGAATATATAACAGTACAAGTACAGAAGGCCCAATGCTTTGATGTTCACGAAATGCCGCCTTTTTAAATGCCGCCTTTTGCCCCTGCCATAAAAATTCGCTTAGAAATTAACCTTATCAATAAAGTGGCACCTCTTACTAAAACAAACACAAATGGTTGTATCATTTTCTTTGTAGAAAAGCTAGTCTAAAAGTTTTTACTGTTACGTATTTTATTTTCAGAAAAAGAATGATTACCTATGTACAGAATCAAAATAATTAGCAAATCACTACTCGATAATACTCGTCGTGACTCGGCAGTCGAAACTTCATACTGTTTATGAAATTCTAGACAGGCGTTAATCATTTCCATACAAAAGAGGTAATTTTTTTAAAAATATTATCTAATAAATTACTGACCTGTCTAATATAATATGTGTTTGTTCTAGTAAAACCACAGAATATATAACAGTACAAGTACAGAAGGCCCAATGCTTTGATGTTCACGAAATGCCGCCTTTTTAAATGCCGCCTTTTGCCCCTGCCATAAAAATTCGCTTAGAAATTAACCTTATCAATAAAGTGGCACCTCTTACTAAAACAAACACAAATGGTTGTATCATTTTCTTTGTAGAAAAGCTAGTCTAAAAATGTTTACTGTTACGTATTTTATTTTCAGAAAAAGAATGATTACCTATGTACAGAATCAAAATAATTAGCAAATCACTACTCGATAATACTCGTCGTGACTCGGCAGTCGAAACTTCATACTGTTTATGATATTCTAGACAGGCGTTAATAATTTCCATACAAAAGAGGTAATATTTTTTTTTTAAATATTATCTAATAAATTACTGACCTGTCTAATATAATATGTGTTTGTTCTAGTAAAACCACAGAATATATAACAGTACAAGTACAGAAGGCCCAATGCTTTGATGTTCACGAAATGCCGCCTTTTGCCCCTGCCATAAAAATTCGCTTAGAAATTAACCTTATCAATAAAGTGGCACCTCTTACTAAAACAAACACAAATGGTTGTATCATTTTCTTTGTAGAAAAGCTAGTCTAAAATTTTTTACTGTTACGTATTTTATTTTCAGAAAAAGAATGATTACCTATGTACAGAATCAAAATAATTAGCAAATCACTACTCGATAATACTCGTCGTGACTCGGCAGTCGAAACTTCATACTGTTTATGATATTCTAGACAGGCGTTAATAATTTCCATACAAAAGAGGTAATATTTTTTTTTTTAAATATTATCTAATAAATTACTGACCTGTCTAATATAATATGTGTTTGTTCTAGTAAAACCACAGAATATATAACAGTACAAGTACAGAAGGCCCAATGCTTTGATGTTCACGAAATGCCGCCTTTTGCCCCTGCCATAAAAATTCGCTTAGAAATTAACCTTATCAATAAAGTGGCACCTCTTACTAAAACAAACACAAATGGTTGTATCATTTTCTTTGTAGAAAAGCTAGTCTAAAAATTTTTACTGTTACGTATTTTATTTTCAGAAAAAGAATGATTGCCTATGTACAGAATCAAAATAATTAGCAAATCACTACTCGATAATACTCGTCGTGACTCGGCAGTCGAAACTTCATACTGTTTATGAAATTCTAGACAGGCGTTAATAATTTCCATACAAAAGAGGTAATTTTTTTTTAAAATATTATCTAATAAATTACTGACCTGTCTAATATAATATGTGTTTGTTATAGTAAAACCACAGAATATATAATAGTACAAGTACAGAAGGCCCGGCCCAATGCTTTGATGTTCACGAAATGCCGCCTTTTTAAATGCCTACAAAATTCTAACAAAGAAACGAGCCGCACGTGCGCAGCGTCGGACGATAGGGTGGCTTATGGATTAAAACGAATGAATACTCAGATAAAAAATTTTAATTACTAATATTACTATTATACATATTCAAGTTTAGGGTACTTTCTAGGTATTTATACAGTATTTATATATTTTTGTTTGAGTCCCAACATCACAAGCCTTATTGAACTTTTCCGTAGGACTGAGATCTGTGTAAGATTGACCTAATTTATTCATGATGTCTATTTAACTAAGCATTATTAGACATTCCACACGCAGACATCGCATATGAACCTTAAAAAAAGCTCGCGACGTAAAGTAACAATAGAAAGTGCGAACGTGCGTTGCGTGAGAACGCGCGCCCCCCCTGATTAGGCCGCGACCTCGCGGCCGCCAGCATGTACTTGTAGCGCGGCGATAGAATCGCGGAGTGAGCCGCCCCTGGTAAAGTAAAACGTACGTGCCCCTCTTCATATTAGCCCAACACAGGCCAACATACGGGACGCAGCTATACAACAGAGCGAGATATCAGTATTGCGAACTCCCTCTAACTGCTGCGTCCTCCTCTAAAAAAAGCTACGTCCCGTTTGTTGGCCCATTTTGCGCGAATATGTAGAGGAGTTTTTCCGGTTTCCGACAAGGCGCTAATGCCATAAAGATTCATCTATAAACTAACCTTATCGATAAAGTGGTACCTTTTACTAAAAACAAACACAAATAGCTGTATTACTTTCTTTGCAATCTCTGTATTAAAAGATAATGTTTTTTTTATCATGAGTTATGTATTTCTTGGTAGACTATACATTTTGATTTTTGTCATTTTCGTGTACCCAAACTTGAACTGGCGTACTATTTTTAAGAAGTGTGCGTAACGGAACGTCAAACCCATCTGGCAACACTGCTCGGTAGTGACCCCGCCTACGGAGCAAGAGGTCCCGGGTACAAATCCTGATGAGAGCTTTTTTATTTTTTTCTACAGATATTTTTTCCTCAATTATTTTATTTTTTTAATATCCAAAAATATTTTGTTTAGTATTGAGAAAATGAATACATAAAAAATCAAAAAACAAAAAAATCGCTGTCAGGATCGAACCTGAGAACATCCGCATACGAAGCCAGCGCACTACCACGGGACTACGTCTTGACTTATTTAGTCCGACGAAATCAGTCTAGAGTAAAGAACGTCTAATGTCATGTCACGTCTGTATTGAGCGAGACATGCGCTCCTACCGGAGAGATTTGTAACTGCAATTAATAGGCCTCAGCCTCAGCTGGTCATTTTTGCGACTGTTTTACTTCGACAGATTGTCCTCCTTACCTCTATTCTCCATGAGACAGAGTATAGAAAATAATTCCTTTTGACATTTCAAAGTAAAGGGACACGCGAACGTAGGCAAGATTTCGCCAACGTTCGCCCTCTTTTACCAGGTATACGCTTTTGTAGATGTCCCAAGTTATATTTTATACGTAATACTTGCGTTATACTTAATTTTATTTTAATACTACAGTGTGTATTTATAAAAACTGCAAACACGAAATACAAGTTGAGGTTATGTGTAAAACTCTGCCACATACGAGACGAAATTGTTGAATTCTTAATTACAGCTGATTTGAAAAGTGTTTTTTTATAGTTAATTTTCATTGGCAGTTATGTCTCGAAATAAACAACATGAAGAGACGGACAAGCTCACTCGTATCGCTATTGTGAACGCCGATCGCTGCAAGCCGAAGCGATGCAGGCAAGAGTGCAAGAAGAGTTGTCCGGTGGTGCGGATGGGCAAGCTTTGCATCGAGGTGACGCCCAACGACAAGATCGCCACCATTTCCGAGGAGCTCTGCATCGGTTGTGGTATTTGTGTCAAGGTAAGACCTTTCAAACTGTATTTGTCACTTTAACAAAGTGATCAATCACCACTGACATCATGAGCATCATTGTATACATTATAAGACATGCTGGCTGGTTCATAAAACCTAGTCTACTAGGTTCTATGAACATTCTCCAAAAACTTGAGAGATTTCATCATGCATATATACTTGCTCATAGTATTCCATGACTCTGATTTGTATTATTTCTATACATATTTAAAATATGATTTATGTATTATTTCTGCTCCAGACTAAGGATTCCAATCAGAAAACAATATTGGTGTTGTTAGCCTATATAAGTACCTACTAGATTTAAATTTGTTTCAAATACATCTACTGGAAGTGCAAATATTTGTGTTTTCATATATAAAATATCCTGGATAGAGATGGGCCGAATATGGACTTTGCCGAATACGAATATTCGGCCGAACATTCGGTTCAGCTCTTACCGAACCGAATATTCGGTTACGCCATATTTTTAAAGAGGATGTTCCTTAAAACTATTAAATGATCGATAAAGGTTACATTTGTTACTACAACAATGTTTTTATGATTTAGTGGATAATTGAAACTTAGTTAAAACTGAACAGCTCTGAACTCAACTCTTAAACTACGGTTTTTTAACTTTTTTACAAAACAAATGTATTTTTAAGTATATTTTGACGCATAGGTTTCTCTCTTTAAAGCAGTTCCTTGAAAAGCTGCTAAACTAGGAACTTATTATCCAATGGAATACGTAAGATCTTCATTAGTTATTTACTTTGTTTATTCGGTAAATATTCGGCAACGCAACCGAACTATTCGGCCGAATACGAACATTGAAAAACTTGCTGAATATGCCGAATACCGAATATTTACCGAATATTCGGCCCATCTCTAATCCTGGAGATAAATTCTATTGAACATAATGTCAAAATTGTGTTTTACTTGAATATGATAAAATTTAAATGGTTTGTCTACAGAAATGCCCATTTGATGCAATTACCATCATCAATATCCCATCAAACCTGGAAAAGCATACAACTCATCGCTACTCCAAGAACTCATTCAAGCTACATCGGCTGCCCATTCCTCGTCCTGGTGAAGTACTGGGGCTTGTGGGCCAGAACGGTATTGGCAAGTCTACTGCCCTGAAGATCCTGGCTGGGAAACAGAAGCCCAATTTGGGCCGCTATTCTGTAAGATGTAATTTAGACAGATACAAAGCCATTTCAAGTAGCTTTAAGCTATTTAGCCAAATAAAAAATCTGTTTGTAACCCAATCAATGAAAAGTTAATTTACTGTCATTGTATTTAAACAGAACTACTCTAAAATACCATTACCTCTGTAAAATTGTTGTTTTATGTAAAAAGAGGCAAAGATTTGTAATGAATAACTAACTCAGTTTTGAAAATATGGGAGTGACACACCTACTTTTGCATATAAGTATAGTTCCATTCTAAAAGTTTTACAAGAAGATTGGAACTTCGTTGTCATTTACCTTGATTGATTATTATTATCATTAAAAATGTTATGTAGGTATTGAAATTTGAACTAAAATTGTAGGATCCCCCGGACTGGCAAGAGATCCTCGCCCATTTCCGCGGCTCTGAGCTGCAGAACTACTTCACCAAGATCTTGGAGGATGACCTGAAGGCCCTGATCAAGCCTCAGTATGTGGACCAGATCCCCAGGGCTGTGAAAGGAACCGTTGGACAACTATTGGATAGGAAAAATGACATGAACAATATTGATCAAATTTGCAAGATGCTTGGTAAGTTGTCTTTATTAATTAAAAATATATATTATTTTCCTTTTTAATGTTTGTTAAATTTAATAGAAATTATGCTTGTTGGATAGAAATAGCATACATTTGATTGTACTCCGTTATAACCATTTATGTACAAATTTATACAAATGTGAATTGTTGTTCACAAATATGCATGCACCTACCTATCATACCTATGTATATTCGTTGTTTGAGCACGTTTTGATCTTACGAAACACTTGATATTAGTATTTCGTAACAAAAAATTGATAATAATTGACAATGCAATATTATTAAAATATATTTTCGAAATATCAAAGTAACTTAAACTATCCATCTTATCCAGTAGTTAGATTTGAGTCTATAGATTTATAATTAGTTCTCATTTGGCTCAATCCCAATACCTAATCTATTGTTCTGTTTTAAGGACATGACATGACACATTATTGAGACCATGTGTAAGAACTAAAAAAAGTTAATCTTTTTTTATCTCAAGTTGTACCCAATGGTATGGTCAAAATACTTTCATTGTATAGTCACTTGCGCAAAAACATACCATGCAAGGAATATGAATAAATTATTTTTTGAACGGGAGTATTATTTAATATTTAGCAAACCGATTCAGTAAAGAAACTGGTCTAATTCCAATAAGACCTAGTTGCCCTTCTGGGTTGCCGGATGGTAATAGTTTGCATAGAACTAGTGAACATGTTTATACAAACTACAAACCACAATGGTTTAGATCTTACATAAAGGTTAACTTAGCATAATTTCTGACACCTTCAAGCATCCTTCAGGCCTACCAAAGGGCTAAGGAGCTCTATTCTGTTCAGAAAGCACACTAGGTTTTGGTACAGTAAAATATTATATTGGCAATAGCCAGCAATACATTTTTTATTTACTTATTCTTAGATCTCTCCCACATCCGCGACCGCGAGATCGCCGCGCTGTCCGGTGGGGAGCTGCAGCGCTTCGCCTGCGCCATGGTATGCATCCAGAACGGGGACATCTTCATGTTCGACGAGCCGTCCTCCTACCTGGACGTCAAGCAACGTCTCAACGCTGCCCGCACCATTCGCTCGCTCATCCATCCTGATAAGTAAGGAAGCTTTTTATCACTAGTGGATATATCTGAACAGAAATTTTGAGACTTGGGGGCCTTAGCTGCAAGAAAGAGATTTTATTGTTTATTGTCATGTCAGGCCTTTTCAGTATTTTTACATTGATTATACATCGAGTGTGAACTTTCTCCAAGCCCACGCAGGAGAGTTTACTGACGGGACATTGCTCAGGGTCGAGACAAAATGGCATGTATAAGTGTCAAAGACCAAGACTCTTTTTGAGTTGATATGCCACTAATTAACTAAAGTAGCAATATTATCATATCAATCGCTGCAGCGCCGATGACATGACCACAAGCTATAGTGTTTTTGATTTTACACCTGTAATCTATTGTTATTACCCAATACATGCCAATACCTGTAATTTATTGTTATCATAGGTACATATTCTAAGGCACCTGCAGACTCGTGAGAGAGAATGGCATTGTTAACTACTTTTAATGAAAACATTTTAGGTACATATTTGTATAATTTTAAGTACTTAATTGATTGTTCTTTTTTTATATAGATTCATCATCGTGGTGGAGCACGACTTGTCAGTGCTGGACTACCTGTCTGACTTTATTTGCTGCCTGTATGGCGTGCCCGGTGCTTATGGTGTTGTGACTATGCCTTTCTCCGTACGAGAAGGTTTGTAACTTTGTATCTTAACAATATTTTTTAATAAATATAGTAAACATCATCATCCTGCTTGCGTTATCCCGGCTTTATTTGCCACGGCTCATGGGAGCCTGGGGTCCGCTTTGACACTAATCCCAAGATTTGGCGTAGGCACTAGTTTTTACGAAAGCTACTGCCATCTGACCTTCCAACCCGAAGGGTAAACTAGATCTTATTGGAATTAGTCCGGTTTCCTTACGATGTTTTCCTTCACCGAAAAGCGACTGGCAAATATCAAATGACATTTCGCACATAAATTCCGAAAAACTCATTGGTGCGAGCCAGGGTTCGAACCCGCGACCTTTGGAACGAAGTCGCAAGTACTTACCGCTAGGCTACCAGCGCTTAATATAGTGAACATCAATTACATTAAATCAAATGCTTGCAAAGCTGGCCAACGACTACCTGACTAGCCATAAAATTGAACAGTTTGTAAAATTACAGAAACAAATAAGTATTAGTAACGATTTTCCTCAGGTATCAATATATTCCTGGATGGGTTTGTGCCCACTGAAAACATGAGATTCAGGACTGAATCCTTGGTCTTCAAAGTTGCTGAGTCAGCAACTGAAGAAGAGGTCAGTATTTTTTTTATTTACCCAAGTGTTGCAAGTTTTTTGACCTTTCCAATAGATTTGCATATGGTGGACACTACTTTACTTGTCTATAGAGTACAATACATACAGTCAAGTTCATCCGTATTTAAGTGATTGTTGGCTGCCTCTGAGACTTCTGCTAATGTATAATTTGTTTTTAGATTAAAAGAATGAACCACTATGAGTATCCGGAAATGTCGAAAAAAATGGGAGATTTCAGTCTTCGTGTGAAGCCTGGCGAGTTCTCAGATTCTGAGATTTTAGTTTTGCTTGGAGAGAACGGAACCGGAAAGACAACATTTATTAGAATGTTGGCTGGCAACTTGGAACCTGATGAAGGTATGTAGCGCAACGCGCAGGGCATATTTTACATTTAGAAAAACAATTTGTTTGTTTTTCATAAATGTGGTTTGTTTTCGTTTGCGGTTTGAAAATGAAAACTGCGTAATTTTTAAAAACGAAATAATAAAACACTACCTATTTGTGCATTATTTTGTCTGACAATCATTGCAGTAGACATGAACAACATTATTTTATAGAGTCGGCCAAAAACTACGTTTGAGTGAATCGAGATGGTAATTTATAAATAGGCGTACTTTTCTTTATTGAAAGTCAACTCTTAGCTCTAGCATTTTTTTAGATTAGCTCCATTTTCTACAAGAGGGTGTGCCAGAATATTAAAATGTTCCTTGAACGCGTCCGTAGTAAAATATCGATTATTTTTCTGCTTACATCTGGCAACACCAAAATTCGAACGTCACCTTTGTGAAAGTTGTCAATCGGTTTTCGCTTCAATGAGAAAAATGAATTTTATAGAATTCTAAAGAAAACTGTGTTATAATCTACATCGTTTACTGAAATAAATGTAGTATTACGTGTATTACGATATTTTTCAATGACAAATCACAAAGGTTTTGCTTACGTGTTGAGGTTATAAGTGTGTATCGAAATATAGCTAAATGTATTGTTAAAAATTGTTATGGCTAGAACTGAACTATTTGATCTCTATTTTCATCCTGTATTTCAAAAATGTTTACGACATGCAGAGTCTTCGTTATCCACGGATGGTATGTGCATTATGAGTAATTTGCATACAAGCTCAATAGTTTAAATATGCTGCAACGGAATGCGTGTTTGACAGTGCTAAAATGTAAATATTCGCAGACTGTTAGCTATTTAAATACCGAATGTATTGCCGTCAAGACTGATATTTATATTTTGAGGGAATTATTTTGTGCAAATTGATTGACTAAAGTTCCTTGTTTATGTTGAAATGCAGTTTACAAGGATTGTATGTTATTAGTGTACAATTAAAGAGACAATATTATTGAATAGATTCTACTCATGAATATATTACAATTGATGACTTCTTCTAATATTATGGTATACCAGGTAGGGTGCTTTCGCAACCAGGCAAAATTTCGAACAATACCCTAGAAACCGACAGTACTCGCTAGTCGGGCAACGACGTACAACTCAATGCCGGATGCCGCGAACCCACTAGTCGGGCACGCGGCGGACGCTCAGGGCTGTGCCAAGTAACTTTCGTATACGTGCATAAAATTAAATTTGCTGTCTCATGTGTTTAGGTTTCCCGTTTTATCAATTATCTCAATGCATCCAGTGGGCAGTAGGAAATGAATAAAAACACACAAAGCCAAATCATCAACATTTATTAATATTGCACATAGGTACAACATAACACACTAAAATCAGTGTTTTTATTATAATTTTTACAAGAAAAGTCTTATCTATAAAGCTAAATCATCATATAATAATCAACTGTACCAACTTTTTGACCACCTCTGAGTAAAGTTTACGAGTGCCCGAGTGTCGGGTATGCGGTGTCCAATGTGTTAATTAATAATGATAATGAATAAATTAGAGAGAAAACTATAAAATGTACATATCTAGACAACTACAGTATGCAAAGCAAGTTCTATTGGAAATATAGTTAATACAATCGTATATTGTTCCTCCAGGTTCGGGCACACTGCCGCAGTTGCACATTAGTTATAAACCACAGAAGATATCTCCCAAGTCACAGGGCATAGTCCGAAGCTTGCTTCATGAAAAAATTAGGGATGCATACATTCATCCCCAGGTAAGTCATATACTGGTTCTGTAATCTTTTTTTATTTCATAGTACCTATATGAAAATAGCTTACTGATTTGTAGTTGGCACCATGGACGAAGTGGACACTAGATCTCTTTTTAGGGTTCCGTAGTCAACTAGGAACCCTTATAGTTTCGCCATGTCTGTCTGTCCGTCCGTCCGTCCGTTCGTCCGTCCGTCCGTCCGTCCGTCCGTCCGCGGATAATCTCAGTAACCGTTAGCACTAGAAAGCTGAAATTTGGTACCAATATGTATATCAATCACGCCAACAAAGTGCAAAACTAAAAAATGGAAAAAAATGTTTTATTAGGGTACCCCCCCCTACATGTAAAGTGGGGGCTGATATTTTTTTTCATTCTAACCCAAACGTGTGATATATCGTTGGATAGGTATTTAAAAATGAATAAGGGTTTTCTAAGATCGTTTTTTGATAATATTAATATTTTCGGAAATAATCGCTCCTAAAGGAAAAACAAGTGCGTCCCCCCCCCCCCTCTAACTTTTGAACCATATGTTTAAAAAATATGAAAAAAATCACAAATGTAGAACTTTATAAAGACTTTCTAGGAAAATTGTTTTGAACTTGATAGGTTCAGTAGTTTTTGAGAAAAATACGGAAAACTACGGAATCCTACACTGAGCGTGGCCCGACACGCTCTTGGCCGGTTTTTTTTCATATTATAAGGAAGTAAAACTATGGAAACGGATTAAATCGCGTATAATGAATTTAAAATACATCCCAACGTTTCGAACTCTTTACAGCGTTTGTGGTCAATGGGTGACTTAGGAAAAATTACAATGTGCAAAAGCTACCCACATACAAGAAATATTAACGAACCATGACCACAAATAATATAGATTTCTAAGGCAGGTTCACACACTATTAATAAAGCTAGTTATACAATATTCAAAAAATTTACCATTACTATGTTAAAAAATAATTAACCAATTAATCTACACAAAATTGACAAAGAACAAACTGCAAATGTCCAACACCATACACAGCGCCGGCCCGTGCACTCGATCAGGGTAGAGCGAGTTTGAGTTTCGGCGCCCTTGGGAAGAAGTTTCACTACGTAGCAAAATAAATCGCGAGCGTAGCGAGCGCGAAATTTTTTTCATAGTAATGCCGTAATTTGAAGATTAACGCAATACAGAACTTATGGATTTCATCATACAGAGTGCGAAAGGGACAAATAGTTGAACTACCCTAGTATAGTTACGTGTGGCTGAACGTGTATATCATGTACCTACATAAAATAACAAACAAAACAACAGTATAGTGGACAAGTCTGGAAAGCAGATTCGGAACTTGTCCTAACTAAAAGAGAAAATAATTATAAATAGTAAGCGCGAGCGAAGCGAGCGCGATTTTTTTTCCTATTGACTCGATTAATTAAGACAACCCGTCAGCGGGAAATCCGCGAACTTTCAAGCTTTTATCGTCTGCAGAGCTGCGGTCTTTGACATATTTTGGGGTATTTTGACTTCACAGGGCGTCTATGTTCCCCACTTTTAGGTCTTATATTTCGCCATCACTTTTATTTTTATAATACTAAGAGTTAATTTATAGATTAACTGCGGACTCGATCGTCACCGTCGGGATGCCCATTTCGGTATTTTGTCACTAAGTGATCTGAGTGCTTTGAAATTCGCTCACCATCTGCTGTGACTCACAAAATTGCGCCTCTCTGAGACGTTTTGCGCCTTTGGCTTTATGAGAAACTCCGCTTTGGACTATCGGGTAGACTCAATTTTTTGCATTTGGATAGCGACGTAACTTTGCCGTTCGCCGCACAACAACGTGGTTCGTCAAGGGCTAGAATCCTCCTTTTACGGCGCCCTAGCAACAGCGCCCTTATGAAGGGCAATGTGGTGCAACTTTCCACTTAATCTGAATTACAAATCTAGATTTCATTTCCGACTCCTCTCGCCATTTTGTGATATGTGCGCGCCCACGCAACGTATAATTTTTTGTATGCTTTTTTCCACATTCTCGATTTTGGCGCCCCCTTACCATGTGGCGCCCGCTCCACTCGCTCTACCCTTAATCCGGCCCTGGCTAGAATCCTCCTTTTACGGCGCCCTAGCAACAGCGCCCTTATGAATGTTGGTATATGTTGGCAATGTGGTGCAACTTTCCACTTAATCTGAATTAAAAATCTAGATTTTCAATAGGTGGGGTAATTTTCGACTTCTCTCGCCATTTTGTGATATGTGCGCGCCCACGCAACGTATAATTTTTTGTATGAATTTTTCCACATTCTCGATTTTGGCGCCCCCCTTACCATGCGGCGCCTAGAGCGGCCGCTCCACTCGCTCTACCCTTAATCCGGCCCTGACCATACAACACAAATGCCTCACAGCCTTAGCCTTCGTCATGCCTGTTCCATTATCAGATGTACTACTGGATCCCAAGCCGGTGGTAAAGTAATGAAAATGAAAATGAAATGAAATGAAATGAAATGAAAATGAAAATGAAAATGAAAATGAAATATTTATTTTTCAAGTAGGCATATTACAATGCGCATATGAGCGTCAAGTAAAGCCATCTTCCCTATTAAAGTTTGGATATTTCTTGATCTCAATGGCCTCTCGCAACATTCTGGGTATATATCGCTTCTCCTTAGCAAGAACCAGAGGCTTGTAAAACTTTATAGCATGATTGACTTTATCCATGACATGTTCAGAGACCAATTCATTATACGCGATTTAATCCGTTTCCATAGTTTTATTTCATGAATAACTATCGCGGTAACCAAAGACAATATTATTATAAGGAAGCTTATACATATAAAAATTACAGAGTGTTGTTGCCTTAGTTGTTACTTAATCAAGTTTTTAATAATTTGACACTAAACTATAGGTAGTTTAGTGTCAAATTATTAGCATTCATATAAAATAAATGGCCAATGATTGGTTGATTACTACAGAAATTGTTTTGAATTATTACAATAGTCTTGTACTTTATAAAATCAGGAATGTAACCTGAGTTTTGTTCTTATTCCAGTTCATCACAGACGTAATGAAGCCCATGAAGATCGAGGAGATCATGGACCAGGAGGTACAGAACCTGTCAGGAGGTGAATTGCAGAGAGTGGCGCTGGTGCTATGTTTGGGCAAGCCTGCTGACGTCTACCTCATTGACGAACCCTCTGCATACCTTGACTCTGAACAGCGTTTGGTTGCAGCTAAAGTTATTAAACGGTAAGCAGTTATTTTGTTTAGTATTTTTGTTTACAATCTAATTAATTGTTGTTGGCTAAAATAATAACATTGTAATTGCACTAGACTTAACACAGCTCTTTTCACTCAGAAATTATTAAGAACTTAACAATAAAGTAATAATAGTATTTATTGTAACACATTGAACTGAAACATCTTTTGATAAAAGAATTTCAGCCTTGATATTCACATTGGAAAACCTAATGACAACATTTCCGAGCCCATAGACAGAGGCTTAGATCAAATAGTATGAAGATATTGAGGATAATACTTCTAATAAAGTCCCTTTGATCATCAAATTTCACATACTTTGTTTTTTTTTTTGACAATACAAATACAAATATTCTTTATTGTTCACCAATGTAACAAGATTACATCACATACAACAATATTCAATACAATATTCAAGACAATATTCTTTCTTTATAGGAAATATTGAGTCTTTATAAAATTTGTACATAATTATTTGAATTTTCTTAGGAACAAAGTGAATGTTGTGCCAATATAACATAACTCTGACAATCCGCAGGTTCATCCTCCACGCGAAGCGGACAGGGTTCGTGGTGGAGCACGACTTCATCATGGCGACATACCTGGCGGACCGCGTGATCGTGTTCGAGGGCACGCCGTCCTCGGACGCCACGGCGCACGCGCCGCAGTCGCTGCTCAACGGCATGAACAAGTTCCTCGAGCTGCTCGGCATCACCTTCCGGAGGGACCCTAACAACTTCAGGCCTAGGATCAATAAACATTCTTCTGTCAAGGTCAGTTGATCACGCCCAGCTAAGGCCTATGTTCATTACTATCAGAATTCCGTTACAATCTTAAGTAATTGGGAATAGGGGGTTTGTTTTCTTTCTACATTCATTCTAATTTACAAGAAGCATCCGACTGAATCAACATTATGATACAAGTGTGGAAAAGAGGAAGTCCGAAACCAGTAGCGACACGAGTTACGTTTTGAAGTTTTGACATATTAGGCACAAAAAGTACCATTTCCCGCACTAGTGCCACAAACTGAAATTCTGAATCCTCCAAATCTAAAACATATTCAATTTGTGTGTTGGAAATTAGAATAAGTATGATTTTTCATTTCGAAGCACCTACTCTTTCTGATTATGTTTTTTATTTCCGCTACCCAAAGGTTGTCTGGTAGAGATCGCTCTTTAGCGATAAGACCACCTGTTGTCTGCCTCTATTTATAATCATTTGTTTTGTCTCCGCTGTATCTTTTTTCTGTATCTCTTGCTGAGGTGTGCCAATAAAGAGTATTCTATCTATCTATCTATCTAACATAAGTCCTAAAAAAGTGCCAAGATTTAACAAAGATGGTCGTTATAAACCTGAAATATAACTACACTACTTTGGCTCACAATGTCTCTGAACTGAACTTATAGTAGACATTTTTCCCGATTTCTTATTTGTTTTGAGAAAAATTATGAAACTGTTCTTTTATAATTTCAATCTATATTGATAACACCACCGAAGTCACCTACAGGTGTGTCAATTACAAAACTATTATTTTTGATCTGAATTTGTCTGCATTTTTTGGCAACTGCAGTATTCCCGTCGTAATCGAGAGATAGACATCTCTATAAATAAATTGACTTTGTGCAGTCAAGTCAACATAAAGAGAACGTTATAATGGACATCACAAAATATTTAGGCAGATTTCTGTCAGATATCGATAAAACTTCGTACACAATATTGATATATAGAGTTACCAAAAATAACGGAATTAAAAAAATGATTATCAGGTCAGAGTCGCAAAACTTTATAAGTTTTCTTGCCACCATTTATTAAAATCTAACAAAAAGAACAAAAATCTAACAGAAAGAAGCAGTTGAAGTCGGATGCGCAGAATATAAAATTTGTAGATAGATATGGGATTTTTGACTACTTATTTTATGCATAGGTATTACTTTTGTTCCAGGATATAGAACAAAAGCGGGCAGGCCAATACTTCTTCCTGGAGGACTAGAGCGCGTAACCACCACGATATTTATGTATTTCGCCGGAACTGTATCTGTCACAACCGTGATGGCCCGCCATCCGTGTATTTCCATTATATGACTGTAATAAAAATCAGTTTTATACAACCACCTTTGTAATTATTATTCATTTCTTGTACCTATTTTTATACTGCAGAAAATAACAACAGAAGATGAAGTTTCCCAGCAGTCAGAAATAATGGTTTCTGTGGTCATGCAATTTTCTGTCTGTGGGCGCTTTTACATACGGGGTTGTCACTTGTCGCTATACGCTCGTAGCGTGAAATTTGCACTAGCACATAATCCCTGTAAAAATTATCATGTTGTATTGTTTCCCAAAACATACACAGTCCTGTATTGTATATTAGCATATTTTTGTCCATTTACCGCATCTAGTACGTAGCCAATTTACATTGATAATTGGTATATCTCTGTGACATTTCAAAGTAAATAATATAAATGTAAGAAAAATGTTGCTTGTTTAATAATATCAGGCGTTAGGATGAAACTCCACAATGTTTCCATTTCCATGACACGAGTAGCAATAGCAACCAAAACTCCGATCACTGCTTATACCTTTTATAGGTACTTGAGTATCTACTTGGGTGGTAGGTACAACGCTATAAAGCACAGAACGTTCCTCAATAAAACATCTACCTATTATAGAATTGATGCTAACAACTTGTTAATGACATCGAACCAACATCAAGTTTATCGAGCGACGTCACCGGTGACTCACTCTTCTCCGAACGATGTGAATAAAATTGTGAATGGTCTAATTCAATCGCGAACCTTGACCGGAACTTTGGGGAGAGAAACCTGTTCTATACTGATAGGGAGTATCAATAAACATGCCTCATACGCAAGAATTAGTTTAGGTAGTTTTAAAGACGTTGAAAACAGAATTCGTCGAGAAATATTTACCTACGCTCGCCCGGTTTCATCTTAGGTATTTTGGCTAGAATGAAATGAGGGACAGGTATAAATACAGTTTCGGTATTCTTAAAATTATTTTAAAACTTTTAAGTAGGTACATAAGTACCTTCCTCTTTATTTATCACTTCAGGAGGATATAAACTATTAGGTACTCTACGTGCGTTCTGGGTTTTTTGATTGCAATTACCTCCTACATTCAGAGTGACTAATGTCGGTATACCAATTTTGCCTAATTCAATATTTCCCGATGTCTTTTCCCTGTAAAGTGTAAAAAAAAGTAATAAGTGACGAAAATTGCTTCCCAAATGGATATTACCTACCTACGTCAATATCACTGTATTAGCCTATAAGTATGGATAGTTTTTAACCCTTTCATTAGAATCGTTACATAATGCCAATAAAATTCTGAACAGGCAAAGTATATGCAGTTCAACTCCATGTGGAATGCATTTTGTCTTTTATGGCTCACACATATAGCTACTTATGTACAAGATACTATGACGATGAAACCTGTCACAGGTCTGTGCCATGACCTAGTCATGGTTCATACTAGTCATTCAGAACATTATGATTCAACTCAAGCGGATGGTAGTGAGTAATCTTGTCAATTTGTCTAAATGAGACACAGATAGGCTACGTCAGAGTTCATTTAATGATAATGACATTATGCTATGATTAACCATGTCTAAACACAATTTGCGGAAATAATAAGTACCTATGTACAAGCATAACGAAATGCTAAAAAAGCACGAGTAACTCAGCAGCTGAAATCATCGCGACTACTTTGTGGTTAGAAAACGCAAATGAATATAAGTATTAATCACTACGCTCGAATTTCTTTCTTGACCTCTTTCTCCTCTCACATCAAAAATATACTTTTCACCACACCAACAGGTAAAGGCTTACTTTGCTATTCGAAAACAGATAGCTAAATTGCATTTTATCCACAAGAGTGCAAAGTACATAATTTCATACAAATTTTAACTTGATGTGTTGAGCTTTCTGGTAGAATTTACCTATAAATGATGATTTTGAATCATAAAATATAGGATAGATTGATGGATTTGATTTAGTTTGATGTTTCATAGTCAGTATTTTGTTCGTGTTGGTGTGGTTCGAGAATAGAATCCTGAACTTGCGAGTTTTTTAACACACGAGAAGTAAAATACATTTGCACCCGAGTGTAACACAAAACTTTTCCCCTCACTATAGCGAGGAATCTCTAACGCAAAAAAATGCGTTTATCACTGCTTCCAGTAGTTCCACAGGTGGTAAATCGTCTTTATTACTAGATTCACCTACTTTTATCAATTTTAAAGCAGTTAATTTGACTTTATTCAAGGTCAAATTACTTTACCCACTACCCACTTTAATATATTTTTCCCCTCACTAGCTCGGAAACACGTGTTTTGTCCTTTAATACCAGCGGGTAAAAACGCATTTTATCCACTAAGTTATAAAGATGATTTACCACCTGCGGAACTACTGGAAGCAGTGATAAACGCAATTTTTGCGTTGTAGTTTCCTCGCTATAGTGAGGGGAAAAGTTTTGTGTTACACACGGGTGCAAATGTATTTTACTTCTCGTGTGTTAAAAAACTCGCAAGTTCAGGATTCTATTCTCGAACCACTCGCTTCGCTCGTGGTTCAACTATAGAATCCTTTCACTTGCTCGTCTTTCAATTCCACACTCGGCGTTAAAATACAACTTTGCCCCCTTGTATAACAAATAACTATTGCTGTCTTGTTACACGAATAGAAAACCTTCTATGGGAGAGACAGGGGAGTGTAAGCACAACTAATTAGGCATTGGAGTCATGGGAGAGACTAAGTACCTACTGTACCACTGGGACCACTGGGACTGAGGTAATGGTAATTACCTACATACTTACAACAGTCACAACAACAGTTTGTTACACTGTAAGGATACTATGAGCGGAATGAGAGTAAACATGGGATACCTACAAACACTAACAATGGCACAGTTTTTACAACAGCTTTACTAGGACGCTATGAGTTGAATGGGAGTGAGTATGAGTATGGGCGCGGAGCTCGGAGGGAGCCTGCTGGGTGACCGCTGACCGCATCTTGTATTCTGCCGCCGAAGCCGCCGCCGCCGGCGCGGTGCGATGACATCACCGCTGCAGACGAGATT
The DNA here is from genome assembly GCF_023078275.1 of Leguminivora glycinivorella. Taxonomy (NCBI): domain Eukaryota; kingdom Metazoa; phylum Arthropoda; class Insecta; order Lepidoptera; family Tortricidae; genus Leguminivora; species Leguminivora glycinivorella. The sequence goes on from NC_062971.1 coordinate 8,236,985, forward strand.
ACGTGGACCAGAGGTCGACACAACGCGGTTGTCATATTAAATATACCTACCTTGGTCCTTGACGTTGAGTTTCGCGGTTGCCTATTTAAACTAGATGTCTTTCAGAAATGGATGTACCTACTTACTTTCATTTGTTCATTATTATTCTGAGATGTTACGTTACGATAGCTGGTGGGTGAATTTTGTTAGATTAGTTTTCAGTTGGCAATTTAATTAGATACTACTGCGGGAATGCGGTTGCGGTTGTCATGTTAAGTCTTATATAAAAGATTGATTTAGATAAGTATCATATTAAATTCCGCTTTTCATTAAACTGCTTCATTCAAAAGTTATATATTATTGTAGTAAGATTAGATTGTACAAATCCTTGAATAAACACCTTCCATACATCTCAATTTCCAATTGGAGTTTTTCCAATAAGCAAGCTTTATAAGTTGGACCAACAGTTGCCGACCCCGTGCCGGTTCAGCGAGCGAGAGAGCAACAAACACGTTGATACGAGAGCCGCCGACCTCCGCGACTCATTCGTGTTTATTTCGGAGCCGCGTGTCCGTGGATTGGGTGTGTCGCTCTACTGAAAAACAAGTGGGTATCATAACCAAACATTTCCAAATATTTTCAAAACATTTGCTGTTAAAGTGACTTTAGTACAGTGCTCGAAGGATTGTAGAACATTTTTTTTATATAATTTTGCTGAAAATAAGTTTTCGCAAAGTAATAAAATTCCGTGCCGGCCGGTTGTTTGCTAATCGCTAAAAGCCGGGGTGTGTGCACCTCATACTAATGGAAACTTATTTTTAGCGCTAACGGGAAAAATGTGTATTCATAAGTGGATTTTATTTTCTAGGAAACAATCAACATGAGTGGACAACAGTACTACCCGTACAAGGTGAGTTTCCAACCCACATTATAGCTATACAAGCGGATTCGTAAAGTCCTATTGATTCTCGCTGAGATGACATCATCTTTTGGCAAGGTTGAAAATAAACAACTTGGGGCGGTAAAATGTGTATAGATACACTGATAATGTTTTCAGGTAGGTATTAGGTATGGAGTTAATTATTTCACGTTGAATTAAGGCCTAATTAAAATGCAAGTTTTTTGTTTCACCAAAACTATATACCTGTATTTGTCTGAATAATAGGTAGTTAGGTACTGCGGAGAATGTAACATTCGAAAGTTATTTTCAAATATTCCGTGAGTCACGTACTTTAGGTACACTTCAATTCGGTTATCTATAAACCCTAAAAACGCAGTTATCAGGTCACCTTAAGTTAATTAACTTCGCATTTAACTAATGACTAGTTATACAGGTATTTAAGTCAAGTGATAGTTATATAGTTAAGTGTTAACTTATTAACCGATTTCAACTATGTCAACGACCACATTAACGATAGTAATCATTTTTTTACATTCAAATTGCTTAAACATTTTCGTGGAAATCCGCCACGCCCCACTCCACCCTGCCATAAAGTTTCACACCTACCTGTAACTACCTGACTGACCTACAAAGAAACTAGTACATACCTATATCGAATACCTACGCTATATGTCATTTAGATGGAGGCGCTATCCAGGACGTCAGTCTTCCGCGACCACGGCCAGTGCAACCTGGCCGAAACGTTGGGAAAAAGGTAAAAATAATGTTAATTAATCGCGTTCGACCTGTATGTGACTTTAAATCGAAACGTTGGGAAAAAAGGTAAAAATAATGTTAATTAATCGCGTTCGACCTGTATGTGACTTTAAATATGTGTACAAAGCGCGAGAACTTAAAGTGTTATATCATTAAACATCTTGATAAGGGATAGGGATAGGGATAGGAATAGGGATAGGGATAGCGATAGGGATAGCGATAGGGAAAGCGATAGGGATAGCGATAGGGGTAGCTATAGGGATAGCGATAGCGACAGCGATAGCGATAGGGATACGGATACGGATATGGGTTAGAGGGATACGGATAATTGGTCGGCGGTCTCTTACAATCAATGTGCTCTAAGACGATCGTTGTTTGCTTGCTTGAAGATTACGTTTGCGATAAGTATAAGCAAAATGTAAAAAATTGTAAGGGATAATAGAAAAAAGTACTTTTTACCCACCGATCATAGTGCCGAAATACGGGCTATGTGGGATGTTTATAAAGGTTTCCCCAGCGTATATAGAATTACCTACGCTGTGGTCGATGTGTAATATTTCTACAATCATTGCAAGCAAAAGTATTACGTGCAATCGAAATAATCGCAGATAAATATACCTACAGAGAAACCTACGGTCCCTACGGATCCAAATGAAAATCTTAATGAATACTTTTATTACGCGGGCGAAGCCGCGGGTAAAAGCTAGTATTAGATAAACAATTTACAGTTTCAAAGTTTTATGTGGGTAGTTCGAAATAATATTTGAATTGAATGCTTTTATTTGTTATAAATATCTTCTTAAGATGGGAAAATCTATTTTTTTTCCTGAATCCATACTAATATTATAAATCGTCGCTGCGCGTGCAAATTTCGCTATGTGTTTTTAACCTACTTTACAGGAGACACAAAAAACTGTTTATTTCGGAAATTATTGAACATAAACAAATCAATATTTTTATGGAATAAGTATTTTCACTTTTGCATACATTAAGAAATTACTTGAAAAAATATTTTAGTTATTATAAGGTTAAAAAAATATTTTTTCATAAATATGTTACATAGCGATTATAATTTGAGTCGTAAATAACCGGTATGTGTCTTACAATCACATAACTAGATTTTATTCTTAAGGAACAAAATACAATTTGTGCACTTTATCATCACATAGTTATTTAATCATATGATTTGAATTAACTATGTTGTTGTGTATTTGTAATTTATCAATTCATTTTCGAATTAATTATTTCAGAAAAACCACGAATTAGAACTATACGCTTAAATTGTGTATTAACTATTAACTAACCATAATAAACTCGATTAAATTAATATATTACTACTAATATATTACAACTATAACCGGGGATGGTCAAAGGGGTCCCGTGATTTACGCAAAACAACTAGGAGAAGGACACTTACATGTAGTTGTAAGGTCGCGACCTTACATCTTTCTTCAAAGGCAAACGGATTCGGACTGAAATAATATGGCGCACGCGAGGTGTGTGAATGATTGGTTGAGTGAATGTGATGAATGGTGAGTGTATGAATGTTAAGGCGTTCACAGACGTGTGTATGAGGGTGTGTCTACACGTCTGGGTAGGGAGTTAAGGCTGTGCTACAGGCTCCCCTTCGGGCCATGGGGACGTCCTCGCCCATGGGCCGACACACAGGTTGCTTCTTGCGTGGTCTGCCTCTCTTCTTCTCACCAGCTGCAGGTGGAGTAGTAGTAGGGGTAGTAGGTGTTCGCTTGGGCGGTCTACCTCTCTTCTTTTGTGGCATGATGGGTTCTGCAGGTTCATCACCACTCTTCTGATGGTATGTAGTCAAGTCTGACACATGATATTTACCAACAGTTTCGCCATTGTTTGCTAATATATAAGTAGTCGGGCTGACTATCTTAGAAATAATGTATGGTCCGTCACGTCGGGGCGCAAATTTGCTAGTTATGCCCTTTGTTTGGTTACTTAAGACGTGTGTTTTCAAAAGGACCTTGTCCCCTATGTTATAGTTTTCATGGGGTCTACGCTTTTGATCTGCGTAAGTCTTCCTGCGTTCCTGTTGTTGTAGATTATGTTCTTGAGCTTTGATGAGATCATCGCTGAGCTTCAACAGGTAGGGTGTTATCTGAGGTATAAAGTTCTCTGACTGGATAACAGCTCGCAGGTCATGTCTGTTCTCTACCGGTGATCGCATCTCTCTCCCGAAGGCGAGGTAAGCAGGCGACTTCGCGGTGCTCTGAGTAACGGCGCTATTCATGGCGAAGCGTACAGCAGGTAGTGCGCTAGGCCAGTTAGTGTGGTTCCCTTCAACTATGATAGCCAGTTGACTTTTCAAATCCCTATTTTTCCTCTCGACCGGATTCGCTTCTGGGTGGTATAGAGGTATCAAGTTCTGCTCTATTCCTAGGGTGTGCATGACTTTCTGCATGACTTGTGACACAAACTGTACACCATTGTCTGATATTACTCTCCTGGGAAAACCATATCTGAGGAAAATTTCTTCAACCAGGGTTTTGGCGCAAGCTTCTGCAGTTGCTATAGTTAATGGGAAGAGTTCTACCCATTTAGTTGCAGTATCCTCTATAATAAAAATCCATCGTTCGTCCTTACTTCCAGTAGGCAAAGGTCCAAATAGGTCTATTGCTAGTACCTCAAATCTCTGAGCTGGTACAGGTGTCTGTAGTAACCCTGCAGGCTTCAAGTTGGATGGTTTGTAGCGCTGACATTCGTTACAGTCTCTAATGTATTCACTTATATATCTCTTCATACCAGGGAAATAATATCTTTGACTCACTCGCTGATATGTTCTTTCAACTCCGTTATGTCCGGCTGTAGGAGCATCATGTAATTCCTTCAAAATCTCCTTTCTCATGGACTGTGGTATGACAAGTTGAGGATCTTCGCTCTCAACGTCAGGGTTAAAGTGATACAACACTCCCTGTGACATATAATAACCTTTTTCAGTCCAGTGTGTAGCAGCTTCTATGTTGTTGTTTTCGAAATCTTTAGCAATCTTCCAAATTTCTGGGTCTTCCGCTTGTGTGCTCCGTAGGTCGGTAGGTGACATGTGTGGTATATCTACTATAACACTGCATAAATTACAGGAATCCTTAGTAGTGTCATCACATACTGGTCTGCTCAAAGCGTCGGCAACAACATTCTTATTTCCGGGTTGATATTCGATTTTCAGGTTATAGGCCTGTATCTTCAGAGCCCATCGCGCAAGGCGTCCTGTAGGTGTCTTAAGAGTTAAAATCCATCTTAATGGTTGGTGGTCAGTGGCAAGGGTAACTTCAGAGCCTTCGATGTACCCACGGAACTTGTCAAGGGCCCAAATGGCTGCAAGAGCTTCGCGTTCTGTAGTCGAATAATTCCGTTCAGCGCTCGTGAGTAATCTGCTCGCATATTCCACTGGTCGTTCGTCATAGCCTTCTCCTTGGAGCAGCACAGCTCCTAAGGCGTATCCGCTCGCGTCAACTCTAAGTGTAAAAGGTAAGGTATAATCAACTTGCCGTAGTATTGGTGCGGATGTCAGGCGTTTCTTCAACTCTTGGAAAGCTTTGGCTTGATCTTCTCCCCAGATCCAGTTTTGGTTCTTCTTAAGTAACATTGTCAGTGGTCTTGCTATCTTCGCAAAGTCTGGTATAAATTTTCTGAACCAGGAGCAAGTCTGGATGAAAGTCTTCAGATGTTTATCATTCTGTGGCTCCTTCATCTCACTGATGGCTTTAGTTTTGTCGATATCAGGTTGAATCCCTTCTGCTGACAAAATGTGTCCGAGGTATTTCACTGATTCGCAGGCAAATGTACTCTTTTCTCTGTTCACTCGCAGCTTGAATAGTTTGAGTCTCTGGAAAACAGCTTCCAGGTCTTGGAGGTGCTTCTCAAAACTATCTGAGAGGATCAGGACGTCATCAAGATAAGCCAGTATTGTTACATTGGGAAGGTTGGACCGAAATCTATCCATCAGTCTTTGGAATGTAGCTCCAGAGTTTCTTAATCCCATAGGCATACGCTTAAAGCGGTACATTCCTAGTGGTGTCACAAAAGAGGTTATATCACGGTCTTCCATTGCGACTGGTACCTGCCAGTAACCGGCTCGTAAGTCTAAGGTTGATATGTATTTGAATTTACCAGTACTATGTAGTATGTCATCCACTCTCGGAAGTGGGTATCTATCAGGCTTGGTGACTTGGTTCAGTTTCCTATAGTCGATGCAGACTCTGATAGTGTTATCACGCTTGGGTACTAAAACCACGGGAGCGGACCATGGAGACTCACACTCCTCGATGACATCATCCTTCAGCATCTTCTCAAGTTCCACTCGCAGGGCCTCCTTCTTAGGCTCTGGTAATCTGTAAGGTGGTACAGAGATAGGTTTTACATTTTTGTTAATCAACTCAATATGATGGACAGCATAAGTGGTTGGCTCTCCCCCTAGATTGAAAGTATCCCGGTGATGGGTAAGGAGTGAAGACAATCTGTCCCGTTGTTCATTATTGAGTGAAGTACCTTCATTATCTCGAAGTGCCTGAGATGTCTCGGTTGGTTTACATGTAGCTATGGCTACAGGTTCGCGTTCATACTGCAGTTCATACTGGATATCAGGTTCACCATTGAAGCTCCAGGTATGGTTATCAAAATCAGTTTGTAATCCTGATTTGAAAATGAAGTCCATGCCTAACAAAGTTTCATTGTTGGTAGCTTCAGGGAAAATTATAAAATTCATAGGTATGGCTTTACCTTTTAACGTGACAATAGTGTTTACAGATAGTATATCTTCTATTTCGGAATGCCCTTTGGCATATCTAATATTCAAAGTGGAAGAGGTAAATGACTCACCGCAGTTCTTCATTAATTTGTACAAGGTTTCACCTGCAACACTCCTCTTCGCACCCGTGTCGACGACGGCACGACCCTCACGTCCGCAGACGGTAATGGGAAGAATAGGTCGCGGTTTGTCGACTTGTTCCCGTAGAAGTTCATCAGTTGATGTATCTGAAAGTGTGTTAATGTGTGTGTGTGTCTCGCGCGCGCACATATCGACAGGTGTAGGCTCCGTCGCAGCGCTTGGATCTTCGGTTGAGAATGCGCAGAATGCGGCATTCGTGCTGCTTCCTGCAGCTCCCGAATCTTGCTTGCATCGCGGGCAGTTGGCGCGAACCACGCCGGGTGATCCACATCCGTAACACGAAAACTTTTCACTTTTTGTATTGTCACTGTTGTCCGAAGGAGAAACTGGCGCGTCAGAACGTTTCGCGAGTAACCATTTGCAATTTTCTTTATTATGTCCGAATAACTTACAACTGATACGGCCTATTCTTGCATACGGCGCTGTGGTTTGGTGGCCTAGAACCAAACTCACCACAGCGAGGAATAAACTGCAGCGTTTCCAAAGGCTAGCAAGCATTGCTACCACGGGCTGCATGCGAACTACACCCTCAGAGGCCCTGGAGGTCCTTTTAGGACTACCGCCCCTGGACCTATTCATACAGCAAGAGGCGGCCTCCGCGGCGGTGAGGCTTAAATCACTCAACCTCTGGGGTGCATCGAACGGGGCTCACACCATGATCCTTAGGAACGCCATTGACTACCAACCACTAATGATGGCTCCTAATGACAGGGTACCCAAAGTATACGTCTTCAACAGAAAATACAACATACAACTTGTTGAGGAGGAAAACGATTGGTCGAGAATACACGAACTACGCATATACACCGACGGTTCTAAAACCAAGACAGGGTCGGGTGCGGGCGTGTATTCTCCCGAAATAAACACGCATATCTCAACAGCCTTAGGCGAATATAGCTCCATCTACCAATGTGAATGCTTCGCCATTATACAGGCTGCCAACGCAGTGGCTAAGCGACGTATCACAAACCAAGAGATACGCATCGTGTCTGACAGCGCTGCAGTACTGCGAGCCCTAGATAGTAAGACCATTCAGTCCGGGCTCATACTAGAGTGCCACCGAGCATTGGAGGTGATAGGGTCAAACAACCTAGTCACGCTACAATGGATAAAGGGGCACAGCGGCTCTCTAGGGAACGACGCAGCAGACGAGCTGGCCAGAAAAGGTTCGGACCGGAAAGCGACTGGGCCAATCCCGATGCTTCCCTTACCGTTTGGTCAACTCAGGTCATGGATGCGTCAAAAAACCAGAACACAACACGCTGAACAATGGGCAAACACCAGTACCTGTAGACATTCCCGGGAAGTAGTGCCACACCCGGATACGCGCTTAACAAAGCGCCTACTAACTCTGAATAGAGCATCGCTACGAATAATCGTAGGCAACATTACTGGACACTGCCCACTTAACAAACATTTACATGTTATAGGTAAGACCGACAGCCCTCTATGTCGAGGATGCCTGTCGGCCGAAGAAACGGTCGCCCACGTCATCCTGGAATGCGAGGGAGTGAACACACAACGGGCTCAAATCCTCAAAACGACGAGGTCACTCCGAGAAGCCTGTGGAGACACCAGGAGGATCCTGCGCTTCTGGGCGGAGTTAGGCTGGCTAGACCCCTAGCTGGCAAATACAGCACGCACAATGGCCTCTATCTTTGAGGCTAAGTGCGGAAACCGGAGCCCATAACCATAACCATAACCATAACCATAACTTACAATAATTGCAAAAACGACTTTGTTTGGATTTCGCGTCAAGGTTCGTATTGTTCTGCACTTTATTTTCACTGGTAGTGTTTTGTCGCGCACTGGATTTCGGTTTAAATTGTTTATTATCAGCAAACGTTGTTTTATTTTCAGAAAGCCGGTCGTTATTTCCAATATTTCGATTGACAGTTCGGACATTGACAGCGTTGACGTTCGATGCGTTCACGGAGGTCGTTCCGTTCTTCTCGTTCACTTCGGCTAGTGAGTCTTCGGCCGATCGAGTTTTTCGTAATAGATCGTTGAACGACTTTATGTCATCGCGGGGTACTCGTTTCCGTATCCGACGGTTTAATAAACCATAGACCATGTCAATTTGAAATTGTTCTTCGAGCGAATATGGCAGCTGAGCTATCAATGCACGAATTTTGCAAATGAAAATCTCTGTTTTCTCATCGCCTTGTTCTTCGCGAAATATCTCTCGAAGTATGAGGAAAGGGGCTTTTCGTTTGCCGAAAGCGTGTTGCAAGTCGGTAATGGCTTCGTCCCATGATTTGACATTTTTACGTACGCCATTCCACCATGTTGCAGCGAGTCCGGTGAACAAAAATGACAATCCGCGTAGTGCATTTTCATCAGAAATGTTTGCACAGTCTTTGTATGTTTGTATGCCGTCCAGGAAAACTTCTAACGCGTCTTCTACCGAATCTTCAGCTCCGCTAAAGCTGAGTTTGCAACCGGCGAAGTGTCTGTCGCGTTGATGCGATGATGTCGCTTGAGTTGCCGTCACTAACTTCTCGCATAATTCGTTATGCGATTGTTGCATTTGTTGCAACAATATTGTTAGGTATTCTTGCGGCATTGTTAAATTAAATGTTGACTCTGACGTCGAAGGCAAAATTTTTGTTTTCGAACTGGATTCCAAAATTGAATCGGCGGCGGCCATATCTTTTTTGGGTGGCATTTTGTAAAACGCGATTCCCGATAATTATTTCGCAACACGAATCCAAACGCTGGGCGCCACGTATAACCGGGGATGGTCAAAGGGGTCCCGTGATTTACGCAAAACAACTAGGAGAAGGACACTTACATGTAGTTGTAAGGTCGCGACCTTACATCTTTCTTCAAAGGCAAACGGATTCGGACTGAAATAATATGGCGCACGCGAGGTGTGTGAATGATTGGTTGAGTGAATGTGATGAATGGTGAGTGTATGAATGTTAAGGCGTTCACAGACGTGTGTATGAGGGTGTGTCTACACGTCTGGGTAGGGAGTTAAGGCTGTGCTACACAACTATAATAATATATTTATTCCATTATTTTTTATGAATGGTGGTTATTTCAGTTACAAAGTTGCTCAATGCGGTATTATGTAAACATTTATGTATTGAATAAGTTTTCATTATGCATGTTTAACTTGAAAAAACCGGATAATGCTAGTCTGGCTCGAACACCGAAGGTTACGTGTACATTTTACTATTTTTTTTTTCTCACAACTATATTAATAATCATGTACTGATGTAAGGTGTAATACGATTTATTTTCCAAATTTCATAGTTTAGGTCAACCGGAAGTACCCTATTAATTTTGATTTCCTTGAGAGTGTAGTATTTTTTTCAACTCAATTAACCTATGTTGTATTTACCTTCTTAAAAATGAGGCTTTTTTACAGCTTCAAGGAACGGTACAGTACAGTACACTTGAGTACCTATAGGGTTTTTCCGAAATAAAGAATATTGACAAATAGATAAACGGATTGACAAGAAAGTACACAATTGTATAAGGGTTCCATTTTTCCCTTTTGATCCGAAAAAGATAAAAAATCTTTGTCATTCAAAACTTTATGTGATTTCTCAAGTCAGCGTTTTTTCATTTATTAAACATTTCATTTTCATTAATTTATTTTAAAATGTTTCCAGAAAGGATAGATAGATCTTATCACACAAAATTTCATACAAAACGATCTCTTACCACTTCAAGGCAATGTATTCACTTAGCATAAATTTATCTTATTTCAAAATTTTGTAATATAAGTACGTTTACACACACTGAACCCTGTACGAAATTTGTCAGTATACTAAACACTAATAAATTTGTCAGTATACTAAACACTAATAAATTTCTGACAGTTAATCTTAAAAATCAATTTGAAATGATTTATTTTTAACAAATATTAAAAAATAACTATTCGATCAGAGTGAGTACTTTCAGACATAGTCTCAATAAAAAGGGAAACTACACTCTCTGTCTCATTTATAGAGGTTATACTTGACGACAAACCCACCTACCATACACCATTTAATCAAGTTTTAAGAGAGTAGGCTAGATTAAAACACACGATCTGGAAACATTCACGATTTCTACAAATAGTACAAAATTATCGCTATGTATGAGATTGTACAAATCGGGCACAAACATCTAACACATCTTTTTATACAATATTTCCGAAAATATAGCTATGTGTCATAATTCACATAGCAGGCGCAATTCCAAAACTGCTGTTATAAGAAGATAATGTAGTTATGTGATTTATTGCAGTTAGCGATTATAGGAAGAACATTCAATGTATGGGCATCACATATCTACTTTTGATAAAACCTGTAATACTGAAATGAGCTCGACGCTGTTTTTGGAGCATATGTATTTAGAAATAAGGTTTAAAATGGCATTGAAAACGAAAAATCGCTAAAAATCACATAGCGAATTTTGCACGCGCAGCGACGAAATGGGAAAGTGTGTGTGTCTGTTTGTTTGTCCGTCTTTCTGGGCAAAACGGAGCGACGAATTGACGTCATGTTTTAAGGAACGGATAGTGACATAGGCTACTTTTTGTCTTTTTCTAACGCGAGCGAAGCCGCGGGCAAATGCTAGTATAATAATCATATTTCAGACCAATACGTCCCACTGCCGGGCACTAAGTTATAGTTCCCACGCAAGCTCAATTGGGGACTTTACAATACACCCTTGATTTTTTTCGCGAATATGAATGCAGGTGTAAATTTACCTGAAATATATATTATTCCACAAATAAAATTACCATTCGGAATGGAATCATTGGTATCGTCTAATTAGTATTGAATTGGTGTTATGAAATGCGGCTCACGTGCATATAGGGCCTAAGTGGGTTTACCTTGGTGTGCAAAGAATGGCTGGCGCATTGTAAGTAAGCAAACTGTGCATAATTGAAACTCAAGCGCCGTATGACTAACTGAAATGACTTATGGTGAATGATCTCATCGCCTTATAAAAGTTATAATTTACATACTTATGTATGACGGTAGCTATATGTTTTATATTATATTTTGTAAATGTGAATTAAAATTGAAAGCTAAGCAAATCTATTTTCTTCACTCAAAGATTCACGACTGTTTGCCACATAAATAACAATATTGGTATTAGTAAGTAGGTATGTGTTATTGTCAAGCCCACAGTCAAGCCTGTAAGTTGTTGGCGACATTATGTCTCGCTGAAGTCGGCAGCTGGAGTTGCGCAATGCGAGGGTTAGGAAGGAATGTTCCGCAATACCCACACAGTACACAATCCAGCAGTAGGCTTTTGATAAACAATGAGGTAAACAAACAACTCAATTAGTTTCTTGATAACTCGGGTTAAAGGTACACTTGTGATTTGTGTCAAATTTTACCGAGGCTTGAATATTTATGTTAGAAGTTTATAAAAAGTGCCTCCTTCTAAACTCCGAAAATCGTTTCAAAAGTTCATAACACGTTCCCGGCGGTTCCCGGCTTGAAGACATATCTACGAAGTATGGTTAACTAATTAATAGTGCGTTTTCACATTATCCGATCCGACAGTCGGGTTCTTGGTAGCAAAGTTAAAGCAACAAATGTGATAAACTCTCTTATTGGTTCGAAATCAATGGTCGTCATATTTGGTTTAATTTTTAGACAGATCGCTAACAGCCCACTGACATCAGTGTTAAAGTAACTTATATCCAAGGACCACACAACTAACCACTTGTATTGATTGCAGTGCACCCCCACGGTGTACCCCGCGGAGCCCTTCGACCCGGCGGCGGACGCCGAGACCCTCCGCAAGGCCATGAAAGGCCTGGGCACCGACGAGAAGGCCATCATCGACGTGCTGTGCCGCCGCGGCATCGTGCAGCGGCTCGAGATCGCCGAGACCTTCAAGACCAGCTACGGCAAGGTAAGACCGCTCAACAACCAAGAGTGTGACACAGCGACAGACCCTGCGGACGCCGAGACCCACCGCTTGGCCATGAAGGGTCTGGCCCTGGCCACTGACTATAGTTACGCCAAGGTAAGACCGGTCAACAACCAGCCAAGGGTCTGCCTTAAGCGCTCCCATGAACCACGGTTGATTCTAAAGAGGATCATCACGTAGTACATACCAACCCACCAACTTACTATTAAGTACTAGATACTAGTCTTACTACCCAAATAACTTACCACAAAGATCAATTTAAACATAGCCCGAAGGAATGACTTGGAATTCACAACGTAGGCGGTACAAGAACACTTTCTTCTGTAAGCTCGTAATATAGACACTTTTATCGTAAAGGAAGATTTATTTTGCTAAACTACTTTTTAGTCAGGTCAGGTTTATCCTTGATTGTTATGATGATGTCATTCGGCATAAACAAATTTAAAATAATAAATGCTAGTCAAATCCGGTATAGATAAAAACATATTTGGATGAAGATACAGGTCCAGTTTTAATGCTTAGGTATTCGTTATTTAGTTCAAGTTTCTTCATCGTTTGTGAAAGTCTAGACGATGGAAAATAAATCGTATTCACTAATCTCTCACCACGTGGTTTATCATTACCTATTATGGAAACATGTTTGACTATTTTGGCATTTGCAAATAACACATAAAACTTGTTTGCACGAACCTATGTATCTGTAATATTTTATGATGTACAAGCCGTAGTTTTCCTTCATAGTTAAAAGCCAGCTTTCGTTAAATATTGGTTAATTAAAAACTCCGTCCCTGAAATGAACACACAATGAAATAGTACGTCCACGTACAGGTCAATGCTAAGGTAGGTATATGTAAGTAAATACTATTAATCAGAGTTTATTAATCAGCATTGTTTTCCCAAGCATTTACCTCAGACTCCTTAGAGTTACAAAATTAAATTAACTGACAAATATTTTGTTTATACCTTAATACGATAAAAAATAACAGGAAAATTAAAAACTATATTACATTAAACTATAAGTATGATTTATATTACTCATATAAGGAGAATTCATACTCAAGGTATTTTGTACAGTAACACCGGAACCATTAAAGCGACCAAGACCAACTTTTTAAATATAAGAAACATGGACAAAAAGCCAGATAACATCATCAGCTGTAGGTAGCCTTGACAATCGTAGCCCGAGTGATTCACACGCCGAAATCATTCCAACGAGGGCCTTGTGGAGCAGGCGGGAGGCAACCAATGTGACTCAGATAATCGATTCGCAAGAACAATAGTAGCCTATTCGTGATTCTAATTTAATTCTGATATCAGGTTAAACTACTAGGTACCTAATTAGAGATAGAGATATTTATTTGCTTCCTAGTACACATAAAATTTACATTAAAATGGCAATATGGACCCTAGTAGGGTATTGCAAAATCAGTTACAAACTTAAAACTAGGCTAGTTTAATCTATATAGTACCTAATTTACATTAAAATGGCAACATGGACCCTAGTAGGGTATTGCAAAATAAGTTACAAACTTAAAACTAGTCTAGTTTAATCGATACAGTACCTATGTAACAACTAATTAACTAAAAATGTTAATATAATTATGTAGGTAGGTACTAAGTATTAACTTTGTAACCATTTGTTAATGTTATTATTATGGGTGGGTTTGGGTTTAATTAACTGTTGCGTGTTAACTTTAACCTCGCTTATTTGATTTGACTCGTCGGTCGCTGTTTTAATCTAATACGTTACGCATACAGTTATTTTTAAAACAGGAATGAAAATGTGTGGCCTTTTTAACCATTCCCCGTATAACATTTCATTCTTATTATGATTATTACAGTTTATTTACTTTATTTCAAAGAACTTGTCTAGGTGTAGTCTTATTTAAACATTCAGTACTGTGATTCAGTAGGTATTTATGCGGAGAATACAACTTTCACGTATCTTTTATGCGCTTAACTAGACGCCCAAACTACTCGTTATCATTTACAATACAGCCACGGTGATATCATTTGTTTACATTACACTATCACCGCGACCTTCAAGTGTCAGCCGCATTCACATTAAATTACCTACAGGTAAAGAATTAACTGAAAATGTCGATAATTATAGAGTGCAAATTCCTTTAGAAAAAAGTTATTGTTGTAAATTAAAACTTCAAAGAAAAACCACATCTGAAGATTTATCGCAGCAGTTAAATGTAAATATATATTTAGAGTTACTTCTTAATAAATAGATCCATTACTTAATTGCAGAAAGTCACTCGTACCTATACATTGCATTTTCATTCAATTTAGTCTGCCATATTGTACAATTTGAATGGAGTGGTTTCACAAATAACATGTATGAAAACAATAAGAGTTTTGAATGATTCACGGTTATTTTCATTAGACTTATATTGACCGGGATATAGACCGTGATTACCTTTTAAATATCAGGAGCTCGACAAAAATCAAAAAGGTAATCACGGTCTATATCCCGGTCAATATAAGTCTAATGTATGAAAACAGTCGTTATCTCGAGTTGATGGTAAACTAGACGTTCGAGATATGCTTATAAATAGAAATTATTTCGCGGTACTGGAGTGCTGCTGATTAAGAATATATTTTCCTTATTGGCACTTGGTCTTATTTTCAGGAATCATTGTTGAATTCCTTAGGAACAAAATCATATTAATTTTTTTCTAATATTAAGTATTTAAATTTGGTGGAGAAACGATGTCTTTATATAGATAAATTATTCAACGTATTCCGTATCTTGAGATAATCGAGTCATTTACGGATGTTTAATTAACGTTGACAGGAGAATGTTAAAACTAAACGAACCCCGCCCGAGTCAAAAATAGCGCTCGCTCAATATTCTAGCAAGGAAACAATGTTTACTACAACTGTGCAAGAGGAAAACTTTACTCTAAAATAAAATTAAGGAAAGGCAGAGTTTCACGTTAACATTTAACCTGTTATAAAATTTCTAAGAAGTGAGGCTATAAACCTAAATATTTTCCTACGAAGCAGACGCCCGTAGGTATATAATAAATACAAACCGATATAATTTAGCTTATTTCATTTAAGCCGGAAAACTAAGAAAACTACAGGCACAGTATAATAAAGAGTACTATCGTACAGTATGGCCACTACCGCTCCCCGCTGAAAGTGCCGCCCACCCCCTCTCGGTTACCTCACAGTTACCGCATGTCAAAAACGCGAACAGTCAACCTGTCATATCTCACTCACACAAGCATGGTACGCGTTCACCTACACGAGCTTAGAATGTGTGCTAGGAACGCGCCTCTTTCATATATTTGATCGCCGGTGACCGAGATGTGCTACAGGTTTCCTCACATAGGACACGAACAAAATTACCTAATCATAAGTATTACAACGCCAGGAGATGCAAAATCATTAACGTTGAGGTATTGTGTCTGCCTCCCATTCGAGACTAACTGGATAGGTTTATAAAAATTGAATGTCCAACCATTTTATAGGTGTCTGATCATACAAAGTTAAGCCCCATTGTAACGTTTTAAATTCCTATATTTTTGTAGGACTTGATCAGCGAACTGAAGAGTGAGCTGAGCGGCAACCTCGAGAACGTGATCATCGCGCTGATGACCCCCCTCCCCCACTTCTACGCCAAGGAGCTGCACGACGCCGTAGCGGGAATCGGAACTGATGAGGAGGCCATCATCGAGATCCTCTGCACACTCTCCAATTATGGCATTAGGACCATCTCCGCGTTCTACGAACAACGTAAGTTGGGATAGTTACACGTAACGTAGTGTGCGCAGATAACTTCTCTTCACCGCAACTATACCAAGAAGGACTAAGAGACACATATTCCAATAAGACAATAGTCGCTTTTGATGGGCAGCGTCAGTTGGGTACTTTCACGATGCCGCAAAGTAAACCTTGCCTAATCACTAATTGCCTTATTTAGTAGGCATTCCTTATTCAGTTATGCACCCTTGTAACTATGCAGGCATAGACAAAAATAAACACCTAGTCACAGCATTGTATTATCATACATTATCATGATTCTACGCATTACCTAAGTACTCATAACTGCATGCGGATGACTTAGATATTGTTTTAACACGAACATTTCTTCCAGTGTACGGCAAGAGCCTAGAGTCAGACCTGAAGGGCGACACCTCCGGGCACTTCAAGCGGTTGTGCGTGTCTCTGTGCATGGCCAACCGCGACGAGAACCAAGGCGTGGACGAGGGCGCGGCCCGGGCTGACGCCGAGGCGCTCGCCAACGCTGGCGAGGGTCAGTGGGGAACTGATGAGTCGGTCTTCAACTCCATCCTCATCACCCGGTCCTACCAGCAACTGAGACAGGTCAGTTACAATCATTCTTTTGTCATTCAGCAAAACAGAGACGATTGATCTTACGGGCATTTTCAGAATTTTGGGTCCCCCCCAATTAGAGTAAGTCGTTAACAAAAATTAACTCGCTGTCAGTTTTGTGACGACAAATTAAGAATAAAGTATGTCTAAAAATTTACTTTTTTCACATTCTAAATGTAGATTATCGTTTAAAGTTTATGTAACTAACACAAAAACAATATTTTTACTAAAATTTCTTGCTTAATTATCGTCACACTGACAGCGAGTTAATTTGTTAACAACTTACGCTAATTGGGGGGTCCCAAATTCTGAAAATGCCCTTACGTGTGTTAAGAGCTCCGTATCAGGGAATCCATCCAGTGCGTCATCCGCATTTATGACTTCTGTCTATTTTGCGTGATGGCAATCACTCAAAATGTTACGATATACGAGGAATTTGGGGTCATAATCATAAAACCATTGATGATTCTAGTGTTGGCATGATGTCAAAGGGGATCGTTTGTACGTTACTCAAGCGGTCAATATTTTACTGTAGGTAATTAGACATTGCATGTTCTCTAGTTAATGTTATCATCCTTTATTTAATCTTTTCATCTTTCTCCACTTTATCCGACATTCAGGATTATCTTCATTATCATAGTTCATGGATGGCGGGCCGCGCCAGCAGAGCGTGTCCATAGTAAACGCGATACTACTATTTTACGTCAATTACTATTCTATTTTCATCCCATTTCATAAATAATTATCGGCCCATCGCGGTTTTGTGTCGAGGTCGATTGAGCCGATATCTGCAATTAGCGATGGTGTTATAGCGTTAAAATTTTAATAAAATATTGGCATTTTACAGTACGTAGGTTGTTATGAGATCCTAAAGGATGTCTATTAAATTCTGTGAACCAAGAAGTATCTGCAAACATAGTAGTGTAAATCTATAGTGTTCTGCAAATATTATAGCGATTATATTGATATATTTAACTAGTTTGAAATGGATAAGAAAATTATGTACCTGATCTAATTGCGACCCTTGTGTGGATCGCTCGTTCTACAAAATGTTATTGATTCATAAAGATAGTCAAGGTAAGCTTTACAGCTTATGGCTACGGGCTCGAGACACC
The DNA here is from genome assembly GCF_023078275.1 of Leguminivora glycinivorella. Classification (NCBI taxonomy): domain Eukaryota; kingdom Metazoa; phylum Arthropoda; class Insecta; order Lepidoptera; family Tortricidae; genus Leguminivora; species Leguminivora glycinivorella. Next base: position 8,254,884 of record NC_062971.1, read on the forward strand.
TCATTTACCCTATAAAAGTAGACATTTCTCGTAAATAGGGTAACGTCTAGACCGCTATTTCTTAGGCCATTAGGTACCTACCTTTAGTAACTATCTATCTAAGTTAAAACCGGCGTAGATTGCCTAGTTACCTAATACTCATGGGTAGGTACCCCAATATTTGTAAGTAGGTGATAAGCAGATAATATAATATGAAGTAACTTTGAAAGCAATGTAGGTGCAATTTTTTTTTTCAATTGCAATGTTGGATTGAAGAATTGAGAAGGTTAAGAATATTTAACAGTAGATAATATGAACCTTAATTCATCAATAGCAAGTGTTTTAATTTAAAGCTATTAGTTCGATATGCACTCATCCGTCCGCATACCTATAATTCTGAATCACTTTTTAATAGTCATACATTATGGAACGACTCTCAATTGAAAGCCCAGACTGCAACATCAATTATGATAATTTATGTATTTATTTTACATATGTAGGTAGACTAGATATGTACTTATACGTGCATACGATGTGCTTATTCATACATTTTCCGGTTTTGCAAAGTCTTTTATATTCTCAACTAGACACAATTAGATCACTAAAACTAATGACTTCTGTCGTAACCATTAGTCATCACAATTTCACAAATATGAAAAATGTATTGTTCATGTATTAAGTTATATTGTTACTTCAGATCTTCGCGGAGTACGAGTCGCTGACGGGCAAGGACATCGAGGAGTCCATCAAGAAGGAGTTCTCTGGCAGCGTGGAGAAGGGCATGCTTGCTATTGGTAAATTTTTGAATCAATGAATATTTTTTATTTTACTAAAGTTATACCCACTTGCCTAAGATGATTGGCTACTTAGTTTAGGTATCTACAAAAATATTTAATCGAGAAGTAAGTACCTAATTTTGGTATTGTGCGGCAATCTTTTATCATCAAGCGAATCATCTGCTGCGTTGGCACATTATCATAAAAAATATCGAATTACGTGGGTGTAAGTATCACAATTGAAACAGAAGTGCCAAAAAACACATGTCCCACAATGGCTAAATTGCAGTGTGACGTCGCAAGGTCGCCAGTTAGTCATACGCAGGAAGCGAAGTTGATGCTGCAAGGCCGCAGCCAAGCGGCCTGTTTTTATGTAATCCGTTTGAAAAGGTCACACACAAAAACGTCTAGTAATTAATCCATGTAGGCCTGTGGGGTTTCCGTGATGTGATGTCGTGACTTAGTCAGGAGCGGCTCGGTGCGACAGATGATTAAACTGTGTCACGTAGATATGGAACACTCCCACTCGACATGTAATGCCATAGTAAGAAATTAGGATTTTTAGTTAGCGTGTAGTCTTATCAGACTGGGGTTTGCTGGTAATGCGCATGGGAAACTGTAGCACTAACTGTGTATATACATATTAGCCTGTTTTAATTTACAGAGCCGATTTTTATACTTATCGGTCTCGTAGAAACTAAAATAGTTCATGAAAGTCCACGACGAAAACTTTAAATTATAACGAATAATGTACGCACAGTTTTTCGGTACCGCCTGTACTATAGTCATGTTGATTCTACTTGTACGTCATTCAATTTTTCAATAAATTCCATAGCCGATTGAATTAAATAATGGTTATTGAGATGAGACGTTGATTTCGCCGTTGGGGCCACAATAAAATAGGACTTGTTACCTCGTTAAGGTCCAATCAATTGTGTCTACGTACCTACTAGCCAATGTTAACGAACTGCAATTGCAGGTGGTTTGCTAACCGCCGCTATAATGCATGTAGGTATCCATGTTTTGCGAACTACTACGAGCTACTGATATTTCCGACCAGGATATAAATAAAGTGTAAGGAAGAACAAACAGGTATAGCGTTATAAAATATTCTAACTATATCAAACGTGCGGCCATATATTTCAAGCTCCGCTGAACAATCGTTTTGATCAAATCGTGAGAGAATTTGATAAGAAACAAACGCCAATACCTATACGGAGCAGCAATACGTTAACTAGCTTACTTATTAGCTTATTTGTTAGAGGCTGCTGTAATACTTATGTAACTTTCAGACGGTCGGATAATTGGTCGGTAGAAGGAGAAAGTCAATATACTTTAGGGCTCATTTAAACGGCGCGCGAACTCGTATACGATTTACAATACCGCAATGTAATTCTCTCGCATGCGATTTGGTGCAACTGACACTAAGTTGTTCCAATCTTAGTCGTGAAATCGTTATAAATTTCATAACCATCCATCAAAATTATTCCATTCAATAATAAATGAACTTTTTTTTTTATCGGGACTTAATCGCGTATGACTACATATTAAACTGACCTCCAACGTTTCAGAGACAACCACGGGACAACGCTGTCTCTGAAACGTTGGAGGTCAATTTAATATGTAGTCATACGCGATTAAGTCCCGATTAAAAAAAATATGTGTAATAATCGTGAAAGTTTAAATCAGTGAAATGAACATTTGCCTTGCAGTAAAATGTGTGAAGAGCAAAGTTGGCTTCTTCGCCGAGCGCCTATACCACTCCATGAAGGGTCTAGGCACCAACGACAAGACGCTCATCCGCATCGTCGTGAGCCGCTCCGAAATCGACCTCGGCGACATCAAGCAGGCCTTCCTGGAGAAGTACGGCAAGCCCCTGGAGGAGTGGATCGCTGTGAGTACAACGCCTTGTCTCCTTGCGGCTAAGACGCATTGGAAGCTAAAGTTAATTATTATTATTATGAGGTATTGGGTACCTAATATTGGTTGGAATTAATTGGCTTGGCAACGCGTCGCAGTTAAATGCTTCGTTTTATTTGGATTTTGATGATTTTAAATTGTTGTAAATATGATACGTGGTCCAAAGTTTTGATGTCGACGAAAATATGCTTTTATTTTTCTTACTTAGGTGAACTACTCACCGATATTAGAAACTGTATTAAAGCATTACAACCTTGGACAATGCATAAAACATTTTTTATTATATTTTATAGTGTATTTTTGTTTTACTAACACTATTATTTTGTTATCGGTGTATTTGGGACTCACTAATCCAATAAACATAGCACATGCGTACATTATCGTACGCTTTTTAAACATATGTTTAACTAAATCATTAAAATATTTAATTAACACTTTTTATCATGTAATTATCAGTGTTCCATAAACCGCACTTTTACATTATAATAGTAATAATTATCGTCTAGATTGTAGATGGTATGTAATGGTCTAATGGTGATGGTAATTAGAACAGTCTTCCTGGCTGCATGAAATACTTCCAAAATAACCCTTTTCTATGAAACTGACCCATAAATTCAACCAAGATTACTATAACTGAAACTTACCATGTTATATAGAATAAAAAGCATGACACTATCTACAACAGCAAAACATAAATTCATCTTCACATCTTACCAATATTGTAAAATTTTCATATTTAATGGAATGCATTTTTATCAATATACAGATCTATTTATTATTATAGCTATACAAAATAAATGTAGCTGAGAGAAAATAAATTAATGGAATTATTATCATGAGAGTAATGAGTTCGGAACGTAATCAACAATGGTGTGTTTAATTTTGTGTTCGTTTTCAAAATTGTCTGGGCATTATTCGGCGTTTCAACTGACAACAAACTAATTACCACTTACATGAAATAATGAAGAGTCCTTAACACTACATTTCTGCGAAATTATGGGGTGAAACATAGTTTCTAAGTATTAACCCCGATTACTAAAATATATTTCATGTAAATCATTTGCTATTAAAAAGTAACAATCTATAAAAAGTACTATTATTAAAGTACCTACTCAGGTACTTACTTGTTGACAACCATTTTATTTTGCAATAACGCAAGACTAATCAAAAGCAACTTGATCGGTCTACATCTGTAGGCAATTTTATAAACGCCTTATGTAACCTGTACAATTACAAGAAATATCAATATCGGAAAGAGACTTGCAAATGTACGAGTACGAGTAGGTAATAACTCAGTGCTTTATAAAATAGGTCATTTGTTAAGACGACTCGAATTACGACAGGCCAGGTTGAAACGCCGGATTTGCCCTAACTGATTGGCTAACATCGGCTCGCGTGTTGGGCGCCACGCCACGCATGGCATAACTTGCTTCGAGTGTTCGTGATTTGACTAAGATTGGTTCAGGCTCAGGAACATCCGTTTTGGTTGCAGGGCGACACGTCCGGGGATTACAAGAAGGCTTTATTGACCGTTGTCGAATAATTGTTGGGCAGGCGGCGGCGATTCAAACAAACGCTAATTCCAATTATTTAAGCTAAACGTCAATTTCTCGGTTGTAATTTGATCTGATAGGCCACCGGCGCGCGGCCTCGAAACTGTAATCCTCGCTTGAAGACGGAGCGACTCAGTTTTGCGGCCGGCGCAAAGGCGCTTTAATCTTAAAGAAGATTAATTTATTTTAAAAAGATCTGTATATTTTGTTCCTCTGCGCTTAGTCATGTAACTTGTCCTCGCACTGTACATACTGTCTAGCTAACGGCTTCTTCATGCATGAACGCGAGTGCTGAATGGTTTTTACAAGTAGTTGTTGATTTTTCAGGAGGACGTAGGAGGTACTCGGGGCCTACTGCTCTCTACCATGAGCTACTAGACCCCGCATGCCACTAACATGCAATCTCAGTATTACGAGCGTCCTTTCGTGTAGCCTTGCTGTGTGAAGAAAGTAGACTCATCACAAATACTTATACCATTGTATCGATGTAACTTAAATGTGCATTTTATTAAAGACATTTTTAATTATAAGATATTAGAAATTTCGTGTTTGATATTTTTATTTTCTTTACTGAAGTTTATTTACCGCATGGTGTGTGAAAAATCTCAACTGAAATTGTGGGCCAGTTTCGTATTAAGTTTTACGCTTATTACAGCTTCGTTTTCGGTATTGTTTGCAGGAAGACATAACCGGCGATTTCCGAGATGTCCTAGTCGCCCTTTCTTATTAAGCTGCTCTAGAGGCAGACTCTCTTGCATGCGTGCCTATATTGTAACATGGTCTGTTAGGTCGTTTGTACAAATCAAATGTAATGTTTTCCAGGGTGATACGAAGGGAGACTACAAACGCGTGTTACTCACTCTCGTACAATAGCGACGATACGCATAATATAAGACTCCATGTTGTTATGAATTGATGTTGTGCGCATAAGCTAAGTTCCGATCTGAAACTGCCTTTACATTGTATAACTGTTGAGATGATAGAAAAAGCTTGATATTTTTGTGAAATGAGATATTTATTGATGCTGTAGTTTCGTTTACAATATATTTACATTAATAATTAAACTATGTTCTACAATTTGGTTTTATTCTACGTCCCTTATTCCTTCCTCGGTTATCTGAAAACAAAATTCTTCCCGTCAAATACTTAGCGAGATATTTTTCCACAATTTTTAATGGAATCATATAAATCTTAGATTGTTAGTTGCATTGCAAAATATAGACGGGCAGGACAGGACAATAATTACAGTCAACGATAAGAGCTTGTATTGTATCCTTAATAACTTTTAGACAAAAAAAAATTGGTGTTAGGTATTGCTACTAAGGTCAAAGTATCGATCGTGCATTTTTTGCGTCATATGCAAATCCGACCACTTAAGCTAACTGCTTGCTGTTATACCTATTCACGAATGTTCGTGTAACAGAAGGTACTTAAATAAAGTAGGTAAGTTCATATTTTTTTACGTCTTTATACTTTTCATAAAAAAATCTCCATACAATGGCTGTTCAGTTCTTATGGTATTTATCCGTCCTCAAAAATAAATTTGTTTCTTGTCGTACGAAACGACAAAAACTAAAGCACTCTCTAAAGACTGTAGAGCACGCAAAGACTGGCAAAGTCCCTTTTCACCTAATTTATTAAGAAAGGAATAATGAAGCTCTGTAAACAGGTATCCGGGACGGTTGAAGAACTGACATTGGATCTAAAAATCATGAATCACGGGCGTTCACCACTTGTCAACATCAGCAAAATCGGCGACGAAGGGAAGATTCACACGCGTTCTTATCTCGTAAGTCTCCAGAAGAAACGTACCTTGAAGGTGCCAACTGCGTTAGGTGCGTCATTCGACTTGAGCACTAGCGCCGCACGGTCTCCGTTGCGCTCCGCCAGCAGCACGCGGCGCGAGCAGCGGTGCGCCCACGCGTCGCCCAGCGCCCCCACGCTGGCGCCCGAGGAGAGACCCACGCGGGTGCTCATCTCGTTCGTTAACACCACCTGCCAGTATCAGTTGGACATTTACTTATCTATTGCTCGGCACAGTGTGCGTCGCCTCGTGTGCGCACCTTCATGCACAAACGCAGTTTTGTCGCCCGTGTACGAGGAGTCTTATCTATACAGTGTGCGTAGCCTAATGCACAAACGCTTCACGAAACGCTCACAAATTGTGAGCGAATAGTGAGTGAATCGTGAGCGAATAGTGAGTGAATCGTGAGTGAATCGTGAAGCGTTTGGGCATTCGGCTACGCACAATCGTGAAGCGTTTGGGCATTCGGCTACGCACAATACCTAATACCATACCACCACCATACCTGTCTGTCTAGAAAGCAGTTTGTTACAGTACGCATTAGGGAGGTGGTTTAGGATCGGTAATGCGCAGGTAACAGGACACCTCTGGGGAAATAGGCGTTTTGGGCTACACAGACTGCTTACCATCAGGCGGGCCGTAAGATTGATTGTTACCAACGTGATATAAAAAAAGGCAATAGCAAACTGTGGTTGATTTATGTCCAAATATTATTTATCTCTGCATGTCTTGTGGTCCTTTAGGTTAGACTATGTGTTTGGAGCACGGACCAAGACAAAACTGGCTTTGTCTATAGAACAAGTTCCTTAAGTGGGTGAAGTGAAGGAGTGGCGTTGATTGCTATAAATTCACGTAATCTCATATAATATCAGACATTAATGCTTGCAATAGCTGTAAAATCTAATCTCACTATGAAATTTTACAGAAAACTAACAAAATTAGGTCAGCACCATTAGAGTGTATGATGTAAGCTTATTTAAAGCAAATAGATTTCTGAATACTTACAGCTATTTGGTTTTCCAATGATGTTTTATGTAACTCTGCCATCAGCCGGAAGAGTAGCCCAGTTCTTTTTTTAGTAGATATGCCGTCTTTGAATGGGAATACAATTGAGTCTATTATTATGAGTTTTATCTGAAAAAAAAATATAGCTTGAATTTTTAGACAAAAGCATACTGTTTGGGTAGTTCTGTTGGTTAATCGTCAATAATTCATTCAACTCTGAGAGGTCATATACTGTCTTGGTTGTACCTACATGACAATGCTAGTTACTAAAACTTATATTGACCGGGATATAAACCATGATTACTTTTTGGTTTTTATTGAGGTCCTGATCAATATAAGTCTTAAGAAACTAACCGTGAATCATTTAGGCCTACTTGCACCAACTACTTAACTCAGGGTTAGTGGGCTGTCATCTGTCATATTCCATATAAAATGGTGGGTTAACCTTCCATTTTCGTTGGTGCAAGTGGCCCTTAGGGCCACTCTCGGGTTAAACCTCCATTTTTGTTGGTGCCGATGGTTAACCCACCATTTTATATGGAATTTGACAGTTGACAGCCCACTAACACTGAGTTAAGTAAGTAGGCCTAAGAGTTTTAAATGATTCACGGTTAGTTTCATAACACATATTGATTGGGACCTCAATAAAAATCAAAAGATATTCACGGTTTATATCCCGGTCAATATATGTCTTAGTAACATAGTCATGTAGGCTGAATAACAAGCGTGGATCCAGCTTCGTGCCCAGGAGGGGGTCACGTGGTCTATTTGTATGACCAACCTAGGCTCCAGGGGGGGGTCATGACCCCCATGACCCCCCCTGGATCCGCGCATGCTGAATAAATTATTTGTATTTGAGCAATATACTTACATTAGGATGCTGCTGAATAAATTTAGATAAATTGTGAATACATGCACAGAACTTCTCCAAGCCAAATGCATCCATGTAGTGTAATTTCTTTAGAGCATCTTCTTCTTGCACTGCTATGCTTGTGTGCAGTAGCCTCTGGCATTTGCTGAGGCTTGCAAAGAGGATTTCTGGAAACGAAACAAAACCTGTAAATAATCTTCAAATTGGCAACAGTTAAAACCTATGTACATGTTGCCAATCTGAATACTTTTGTGCGTTTTGTGTAGGTAGCAAATGCAACAAAAATTCCTGAACTTATATTCTTACCTTTAAACCTATAAATACTAAAATTTGTGTTGGTGTCGATGTATAAGGCTTCAGAGCTTAGTCCTCCGAGGACTTTAGGTATTTGAACAGAAGCACAGAATTGTAAACTAAAACAAAGTAAGATAATCTAAATGTCATAGTTATATAACAAATGTGAAATACGAGTTTTTAACAAATCTGGGACAGTGTAAAGGTTGTTATCTATAAATATAGGGTTTTAAACTAGAAAGTAGGTACATACAACTTACCATAATTGTGTTTTTCCTGAGCCTGGCAGTCCTATTAATTCAGTAATAGACCCTAACTGAAGCCCATCGTTTCCGAGTGCATTATCTAAGCTTAAACTAAACGAAGGTATAGAAGGTAAAGAAGTTTCTCTCTGAAAATAAAAATTTGGTGTCAATCAATCTTCACGGGAATAACACATTTAATTGTTTTAATTCGTATAACTAACCTGCCATAATTCTGTAGCATTGTATATTTTAAAAGTGGACATCATTACCAATGTAGTTGGTACAATAAAGGGAAACACATTAAAGAATTCTCACTTTATCCGTCACAACACAAAATGCATGAATTTTGAAATTTCGTGTCGACTATGTGTCGACTGTCGGACTAGCGATGACATTAATTGATCAGTGTTGCCAATGTAAATAAATCCCAACCGTAGTGACGCGACAATCGATTATTACCGAATATTTTGTACAGCGCCATCTATTGTTCAGTAGTAGTAACTATTCGGTAGTTTACAGTGACATCTATTTTTGAGTAGTATTACTAATTAGTGACTAAATATTTCACTAGATGGCAGGACTAGTCGCGTGTTCCAAAGTTTAAACTATTCACCACTAGATGGCAGCTGTTGCTGATATACTTACTAACTTTTAAAATGTATTTTCATGAAATAATATAATTTTGTATTATGCGTATGATTTCAGTAGATATGTGTAATTATGGAGTCATAATTTTCTTTCTAAAACAAAACGCCAAAATTACACCAGCGCTTGTGCGGAGACAAAACGAAGTCACCAATGTCACCATTGTCAGCTGTCAAATGTCAAAATAAAAACAGTGTTACGATATTTACTGGCGTTCTTTAACTTATTATTTAAATCTTACAATGAATAACATGAATCAAATGAACTTGCACGTTCCTTTAAACCCAGTGGGGGCGGCTCCTAACGTCGGAGTCGGTGTTGGTATGCCAATGCCAGTAGCTGGTGCCATCATGCAACAACCTTCCCCTCAGCATGCTCAGCAAATGCAGCCAGCAATGGCACAGCCGCCTCAGCAGGATAAAATGGATAATATCTCTAAAGTCAAGACGCTCATGAGCTCTCTCCGCGAGTCGATACCTGTAAGTAAAATAATCTAGTATCATTTAAAACCTACTTTGGTAGGTAATTGAGTTCATGCGCTAGTTTTCGTCCTTTTGACGAAATTTTGAATATGTACCATCTTTGCAGCACTAATTGTAATCCTTATTCTCTAAACAATATATCTATTATCGTGAGTATGATATTTCACTAGTAGCATACCTATTACAAATTTAATAATTTTGATGAAAACTAGCGTATATCTACGCAAACGCTGTGACTTACAAGTAAAAACATGAACTCAAATATATGTCATACACCAAAGATAAAGTGACTAGGCAAGGCCGCCTTAGTATCTATTTTAGCATCTAATGAACCTTGAAATACACAAACCAAAATATTTGATAAAATTATTTGATGTTTCCCACAATCTGCATACATTTACCTAACTAACACTATACTTGATTATACATTCTTCTCGTTCCCTCAATGATGAGGATCGCGACCACAAGTAGCGTGTCTCCATTGAACGCGGTCATAAGCCATGTGGACTGCACGATATAGGCTGCCACCAGTCGACTTCTTCACACAGTCAGACCATCTCTTACGAGCCCCACCCTAAGCGCATTTACCATTCATTCACCTCAAGATGATACACTTCTCCATATTATGCATTGGTGATCTTATGATGTGACTGAAAAATGTAAGGGTTGATCCTGGCATATTTTGGAGAGGCGTGTGGTGATATTAAGTTCTTCCAAAATAGAGATGTTAGTTCTTCTAGCTGTCCAAGGTATACATAGTAGCGTGATTATACATAGGTATAGTCGAAACAGATATCCGCATCAACTTACAACTAGTTTTAATCAGTTCACAATCTCAAGTAATTCAATTAACTTGACTAACAGACGCAACACAAACTGATAAGCTATACTGCATTAATAATTATCACTTATGTAATTAATTTTTATTATCTTTCAGATGACTCTTAAATCAGCAGCACAAATTTTGCATCAGAATCACAATATAGACTCCAATTCACAGTAAGTTATGATTTCCTTCTTTAGAATATTCAAATAAGCAATAAGACACAACCACAACCGTTTGACTGTGAATTTTTTTTATATGTTAAAGAACAGTTTTTAGCTGCTCATAGATATCATATTTGGAATAATATTCCTCCAAAGTGCTGAAAAGTGAAGACAGAGCTGATCTAAACTAACACAATATTAACTTTTTTTTTTTACTGAAATACTTAGGACCTAATCGCATAACACATATGATGTTTCGAATGTGACATTACATCTACACATTACATTATATACATGTTAAGGAGCTAATGTAGTAATACAGCTTGAAATTGTAAAATCTTCATCTACATAAACAACTAGAAGCTGCTGGAATTTAAATTTCTTAACAGGCAATAAAAAAAAACTGGCCAAGTGCGAGTCGGACTCGTCCACCGAGGGTTCCGTACAAACTTTCTTTCAAACTACCTAGTAAAAATAATCTCATATTTTCATATAACTCTAATGACTTGACTAGAAGACAAAAGTATAGGCACTAATGAGTATTATAGTGTATAGCGCCATCTCCCGGTCAATTTGCTAACTAATTTGCGCGACCTGGTTTTTCAGGGATAATTCTTTATAATGTTAACCGATTTAAACAGTTTTTACTTTATTGGACAGAAGATGGTTTACGTAACATCTCGTATTAATTTGAAGTACGATATACATCCGCAAGGGTGGGTAAATTGAAAGTAAAAATCTGAAAAGTTTTTTTGTGAATTAAAAAAAAAGTATTCAAAATACAAACACGATTATATTTTTCCTGTAATATATAGCATAAAACCAATGTTTACTAAAATTTTCATAATTTTTCGTTGGTGAACTTCGGAGATAAGGGGGGGGATTATACTTTCTATTTGTAGAGGTTTACAATGTTCACAACTATTCCAAATTTCAAGTTGATAGCATTAGTAGTTCTCGAGATATTTAGGAATGTGACAGACGGACAGTTGCACCCCTCCTGTTGTACCTTTTTGGTACGGAACCCTAAAAACACTATAGCTCCTCGTATCTAGAGATGGGTCGTGGGTAAATACCCAATCTACCCACCCAGGTATTTACCCGGTAAATACCTATCTACCCGGTATTTACCCGTATCTACCCAATGATTTGTGTTAAAATGGAGATAAATACTAAGTTAGTGGGTGTAATTTTTATACACAATTTAAAACAAAACTGTTCAGTCAAATAGACAATTAAGTTTACAGAAGTTTTAATGTATATTTTTAAAAATAATTAAAAAAATACGTTTTATGTGTGTTTTTTAGATTGTATCAATTAGTCGTATTTATTCGATAAAGATAAATTTCCTAGTACTGGTTGGTGGGGGTTATGGTGGGGTTAGGGGGGGGGTAAAATGTATTTTTTTCATATTTCATGGAAACTATCATTAATATCGAAAAGTATTGTATGTACGAACTAAAGTAGACACAATTTCCTACAAAAAAGTTTATATGCATTTTTGTCATAAAACATACTATGTATGAGTTATGAGCTTGAAAAAGATTTTTTTTTTATATTTTTAATCACATATTTTTATTTACAGTTTTAATTTATCAAACTTATAATTGATACTATAAGCATTTGAAATTATTTCCGTATGTCAGAGAATGATATTACACGATTTTTATAGTTGGAGTGATACACTAATATCACATTTTATCTCATAGCAACCTATTCGTTCCCAATTTGAATAAACATTATGTGTACAATTACAAAGACTGACTTAAATTAATCTATTTTAGCCCAAGCACCATTTAAAAACGTCAAATTTGGAAGAAAAATGAAAATACCCGCGTATTTACCCGCGGGTAGGTAAATATCGGGTATTTACCCGGTAAATACCCACCGTCGGGTATTTACCTGGGTAGTTACCCATCTCTACTCGTATCGCAAGCGTTTAACTCGTACTCCCTCATATGACATACTAGTAGAGTAACTTTGTCGCCTGAAATATGAGGCAGTAGGTATGCGTCAATCCGGTAGTTCTGGTTGTTGCAGACTTGACTTGTTGCCTAATGAATAATCCAAGTTTGTGACCTCGAGCACCGATCGCAACTTCGTCAAAAATCGAAAAAATCATTTCTTTTTTAAATTTTGGCGATTATAACCCTAAAGGACTAGTTTTGAAAAACCTTTTTAAGGCGTTTTTAAAGTAGACTAAATTTGCTACAATATGATACTAAAGTTGCCTCTTTAGACCCAATAGTTTACGAGATTTAGCCTTTCAAAGTTTATCATTTTTTAGAAAGACATGTGACAAGAAAGGTATTAAGAAAAAATTTCGAGAGAATGCCGAGGAAAATGTAGATGGACAGTATATATAAAAAAGCTCACCTGCGTTAGATGAGTAATGAGATTACGCTAAAGAGGTGTAGAAGAAGAAGATAAACATGTTTCGAATAAGGAAAAGGGAAAGATCCCCCCGACGAGAAGGGGGAGTATCCCGTACTTAGTTCCAGCACAATATTCAAATTCAATACCTTATTGCACTTTTATCTTTAAAATTATCTGGGAGAAAACATGCTTTAAATTTGACAACACTTAGCTAAAATGATTTTTTTGGCTGCGGAAACCTAGCAAATTTCATCGAAACCGTTAGAGCAGAGCCATTTCTGAGATCCCCGAAATACATCTCTTTGATATATTGAGGCCCTGGAATCAACACTTTTATCGGATGAAACTATAAAAATAAGTGCTTTAAGCATAACAAAGGTATTTGAAGGTTACTTTCTTGATACACCTAGGTACCGCATGTACATATTCTATGATTGGAATGATACAAACAAACAAGTGTAGGTCGTATCAATAGATACGAGAAAATGTTCGTCGAGGCCAAGAGACGAGCAGTAAGGATCTCCATAATAATCCGTTGCTATTTTATTTTTCAGAAAAGGTATTGATGCCCCGGTGCCGCGGTTTGATAAGAATTTGGAAGAATTCTTTAGCCTTTGTGATCAAATGGAGTTACATTTGGTGAGTTGTTATAACATTTTTTAACTACACTCGGTATACTCCTTAGTTACTGCATATGCTCAAGGATCTGTAGGCCAGGCATCGAACAGAAGCAGATGCAGAACCGCATCCAATATTTTGGAATCTTACCTACCTAATCCCAAAATTATAACTTACGGGAAACAGGAAACGAAACGGGAAATATAAAGGTTGTGAATAAGAACAGTTTTAATAGTGTCAACCTATATCGGAAATTGCTTTGACTGAATTATTTCAGTAATAAGCGCATTATTCCAAGTAAACTTCCGATAGTTTACAATCCTTGGAACACAAAACATACCACCTCTCCTTTTTGTATTGTTTCGATCAATTGCAGCTACGTGCCTATTGGTCGACGATCTCGTACACACAGTTTTGTACTTTAGTTGCACTTGATACGGTCTAATTATATTTTTTAAGTTTTGTTGAAATGAAAGTTGCATAAACATTAGGTAGGCTACAATGTTTCCATATATCGTCCAATAATTAACTTATTGACCCGGGCGCTTTTGCTATATATGCATTCTTATCTCCGATGTCTTTACGTGACTCCTTATCACTTGTAAACATTTGAATGTTTTCTAATGCAAATCATCATGTGATGTTATCGGATATTTCCTCAGGACTTAAAAGGGCAGGACGTCATGGTCGTGTCATACGGGTAATGGCTTTTTGCCAGGCCAGTAAAGTAAGCCCTAAGGTCCTGACACTCCTATTATTTTAAATAGGTATTCATAGATATTCATAATGAATATCTGCTTACAATTACTCGTATAGTGAAACCTGGATAAGTGGGACTTCGAGAGGAGAGCAAATTTGTCTCATTTACACAGGATTCCATCAATAGAGTTCCGAATAGAGCATGCTAATGCATCTTTTCAAATATGTAGGTATAAAATGTTCAAATTAAAAAGAAAATTTCCAAAATTTGTATGGGTAGTAAGACTAGTAGGACTTACGAAGTTACACTCGTAAGATTTACGAAATGTTGGGTAACAATGACTTTACCTACTGAATAATGATTAATATGCTTGATGTAGGTAAGTAACTTACTTATATGTAGATTACCAAGACCTGGCATTAAGTATACAACACTACATTTAATGAATTTCACTTTTGATAAAGCCACTTAAATTAGCGGAAATATATTTCAAACTTGACATAATTAATTGAACAAAAGGAGAACGCTGCGATACCTACTACTGTTGCTTTCTGTTCTGACAAACAGTTGATGAATTGCAAGAGATAAGTATTTAATTAAGCTTTAAAGTTGATTGAATATTCTGATCATGTAGAAACAACATGTTGCGGATAGTGCGAGTATAAGCATAACTCAGGTTAAATAAAATGCAAAACAAGACTATACAACTAAATCAGTATGCATAATTTGGTTTTTCTTAGGTATACAATAGTCCTTTACCACGAAGACCTGTAGGTACCATGCTTCTTTGAAGATAGGTCTTACGATAACTATGTCCAAAACTAAATTAATGACGAACTTCTATGATGATTCGATTTCGGCCATTATGGTGGAGAACGAAGAACTAGAGTTTTTTGGACAAAACACGCCACGAGAAGGAGATCTCCAGGAGAACCCAGCTGAATTAGGCGGCATTCGACAAACTGTCAGACATCCTCAAACTTGTTAGCATTCCATAATGCCTGAAATACTTAAGATCCGAGACCGAGTAGCACAGAGACTCAAAATTCCAAATCGAGTGAGGAATGCCGAGATCCGTCACCGCACCGCACACATAACCAAACTAAAATGGATGTCAACATGATTAAAATGTTAATGGAATGTGGAATGGTGGCCGCTTACAAATATGTAACAAGGCCTGAGATCCATTGGCGCGTTGGGTGGACGACATCTGTGGACATTTGCTGGTCACGACTTGATGAGACTTGCTTAGGGCCACCGGGACAAGTGGCGTACTAGAAGAGAGGCTTACGTATGCTCAGTAGTGGGCGATAGAGGGCTGATATGATGATGATGGTGATAGTTTTTTTAGAGAAATATGTTATATAGGCGTAGGAATAAAAATGGTTTACCGTGAGCATCGACAATTTCTGTCATATGAAGATATCAATTCAGTTAAGAACTTGATTGATTTTTGATCGACTAATTTTCGTATTCTCAGCGCACGGCGATAACGTGCATCGAGCAACAGCAGTCGGCGGCGCACTACCTGCCGTCGCCCGTGCACCCCGTGCGCCTCGACTCCGGGCCCAGCGCGGTGAGTACACCCTGTAGCCGACACAGGGCACTGTCTCACAACTCCCACGAGCACGTTCGACGAGCAGGCGGCGCACTGCTCGCCGTCACCGTGCACCCCGTGCGCCTCGACTCCGGGCCCAGCGCGGTGAGTACACCCTGTAGCCGACACAGGGCACTGTCTCACGACTCCCACGAGCACGTTCGACGAGCAGGCGGCGCACTGCTCGCCGTCACCGTGCGCCTCGACTCCGGGCCCAGCGCGGTGAGTACACCCTGTAGCCGACACAGGGCACTGTCTCACGACTCCCACGAGCACGTTCGACGAGCAGGCGGCGCACTGCTCGCCGTCACCGTGCACCCCGTGCGCCTCGACTCCGGGCCCAGCGCGGTGAGTCACCCAATGCGGCTCGACTACTTCAGTATACACATTACCCGTCTTCGTGAAAGTATGTAACTACCAATCTATGGTAACTACTAACAGTTATCTGTTAGTACTTAGTTACATAGGTACTGGAAATCAACAACAGCTAATACTCACTCAAGGACGTACACAGGATCAAAAAGGTCTTAACCCTAGTACACCTCGCGATAAACGTAGGTAGGTGCTTTTTTAGCCTGTTTTGTTTGTTATTGTAGACGAAACTAAGATATTCTATCTGTTTACTACCATACACTGACACAATTGAATCGAACACCTTACTACACCGGAATAAGGTCTACCCTATATTTGTTTATTGAAACAAAATAGTTTATCCTGTGTAGGTAAATGTTACGTAGTAAATATCGATAGAGTCTAGTACTTGTTGAGTTGCATCGGTGACTTGTAGTGTAAAGCATATTTGTTTTAGGGCTGTTTCATACCGCGGTTCCACCAAAACTGCGTCCATACCTCCGTATCTATTTAGACGTAGGTAGTTATAGGTACATACCGCCATAACATACAGCCTACAGGCAGTTTAGAGCCAGTTACTAGGGTTACCAGAGTAAGCGCCGCCGCCCCCCCCATCTAGCGTCTCGCGAGCGTAGAGTCGGGCCAACTGTATGGCAAAGCCTTTTTCCATACAGTTGGCCCGACGCTACCCTCGCGAGACGCTAGATGTGGGGGGGGCCTAAAGTTTGTATCTACTTTGATTCTGTATGTTCTTATACCTATGGTTTACCTTATATTTCATGTATGATCTAATAAGATACTCTTTCTGTTAAGCAATTTAAGCAAATAATAATGGTGTGCACGTGTGTGTATTCCAGGAGAGCACGCTGAGCTACCCACAGTACCTGAACACAGTGCGGCTGCAGATCTCCTACGCCAAGGACATCCACGACACGCTGGTGGCCGCCGCGCAGACCGAGTGGCTCAAGAAGAACTAGCTCTGTACAACCCCACTAGCAAGTAAGATTACCTACCGTTAAAATATACTTAATTTAAGAATAATATTAAACATATTTTTTACAAAATGAGACGCCTATCAATTATTATTCAATAGTCTAGGACGGGCAGGTAATGAAAAGTTAATCAGCAAATTGTGAAAAAACTTTATTTCAGGAAAAAAAATAGATAATGCTTAGTATATTTACATCTGGGTACCTAATACGAAATCTAATGCAAATCACAATTCACATAAGCTTTTCTATATATCTACCTACCTAATTCTTACCGATCACAAACAATTGCACGAATAATTAAATATTGATATATTTTCAGACATGTTTTTGAGATCATTTTGAACAAGTAGGGCCATAAAACATTTGAACACTATATAGTTATAAACCTCCAAAATATATAAATCACATTCATAAAAACCACGATAGATACATTGGTCGACTATAATATCATATTCTTGCTTAAGGTTCTAAAAATAAACATAAAAAACACAACATTAGAGTCAAACAAAACGATCAAACCTATAGCTTTTATTTCTTAAAAGTAAACAGATAGTTCTATCATTTCGAAGAATAGTCGCAAATGTCACAATTATCTCCCGAAGCCTTTCCGACCGAGGTATCGCAAGGGCCAGCCTGAGCTCTCATCGGACATCGCCGTTTAAATTATACACTTTTCAAATCTTACTCATATAAAATATCACAATAGGAATAAAATTAAAATACTATCAGTCTTTTGTTCTTGAAGACGCTATTGCGGGAACATCAGTTTCACTAATCCAGCAATTGAAGTACCTGCAACAAACAGAATGACGTTAGTATTCGTTATTGTAGCGTTACAATCTGTAGTGCACTGTGGCCGCAGTGGGTTGCATTGCACCTGCTGCCCGCCCAATCTACTATTGCCATAAACTCGGATGTTTGTATACTTGCAGTAATGATCCACTAATGTAACCTCGGACCAAGAAAATAATGTAGGTATGCATTATTAGATCACAATATTTGGTTAGCGGTGACACACAGGGCGCGCGCGGCCCAGCGACAGCCGCGGGGGGCGACACTCGAAGGGACATAAATCCTGCTTATCACTCCAGAGAATATGTTTGCGTTACTGTGACCCTAGATAAACTTATTATTATGACATAAATAACGCTGGCGGTCCGCCCGCTGTGGAATAATACGGGCTCATTCATATGATAGATGCTCGGACAAACAACTCCTGTAGCCGCACTAGAAATATCTTGATGAGTCTAGTAGTAGTAGTGTCGAATTAAATTCATACTACACGAATGTTTCATCAACGTTCAAGTCAGATGTCAATTTAGAGGCACTGACCGATTGGTATACAATAAATAGAATTCAACTATTATAGAAATCGTCGAACGTAGTTTACATCATTAACCAAATAAGGTAAATGTTTACGGAGCGATCCCTTGAATTGAAGATAAATATGTTTATGGTACAATTGGATTCGGGTCTTTTTGTTATTTGATACATTGACAGTAACTCGCTAGGAATCCCACATTTATTATTATTGGGACAGGGTACAAAGTGTTCCAGTAATCAAATGGTTGACTGTACCTCCTTGAAGGTCCTATAATAGCTCCTTTATCAATATTTCTTTATAATTAGTTTCTCGGTACCACACGGAGTGTTTGTTTTCTGCTTAAGTACAAAAGCCTACGACCCGAGATAACCCATTATCATTGAGTCCTACAAAATTGCAAAAACAAATGCCCCTATCCTGCCTATTGTATGACGTACGAATAATAAACACTGGATTGCAAAACATTACCTATGCTTTACAGATATGAAGATAGATACCTCGTAATAATACTCAATAGCCACTCATAAAATTATATTACATTTGTGATGTTCATTAATTTAATTAATGCAATGTGTTACGTGTTTATCTATCTTAAGCAACTAGCAGTGTATGATAAGTTATTATAATTGAGCTAAGCACAACAGTATGGCCGAAAGCGATTAAAGCCGAGTACTGTCTAGTTCGTTGTCGTAGTGGTCAACGACTCTTTGATTTTGTTAGTATTTGTACTCGGTAGGCCAGTACATCACATATCATATGTTTATCAATATGTGAAATATCAATTATGAATGTATTTATATACGGCAAATAATAGTTTTACCAACACACAGACACAGATACCGTCCATCTTCGCTAATTCTACAACAAGAACAAAGTGAATCATTGTAAAAATGTTACTAATTTAGTTTACTCCGATTTTATCTCGATTGTACATATGCATTGTATGATATGCATAAAAATAAAGGATCATAAGCACTTTTATCAATGAACTGCCGTGTAATGAATCATGACCTGTTTTCTTCCTGCACCTACAATAACAAAATCATAAATATCTCAGGATTGTTATTAATTGATAAAAAATATACTAAACCTTGTCTGTAAGTATCTCATATTATACGGTAATGATTTTAATGATACTAAGGTGCAATTAACAATGTCCGATTTAATTGATTTTAATGGTAATGTACTTATTGTGACAATAATGGACTGACAAGAGATTATTAGTTACTACCTACACAAGATGAAGTAGGTATCGAAGATGCGACTGCAGACTTTTGAAATGTTTGTGTGTCTGATGCAAGAATGTGGCGTCAAAATAAAAACAAACAAGCCAACCACCGTGGGGCTCAGTCAGTGTAAGAATTTCCTATAGTAATATTTAACTTCATAAGTTATTTCTTTACAATTCAAAGAATACTCTTTAATAAAGCACGACTCAGTGCAATAAAATAATACATAGATATGACATACAGCACCTCGATTCGAGACAAACAACAAGTACGAGTACTACTAAGTACCTTAGTGGTATCTGTCGTTAGTATTTGTCTCCGTATTTAGGTACCTATGTCTTTAAATTTGTTGTTGATCGTGGTACTCGGAAATATCCTTATCCTGGTAATTGCTCTGTTTATCCACGTAGGTATGTATTTAAAAGTACTAAGTGGAGATTTGTAAGGTCACAGGGGTTAGAGACGGAAGTACATTCATTTGAAGATCACGTAAATAAGATAATTTCATCCCAATGTACTCTTTGACTCACAAAACTTTTCCCTCAATACGCAATCCCTAAATATGCTTGGGTGTCTAAATGTTCTAAGGCTAAGGGCCGGTTGCATAAAACCGACAGTCACCGTTAAACCATTCGTTAAATTTTATTGTATGGGAAGTTCCATACACGTCTGCTGCGTGACGATGATGTGTCTGTCAAATGTGATTAATGCAACTGGCGCTAAGAGGCATAAAATGGGTGTAAAAAGCACTGCTCTGTGTGAAGCACCTTAAACCGATGATGGGCCTTAACAAATCGGAATAGAATGCTCAATGCGTCACCGCCAATCCGTAAGTACTAATTACATTTTAAGAACCATTATTTTAAGCCATAATTAGCTTATTGTGAACCGTTAAGTCGAATAAGATTACCATTAAGAGAATAAGAAGAAGAACTTTAAGCAACACTGCTTATTTACTTACTAGAATTTAATTTAATTTGTATAGTTACAGAATTAACAGAATGACGAGAAAGGTATTACGAATGAATGTGGAAGTAAGTAAGGGGAGAGGAAAACCGAGTAAAAGGTGGATGGACTATGTGAGAGATGATATGATGAATAATGATGACGGGTGATAGAGATGAATGGAAGGGGAAGACATGCTGCGCCGACCCCGACTGGGATGAGGGCAAGCGATGATGATGATAAAATGAACTTACTTAGTTCAGCCGAAGACCTGCTGCGCGGCGTAGGTGATGTGCAGGAAGCCGTCGTCGCCGCGGAACTGCTCGTAGGCCTGCGCCATCGTCATGCTGTGGCTGGCCAGCACGCGCTCGTTCACCAGCAGGTACAGGGCCTACAACACACACCTATTAGTTAACTAGTTACTACACGCTTAAGGCATAGGCACGTAGATGAGGCGCGACGCGACGCAGCCCCCACAGCGCCCAGCGCGGAAGGAACCACTCCCACCCCAGCAGGGGTGTCGAACGACAACCCATCCATGACCATTTGGATATAATACTACTTAGGCCCACTTGCACCAACCACTTACTCGGGGTTAGTGGGCTGTCATTTGTCAAATTCCAGATAAAATGGTGGGTTAACCATCGGGTTAACCCTCCATTTTCGTTGGTGCAAGTGGCCCTTCCAGTCTTTAGGCGAATGTGGTGGGTTAATATGTGATTTTAAAGCAAAGGACCAATATGGTCAGAAAGCCAACAGAGTTGACAGTTACGAGTATTTCATTGAATACTTAGATCATTGTATCGGCTATATTCGTTACGAGCACACGAAGCGCAATTTTATTGAAGAACAGAACTGAGTTATTGGTAATTTAGTAAAATTTAGGTCACCATTATTACCTAGGCAGTAGAGTCCAAGTAAGTAATTATTTGCCGCGCTCACCCGTTGCTATAACGTCTACCCTGTAGCAATACATTCACGTGATTTCTATAGCAGTATTTAATAAAGGTGAAAATATTTTACTAAAATACCAATATATCATTCTGCAATGTCATTCCGCTTGGTGTCCATAGAAGGAAATAAATTAGCTACTTATAGGTATATAAATAACTATTAGCTACTGTTTTTGGGGGCCAAGCTCCATACGAAGTTGCCTATGGTCCTTTGCGAAGTTGTCGTTGGAGATTAGTCTCTGAAGCAGTAAATCGAAACTCGTAATTTATTTTTTCACTTACTTGTGAATCCCGTAGTTTCATCTTCGTCCTAATTATAAAGAGGAACTGGGACATCGTGAGCTCTTGCGGCACCAGGAACTTCTTCCTGCCCAGCGCCGGGACTTCTCTTTCCCGTATGTAACGTTCCACGTACAACTACAAGAAAATATACTAAATTAGACTCAACGGTACAGAGTTTACGTTCTCTATTAAATTTATTATAAAGTAGCGGGATGCTAACTATTATAGACGGTTTGGATTGATGTAAAACTAAATTCTGGCTCCAGCTGGTATCGTTCACATGAAGCAAAACAATACTCCACCTACTAATATTTTGTTATGTCGGATTGCGTAACAAGGAGTCGAGAATAAGTAATCCTTTTCTAGGGCGATAGTTAATACATAATCTAGAACTCACCGGTACTTTGTTTGGGAATCTATGCCTTATCGCTTCCACTTCTTGTTTTCCTGTCATATCTGTAACAAACGCAAACATTTTACCATTCATACTTCCGTTGCCTGTTTACATTACTTGCTTGTCCTGTCACGTACCCAGTCTTGTCGCTTGGATAGGGTTGCAAAAAAACTGTTTTTTTTCTGGCTTGAAAAAAAACATGAAAAAAAACCGTGAAAAAAAACAGTTTTTTTTCTGGAGTATGTTTTTTTTTCTAAAGTACAAATCTCAAAATTTGCAAGTAGTTAATACTTTTATACGGTTTTTTAGACTTAATGTTAACTATTAAACGAATTTAATCAAATAACTTTAATTTCTGTAGGCCTAGCACATGATGGCCGCGGGAGTATGTCGCCGCGAGATAGATGCCACGTCTTCTTCTAACTGTATTAATGACATAAGGACGGGTAGTCTATCTCGCGGCGACATACTCCCGCGGCCGTCATGTGCTAGGCCTACTGGTCTTATAAAAGTAAGTTTTACGAAATTTGTAGTTGGTAGTTGTCACTATTTACTGTTGGCAACACCACCGCCTCTCCACGCTACACGCAGCATCGGGGATTCCCCAATAAACGTTTGTATACTGAATGTTAATTGAATTAAAATGTACCTTATTGTTATTGAAACACGTTACAACTCACGAAAAACCGTTATTGTCGTATTATTTGTTCATCTGAAAAAAAACCATATTTAGAAAAAAAACCATGGTGCTCGGTTTTTTTTCATGTTTTTTTTTCACAATTCTGAAAAAAAACATTTGGTTTTTTTTCTATTTACAACCCTACGCTTGGACATCATACAGTGATTTATTGCTTGTCATGCAGTTGATGAAATGTTAATAAGTTTAATTGTTTTAATTATGTCTTCATTATACACGCATTGTTGCTTTCCGACCCTAAGTGCGTTTTCACACTATGGCGCGCCATCTTGGATTTTTTCCATTGAAATCCTTCCTTCATCCGATATCGGATCGGATAATGTGAAAACGGACTAAGGGTCGGTTGCATCAAAGTGTCACCGTTAAAATGATTGCAAAATTTTGTCATATGGTAAGTTACATACACTTCTGCTACGTGACGCTTAGGTATGTGTTTGCGTGCGGTTAGTGCAACTGGCCCGAGTTACGTTACGACATAATGATGTCGAGATAAGTAGGCGTGGCTAATGAGATGGATACAATACAACTATACTCTGTACTTTTAGGTACTTAATAAAAGGTAAACAAACAATTTGTAAATTTTCGGGTAGTACAACCTACAACTTTTGTCGGCGGTGAACCAACCAATGAAAAGTCCCATCGCTGTTTCTCGCTCCAATGTATGGCCGCCGCTCACCGCTGTCGCGCTTAGACCAATGTCGTGGCCGGGCCGGTAGACAATATAAACAAAACTGGCGTAAAACTTTTGTCGGTTAACTAACCAAATACAAAACCTAGTGTCTTTGTCTCTCACTGAGCGCCCTGTCTTTATTTTTATTTGGTCGAGAAATATTTTCAATTTCCCTCAACTCTCAAGTGGCTTAAGGAAGAAAATATCTAAAGATACAGAGTATAGAAAGAAGGCAGTACTTGGTAGTACTGACCGTCCTGGTAGCCGAAGACCTCCTGCGAGGCGTACGTGATGTAGAGGAAGCCGTCCTCGTCGCCGTGCTGCTCGTACGCCTGCGCCATCGTCAGGCTCATGCTCAGCATGGACCTGTTGTTGATTATTAAGTACAGCGCCTGGAAAATAAACACGTGTTCAATATCTCAGAGCCGCTTCAAGAGATCCACTCCCAAGTCACTCCTCGGACACTGGCGATCAAATATATGAAAAAGGCGCGTTCCTAGCACACAGTCTAAGCTCGTGTAGACCTGAACGCGTACTATGCTTCTATGAGTGAAATATGACAGGTCGATTGTTCGCGTTTTTGACAGGCGGTAACTGTGAGGTCACCGAGAGGGGGTGGGCGGCACTTTCAGCGGGGTGCAGGAGTGGCAACAGTACGATAGTACTATTTATTATACTGTGCCCAAGTCTAAGAGGCAACAGGAGCGAAAATGCTAAAATGGAAAAGAGCCCCCCCCTTTCAATTTGGGAATTTTAGTTAAATGTACTTGTGTTACTGACTAGATTTATAGAAAAAAAAATGTGCTCTAAGGACAACTCGGGTAAAATATATTGCGAAAAAATCTATAAAATCGAGGTATACCTACCGCTCTCGACTGTTTCCTCCTCCAAAACTCAACCAATCGGAACGAAATTTGAGAATCTGAATAATAATGAAATAATCTGTGTCGGACCGTTTAGTTTTTTTTTTGGCTAATCGACAACCGTTATGAATTTTGAACACCACCTTTTTTGCGGCCTAATCAATTTGGCCGTTTTTGGAAAATTTTGATGGGCCCTACCGCCTTTAAAAATAAGGATATCAAAAAGAGCAAAACGATCCGATACAGATAAAAATTATAATAATCTGAATTGAAAAAATCATTAATCTAGCTTCAAAAACCAGAGAGGGAATACTCGTAGTCGAGAGCGTTTGTATGGAGAATTGACCGATCCTGTTGAGACTTAAGTAATTGTTTAATATAACGTCATTACTAATCAAAGTCGAGCCCCTTTTATTCGTCCGCAGAACCTTGTATATGACGCATGAACACCGATAGTTATCTATGGTTAAATTTACATTGTAACATATTCTCTCACTTGTAAACAAATTTGTTTACAAATTGTTTGGCGTTCGGATATGGAGCACGATCAAACTTAATACATTGTGGTAATGCGGCTTGACTTACTTGGTTAGGTTGAATTTTTATCCTGTTCCTAATTATAACTAGAAACTGCGACATTGTGATGTCTTCTGGCACTAGGAATTTTGATTTATCCAATGTTGGCAAACTTCTTTCCTTCTGATACCTCTCCACTATAATCTGTCAAAGAAAATAGTATTTTATTACTTGCACTTAAGAATCTTTTGTTTATAAAATGTAAGGTCTTATTAAATCGTTATCAAATCATTCAGTTTTGCAACTTTAATTATAAACACCGGTTGCAATATATTTAATATGATAAGATACTTTAGCACTCAATTAAAACCTGACCAGAAATATATGACTATATAGGCAACTGGACTGTACTTAAAATAAAATATTTTATACCATGCACGAAATAAAGCATAAGATAATTAATAAGAAAAACAGGGACAGAAGTTATTTTTAACTCCAATTTATCCATACTAATATTATAAATGCGAAAGTGTGTGTGTCTGTTTGTTTGTTTGTCCGTCTTTCACGGCAAAACGGAGCGACGAATTGACGTGATTTTTTAGGTGGAGATAGTTTAAGGGATGGAGAGTGACATAGGCTACTTTTTGTCTCTTTCTAACGCGATCGAAGCCGCGGGCAAAAGCTAGTATTTTATAAATCAGATAGAAATATATAAAGTAAAGTAACTCAGTTGACCGTGACGTCACTCAATTCGATTTCATATTAATTCCATATTAGCAAGTCGTTCAAAATCGTTTTGACAGTTCTTAAAAAGAAGCTGATTTGACTAGGAGGCAAGTAGCCTATTGTCAGGAGGGCGCTGTTGTTTTCATATATGGGGTGACAGTTCAGTTTAGTATGAATAAAATAGTTCTACTGAACTCCGCAACATGGCGCGTAGTCATATATTTCTGGTCAGACTTTACTTGAATAAGCCAAGCAACATAATTCTACTGTAAAACTAGGAAATCTTACCGGTATTTTAGTTGGAAATTTATTTTTTATTGCCATCACTTCTTCCTTTCTGGTGACTGTAACAAACATAAATATAGATTATAAAACAAGGCCTATATAAAGCAACAACAAGGCTTATATTAAACATAATTGTACCTAGTTACGACACATTAAGAAATTGTGACAGGTTGGTTACATAGATATACAGAGTGGGGCCTGTAACAAAGGCGAAGAATTGAACTGTAGGCTATTCTCCTTATACTGATCAACATTTGTTCAGTGACTTTTAAAAATTATGAAGTCTTTAAATTTTTAATTTTTCAAACAAAATAAATAAATATTATGTACGCCATTATTGTTGTCATTGACGTTGTCTGTCACACTTTAGATTTAACAGAATTCGCAATACATTACCTCTTAGAAAAAACTTTCAAGGGTGATAAAAATCAAAATACAAGTTATTTTTAAAAGTCGCCGAACAAATGTTGATCAGTATAAGGAGAATAGCCTAGATTTCAATTCTTCGCCTTTGTTACAGGCCCCACTCTGTATACTTATTAAGTTTCACCGATGTTGAGTTTAGCTGCGAAAATGTTTGTTGAACAATTACGTTGCGTCAATACCTACTTAAATATTATAAGTAAGTACCTACTTAAGTGCAGGGTGGTCTATCTAATGGCGATTACTATCAGTATTATAATATGATACCTATTAATATTAGGAGGTAATTATACTGATAGGACTTATTAGCGTGTGATTAGATTTGTTATGACTGCTCGCGGAAGGTTCTTCCTCTGCCTAGGGAAATCTTTTCATTTTTTAGTTTTATTTGCAAAAATAGATAGATACCTAATTTGGACACATACGAACACATTCATCCGTTTCCCGATTTTTTATTAGGTACCAATGTTATTTTGGTGTGCTGTTACCGAGTTACAAATACATTGAATAGTCATATAGACTGCACTTCAATGACAGCCAGTCGTTACTATTAATATGAACTATTTGTACTACAAGTAGACTTTTAAGGAACTCGCGATAACAAAATGCACAATCTCGCACACAGCTGTAAACAAATAGAGTTCAATGCACCAGTTGTAGAGCGGCACGAAACTGAATCCCAATTGTTTATATATTCGCGTTTAGAACAACAGTCATATAATATTATGATGTTTGCCCCACATTTTCTGTAATTTAAAGATTCCTTAAATAATGACAATTGGTTTGAGTTATGGAATTTACCTAAATGAATGTCCTTACACATTAATGCTTTATAGAAATCTGAATGTAATCGTTAACATATATCATTGAGTCATTTTTTTCTTATTAATTAACACGCTCAGAATTTAATTTACCTTGTACATAATATGGTTACATACATAATTAGGCTAATTGGTGCAGCGAATATGTTAAATGGGTATTGCTCAGCTGTTTATCACAATATCGATACCATCATATATCTATGTACCTAGTTGTACATTCTACAGCATCCATTAATAAATAATAACCATATTATTCTGTCATTGCTGAGACATGGCCTGGATTATCCGATAAATAACTGATAAAAGCAGATAAAGTTAAGGTCTTGTTTGATTCATAGATGTTAATGTTCCATCGTTCATTTCATAATCGCTTATAATGCTTTCAATAATGCTTAGTAAGTAGCTACCTAAAATACAAGGACTTTCAATCCCATAGATTTCTCTTTAGTACCTATTGGGTAAGTAATGTTATAAGTATTCAGTATTATATTTATTATATCACCGTCACTACATGAGAAACAAGGGATATCGTATCTTTAACGCAAAAATGAGCCTTACAAAAGTCTATATTATATTATTTATATTATACAATATTATCGTTTATGAGTGTAAAGCTGACATGAAAATTTTAATATTATTATTTACCAAAAGAATGAGATGAATTTGTAGGTACCTATTACGTATAGACATTAAACAGTAGCAGGTGAATTTTATTTTAATTACTAACTTTAGGGATATAAGTTATAACGTAAGTATCACGTAGGTACCTAAAAATGAATAAGAACTTTCACGTTATTATTATATCGACCTGTTCACGACACAAATTTTTCAAAAAGTGCAAATGTCACTTACCAAACGGCTTTTTCGATTTGAAGCACTGTCTCACATTATGATTCACATCATGTTTTATTAATGTAGTTACAAAGTTCAGTTCCATTTCGAAAATGTCTCCGGTAACAATTTGACGTGTACTCGTGTTAGCTCCCGGCCGTGCACCCTCGCGCCACTGTGAAGCTCGACTGCATTAAAGTAAACAACATCTGGAACTTTTATCATTTAGCATTAGGTCGAGGGTTGTCATACTGCTCTAATCATATCACTATGTGCACTTGTTCGTACGTAAATGTATATAGGTTTTAATTTTACTTATATAGTGACGAAATGAAAGTTGTGAATTAATTTTATTTATTCTAAATATGAGGGTAGGCAACCATTTCTCATATATACAAATGTAGGTACTTGCTTAAGTTCTAGATACTTTAATCAGCAGGTATTTTTCCTGTTTCCCCGTTTGTTGTTGTTGACCTAAGTGACGTACAAGATAGAAAGATTTCCTGGAAGGGGTGTGGCGGCTGCGGAACCGGATCATCTTATTTCTGACTGTTTCCTATTGATTGTGCCACTAGGTAGATAAGAAATAGGTATCTCATCATTATTAACTGTATTAAGATTTACAGATAAACCTAGTTCCTAAATAAAGGACGACTAGTCATATTTAGGTAGTTGGAACTATGCACAGTCTGACAAAAAAAGAGTAGAAATTAGAAGGGGCAACATTGTAGTGTCGCCTCTTTCAAATTAATATAGAGGTATGACATGAATAATATACACGGGATGACACTACAATATTGCCAGTTTTTAAAGTATAAGGCGACGAACCCAATCATGGACAGTTTAAGATAAAATTTTGCCCATTTTTGATATTTCACTGATACATGTATAAATTTTACCGCTAAACGTGTTAAAACTTAAATGCCTTATCCTTCTTTTATATTTTAAGCCTATTGCAGAATAGATACTCCTATTTGTTTCTTCATAGTTAACAAATTAAAATGAGATGTTTTTTCTCCAATCATGGACGGCAGTTCTCCAGTAATGGATCCCCCATTATGGACAGTGAAATAAGTTTAAAATTTTACTTTTAAAGCCAATTGACACTCAATTAGTAAATTTTATATAGGTACCCCAAATAAAATTAGTTTGGATTATTTTAACATAGGACTGTTTCTTGTAAATTTTGGTATCGTATATTGTTCCTTGTCCATCATAGGAGTTACAATTCCCCCCCTGTCGAGATTTGCCCCGCTGTACCTTAGCTTAATATAGAGTATAGATAGGTATTCTGGATACCTCTTTATTAAAAAATGAGTCATCAGATATTTGGACTACCTGCCATGCCTACGTGCTTTGGTGCTCGTAGCCCTTAGGCAAGGTCTTAATGGGCTTCCGAACGACTAGACCGAATGGCTAATAATGTACTAATAGATACAATGTTTAAGGTGGTAAACAAATCAAATGATGATAATATGAATAGTAACTAATACTTTTAACAATTCGTTATCATTTGTTGAATATGTAAACAACAATTTTGCTCACGGCCCTACTAGTGGAAATTAAAGATGATTTAACCAAGTACTCCTGTCCATGCATAAGTAATAGAAGATACAAGCACGATCTACACAAATCCATTGAACATACGTTTGTTATTTAATTAACACTTGGACAGACTGGTGCTCTGTCAGCATCTCTGCAGATCGCCGCAGAGATAGTTTTGCCTGGATCTAGAACATATGTCTTGTACTGAGTTTGGTCGTCTATATTATTTACTAGTCTCCACCAGAGAGAATATGCTGCGATACAGAATGTTCTTGACCAATTCTTGATGCAGTAAACCCCTAAACAATGTAAAAATTTTATTTATTGTTTCTCTTACTTTACTTTTTATTTTAATTATTATAAATACTATAAATAGTTAAAATGTGATATGAATTAGGACAGTCGGACTAAAATGTGTGAATTCTTGTGTTGTACAATTGTGCTTATGTTTCTGAACGTACCCGTAATAATTTTGACATTTGTCTATTCGTAACGTTTCATTCTACGTTATTTATTTTGCCAATGTGCATAAGAAATTAGTTATTTAAGCTTTGTTTTATTTATTTTAAATTAATATAAAGAAAACATTTTTTTATATTTTTTAACTTTAATGGTAATGATCCCATAGTTCTAATTAATAAATCCAAATAATTGGCTTTTGGTTATACCATTTTCAAGACGAACACATAGCGTAGAACGGAATTCATCTTTCTTTCGCGACTTGGACGAATTGCTTATTGAATTTTTAGATATATTATAATTAAATGCTACATTTTAATCAAATAAGTCGTATTAAACACTGTAGTCATTAGAAAATGCACAAATTATTCTATTAGTTTCCAAAATTTTGATATTGTTCTTTTAGTTTTTGTATTAAATAAAACAATATAAACATTGTATCTCATCGATGGACTTTAGAATCGATAACCCAATTTCGCCGTAGTTTTTATTAAAAGTGGCTTTAGTAGAAGCATATAGATGTTGGTAAACTTGTGTTGATAGTGTTAAGGTGTCGTGCAGGTGGTGATCATGTTGTTCACACCCATTTATATAGCAATGACCTTTATAAAAACTTGGCGCATCAGATCGTTCAGAGCGCGGCTCCTGGAGTTCCTGAGCGGGAATACAAGTGTTGCGTTTTGCAAAGTGCCTGAGAATGCTGCAGGTGAATATGTTTTACATATTTGACTTACGAAATTTTACAATTAATGCATCTTTTTACAGTTGTAATTTCATATATCAGTTGGAGGTTTTCAAACTTCATTCAAAACCATTTTGTAAAACAGATAATTACTATAGTACTAGTACATTTTCTAGATTTAAAAAAAATCTGATAACGAAGCATGACTCTGTATGTACAATAACTCAATAGAACAACCACTTTAAGTATGTATTCACCCAGAACAGCACAGTCATGGTATAGGATCAGTATAACCTCTGATAAAAAAATGTAATTTAAGTAATATTTTTATTGCAGAAACACCTACCTTAAGTTCCAAACTATGCACAAATCCAAAGAATGCATACCTATGTGACTTACTAGATTACACAAATGCAACCAGGATATGCAGTATGAAGCCGGCTCAGTGTATTGAGATCAGTGACTGGGTGACATGCGCGGGAGGCCTGCCACTGGGATCTGATGAGCAGTCTCCGCTTACGGAGTTTGATGTTGAAGTGCTATTGGAGTGTGAAATGGAGCCCCATGACTTGAGTGCAAACCATTTGATTACGGTACCTAAAATATAAGTATTATAATGTCTTACTACTTATTTACTCCAAAGCAAATATCAATTTTGATTAATCGGAGAACCTTACAGTAGTCTTATAATGTCAATAAACATGATTTGCTGCATTTTTAAATTCAAGATAGTAGCAGTTTACAAATGTTTATTTTCATAACAATAATTATAATGAACATAAGCGGACCCTCCGATCCAGGGCGTCCAGCTCAGTCTGGGTCCACCTTAGTATGCCAAAGGAGTATGTGAGTAGAGGCATTACCCAGGCGTTAAAGGCGCGCACTTTGTTGCCTCCTGACAAAAGACTGTTAAGGACTTTTGTGAGCCGACTGAAAAAGCGCTCCTTCACCGACTGTCTAATGCCAACATCCTCAATACCCAACGACTGTGACATACCAAGGTACTTATAGGTTTCTGATTCAGAGATAGATCTGAACGACATTGTCTCAGAAAGTTGTAAATTATAATGATATAATGTGAATTTATTGTAATAAAATAAGTAAGTACCTCTGATTTTCTGTGCAGCAGTTAATCTCAATTGAAATTGACTACATTTCTTTATATAAATGAAAATGCATTACACTGACATAGTCCAGCCCCTATTCAATTTATAATCTGATTATAAATACAACAATCCAATTAAGGTTATCTTAAAGAGAAAACATGTTTACTGCATGCAACCTTGAAAACTGATAAACAATGTGTGAAAGGTGACACTTTTGAAATATAGGCCACTGGGTGACTTTGCTAGTGTCATACACAGTACACACTACCTAAGTGTGAACTTAAGGAATATGAATCTAATACTTACTATATATTATATACTTATTTAAGTTGATATTTATTAAACTTTCTTTTAAAGTTGATATTTATTAAACTGCTCATTATCCATTTAAAAATTCACCTGCATATAGCACGCAAAATATTCAATGTACTTATTTGTAAAATGAGGCACATATCATGCTCTTCATCTTTTTCAATAAACTTGTAAATTTTAAAGATAAAGAGAACCATATTTTTTATAAACAGAAAATCATAGAGGAAAATGTAAACAACTTGATTCACAGCATGTTTTTCTTGTAGCTGGACTCTATGGGATTACCAGTAGCATGGAAAGCCAGCTCTCATTTAGCCATAGTACTCAAAACAAACATTGAGAACCTCAGTGCAGCAGGATTCCACTTTGTCGGCAGCGATGAGTTTCTGATAGATCACAAGCTGCCAGTAGTAAGGATACAGAGTAAGTATCCATACTAATATTATAAATGGGAAAGTGTGTGTCTGTTTGTTTGTCCGTCTTTCACGGCAAAACGTGCCAAAACAGAGCTACGAATGACGTGATTTTTTAACTAGAGAGAGTTGTAGGGATGGAGAGTGACGTAGGCTATTTTTTGTCGCTTTCTAACCCCCCCACTTCCATAAAATGAGAGGTCGATATTTGTATGGAGCGTTCCGCAATTTTTCGAATTAAACACGAGCGAAGCCACGGGCAAAAGCTAGTAATCTTATATATTAAATAACTGATTGCTCTTATGATCAACTACAGTACACTACAATGCAAAGCCAAACCAATACAGAATTTCTATGCCATTATAATTATTCAACACAATTTTTATCACATTTTTTAAAATGAGTCTTAAATATTTTTCAGCTGTTAAGCTTACAGGGGAACCAAATAAAGCTACTGATGCCTCAATGAGAAGTCTCAGAAGCGACATTCAACATGGTTTAAAGAACCCTCCTGGGGAATTCCACTGGCCAGTCCATGCAGCCCTGCTCCGAAAACTGTCCAAAGTAGTTGATGTAAAGTCTGAATGCAATAGTGCCATAGTAGAAATGAATGGTGGCAGCAGTAACATGGTTGATACCACAACAATTAGTAAAAGGACTGTGTCTCTAGCAGATGTAAGTGTCAACACCACAAAGTCCCTCACAGAAGAGGACGAAAAGGACACTTTAGCGGCGGAACCAATTAAGACTCCTAATAAATCTCCAGAACGTAAAGCAAAGCCGCAAGAAGAGATTGTTGTTGAAAATGTAACAGTAGAAATTCAACACAATATAACACCTAAGAAATCTAGTCTCAAGTTAGATCTCAAGAAAGGGACAAGTTGCCTTTCAGCTTCATTACTGAACATATCGAGTCAAATAAAATCTGTGACCACACATAAGAGAATAGTGAGCTCATCTGGGCCAAAGAAGTCGCAGCCTCAAATAGAAAGCTGTCCAGCAAAAGAGGATTCAAAGGGCTCTCCGTCTCACGGCACACTAAAGTCTGCCAAAACTTCCCGTCCATTAGTCAATACTAAGTCACCAAACATATTGATATATTCAGATAGTATAGCAGCTAGAGATAATTTAGAAGCTTCTCTTAGAAAAGTCTTGGATGCAGATAGGTGAGTAACACTGATATGAACATTGTTAAGAATTCACGTATAGATCCCAACGTTCTAACTAAAGACGAAAACGAGTGTGTGAGACCGCTTTCTCGTCTATTTCTTACTTCTCTCGCCATTTTGATGATTGGGTAGGATCTGTGCCGAGACTCAGCGAGAGCCTCACGACAAATGTATACAGCCGCCATCATAGATCTGTCGCCAATGCACAATGCTCGACTGCCTGAAAGACTTTTTCTTTCGTATGACATGAATTTATTTTTGACATTGTACAATAATGTTCCTATGAAGACCTTGAGCTGTCTTCTAAATGTTCCTTGTTGGAGCAGGTACACGATATACTCAGTGACGCGAGACGCGCTGGAGACTGGCGCGTGGCGCGGGCGCTGCGCGCTGGTGGCGGTGGCGGGCTGCGTGGGGCGTGCGGCGCCGCTGCTGCTGGCGCACCTGCTGGACGGCGGCCGCCTGCTGGCGCTGTGCTCCGACCTGCTGCACGCCGTGCTGCCCTACTACAAGACTGCCGAGGTGAGCCGGGACCGTGAGCCGCTAACGCTGGTGGCGGTGGCGGGCTGCGTGGGGCGCGCGGCGCCGCTGCTGCTGGCGCACCTGCTGGACGGCGGCCGCCTGCTGGCGCTGTGCTCCGACCTGCTGCACGCCGTGCTGCCCTACTACAAGACTGCCGAGGTGAGCCGGGACCGTGAGCCGCTAACGCTGGAGGCGGTGGCGGGCTGCGGGGGCGCGCGGCGCCGCTGCTGCTGGCGCACCTGCTGGACGGCGGCCGCCTGCTGGCGCTGTGCTCCGACCTGCTGCACGCCGTGCTGCCCTACTACAAGACTGCCGAGGTGAGCCGGGACCGTGAGCCGCTAACGCTGGAGGCGGTGGCGGGCTGCGTGGGGCGCGCGGCGCCGCTGCTGCTGGCGCACCTGCTGGACGGCGGCCGCCTGCTGGCGCTGTGCTCCGACCTGCTGCACGCCGTGCTGCCCTACTACAAGACTGCCGAGGTGAGCTAGCTGGGACTAGTGGATCTGTTGCTTTTGGCGCTGTGGTCTAATCTGCTAAGCACAGGTACAAAACATAGAAAGACAAACAATACAAAAAACGATCTCTTCCAGAGAACCTTCATTTATTTTCGTTCTAAAGAAACTGGCTTGGCTTTTACATAATGCAGCTAGACGTAATATGAAGCCGTACGTAGGTACTCGTATTAACAGCTTTGATTTGCGTCACACCTCAGTCGATGTTAAGTATAATTATAGAATATACCGACGAAGAAAACAATTTGGATAAAAGATCTGCATTTCTTGGGTTGGAGTTGGAATCACGGTAAGGATATTTATTTGTGTATTATATTATCTAAGTATATAATATTTACATATAAATATTAAATATATATGCCAATATATGTATTTCTTTCTATTTATTTTATCTCTTTTTATCTAATTTATTTATTATTCCTGCTTATTTTATTTATTTATTAGCCTCCGGCCTCTCTGGACAAAGGTCTCTCTCGCTTATGGAAAAAATTGACTCGCCCTTTCAAAAGTCGCCCAACTCCGAGTATTATGACCGTAAGTTTCCAAAATAATGCCTAGTTAGTAGTAGTGTGTGTATACCCGACCCGGCCTCATCTAGCTGTAAAAAATGTATATTTAAAAAACATTGTATATTGTTTAAGGTCCGAGAGAATGAAGTAGTACAGTTCACATTTGACAAGTGGAAGTCGGTTAAGATGAAGCACCACATATTCTGCTACCAGGCATCGCCAGCTAAGAAACAGTTCTCCACAGAAAGCGATAGACAGTAAGTTACGTTTATCCTCTCCTCTCCTTCTTTCCTTTTTGCCTACTTACGCATCAAATTTCTGTCTTATCACGCAACGTCTACATTGATATTGATTATCCATTTCATCGGTGGCAATTGCCGAAATTAACTATCTAAAACGAAACGTGACTCTTGAAACCTGTAATGTAATGAAGTACCTATAAGAAAAAGTACAACTGTAGATATATGTATAATAAAACTAGCACGGTTAATTTGTACTCAGGTGTCCTTTATTGTCCTATTGCATCAACTTTACCGGTGGTTCATTTTCATTCGTAATACATATCATGTATTAGATGTCAAAGATTAACATGTAGACATGACATTACTCTTTGATCCCCTAGTTAGACTTTGGATTGTTTAGTGTTTACGGAGTCACGTTTGTTTATTTATATTTTATTGAATACCTAGCTTTCCAGAGTGATAATGCCTTACTTTTAAAGCACTCTAACGTCTCGATACGGCTTTCATGAATACTAGGGTATAATATAAACAAATAATCTTATGCCCATATTATATTTAATACATTTACTTTATGTATGGGTAACACTTTATTATGCGTTTTGCAGAGCAAGTCAGGAAGCTAATATGTATCGGTACGCAAATTGTAGATATCAGCATCTTATACATATACATAAAATATATATTATTTGCTTGTAGTGTTTGGAAGCTTACTTTAAAGCTATGTTGCAAATTTAAGGGTCTCCCCACAACGATCGACACGAAACCGAAACCAACGACGTGAAGATTACTTATTCAGTATAAAAAAGCTTGTATTTATATTATCGTACGTCAATATCGCGTTCATAAATGTGTGGAGATCCTCAAAATGTTTATTTAATTATTTTGTATTACACTAAAATATAACAACGGTTGTAAGCGAAGCATCATTGACACGCCGTATTTTAACGTTCATTTTACTTGTCATCGAAAATTAAACGCTATGATACTTACAATACGATGTAATTGAACTCTAATAATATTCTCGTGTGTACACAATACACAACAGTATTCTAATTGGTGCTAAACAGATTATCGCTTGCACCGTTTAAATGTCATGCCTGCCAATTTACAACCACATAATACTCAGCTGTATATAAGCTTCCAAGGTCTATGACCCCGTTACTTAAGGCCTTTTGATTTGGGAATGTCGTGATCGTGACTATGTTGCATGTTTTAATGAAATTAAAACAAATCACGCTAATATTTATTATTAGGTATCCTCGAAAGACCCTCAGCACGATCAATCCACTACATTATTATTTACCCATTGTCTTCCATATAATTGATATAATTATATTATATCCTTTCTCCACGGAAATAAAAATCATTGATGCACATTTAGTCATGGCTGCTTGAATTTCGATGTCTTGGCTTTTCAAAAATGAGGTTTTAGGGTTTTATAGTTACAATTATTTTTGTGATTTCATTAACGCTACGAGCATGACACATAACAGTAAAATAAAAAAAGAAATGTATTTCGATTCATATTTCCATTTAAGTAGAAGAAAAGTAATGTTGCTAGAAAAATCACATTTTATAATGCAGATATAGAAATGCTTATAAAATGTTGTAGACCGTCCAAGTACACGGGTCACCCGGGCCACGAGCTGGACATCCAGGTGCTGGCCTCCGAGGAGACGTGGCGCACGCCGTCGCTGCTGCAGGCCACCGACCTCACCAACAGCGGTGTGGCGATATTCTCGCAGGTACTGCCTGTGCTGGTACACCGTTTTTAACTATTTACTAATGATGAATTAATTGAATTATGCACTTACAGCTTAGGGTAAAGACTCTAATACCAAGGACGATATATACCGCGACTGACAAATCCCATACAAAAAAAGTTTACCCCTGAAATTTATGGGCCTTTTAGAGATAAAACTAGATGGCGCTGTTTCGCAGCTTGGAAGTGGCAAAAATCATATTTTCCCCAAATATTTTTGCAAGTTTTATTTTTTATAAGAAAAAAATACATACTTATTTCTTTATTTTAATATCACGATATCACTTCAATACACATTTTGAAACTTGTAGGCATCATCAGTGTAGTTATAATAGGTGGCACTAAAAAATTGAGGTACGATTCTTAGTATGAACTATGAAGATTGTCATATAAATCATCGTTGCTAATAGCATAATTCGTTCCCACTCCAGATCCACCTGGAAGCCGACCCGAGCGACTACCTGGCGGAGGAAGGCGTGAAGAGCAACGAGGCGCGCCTGGAGATCATCCACAAGATCCTCGGCGACATCCTCGACCTGCACGTGCGCGACCCGCGCGACATCACGCAGCCGGAGTACACCAGGGGCTTCTTCCTGGGGAACCATGTGGTAAGGCAACTCTAGACGTACATGTTATCATGTTATGTTTATTGCATCGCCATTATAGTAGTTATTGCTGAACGAAGATGGTTGTATTTAAAGCAAAATGTTAACTTCAGTTTGACAATACAAATTTATTCGGACCAGAGTCTGAAGAAAATCTGAAGATATATTTACTTTTTAATATAGACTGTCAAGCAAATCTTGTCACTAAAACTTCCGTAGGACTGCGACCGGAAACCGTCGCCCCGAAATAGCCTAGTTTCCTACGATTTGCTAGTATGGAATTACTTTGAAATACTGAGGAGTGACGTCGCGGACATTTCATTTACTTTATATCTTTCTCTTTGACTTATTAAATAGAAACTATGTTTAAACATAACTACTGTCCATATTTTTATTCTTATTATGTGGTGCTTTATTTCGTGCACTGCATAAAATATTTTATTTTAAGTATTGGAAACTAGCCTATTTTTCAAAATTCCCGCCATTTTTTGTGACAAAATTTGTTTAACTGTCTATTTGCATTGAATTGATTATTATTTATTAGCGTAAAATATAACCATCTTTGTATTTAAGTACATACAGAATGAGTAGGTAACGTTATACTTGCATTATGATTTAGATTGACTCTTGGATTGAGATAAAATGCAATACTATTACAATATAAGTATATGTATTATGTATATGTTTATAATGCTTCATAGATACACCGTCATTTATTTATCTTCACGATCATTTGAAACAAAATGAAGGTTGTGTCAAGATTAGAATGTAATTGGTGACTATTAATAATACTTTTGCTTAATGTTTTGTCTGTCAGGATGTTACACAATAATGCCGCCTGTAGTAAGATCAAGTAATTATTTAAGTTACACACCTAACACTATCTACAAGCTTTGTCTGCAACCGAACCAACCCAATAACTTGAATTAGTAAACTACTTGTTCAAAGACAAATATTCCTGGAATCCAGTTTTAAGAAAATACGAAATTTTTAAGCTAAATGACTTTAAACGACAATATCCTAATTTTCTAAAGTAGGATTTAATCGACGAGGATTCAAAAATTATCTGTTCATGGCAGCAAAACTAATCATTCACACAAACTGTAGGAGAGCTGGAAGTGCTCGGCGTGTATTCAATAAAACCCTCGACTCTTCCAGAACTTCGACGAAAGACATCGTCATTCAAAATTGTTATTTTTGATAATAGCGTTTAAGTGTGATGGGTTGTCCGTTAGGGGTCGTGGCCTGCGTCGACCAGCGCGGGCCCCGGCCACGTGACGGTGTGATGGCCGGTGAGACGCGTACACGTTTGCTCATTGGTTGCTATGTCGCTGGGATTTTGACACCTGATTTATTATAATGTTAATAAATAATATAAAAGAAAATTATTAAATTACCTGTTTTAAATTCAAGTTACATAAAACTAAACTAATTATTTTATTTTTTTTCCCCTCACTAGCTCGGAAACACGTGTTTTGTACTTTAATACCAGCGGGTAAAAACGCATTTTATCCACTAGTGGGTAAAGTAATTTGACCTTGAATAAAGTCAAATTAACTGCTTTAAAATTGATAAAAGTAAGTGAATCTAATAATAAAGATGATTTACCACCTGTGGAACTACTGGAAGCAGTGATAAGCGCATTTTTTGCATTGTAGTTTCGTCGCTGTAGTGAGGGGAAAAGTTTTGTGTTACACTCGGGTGCAAATGTATTTTACATCTCGTGTGTTAAAAAACTCGCAAGTTCAGGATTCTATTCTCGAACCACTCGCTTCGCTCGTGGTTCAACTATAGAATCCTTTCACTTGCTCGTTTTTCAATTCCACACTCGGCGTTAAAATACAACTTTGCCCCCTTGTATAACAAATAACTATTAAATTAGCCTGCAGCTTTATAACACCTTTTATAATAGCACAATATCCACTCTATTTTCAGTTCGGATCTAACGAATTTACTTACGATTCAAAATTTAAATTATAATCCAGTGATTAATAGGTACTAATAGTGCTCAAAATCCCAGGTGATTGTATTATTATGCTTCATATCGCTTAGATTACACGTAGATTAACAGTTGTTTGTTTTTACGATTGGGAATTAACTTTCATATTTATTAAAAGTGCTTTGCACGACTCTTTTCGCTTTCCGCTTATAAAAGGTAAGAGCCAATATTTTCGCTAAGCACGTACGATTGTTATAAGTCAACTAATTTATTAATATTTATCTTAAAATTTTGCACCATTTGTCTAAACTCATATTTTATCTTGGCTGTAGGCTTTTCACTTACGTAGGTATTTTTTTTACAAGTCTAAATTATTAACATCGGTATCTTTTATTATTGATTACTCTTGAGTAAAAAAGCTAAAATTAATTCTTATTAATTCGCATGGATGTGAATGAGTTTTTATGATCGCAAGAATAGAAAGCTATCACAATATTGAGGCACAAAAGCGTCGAATGTTTACAGACTGTCACAGTAGACTGAATGTCTTGTTCCAAGATCTGCAATGCCGGTGTGAATGTATTCTGTAGTCTAAAAATACTCGTATTCGAAAGGGCTATCTTCCCCATATTATGTAGGTACGTAATATAAGTTAAAATGAGGCATAATTATATCTTACACTTTGTGACGTGGGCATCCACGGCGCAACGTTATAATAGTTTTTTCTTCAAATTCTAAAGTAACTTCTTTAAACTCACTACTCAACTTTGTTCCATCACGGAACAAAGTTGGTTTATTTTACATTGCGTAATCCTTGTCAGTTTCATTTTACCTTATATTCAAATGCGCCCCAAGGTTGTGCCAACGAATACGTCTTCGGTGACAAAGTATCTACATATAAAAAAGTGCAGTCTCCAAGAACGATCATTTATTGCGCAGTCGGTGCCGGTGCAAAGGCGCTAAACAAGGGGTGACCCTGCCGAATGAAACGAAGCTTTTTGAATGTAAAGAAACTAAATACTTGCTCGGTGACCACACTATTTGTCTATTGACAAATAGTGTGGTCACCGAGCAAGTAAACAGATAGGTTGACCGCTAGCGCTACGCTACGTCTACAGCGACAAAGATCTCAATGAACCTGCAACGCTCGGCTAATACATTCGCGTGTGGTGTAGCAAAAGCTGGCGCTGGTGGAACGCTGGTGGTCGGGCGCGCAGCGGCTGCAGGCGCTGCCGGGGCTGACGCTGCAGTGGTGCCTGCGCGGCGACGCGGAGGCGCGCGCGCCCGCCGCCGACTTCCTGCCCGTGCACGTCTACGAGTGCCCCGACCACTTCTCCACTGTTGAATACTTCGATGTGAGTACCGCAGTTATCGCAACGATAAGGGTTCGCACACCGCTGAAGTGTGTAACACGAGATATACACGTAGATAGCGTTCAAAGGCCTCTCCGCCTCCAATGTGAAGATCTAAAACCGCCTCTTTACATCGCTACATTCTGCTCTTGCTCCTTGTAATTCAAGTATATAGGTCTTCAGTGAAGACCATAGAAGAGAGAGAGAGAGAGAGAGAGAGAGAGAGAGAGAGGCGGTTTTAGACCAAAAGTTTATCTTATACAATTCCAAAATTACCTACTATACCAACAACGCTATTTTTTTGTTGACGTAATGGTAATTCACACGAAAGTGTAATCAATGATTTTATCGACGACCAGAGTCACATTTTGCACATTTTATCAAAATCCTGTAAAATTGCAAATTAAAGAAGTTTTTAATTTTCCAGAACCTATCGTCAAAAGAGTTGGGGCGACTAGTGATCTACGCGGACATGCTAACCTCCACGAACGCAGTGACGAACGGGCCTCCCCTGGCGCACGGCGTGGCGGCCGTGGCGCGCCGGCAGTCCACCGGCCAGGGCCGCGGCTCCAACGCCTGGATCTCTGTGCCCGGACAGGCTTCCATGTCGCTACAGGTTGGACGGCATTACTAGTGATCTACGCAGACATGCTGACTTCCACGAACGGGCCTCCCCTGGCGCACGGCGCGGCAAGGCGTGGTGAAAAAAAAAATAAGTTGATATTACAAGCGGAAGGCCTTTTTCAACTTGCCTTTTTAGAAGGCGATTTGTAATTTCGTTAATCACTGGTCTCCCAATGACATCACACGGTGGAAACATTGGCATACGTAAACTAAAGACGTATCCATCTAGTTGTATTATATATTTACAGGTGTGGTGTAAGGTGTCTCCCACACTGCCACTAGTGCAGCACGCGGCGGCGTTGGCTGCTGTGCGCGCCATTCGCGCGCTGCCCGCGTACGAGCATCTCGATATAAGGTATGAACACTCTTTTACCGTTCAAACTTATCTAATTCATTCAAAGTCTATTATGACTACTGTTTAATTAAATTTCAGTGTCCCAGTATAGTGTCACTGTTTACTATTTTTTGTATTCATCTTTTGCCATTTACCAGAATAAAATGGCCGAATGACATCTACTACGGGCGCGAGGTGAAGATCGGCGGCACCGCCACCACGGCCAACGTCACCGGCGAGAACGTTGTCTGTAACATTGGTGTGTCAATCTATTGATTTTATATTTAGAAAATATCGTCTCCGAGTATGTAGATGAGTATAACCACCGCGTTTGTCTGGAAAAACGTTCACATGTATTTATGTTTCCCTCAGGCACCGGCGTAAACATATCTAACATTGTCCCAACGACGTGCGTGAACCAAATAATCGAGCAGCACAACAAACAGCACGGCACAACCCTCGCTCCGATGACGATAGAAAAGTTCCTAGCGCGGTACTGCTCGCAGTTAGAAAGAATACTGGAGTACATCGACTCGGACGGCGGCGTGGACGCGTTCCGAGAGCAGTACTATCAATACTGGCTGCACGAGTAAGTATACAGTCATAATTGAGCAATACAACAAGTAGTCCGGCACAACCCTGGCTCCAATGACGATAGAGAAGTTCCTAGCGCGGTACTGCTCGATACTTGAAAGGATAGTGAAATATATCGACTCAAACGGTTGTGTAAATGCTTTCCGAGAACAGTACTTCAAGTACTAGCTGCACGTACGTTTTCAGTATAGGTACAGTAATTTACTAGCTTCACAGGTACATACTAAGTAACAAGTCTCACTACTCATTGCAACTCAAAATCACGTCAGAACGAACCTTAATAGTGACATTAGGAACTTAGCGCAACCCTAACTACGTTATCTGGATGGAATATTGTACCATGCACGCCTTGTTCCAGCAACGAGAAGATCCAAGTCCGTCGCTCAGGCGAGTCGTCCCCGATCCCCGGCACGGTGGTGGGCGTGGACGAGGCGGGCTGGCTGCGCGTGCTCACGGCCGCCGGCGACGTCACCGTGGCGCCCGACGGCAACACCTTCGACCTCATGACCGGTCTAGTGGCGCCCAGGCTGTGAGCTATTCATACTTTTATATTAGAAGGACGATAAAATATACAGTATGTCATAGAGAGTTCACGTCCAGTTCGGATTGTGGTCTGGGAAGATAGCGGATTTCATATGCCTCCTGGTGGTTTGAAGAATTTTAGGGTTGTAGTGCTCTTTCGCTCCTCATAATTAACAAATATAGAAGAGGAAGCTAATTACATTTAACACCTGAAAATACTATTTATGATAAGTACCTTCTAAAACTACTTGCCACTGGGTGTATGAATTTGTGATAGCTATTTGCATAGATAGTTGTTACCTGCCGCTTAGATCAGCATATTGAAAGAAATGAAAATGTCGGTGTTGGTAGTAAAGAATTAAG
The DNA here is from genome assembly GCF_023078275.1 of Leguminivora glycinivorella. Lineage (NCBI taxonomy): Eukaryota > Metazoa > Arthropoda > Insecta > Lepidoptera > Tortricidae > Leguminivora > Leguminivora glycinivorella. The sequence goes on from NC_062971.1 coordinate 8,298,601, forward strand.
AGGGAACAAATTCTAATTATGCTCTCTTTTGAAAGAATGAGGAGTGAAAACTACGCGGTGAATGGGAAACGGTGATAAACTAGGAATTGTTTATAAGGATCTAAACTAAATAGACGCCAGAGTGTAGTGGGAATGAATAAACGCTAGCGCACAGCGTGACTGTTCCATTGGTTGTGGTTGGTGGTAGAATCGTAAATCTTATGTCGTAAGCTATATATATTATTAGGGTTTTTATTTAATAATAAAATACTCGAATATAATTAAACCATCATAATCGTGTAAATATACGCGTTATATCTAGATAGAACAGCCGTAACACTGCCAGTTCTACTATAACTAGTATCTTGTAGGTAAATCAAATATTGAAATCCTGTTGTATTTTAGAATTTCGACTTGTTCTTGTATAATATCGTCGTTGCAACTTGCAATAATACTTATTTATAAATATAAAAAAAATTATGGGAATATAAATAATATTAATGACGGTCAATTAGTATAAGTTTGATGGAGGCGGAATCTCATTGCAATAGAATGTATATATTGATATAAATATATAATTTAGACAATCCAGTGTTCAAAAAACAATATATGTATGTATGATATGTTATTGAAGAGTGTGGCGTTCATGAGTAAAACTGTTTACTTGAAATAAATGCCAGTATTAAATAATAAGTGTTTACGTTTTTAATAAATGGATACTTGCCTTTTTAAAGTAAGAAGACGAAACCAGTGTAAGTGATCGGCGATTAGTTGCTTTACTGCATATAGAAAATCGTATTTTGTAAAGTCACACTCTACTAGTCAACTCTTTAAGCTTAGAGATAGAAAGAGCTATTTTACTAGAAAGAGGCAATATTCAAAGTTGTGATAAATTAAACTTGAACACCAGGATACAGATGCATAGGCGCCTTAGGTAGATAGTTCAAAAATAGACACTATTAGTAACTATACAAGCTAGCCAGTATCGCAGTCCTATACATTGCCTAAATGTAGGTACTGCAGTGGTAGTCGCGTAACATAGAGTAGAGAACTAGTTATATACATTCGAGGTAAATTAATTTATTTTTCTTTTACCCACTAATTTTGGTCGTTGTTTTAATATTTAGTATTCGTAGTGAAGCCATAGTTTTATTTTATCTAATTCTATCTTAGGCGACTTCACTTACACCTAGTAATGCCACTATTAACTCACTCAATGAAGCCTACCTCAACGGAAAAAACTAGTGTATAAGCGAATTTTGGCATAGTTGTAGGGAATGGTGTTCTAATCCACATACTCGAAGTACTGAGGGGTGGGGGTGGAGCTAACGGGTGGAGGGGGATGCAAAGGTACCTTTTTTTGTTTTTCGCGAATAGCTCTTAAACTGTGGCACATAGCAAAAAATGGTCTGAGATACAAGCAATCTTCATAAAATTCTCTACAAAAAAGGTATTCACACTTATTATGTGGGATCAATAGTTCATGAAATATGGAGGGGACAAAATGGAAAATAAAAAAATAAACACACTTATTTATAATATATTTATTTATTCTAATTATTTTCTATCTCTAAAATACTCTCATCATCATCATCCCCCTCCACCCGGTATCTCCTCCCCCCCCCCCCCAGTACTTTGAGTATGTGGATTAAGATTTAAGACACCATTCCCTACAACTATGCCAAAATTCGCTTATACACGAGTTATTTCCCCTGATAGGCAGTTAAAAGTGTCGTTGGGCGTGCTATATCCAGGAATTGGATTATCCTACCGAAGAGAATGGATATCGAGGATTGTGGTCAAAGTAAAATTTTTAGTCATAGTTCATTTACTACCCTCTCAACACAGGATTAAAACTTATATTTATAACCTACGTTTTGAGATTTTGACTCATGTCCTAAAAAGTGTCAACATCTAACCAACTATCGACCAAAGGTGTGACGTCATTCACGTCACGTCATCTAAATGGTTTCTGAGGTACAGATTTCTATTAGAATTTATTTATCTTATACTTAAACAAAGGATACTATAGACTAGACAGCCAAATAATAATACCACTACCGAACGAGATGGTCACATACAAATTATAATAAGAGTGACAGAGAGCAAAATGTTATTTTTTGTCTTTGTCATAGTTTCACTTTTCCGCCGTTGCCACAAACGAGTTTGTGGCAAACAATAAGGACGTGACTTGTCAAGCTTATTATCCGCCCAAATTACGTAGGTTGTTTATGGTAAACTGTCAGCCATTTTTAAAGTGATTCTTAAATTCGCTCCATTATTCTATATCTGTCCCTTACGGGTGTACGCTTGCGTCGAGTCTATAGTATCCTTCGCCTGAGTCTTATACCTATTACGACAACGCACTTTAATATCTTGTCCATTGTATGTGTTAGTTACTAAATGTAACACCAAATATATTGTGATTTATTTATTGAGTAGCAAATAAGTAGCTTAGGGATAGCGATAGATACTCGACTACGTACCTACATAATCTCTACTCTTACATCATTTCGATTGTTGTTGACGTTGTTCTCCAGTAAATCTAAGTACGAGTAATATGCAATATAGAGTTAGGCGAGGTGTAATATAAGTTATAGAAGAATGTCGCTTTTTTAATTTTTTCATTCACCAAATGGAGAAATGTGCCTAAACTGTTAATTAAATACTTTGCATACCTGATTTTTATCGTTATATATTTGAATATAATATGGAAACTTTAAAATATTATTTGGAAGTGTTTTGCTGTTTAAGTATAAATAGTGTATAGACCAAATTAAATACATTTTTTGCGAAGGTGTACCAGTTTATATGTATATGCTTTATAGCCAGTAAGTCAGGACGATGGTCCAGTGTCACTTTTCAAGCTAATTTAAAGCAAAATTTTAATGTCTCAAAGAAAATGTCTATGTCAAGTTGTTAAATCACAATGTGTCACGCATTAGTCATCTCACTGTCGTAATGTGACGTTTATTTATTTATGTGTTATTTATAAACGGGAGTTAAAATGTTACTAAATTTAAATCTTGTTATTATCTTGTTGTATGCATGTCATGTAATAAATTATTTCAGATTAAAACATTTACTTCTTATTTAAATATTCAATGCATGGTATATTTTTAAGTAGCATTTTAATTTTTTTTAGATAACTAAAACCAAGACAGGTACTAGATTGCATGACTCATGTTCATGTCTCAAAGATAAAGAAGTTAAATAATAATTTAGCTGCTTGCTTAAATAGATTTTATTTAAATGTATATACATTTCAGAACTAATACGTGGTTTCCCCACGAAACTAAACAATTGTTAGCTATCACTATCACCTAACACGATTGTATTGTACTCCCTTTGCACCTAAATCATTACTTAATCTGAAGTTGTTAGTTTCACTATCTCCGTCTGTCTTTCTGTCGTTTGTGAGAAATCGCTGTACGTAAAATTATCAAAATCGTTTAGGGAACAGTACTTTAAACAATCAACAATCTAATCATCCAATTAATATATAGGTTAAATATCAGTATCTATCCGCGCCGTCGAAGCGGAACTTGTTAGGCGGGAGGCCTCTGCGCTGCGTGCCTCGGATGGTGAACACAGCCCCGCCAAGCGGGGGCTCGCGCGACGTGGTCACGAACAGCTCGTCCAGCCGCGGCCCGCCCCAGCACAGTGACGTCACGCGCGCCGCTGGCAGCGTGTAGGCCGCTAGTAGCTCGCCGCAGTCTGGGTTTATGTGGAGCACCTGGAGGTTACAGATGTCTTGTGATGATCATCATCGTGCATTATTGCTTAGTAATAAAATATAAAGGGATGATACAGACGTACTGCGACCCAACTGCAAGCACTTTGCGTGCAGTTCCCATACAAGTATCAGTTAGTCGTATCGGCCGTAACTAGTATAAGAGAAATTCTAGGGCGCGTAAAGTAATGCAAAATATTACAACATTGTACAGTCAACCAATTGGAACCCTAGGCCACTGTAGAACTATGTCACAGTGACGTTATAAATCAGATTGTAAGAAATCTCTGACTGCTTGTCATTTTGACATGGTTGTAGAGTGGCCTAGGGTTCCAATTGGTTGACTGTACAGTCGAACTAAATTATGCTGTAGAACTTCAGTGTTACAATATAGATCGACATCGACAATCTAGAATCTAGATTGTCAATCGCCAACACTGCAATTTATAAGGGGCTTTAAATCGTCGGATGGCAACCAAAACTCACTAAGTACTACCTCAAATTAATATCGATAGTTAACCATAATATTTGCAGCACACACAGAGAACCTCCTATAGAGTGCCAGTATGGCTAATTTTGTTCCCGGTACAAATCGCCAAAACTTGAAGCGCGAGGCTCGGGCGGGGTGATATGTTAGCGCGCTGCGATTGGTCGTTTCAAGGACGGTGGGCGGGAGCACTGTTGCATAAGGATGGGACATGCTTGTTACCGTAATTTATGTTGACCGGTTTTGGTTGAATTATTTTACCAGAAATTATTGTTAGTTATTATTAATAACAATGCATACTATAAAAAGGTACATACATTTTACTTGGTATTTCATATGAAATCTTTTAAAGATAAAAGTAATGAGAGCTTTAATACTGAAATCAGACATCATGTTCGTAACATCCTTTTTTACGCACTAGTATCGTAATGTACTATTAAATCCACTAGTATATATACAGACACCCTGTTTTTATTTAATTCTGCTTACTTTAAGGGAAGGTTCTTTAGATCAAATACAATTACTTTCTCTAAGAATGATGTGATAAGAATGATCCTAAAAAGCCAACATAACATTTATCGATTCTCGTACTGCCTTGGAGTTCATCATCGGGCCCACCAGTGGACTCGCATGGGCGTCACTGAGTCAAAAAACCTGCATTTAAAAACACTGTCCATGTTTTGATGATTGTTTCCAGGGCTCGGATACCGGTAAAATTTTCAAACCGTTATCATGTACTTACGGCAAAACTAATTTCGTTAGTTAAAATTTCGTTTCCGCTCGAAAAACCGCTATTTTTAAACCGGTTTTAGGGGAACGCTTTCATAAAGGTATCGTCCGATTAACCGGTTTAGAACAAAATAAACCGGTTTATTCCACAGCATGATAGGTAATTACTGTTCAAACCAAACAAAAAAGTCGCTGTGTGAACGTAAGTATTTACGCGGTGCCGGTGCGTCTCGCCGCTCGTCGAATAAACCGGTTTATTTCGGTTAATATAAAGTTCTCATAACGTTCGCCTTCTTTAGAAAGATCGGAGTAAAATCGAAATAAACCGTTTTTAACCGGTTCCAAGTCTTGATTGTTTCAGCTTTAGCAAAACTATTACCTACTTACGAAATAAACTATAATAAAAACTAAGAATTAAACTACTTGTTTACCTACTAACCAACCAACCATAAGCTTCAAACCAACTACCTAAATAAAAAAAACTACATATTCTACAAATTACTACTTACTACTTAGTACGTACTGACTACTCTAACAAACATCGGAAAATATTATATTGGTAGAAATTATTATTTTCATCTCTACTTATTGCGTAAACAAATCCGGTAAAACGTTGTTAAAACAAAACACGAGGTCACGGTAATAAACAAAATCAACATTGTCACATCACTACGATACACGTGCTTCGTAAGAAAGGAATAGCACATTGCATTTTTAATTTGATGAAAAGGGACAGAGTATGACTGTCGCGTCAACTACTTCTAGTGGCCAGTGTAAGTTGACCTATGCTGGCTCGGAATAAATTATAAATATGACTTACCTGTGAAATGTAATTCCGTCTGTTTTTAAATTTGACTTTCTTGTGGTTTTTCCACACCATTTCACACTACAGGTGGACATTTTTAAGCATCAAATGCCCTTTTTCAATTTTTTTTTTGCGAAAAACACGCGCTCTTTGCGGATCTGCTACTTGGTCGCAACTGAACGGGCACGGCGAGCGCCCGCGCTTATATCAGTGCAAATACTAGGAAGGCTGGCAACCGCGAGTCGTCTTATAATTCATGTCTATAGGGGTTGGTCTGTGGCAGCACACGCAGCACAACAAGGTTGATTTATTTTAATTGATGAATTTTGGTTGGGTTGGACCTTGTAGTGCTGGTGGTTTACTTAATGAGTTTTGGTTGTCACCCGACGATATATGGTTGCCATAGGTTTACATACATATATAGTATATAATATTGGTACTCACCGTCCCACCGAACATGAGCGCCACCCAAAGATGACCCTCAGTGTCTATGGTCATGCCGTCTGGAATCGCATCGGTATATCCGTGCGCCGTGATGTCAAGAATGGTTCTTCGGTTACCTGTTCAATAAAATCATAATATTAGTTCTCATTTCTAAGGCAACATTTTGTAGAGCAAAAGCCAAATTTAACTCTTTCGATTCGAAAGGGGGTTATTCTGAGCTGCTCTCTACAGTTAACGCTTCATATAGGTGCATGTCTCCACTACTTGAGCAAGTAATACATTTGATAATGAATATAGATTCACGACGATTTTGAGCGCCTAAGTGGTACTGCTGGAAATGATGATTAGGTACATGAGGATTTACTGTGGTACTGACCTACGTCTCCAGTGAGCAAGTCATAGTCGAAAGCCTCTATCTTCTGAGTGGGCGAGTCCACATAGTACATGACGGTGTTGTTGGGCGACCAGGTGATCCCGTTGGAGATGCTGACAGGCCGCAGCAGCGCGCGCGGGCTCCGCAGCGTGTACTGATCGATGCTGTACAGAGTAGCCTTGTCCGTTACCACGTCGTCCCCGGTTTGAGGGCCTTTTGTACCTGGGAGATTTAACATCCCTAGAACATTCTATGTACCTATAATAGGTATGCATATAATAGCTAAGTAGTAAGTAGGTATGTAATGTATATAATCGTCTAGTTCCCATAGTACAAGCTATACTAAGTTTGAAACTGGGTCAGTCTGTAGTGTGAAAGATGTCTTTCAATATTCATTTGTTATTAATGTTACAGCGACATAATTAATAATTAAGTGTCAAGCTGTAGACTATCAGTATTTTGTGAACCTATAATTATGAATAATTGTTTAATGTTTCTTAAAACAAAGAGACATAATAATATATTCGCATCATACCTAATACTTACATACGGTAAAATTATGTTATGGGGCATGACACACATCATGTCTCAATACAATAACATTATTACATTTAAATTGATTAACTGCAGGTAATATACTATTGAATGTCTCCTTTGACAAACATATAGTACAATTAAATTAATCTTCTACTTTTAAACGAGCAATTCTTGTATATTTATTTATTTATTTATTTATTTATTTATATATACCGACGATCTCGGAAACCGCTCTAACGATTTCGCTGAAATTTGTTATGTGGGGGTTTTCGGGGGTGAAAAATCGATCTAGCGTAGCCTTAGATCGGAAAACGCAAATTTTCGAGTTTTCATGAGTTTTTCTTTCGCGTTAGTAAACGTAAAATATGGTCGTTAATTTCGCCGCGCGCGCATCGATTCCGCTTAGCTCAGTCGTACGAGGTCGGTCTAATGTACGCAGATAGATCGTAGGTGTCAGGGTTTCGAATCCCGGCCAGAAATGAAGTTTTTGTTTTTTGTCTTTTTTTTTTGTTTTTGTATTTATAAGAGTTTTTTTTTATCTAAAGACGTGATATATTAAAATAGAACCGAGCGAAGCTCGGTCGCCCAGATATTGAACATATTTAAACAGGAATATTACTCACTGGTTGGTTTGTGACAATTCCAACAATAACATGACGTTTATTTGATAGCAGCATAGCCCGCTCGCTATATATGATATAATACATATGTTCGAATAAGTACATTAACTTACGCCTGTATTCCCATACGGGGTAGGCAGAGCACATTAACCTGTTCAAGTTTCAGTGCCACTCTTGACAATTAACGGGTTGAAAGAAATCGAAATGCAGTCTGACAATTTCGTTCCACCAATATCCCAATATGAAATCGAAAGCCACTTACCCGCCACGAACCGTCCCTCGGCGTCGGGTTTGCCCTCGTTGATGACGTTGTCGGGAAAGCCGTCGTCCATCGTGGCCAGCAGACGCAACGCGGCGTCGCCCTCCGTCGCCCAGTCCAGCAGGTACAAGCCTGCTCGCACCGCCACCAGCAGCCGACTGCTGCCCTCCACCAGTGATATCACGTTCACCTGCCCGTAACCTGCCGAGGTAGTGACAAGTATGTTAGTTTAGTTGGACAAGTGTATTATATCAGTAAATGGAAAAAGAAAAGTAGTTAGGCATTTCTTGCGAATAAGAAATCTGATGTACGCGGAGGCAAATTACGTGTATAGATATTTTTAGAGCCTCCTCCACTCCCAATATATCCAACGATGGTGGCATGTAAACATAGCACTTGCCGTGTTGCATGGATGAACGCATAAATTCGTTATCTTGAGGAAGTAACTTTTTGTTTGGCTGCGGAATCGTATTGTTGTTGCAGATTCATCTTCGTTTATTTGTACCTAATATCGTGTCGTTTCCATGCATCGATCGTATCCACAGCAAGCAATTAACACGCCCATTTGACGACCGGTCTGGCTCAGTCGGTAGTGACCCTGCCTGCTGCGCCGCGGTCCTGGGTTCGAATCCCGGTAAGGGCAATTATTTGTGTGATGAGCACAGATATTTGTTCCTGAGTCATGGATGTTTTCTATGTATATAATATGTATTTATCTATTTACATACATACATACAATCACGCCTGTATCCCATAAAGGGGTAGGCAGAGCACATGAAACTACTAAAGCTTCAGGGCCACTCTTGGCAAATAATTTATCTATTTAAGTATGTATATCGTCGCTTAGCACCCATAGTACAAGCTATGCTTAATTTGGGGCTAAGTAGATCTCTGTAAGGTGTCCCCCAATATTTATATTTATATTATAATAATTAAATGAAAGAAAAAACAATGTTGACAATACAATAATATTGTGTAAATAGATATATAAGACAATATATACATAGCTGGGCACCGTTAATCCAATAGTTAACTTCGATAATCGTTAATCCGTTACTAAAAAAGTTAACTTCGTTAATCGTTAAAGTGATACATTTCGACAAATTTAACGTAAGTTAAAGTTAATCGATAATCCGTTAACACGCAAAAAAAAGAATTTTACTGTAGGTATTCACTAGAATCATGGTCACTTCCTGTGCCGTTGTGGTTGCCAACGCTACCATCATCACACATACACCGATCTAGAGAGAATTCTTGGCTGCATGTGGAAGGCTGAGACCAGGCCCCGTAGCCGAATGGCATTTCTCCGACGCCAAACGAAAGCGATACGCCGCTGGCTCTGTCGCGCCAATACGCAAGCGCGAGAGATACGCTGCGTGAGCGATTGTGCCATTCGGCTAGAGCTACTGCCGAGATCTGCAAGATCAACAGCAGGCGGAAGCACGATGCTGGTGTTATCGGGGAGGTAGAGGCTCGGGATGTGAATGTGGTCGTAATCGTAAATTGGGCTCTAATTTGCTGTTCTGACACTAGTACAGTACGCCATGGCGAAACCTAGGATTCGCCAAATCAACGTTGATGAAAGCGAAGCGACGTGAACAATACCTACTTCTTTAATATTTCGGGCTTCTGGCTATCGGAATTTGTAAAACCTAGGATTTACCGGCACACGGCACGCTAAGTAGATGCATTTGCTTGATCTGTCGAAGTAGATGCAGTTGCCACAGACTAGCCAATGGCAAAGACGTGGTCTACAATGGAGTGAGCTCGCCCAGACGATGCCTGTTCATTCTTGATTTGAAGGGTGCTGGGTTATATAGCCGCCGGCAAGGAATTCCACTCCTTGGCAGTGTGCATAAGAAAAGAAGAAGCAAAGCGCTTCGTGCAAATTCGCGGAATATCTACCAAGTAGATAAGGATGGAAACCGGCCGTGCGTCTAAGTGCGTTTTCACATTATCCGATCCGATATCGGATGTCGGAAAAATTTCCATAGAAAAAATCCAAGATGGCGCCTGTAATGTATGGGATATCGGTCCGACATCCGATATCGGATCGGACAATGTGAAAACGCACTAAGAGTCTGATGGTAAAATGGGGACGCGACGATGGAATAAGCTCCTGTAGCTCTTATCTCTAATCTACAATAGGTATGTATGAAACTTGTAAATGTATGAATAAGAATGACTTGCCTATATGTTTAGTAAATATCTGGCCGGTCCCGTAGTGGAGGCGGTGCAGGTTTTGCTCGAGCACGTCCACGAAGTACAGGCTCTGCGTGTCGACGTCCCACACGGGGCTCTCGCCGTGCGTGAACAGCGCGGGGCTTCCCGCGTGCTCCTCCGACGCCACCTGATAACCCGTTCATAATCGACACAGGTTTTAATGTACATGGTATGTACTAGCTCAAGAGCAAGGAGCCGCCAGACCTTCCTTATTTTCACAAGGATAAAACTTTGGAATATTATAGAGTTCGTATCTAAGTTTAATGTCTGCTAGTTTGGCCATTTATTTTGCTGTTTTTTTTAAACACTAACTTACCTTAAATTCTTAAGGCTGATTTTTATTATAAGTATGAGTTAGAAGAGACTGCAAGGAATGAACAATCATCATTTCAAGACGATTTCCGCCGGCCGTAACTTTTACCAGACGCTTGAAAGTCTCTCCAACTTACCCTAATTTCTGAAGTTACGGCCGGCGGAAATGGTTGGCAAATGATATTTCCTCCGAGCTAACAGTGCTTTCTAACACATAAAAATCAGCCTTGACAATTGAAAGAAAGTTAATGTTTAAAAAAAACCTTATACTTAGCAAAAAAATCAGGCCGAACTAGCATGCAGACATTAAACGTCGATACGAACTATAATTATTATGAAAATGAGGAAGGTCTGGCGGCTCTGGGCTCTTACACATACATAGATTTGGCTCTTTGAAGTCTCGACATGACAAGAAAAATATGTATTTCCGAAGATAGTCGAATGGATTTAGGTACTTACTCGAGTTTGAAGTCGAGATACTCAATCCCACAATGCTTTATGATTTTATGGACAATCTAATTAAAAATTCTTTTCCCCTCACTAGCTCGGAAACACGTGTTTTGTCCTTTAATACCAGCGGGTAAAAACGCATTTTATCCACTAGTGGGTAAAGTAATTTGACCTTGAATAAAGTCAGATTAACTACTTTAAAATTGATAAAAGCAGGTGAATCTAATAATAAAGATGATTTACCACCTGTGGAACTACTGGAAGCAGTGATAAACGCATTTTTTGCGTTGTAGTTTCCTCGCTACAGTGAGGGGAAAAATTTTGTGTTACACTCGGGTGCAAATGTATTTTACTTCTCGTGTGTTAAAAAACTCGCAAGTTCAGGATTCTATTCTCGAACCACTCGCTTCGCTCGTGGTTCAACTATAGAATCCTTTCACTTCCTCGTTTTTCAATTCCACACTCGACGTTAAAATACAACTTTGCCCCCTTGTATAACAAATAACTAATAAGCGTTCACTGCATGTCGATATAATTATTGATTGAATATTAGTATGTAGGTTATTGGTAAACTATACTATGCTAGATCTTCAAAATTCGCGTCGCGGGGCGATCAACCTTTATTTACCTATAGAAGAAAGCGACACAAAGCGATACGGAACGACCTAGCTGTGCCTTTAAATAGTGAACCTATTTTAGCAAATGAAGTATCAACCATTCATGTATCACCTGGATAATGTTTGCTTTTAAACAATGTCTAAAAAAAGATGAGGATCAGATCAAATATGCATTCGATACCATGTATTTCATTAAAAAAAACCAATACTACATTCCTTTTTTGTGCTCCATCATAAAAGCAGCGAAAATGCCCTAATTAACACTGTGGATAAATTCAAATTAACTGTTATAGATATCGACATAGGTGATAGCCGTTATGCTTACCATTGATACCTTATAGTCCGGTTCTTCTTGACGTTTCCCATTGCTTTTGGCGAGCATAGGTTTATACCCGGATATACTTTCACAAATACTAATCAACAAAAATAATATTGCACCAAGCATCATGGTTCTTAAGTTGTGTAATGATAATCAAATAAAATAAAATATTAAACAGTCCATCGCTTACTCAGTGATAAATGGTACTGGTCGCATTTTTGTAAAACTGAACACGCGTTATCGGAATGAATTTGTTTTTGTTTTTTTGGTCTAAAGGCAAGTGCTCCGTTCTATAAACACAAGTGGTCAGCGACGGACGTTATATAGGTAGAGTGGTATCAATCGTCTAATACGTTGTGGTCCGATAACATCCGTCCGCCGGCGCGAATATACTGCTTATTCGCTTATATGCCTCAAAGCTTTGTATTGTACCGGCAATTAGTCTAAGATTTATCCGCAGGTTTATCCCCAGCGAGAGTGCGGCGTAGGTGTAGCTCAGACATTAATCAATATAGTATCTCATGCGTACGTTTAGAGCCAGCAGGAACGTTATTTAAGAGGTTAGAGACAAAAATAATGACAGTTACTGTCGTCGAAGTATGTTCACGACACAACTGCTTCTGAATATTGAACCGGATCTCCATAACAGTAAGATTCATTATTTTTCATCACAATGGTGCACTCGCCATTATTGGGCTTCGCCTCCTACTAAGTCTCTATTCTACTGAGCTAGGTCCACAGTACAGGTATCGCTAATCGTATCGAAGTGTACAATCGGTAACACAATTTTATGGACTGCTAATTTTACTAATTATTGCTTATACTAATTAGCGTACACACTAAATGAAACGATACATATTTGACATTTTTTTATTTTATTCCATAACTTATGTTACGAATTATATCTTAAAATAATAACTTACAATATTTTACTGATTTAGTTATCTCGAGTCATACTATCTCACACATCATCCACGCATCGCCAATTAATTACATTGAACTGAACTAAAACTAGTATTCAGTTCACATTAATAATTACCAGATTATTTACTGTGACATCTACCGTACATTGATTAATATTTACCTATTAGAGTACAAATGAAATGCAGTATTATATTTCTTATTTTACCAAAATGATGAATACAAGGTACATTGCCTTCCGAATGCCACAGACATAGCACTTGTATATTACTTGGAAAAAGTATATCATATACTTATGAGTATAAAAATACGATATTGAGCACGATTGCGTTCCGTAGCGTTAAACTAATAACCGACTATTAGATTTTGGCATTAGGAAAGGAAACATAAAATATGTTTCTTAAGATGTCGAAATAATTTACTAGATTTTTAACTTGAGATTACACAATGCTCTATGATTTCATGGACAGTCAAAATAATAATACTATGGGTATTTCTTGATTGGTATGGTAAATTTAAAATGTTTCGACTTGCCTGTCTATTACTTTTGATAACTACTATTTCCGCTCTGTGAACTACGTGGCCATTGAAATATTTACTCAAAAATAAGAGTTCTTTATAATAGAAATAGGCCGACGTCAGGGTTCACCTGATATGATACGCCTAGTATGCAGGAACGGTTTTATGTAAAAAGAAACGGTTCCAGATTTTTCTTATATTACCCTGTTTGCGAACAGCGGTTTTTCGGATCGCATATAAAAGTATACATAACCGTTCACAACACAAATTGAGATTTTTGTAAAAATAAATGTCATCATACTTCTAATACATACATCGGCATCATTAATAACGCATATAACACATTGACCTGTGATTTTCTAAAACGTTGAGTGTATATAATTCGTCGTACATTCCTGAAATCGGTCACCGAAAAAAGAAGCATCGGACACATCAGACTTTTCAATATCCATCGCGTATCACAAAAACTCCAGCGGTCACAAGTATCGAAAAAAAGATAGTAAGAATCACGCGTAGTTTTTGTAATATCGAATGGACCGCCGACAGGATCGATCGTATGATCGAGTGGTGAATGTTTAGGCGGACATAATTGTTAATTTTTCATAAAAAACTGCTATTTTAATGCGAAAATCCCTTTTTATTACTACTTCGAGCAGAAAGAGCGTAAGTTACAAAGTTAAGACAACTTAATGACGTCACATGTGTTGTTTTATACACTTAAGAAAACGACATAATCATTCCTAAAAAAAAAAACAGTTTTAACAGTCAGCTTAAGGTCGAAGAATGACGTGTCAAACCCTTATGTTCCTGCAATTACAGCGCCACCTATCTATGGTTTTATATGTGCACTTCTGATACTTAAAGTTTTCGCTCCTTACCTCTAATCTCCATACTACGAGCGGTGATAAGTGTCACAGTCAAACTCAAGTGACATCCCAACCGGAAAATTTTTTTGGTTATAGTGGCAGCTCTGAATAGTCTGAATCAACTACGTAACGTCACTTCCCCTTTAAACTATTTTTAAGATTTTTTTATTTACTAAAAATACGGAAAAAAAATATTAAAAAATATATTTTTGCGATCTACAGGCTGCGTATACTTCGATTTAGGAACATTGAAAATTTTGAAACGTTGTCAATTGGCCTCAAATGTGCGCGATACAAAGATTGATTAAATATATTCAATTTTCTTTGCTGAACATAACATTCCTTTAATCTTCGCACGCCTCTTAATCGACTTTGATATCTTTTTGCTAATCGTTTCAGTTGAGCTTCTGCTTAATAATGAGAACAAAGAATAAAGCGAGCCGAACGTACCTCTGGTGCGCCTGGTGCCTGGCGCGGAACTCCGCGGCCTTCAGCTGCTCCAGGTGGAACTGCTGCCGCTCCTGGATGAGCTGCTGTCGCTGGTATTCTAACCCTGCAAATACAAATGTTGGCGTGTCGATTAAAAGTCCGATGTCCGATCTACTAACTAGAAACTGCCGATAAAAAACAAACGAAACTGAACTGCTTGAAAACCGCTTGTCGCTTTGGGATGACGTGTACTCTAGGTTGATTCACACGAACAGGAACGAATGATTGTTTGAAAATATCTGTGCACTAATGTGCCTTAATAGGCACTGGCCCCGTAGCCGATTGGCATTTCTACGACGCGAAACGAAAACGAAACGCCGCGAAAGGTAGTCTGGCTCTGTCACGCCAATACGCAAGAGCGATAGAGATAGATATACACGAGCGTTTCGTTTCGTGAGCGTTTGTGCATTCGGCTACACACGCTGGTTCCACTAAAAGCGAGTAAGCTATGAGCCTATGGGCTATAGAAACAAACAAAAGATATCCGCTCCCGTGTAAATAAAAGAGACGCGATGATAGTGCGAGCAAGTTATAGTTCTTAGCCGAGCTATGAACTATAAAACGCTCGCTCTGTCTCTCTTATTTACACGGGAGCGATTATCTTTTGTTCGTTTCTTTAGCCCATAGCTTACTCGCTTTTGGTGGGACCAGCGTGTGTAGCCGAATGCACAAACGCTCACGAAACGAAGTTGTTGTGAACGCTCAAGAATAGAGTGGCTCTTGATTGTATACATAATAATTATTACATACTCATAA
This sequence comes from Leguminivora glycinivorella, assembly GCF_023078275.1. Classification (NCBI taxonomy): domain Eukaryota; kingdom Metazoa; phylum Arthropoda; class Insecta; order Lepidoptera; family Tortricidae; genus Leguminivora; species Leguminivora glycinivorella. The sequence goes on from NC_062971.1 coordinate 8,314,039, forward strand.
AATCAAAGTTTTCTTCATTATATTCGTGAAAACTTTCGATAATTTACCTAAACGTTGCCGCCAACAACGCCTTGAACTTGCGGTGACAAACCGGCAGCGATATCAGTTCCACGACGGCAGCGGCAGCTCTAATTGATTGTATACGGTTTCCTTGCTCACGCTCTATTAGGTATAGCCTTTTTCATCAGCGATGAAAATAACGATGAGTCACCCTTACCCATGGTAGCCGCGAGTTCCTGGAAGTATATCAGCTTGATATCGAACTGCGTCTCAACTGGCAGCGCAATATTCGACTTGATTGCGTTCCTCGATAATTTCTTCTGATTAACAGCGATTGTAAACACAATAACTTACACTCTCGCTCCATGGCCTCCATAGTCTATATTAGTTTCTAGCTTCTTCATCTGTGTTTCAACCAGCAGCACAACAAGCGACTTGATCAGTATATCTACTAGCGTTGAAAAAACCGGAAAACCAAATGTTTTTTTTGGATGTACCTTAATAGGCCAAAAAAAACGAATAAATTATTTAAATCACTCTCACTGTCATCATATACTGATGGTCAACCAACCTTGGCAATAAAAGAGGCAGTAAATTTTAAAAATATAAGGTCCACCGGCGAATTGCCTTCATAAAACGCGTGCCTCCTTAAACCTAGACTTTGGCAGAATCATCGACGAGCCAAAACACTTAAAAATGTATTGAAAATGTAAGGGCAAAGTATTAATTCCCAAAGAAAATTTGGTTTTCGCGTCATTTTTTAGTGCCAAGATTTGGTTGACCGTCTGTACTTCAGTCATTTCTGCTTCCATGTCGGTATAGCCCCTTTGTAGGTGCAAATTCGCCCGAATTAATTTATAAAGTCGCTCTGGCAATAATCGATTTCTACCTCTGGCATGTGTGCGTCCATCTTTCATATTTAATCGCTTTTTCTTAAGAGCTGAAAGTTTCGTGGTTTTTTTCTATAAATTTCTAAAAAAACCCAAAGGAAATGGATCGCTAATATCTACAGCTAGAAATAACAGTTATATGACTTACCCTCACGCTTGCGTTCCATGTTACCATGAACGTCTCAACAAGCAGCGCGACAAGCTGCTTGATCTTCCGCTTCTTGACGCCAGTGAATTGTTTGATTTTCACATCCACCGCTAGAAATAACAGTTTACATACTCATAGATGACTCACCCTCACGCTCGCGCTCCATAGTAGCCTCGAGCTCCTCGAAGTGTCTCAGTTTAATCTCCAGTTTCTTCATCTGTGTCTCGACCAGCAGCGCCACAAGCGACTTGATCTTGCGCTCCTCGACGCCGGCGAGATGCTTGGCCTTGACGGCGGCGGCGGCCAGCGCGGCCGCGGCTGCGGACTGCACTTTCGCGTCCACTGTTGACGGTGTCGAACTTTCTGTTAATAATATTCCTTTGTTGAATAATCAAGTGACAGTGTTGACTAAAAATTTTTCAATGTTTATAAAAGACAGTTTTCGTTTAAAGACCATATAATTATGCAAGGGGAAATCAGACCAACCAAAGGTTAGTCAACATTTATAGTTAGGCCTATCGCGTGCCGCACGTCGTCGTGAGCCTTGTTTAATAGCACAGAGTGCGGAGCGCATAACAGAGTGTAGCCTCGTGCGTATGTTTGCTTATTTGATGGACACAGAGAGAGTAATTAAATGTTCCTTGCGTGAATCTGAGTCTTAAATAAAATAGTACCTGCTAGTCCTAAGGAAAACTAGCCCCGCTGAGACAAGATGGTAATGGTACATCTACACCCTTAGCAAACAACGACCACAAAGAACAAACACGAACGTGTGAGCAGGTGTTTTCCTTGGTCCTTTTCACAAATCAAAGGGATGTCCGACAAATAAGTTCGGCAAACGTTTGCCGAATCTTTTTGTCGGGCTAGAGGTTGGTGACGCTGGTGTCTGTAGCCAACAGCATGCGCGCGGAGCTCACCTGTGGCGGCGGGCGGCGTTTCCTTGGTGTCCTTGGGTTCGTCGGGCGCGGGCGTGTCGGCGGGCTCCTCCTTGGGCTTCACCTCGCCTTCCTCCACCTCCATCGCCTCCGTTTTTACTTCGGCGCCGCCTTCCTTCTTTTCTGTTTACCATAATTTGTAATTAAAGGCCAGTCACACCAACCAGTCGACAGACTGATAACCGAAACGAATGTTTTTAAGGTGACGGTAGTTTAAGCGCAACCGACCCTCAGCATAAGCACTATAATGACGGCGGTATTAGTTAACCATTTTCCAGGAGCACCACCAATCTAAAATGTTTTGCCAAAAAATCCCAATACATTCTAATTCATCTACCTTAGATTTGGATCTAATTTGAATCTTAAATCGGAATGATACAGTTCGATTTCTATTAGCGCGCATACGGTCGATAAACGACCCGCCATAAGGTACTTTTACTCGTGGACGTCACATACATATATTATAGTATGTAAGGGCCAGTCGCATCAACCAAATTTGACAGACACATTACCGTCACGCGGCAGACGTCTATGGAACTTCCCACACAAAACATTTTACGAACGCTTTAACGGTGACAGACGGTTTGATGCAACCGGCCCTGAGCTCGGTGGAGCAAAGTGTCGTGTTACCGGTGGCGGGCGGCAGGGGCAGGTCGGGCGCGGTGCCGGCGATGCCGGTGGCGGCCAGCGCCGCGGCCGGCCCGTGCGCCTCCGCCGCCTTCACGTGCGCCTCCATCATCGCCGCCGGCACCTCGTCCTGCGGGACAATCCAAAATAACTCCATCACTATATAAACAAAGCCGACAATCCCGAGGGCGCGATATCGGCATCGTAGGCCACGTCGCCTTTGGCTAGTCTGTGGCCAAGAGTACGCCCAATTATAATTACAAAAAAAAAATCACATCGGCTGAAAAATCTCTGAGTTCCGCCAAGACGTACCTATTAAAAGTAAAAAAAAACCAGGCATTCAGTCTACCATTACGAGATCACTCTGCTTGCTAGGTGGGTTGTGGCAAACTCTGTACCTATAGATAGCCTTGGCGGCGATGCACGGGTCGACCACATACGCGAGGTAGGCCACAGTGCTCATAAGCATAACGAAGTTGCCTCTTTGCTATGGGGATGCCACAGCATCAGTACCACAATTCGTACCTTGATGGCGGCAAACTCTGCCATGGCGGCTCCGGTAGCTTTGGAAGCGATGCGCGGGTCGACCACGGACGCGAGGAAGGCCACGGTGCTCATCACGGGGTTGCCCTGCTTGCTGAAAGGGATCGGTTGGTACGCCAACGGGCCTAGCACGCCACCTGCAATACAAAATTATAGCAAAGTTAGATTTTGAAAATATTTTAATACCAGTTGATACAAATTGGTAGGGCCGATAATGAAAGGTTTAAGCCACACATCCACTGGTATTAAAATTAATTTGCTTTCGAAATTCCATCTTAATTAAGTAAGGACGGCAACATTTCACGCCCGACAAGTGAGTTCCCTACGCAGCCACGCGGTACAGCTTCCAACCTCCCACACACCCAGCAGCTTAACTCCCATACCCAAGGAATATAATACTAGTAGACTGACCGGAGGCGCCGTCCTGCACGTAGGGCTCCTCGATGGGCAGGCGCAGGAAGTGCAGGATGCACTCGTCGTGCGTGCGCGTGCCCACGTGCGCCGCCACGCGGTTCCAGTCGTCGCGGTGCAGCTCCAGCCCCTCCAGCAGCAGCAGCGTCTCCTGCTCCGTCCACTCGCGGCCGCGTGCTCCGCCGCGGTACTGGAACAATAACAGACTTTAGCCACACAGTCCGAGGACACTGGCGATCAAATACATGAAAGAGGCGCGTTCCTAGCACTAAAGTCTAAGCTCGTGTAGGTGAACGCGTACTATGCTTGTATGAGTAAAATATGACAGGTCGACTGTTCGCGTTTTTGACAGGCGGTAACCGAGAGGGGGGGACGGCACTTTCAGCGGGGAGCGGGAGTGGCCATACTGTACGATAGTACTCTTTATTATACTGTGCTTTAGGCACGATGCTTCTTCTTCATAATATAGACGACCAATAGACAAATTACCTGATAGCGATCGAGCGATAGAATTATAGCAAAAAAAATGCAACGATTGAATCGTTTTGAAAACAGCAGTTTCAATAGGAACCGCACATTGACTGCTCCCAATTTTCCTAAAACTTGCATCGGGTGCAGTTCGTCTTTATTTCCCTTAGGCCTTGGAGCTCCCGGAACCCTACTCGCGAACAGAAACACTACATATTTCCACGGTACTGTAAAGTGAAGGTACGGCTGTTTCAGATTCAATCGTGACATTTATCAGTGTGCAGTCTAAAATACTTTTCGTAAGTTTTACGAACATTTTGAATAGTAACAGATGATTTTTTTTAACCGACTTCAAAAAAGGAGGTGGTTCTCAATTCGACTGAATGTTTTTTTTTTTGTATGTATGTTACTCGATATCTCCGAGAATCGTGGACCGATTTTCAAAATTTTTTTTTTGATCGAACGGGTATAACCCCGAGATGGTCCCATTGACACCAAGTCGGGATCTGATGATGGGATCTTGGAGAAATCGAGGGAACTCTTCAAATGTTATAGGCACATGTAAGGTTTTTAGTGTATTTTTCAAAGGTACACCAGTATTTACGCCTGATGGTAATAATTTTATGTGGCTGAGCTGATGATGGAAGGTCAACTCCTCAACGGTTAGGAGTTAAAGGATAATTCTTTCACTACTGTACATAATTATATTCGGACTGATACATATAATATCACTAGGAACCACTAAAAATCAACAAATAAATAAACTTTTTAACAAAAAATAAAAACGCCTTCAAAAATAAGCGTGTTACAAAACACAGAGAAACTAAAAAGCCAAAAATAATAAACCTTTGAATTCAGATTTCTTATCGGATTGCAATAATTTAAACATCCAAATTATAAACAAATCAATTATTTTTGGAGTCGGGGCCAGCCTGCGTATGGTTGGGTGGGGCAAACAGGAAATAGCAAGGCGACGAACAGGTCTGGTACCGACTACAAAAAGAATTGATTTGTTTATAATTTGGATGTTTAGATTATTGCAATCCGATAAGAAATCTGAATTCAAAGGTTTATTATTTTTGGCTTTTTAGTTTCTCTGTGTTTTGTAACACGCTTATTTTTGAAGGCGGTTTTATTTTTTGTTAAAAAGTTTATTTATATGCAATGCAACCCAGCAATCCAATCCAAGTTTAGAAGCGTTCGAACAAACAGCACAAAACGTGTCGAACCTGGTCGAGCTTGAGTCCGGGCGCGCCGCCCACCTCGAGCAGGTTCTCGGCCTTGACGGCGGCCGCCGGGGCCGTCGTGTCCACGCCGTTCGGCAGGCCCGCCTCCGTCTTCGGCACCGCTGCTGTCTCCACTGTAACACACATTTAATTAGACAAGAGAACGCACAAGAACATTTCTAAAAAAAAACACACGAAATAGTGCATTACATCAGAGGCCGGGAAAATGAGGATTTCCGGCCGGATAGGGATACGAGGCCGGGAATCCGTTTTCACGCCGAGGCATGTATAGTGCTTTTCTCAAACATACAATGAAATAAAAAAAAAATGCTCTAAAGGACAATATTTTATAAAAAAAAGTTACTTTGCAGGCCTAGGCCTGAAAAATAATATGAAATCCCTTTACAGTCCTCTCGAGTTGTTGCGACCAAAAAGCGATACTTCCCAGCCCATTTTAAGGAACGTAAAGACAATATTTCATTGCATGTTTGAGAAAAATTCTTTTTTTTTTAACAAAGTTGAATTATCTGTAATTTCTACTCAGGATTACGAATCCTTTACACAATTTCTGCAGTACAAACAAATAATTATAACTATAATACCTGGTCTCGGTAAGGCGGCGCGGTTGAGCGGCTGCAGGCCGGACGGCGTGTCGGAGAGCACGTGGAAGTGCGACGTGGGCGGCGGGCCCATGGCCGTCGGCCGAGATTCCGCCTCCAACTGCAACACAAAACATACATTAGCTATCAATGTCGAGATCAGCCAAAGCACTGGCAGGATATATGCGGAGTAATTACGTAAAGCGCAAGTAAATAAAGCGTTATATGCGATGATACCATCCTCAACTTCTGCCATGACATTATTGTTATATTTAAGATCAAATCATGAAGCCGGTGTTAACGGCATCACCATCGATTTTGCATATTTTTAACTCTTCGGCAGCAGCTAGCGCATTGGTTGACGTTAACCGCTGGGTACAGAATGCCGTTCCGTAAAAATGTCTGTATCCTACTCTACAAGCAGCAAGAAACCAAGGCCATTAATCGTAGTAAACTGACCTGGTAGTTGATGAGCCCCCACTGCTCCAGGAAGCCGTGCACACGCATGATGGCGCACACGTCGCCGGCGAGGTTGCGCCGCGACGCCGTGCTCGTCAGGTACTCCGTGGGGTTCAGCCGGTACGTGTCGATCATGAAGTTCCTGCGCAACGCGATATGTACAAAATTAACCATGTGTCCACCAAAGTCTGCGACTTTTAGCAAAACACGCGCTGTACTCCCGATAACATCTCAAAGACGACATCGCACACCACCCTTCGCGTCACGCTATCGAAAATCGACCTACTATATATGTATTTGAACTTTTATATAGTAATAAAGTAGTTAACAAGTACAATTTGAAAATTATTACTAACATTGGTTAAGACGCTACGATACCCCTCATTTCTCCATACAAACGCTCTCGCCTGTTTCCTCTCTGGTTTTTGAAGCTAGATCAATGGTTTTTTCAACACAGACTTTTATTATCAATATCTGTGTCGGACCGTTTTGCTTTTTTTGATATTTTTGTTTTAAAAGGAATTAGAGCCTCTCAAAGTTGGCCAAAACGGCTTAATTGAATTTGCCAGAAAGAAAGGCGTGGTATTCAAAACTGAGATCAATTATCCAAAAAAACGAAACGGTCCGACACAGATAATTTCCTTGTCATTCTGATTTCCAAATTTCGTAACGATTGGTTAAGTTTTGGAGGAGGAAACAGTCGAGAGCGGAACCTCGATTTTTGCAGTTTTTACGCGGGATTTCGCGCCTGAGCTGCAGTTGTCCCTATCGCACCAAATTTAGGGGCGGGGCTAAGTTTTTATATACGTACACTGAAATAAAGTGATGGGAAATACTCGACATCTAATGTCGATAATCTAGTGATGTGAAAAGTTATCGATATACTACGTCGAAATATCGACATACCGTGTTTGACGAACTTTTTAGTTAGAAATACGTACTATTATATGTTCATATTTAAAATTGGTGGTCCAAAAAAGACCAGTCTGCTCCGAGACCACGGGGACAATGCCGTCCTTGAAACGTCGGAGGTTAGTGTTTAAAACATAGTAAATACGCGATTAAGTCCCGTTTGCAATTTTAAATATGTGTAAAAATCGTGAAAGTTTGAATCTGTATTATATATTCTGTGGAAATACTAAGTCCATATTTTTATAAGTATAGGTACGTAACAATTGCATACAGGTATAGGTTTATTTTATACATGCATAACTTTTCTCGTCATTGGTTTACTAGTAACAATTATAAAGTTATGCTGTATTTTACGATAGATTCCACGAATATTAGGCAACTATTTGGTATTCGGTCTTTTCAGCCATTTTGCCGAAAATTTGGTATTCGGTCATCATTGTTTATTTATTACTATTCTGCCGAACACCAATTAGGTAAGTAGTTATATTAGTCATATTATATGTACTTATTTACACACAATAAAAACAGACATAATATTAATAATTTAAGTCATGTTTTAAAATATTTAAAAAAACGATGGGCCTTATTTAGTAATACATAGTTTGTTCAGGTTGGTACCAGTACCTGCCCTTAATAAGGCCCAGTGCTTATATTTCTTCTAAGTTTTATCAATCATGCCGTTTTGTATATTTTCTTCGCAGACATAGAATCAAAAAATGCCCTAAATAGTTACTTCTCTAAATAAGGCCCATCGCTCGCTTCTTAAGTTTTATAACTTTGTGTAAACATTGTGTTCATGAATTCAATCATCAATTTTTGTGATAAGTATTTATACTACGGTCTGTCGTCTAAAACACATTTATTCAGGACTATGCATTTAGGATATGGCACTCTAAATTAGAGGGGTTCAAGTCTTAACAAGCAGTGCGTCAAGGTCAATGTGGTCAAGATAGGCAGACTTTATTTCATATTAAGTTTAAAGGGACAAAATTAGGTACTTAATTAAAGTAGTGTGGGGTAGCCTGCTGTCCTACGGGGCAATAAATATTATAATGTATTGTGTTTATGTGTATTGTGTATCATAAGTACTGGGCGTTTGCGGGGTCGCCTTCCACTCTGAGGCCACCACTCAAATACTGGCGCTGTTGATAGCTCATCTTTGAAGATTATATCCGATCCATCTCTATTTCCGCAGCGCTACTTCTTGGGTATCGAAGGTTGTGAACATGTGGACACATGGGCGGAATGGGCCTTATTTCATACCTGCATCAAATAAGACCCATAGTTTTTCTGTTTAATAATACTTACTTTTTACTTTTTTACTTACTGCACGAAATTTTTGAACCATTTACACTTATCAAGTTATAAAATGTACATAACATTTCGAAACTTAATAGCCGGGCCTTGTTTGCATTGACATTACATATGCCCTTAGTAGGTAGATGAAATGAGTATTACCAACGTTTTAATTCTGCGGTAACAAAAATGCTTTGCCGAAAAGTATAAATAAGATCTAAATAATAAAAGTATATAAAGTATAAACGTTTAAATAGCCTAGGTTTAAATATAGCTGGAAAATTAGTTAAGCATTTTTATGGTTGGTATGCATGTTGGTAACCACGAAAAAATGCACATTTTATTACATTATGATTATGGTAAGTAATTAAATAATTATATAAATATTGGGGACACCTTACACAGAGCAACTTAGCCCCAAACTAAGCAAAGCTTGTACTATGGGTGCTAGGCGACGATATAGCGCAGGACACCATCGCGAGCGCAGACTTCTGGCCGAAAGGTGTGGTTTTTCGGCGATTCCGGGCTTCCGGGGCAACTTGCCGAAGCCTACACCGGAGCAAACGATGCAACGGAGCCACGCTGTTACGTCATCGCCCAAATAAATTGTTTAGTTTTAAACTTTATTGTTTGTTTTTTTTTTCATGTTCTTACTTACTGTTTTTTTTTCTTTTTTGTTATCTAAGTTTCGTGACGCATTGGTTTTACTGTAATGTCATGTAAACATGTTTTTACTAATACATACTTAAATAGATAACATACATACATACAATCACGCCTGTATCCCATAAAGGGGTAGGCAGAACACATGAAACTACTAATTAAAGCTTCAGTGCCACTCTTGGCAAATAAGGGGTTGAAAGAAAACGAAACTGTGACATTGCAGTGACAGGTTGCCAGCCTCTCGCCTACGCCACAATTTAACCCATATCCCATAGATAAATACAAAACCATACTTAAATAGATAAATACATACTTATATACATAGAAAACATCCATGACTCAGGAACAAATATCTGTGCTCATTACACAAATAAATACCCTTACCGGGATTCGACGAACGACGAACGACGACGGGAATCGAAGACAACATTAAAATTAGGTAGTTACTTAAAGTACTTTGAAGTAACCTGCTGTCCTACGGGATAATAGTACATTACAATATAAGTGCGTAAAAAAGAAAGTTCGAAACGAGTGGCGATAAATTAAAACACGACCGAAGGGAGTGTTTTAAATCGACACGAGTTACGAATTTCCTTTTCGCACGTGTATCGTACGACGTTTTTCAGTACAGATGAGCCTCCGAAGTTTCGACCTGCCATATAATGAACCACTTCTCGCACTAGTGCGTAAAAAAACACCATCTGTACTAAAAATATTATAATATATATAGGTATCCATATATTTTTATTCATTTCCTTCTGGTGACCGTCCTTTGTCACCCATGTTTCACAACTAAAGAGTAAGACGAAATTGACGAGTGAAGATGCTCTGACTGAAACAATTACTTTTCATATTATTAATGTTTACCATTACACACAGAGCACAATCTCATCGGTAAATATTGTCAATTTTACTTTTTTGCGTTGTATTTCGACGTGCGTTTATCATAGCGCTCTTGAATAATACGATTTTGTAAAGAAAATATCTCCATAGATACATATCGGTAAATATTGTCAATTGTGTCGCTTTGAGTTTCAAACTTGTGTCGCTTAGTTTCAAACTTGGGTAAAATCCATTCTGCTTTAAGATTGAATATATTAAAAATATATATTAACCTTGTAGCAGAATGGATTTATCCAGGTTTGAAGTTAAGCGACACAATTACGCTTAATTCGGTATGTAAGAAATACCTTATTTTTTGTTAAGTTACTGATGGGCCTTATTTCATACATGCAGCAATTTGGGAAAAGTGCACCTACTTAATGCACAATTGCACATGGACCCAATTGATTTGATTTGACCCATTTACACTTATCTAATTATAAAAAGTACATAACATTTCGAGACTTTTAACCGGGCCTTATTTGTATGGAGATTACAGATGCCCTTAGTTGGTAGATGAAATGAGTGTTATATACGTTTTAATTCTATGGTAACAGAAATGCTGATATGTAAGTATAAATAAGTTTTAAATAATAAAAATATCAAAAGTATCTATACGTTTAAGTACCGATACCTAGGTTTAAATTTAGCTGGCAAATTAATTAAGCATTTTTATGGTTGGTCTTGTTCTGTGCTAAGCCTTGTATTTCTAATGCTAGGTAGGTAATATGTATACACAACCCTAGAAAATTAGAAATATAAGATGCATATGTAGCTTTCCATCTGAAAAAGGTCCTTATGCTTCATATGCAATAAGATTTTGTTTGGCAGATTTTTTGTTAGAATTCTGCTAAAAAGTTCTAATTACCTTGGAACATAATCCGGTGTCTGGTAATATAATAGGTACCAAATTGTTACCTAGTTAAATTTTCCTACGCTGTCACTTCTGTCAAACATGTGCAAAAAAAGAATAAGATTCACATACATTTTTGGTAGGTAGATACTGTCAACCAATTATGTAGAATCCTAGGCCACTCTAGAACCCTGTCGTATTGACACCGTCATTTATTTGCTACAGAAGTCAGTTTTACTTTTACTGTGAAAGGGTCTAGATTGGCCAATGACCTAGGATTCAGATTAATTGGTTGATTGTACGTACCTACTCCTATAATATGGCTTCTCTTTGAAATCGAAAAGGTTTTAGCTTTTTACATACCGAATAACTTTATTTCGCTAACAATGTGACTCTTAACTTAAAAGAAATCATCTTTTAAGATAATCACATTATGTATAAGATAAGGAATTGTTTCTACCATTCCTTAAAACATTACAAATTTGCATTTTAGTCAAATCAGTACACTTAATATCTTCACGGAGTCCAAAACATTATGCATAAGTCCGAAACTAGACAAATATAGAGAGCGCTTGAGCGCGAGTAAGTACTTGTGCCGGCGGTGGACGCGGGTGTGTGCGTGCGCGTGGCGCACGCACACAGGGCCTCTCTGTGGGTGCCGCCCCCGTCAGCGCGACGGCGATAAAGACCTAAAAATCTCAAATTTGAATTCGTGCTTCGGTATCGTATCCTCTTAAACGAACGCTAGTAAATTCATTCTGTTCGAGAGAATGGTCATTACAAGTGATCGGCCAACCCTATCACAGCATTTCTTTTTTTTTTGCCACTTTTATGAAGTGTAATATTTTTGAAAAAAATATGCTATTTCTACTCAGAATTACTAGCCATTTCAATCCTAGTAGTTAAAAAAATTGTCCCATACGATTTTTTCTTATTTTGTTACCATTTTCCGTACATGTTGTATGGGGTAACAAAGGAGGAAAGTAACAAAAATGTATGAAAATTCTGGGACACTTTTTGTCTCCCAGTGAGATTGAAAGTACTCGCAATTCTGAGTACAATTGACCTAAAATTTTCTAAAACAATAAAAAAAAAATATTGAAAAAGAAAAGAACTGCTCATCAGCAGATAAGTGATTGTTAGTAAGCAGGGGTGGTACCTGCGTGTTGGAGTCGCTGTGCTTGCCCTGCGAGTCGTCGTGCGCGTCCATGACGGGCGCGGGCGTGGCGGGCGCCGTGTCGGCGGGCGCGGGCTCCGCCGCCGCTGCTCGTCGCCGACGCCGCGGGCTCCGGGGCCGGGGCTGCGAACGTTACAACTCTATTCAATGCTACAACGATATTATAACAATAGAACGGCCAATGGAACGAATGTGGTATAAGGATATGTGTTATACCGAATTTGTTCGTGTGTTTCGGTTGTCACTCGAGGTCAGACTAGTGCCTAGTCGTGTATTTCATAAATATATTACCTACACTTACGCAGTATTTTTTCGAGCAGTTTACCTCTGGTATGCTTGGGAATGGATCTGTTGCATATGTTTTCAACTCTATCATGTATTTATTATGTTATGATTGATATGTATAAAGCTATCCCGGTTGTGCCTTGCAAAACACCATACGGCGAACCAAGTATTACCTCTCTATGACACTTACGAACAAGTCTAAAAGGGAGACAAGGAGGAAAACCGTTGAACATGGTTGACGGAAACCCTGGTGGTCAGTTGACAGTATAATTTTGACTGGTTACGTGATGTGGTACCTTCTCTCTCGGGCGGGCGCTCGGGCTCGGGCGCGGGCGCCACGTCGGTGTTGTCGCGCGACGCTGCGTCGTCCTCGTCGTCCGCGTCGTTGTCGCGCTTCTTAGTCACGCGGCTGCAAAAACAAATGTGTCTATTTATACACACAACGTGAACAAATTACCTAAATAAATAAGTTAATGCCATTGCTAACGAAATAGTCGATTATATTCAATTCAAATTCAAAAATATCTTTATTCATGTAGGCCCAATTACAAGCTGTTATGAATAGTTCATTACATATATATAATACTCTTAATCTAACCTAATTATCAGAGCAATTTATTGTTGCTATTGTTCATAATAATATTGAGTCTATAATATACAGTTTCATATAAAAATAATCGTCAAACAAAAAATATATAATTATATGTATATATAAAAATACATGTCTAGAATATTTCTAGGAAAAATCCAATGTCAATAAAAAAATACAATATTAATTTCATCCCACGTTGTTTTATCATTCATGTAGTCTTATACATGTGTTGTATAATATAATAAGCTTTGGAATTGAGTGCACGCTTTACATAATTCTTAAATTTATTAATTGACAATTCAGTAATATGATTCGGAAGTTTATTATTAAATATACAACTAAGGCGATAAATAGCCTACGAGGTAATTTATTAGTGGCCGAATGGTAAGCACTACTGTTCACTTCGATTGTAAAAAAACGACGCAAAATATTTTATTTTTAAATGAAACACGTTGACATTAAAATACGTACCTCTTCCTCTTGGCAAGTTTCTGAGGCGGCGGCGAGGGCGAGCGCTTGCGCTTGCCCTTCTTGCTCTTGCTGGACGACTCGCCGCCCGGCATCAGCTCCTCCACCGACAAACGGAGCTTGTGCACCTGGGAAACAACATTTCATTAAACACTATTGCAAGGACATCACACCATGAAATTCAAAAAGAAAATATAAATATTTCAATCGTAAGGATGGCATCAAACTATCAAATTTATGGAATCCAGTGATTTGTTTGTGTAAAATACCGGTGAAGTCAGAATTGAACAAACGTAGTGATACTGTGAGTGTGAGTGTAGGGTGTTTGGACTTGGACAGACCATCGAGTGTGAATGCGACCAGTGGTAACGCTGAAAGTGAACGTGGCCGACGCGCGCAAAGGAGGTAGCCTTCGTTCAGTTTTCCGTGATCATGATGTATGCAACTGTGTCGAAATATCGGGAGCTCGACAAAAATCAAAAAGGTAATCACGGTCTATATCCCGGTCAATATATCTAATGAAATTCAAAGTAAGATACCCTCTCATAAGAGCTCCAAACAAGCCTCCCATTAGTCCCATTTCCCCATCCCTGCCTGGTGAGTTGGTGATTCGGTGGTGACGTCATACCTTCTTCTTGCCCGCCGCGTCCACCTCGTAGTCCTCCTCGTTCATCCACTCGTTGTACTGCGGCAGGTCCAGCACCCACGCCGCGGTCACGCGCCACGGCTCGCTGCGCGTGCACTCCCAGTTGGCCGTCTCCGGTACATCAACCTGCATGAAAAACGTTTATAATTCTGTAACACTATTATTCCATAAACATTCACAGCAAGACAGCAGACTTCTAAATTCACTAAGCACTAAAGGGAATAAAGTTGCTGCTATTGTCCCGGAGCTGTAAGGTCACATTTTTGACACATAACAGCGTCCACAAAACGTAAACTCGCGGGATCTAATGAAATTTTAAATAAAATCCTGTAATAATATTTAAAATAATCAAGTACTTAAAAACAATATTTCGCTTACTTTAAACATAATCTAACACATGTTACATTTTTGCGGATCTTCGTTAGTGAGTATTTTACGATATTAATTTATCACGCAGGATTTACTTATTATGTCATTTACCATTCATTTTTATTTTTAAACTAGTGCTGTGGCAAAGTCTGTCATTTCGATTCAAATGACATTCCAGTTAGTTGATAGAAATCTTATATTTGTTTAAGCGCCTCCTTGTACATAGGCCCTAATCGATTCAACCAATTCGTAATTAATCGCTAGATTTGGCAAACGATACGACTTAGCCACATCGCAACATACTTCAAAACAAATGTGTCAAAAATGTGAACTTACAGATCTGGGACAATAGAGGCGCTAGTGTAGACACAAAATGTCATAGGTAGCATCACTCGTGAGCGAACCGAGCCAAGAGAGGCAAATGCCCATCAGCTATTCAATTTTCCCGTCCATAAAACAATGACTGACACAAGTGAGCACAAAACCGGTAGATCTAGTTATCAAGAACACTCACCGGCAAGTCGGCCTGCGCCCAGGTGTCGTGGCTGTCGGGCAGGTAGTACCAGTGCACGAGCACGTGCGACCCGCGCCGGAACACCGGCCGCGCGTACTCCTCCTCCACGGGGTCCACGTTCGGGTAGATGATGTGCGTCGCATCCTCTTCGTCGTCTGCAAACAAAACATACATTCACTTTCAAGAAACAACTTTACAAAATAAGACTCATTAACTATATAAAATTGTGTGCAATAATAAAGAAGTAAACAACAAACCGCAAATCTCCCCCTGCCGGTTAACGACGATGTCCTTGACCTTGTTGGCGGTGGCCTTGTCGACGTCGGGGCGGATGAAAACGCTGGGCGAGCGCACCACCTCCGCGCCCAGCAGCGACGACTCGATCTCCATCATCATCTGCACGTTCAGGTCCTTGCGCGACGGGTTCTGGAAAGGGGTGCGGGGGGAGGGACGAGAAAGAAAAATTACGTTAGTCTTGAAGTTTACGAACTGCATGTTTGCTAATCGTTAAGATGTTTGAGACCTATTTAAGGCGACTCATTTCTCAATCGCTCGAAACTTATTAGCTTATTACCTATACTTATATTATAAAGTATTCTTTGATTTCAGTTATAAAATGAATCCCACGTAAGAGGAACACTTTTATTTGTAAAAAAATCTAATTGTCTAATGAAAAACTGAATATGCAAAGTTAGATTAACATAATTATTTTGTTTTTAGACCGATTTTCGAAGTAATTTTCTGTTCCTTTGGTTCTAAATTCGTGCCTTTTTATGATATTAATAAAGACATGCTGATGTGAGTAATAAAACCACACTTTTGAAATATTAGTTACAAACACAAAAATGTTATAAAACACATAAAAATACAAACGGTTTGTTAACTAAGAAAAAAACCAGTTAGTTATCTTTTTTTCCTTATTGAAAAAGCGAAGAAAAAAAACACAATGGACCCGGCATGAAATGAAACAAATACAATGGAAAGATATGTTTTAAAGCAAAAAATGTGGTAGATGTATACTGTAATCAAATTTTAAACATTTTTTATTAGAATGTTTAATATTTCTTAAGGTGTTTATTACTAAAAAAACAACAAGCATATAAGATATAAAAGTTTTGAAAGTCCAAAATTCGGTGCCTCACTCGTGATATTTACAAAAACTGTGATACTTAATTAAAAAAAAAAAGTGTGTTTGCTGAACAATAGCTATACACGTTGTACTTGTGTCTGTGCGTTTGGTTTGGACTACAACACGCGTCGGTAGGTGTGAATGGAAGGGCTGTTAGTGACAATCGGTTATTCATAATTTTGGTACGTGTGTAACGTGTGAGAGCGAGAAAACGTCCGAACTGTAGCAGTAGCGTCTCATTCCCTGACACAATGATATTAAAAATATAACACAATTACTAGAAGCTCGAAACAGAAGACTTTGCTATTTAATAGAAAAATCTAATTATTTTTGTACCAACGAGAATTACATACTTGAGTGAAATAACAAATATTAACGAACGACAATAGATCATTATTTTTAATAAGTACTTGAATCCTGTTTTTTGTAAGTTGATTGACCTGTTCCAATTAATTAATTACAATAATAACAGAGCTATCTATTCTCTGAAATCAAATTATGTATTAAAAATCATCATTCAATTACCTTAAGTATCTCAGGTATCGTTCAGTATCTTTTGCGATGTGACTATGCTATCCAACTATACCTACAGGTCACACGGACGTAAACCTGCACTCACACGCGAGTTGTTTCCAATGTAGCATCGTGTGCTGGACCCCATGTTTCGAACGGTATTAGACTAACATCATTAGTTCTCAAATGGTGTAGGTTTCCATAGCAACTAATAACAATGACGTAATATCGTTCGAGATGTGGAAGCCTGTAGAATAGAAACGGGGTGGCTGGTGAGCGAGCGTTGCGGGGCGGTTTGCGGGCGGTTGGCGGGCGGTTGGCGGGCGGTTGGCGTGCGGCGAGCGAGCGGCGTGCATACCTTACCGACCTGGAAGTCGAACTTGCGCCACCGCTGCTCCGACTTGAAACGGAACATGGTGGCGAGCACCGTGCACAGCGAGCCGCCGGGCTTCATGTCCATGAACACTTTCATCTGAAACCAAATAAGCGGTTGTGACTAATGTCAGCCTGAATATCCAGGCCCCTAGACAATTGCCCCATCGATCACACTCCGTAGCTTATCGTAGTTATCTCTCTCTGTCTATAAATCTTCCGTATTACCACATACATATTCAATTAAATTTCGTTCCCTATGGTGAATCTGAAATTTGACGTGAAATTTGTATTTCATACGCATTTTTTATTTCTAGTTCTTTGACACTTGGAGAGCCTTTACACCTCCAAATCTTTTATTATATCCCATTAATTATAATTGACTGTGGGGACCTTTTACATCTCCCAAGATCTTTCAGTTAAGTCAATTTATATTTAAGCTATGCAACATACAAGCACGGAATGTTGTCTTACATCTAGGTATACGGTATTGACTTATTATTTTAATATTTAATACAGCCCGGACAGCTTGCACATGACATGCTCGCTTAAAAGTCTTTGCTTACGGTGGCGTCGTTGATCGGGTCGCCACTTTCCCGAATGAAGGTTGAGGGAGGCGATGGCTGAGATACGCGCCATCTAATAGGAGCTATACTATTATATTGTAACATTAATTTTGAGCAAGATTACATTGAGGCACTCTGTTCGGTCCTTGTTTGTTTATTTACATTAATTTTGAGCAAGATTACATTGAGGAAATACTCTGTTCGGTCCTTGTTTGTTTATTTACTGTTGTAAAAGACTTATATATATATATATATATATATATATATTTTTTTTTTTTTTTGTTGAGACATCAAGAGTCTTTTACAACTCTAAAACTATTTTAGTTATCAAGAGTCTTTTACAACTCTAAAGCTATTTTAGTTATCTTTTATTTGTATCAGTTCGTTTTTTTTTAGATGTACTTTGACACTTAGAGACTCTATACATCTCTAACATATCTTATTAATCATAGTAGCTTTGTACTTTGTATAATTTATTGAAATTAATTTCCATAGAGTAGGTATCTAGTCTGTTAATATTTTTTTTTGATAATACTTTTGCTTTTTAAATTGTATCTTGTTTTTTTGATGCATGTTAATTATAAGATGTAATGTTTTGAAAAGAAGTGGCCCGCCGAGATTCTTGCCGGTTCCATAGTGGATACCCCCCTCCAACTGAGGGGGGACTGAAATCTTCTCGAGGCTGAGGCGTAGGGTTAGAGCCGGCGTAGCTTTATTTGACGTTCATATGCGCATTGTAATATGCCTACTTGGAAAATAAATATTTATTTCATAATATTTTATTTCAATGGTGTGTCAACGATTGGCCATTGTCTACGGACCCAAAACGAAAACCAAGTAATGAACTTTTTGTATGAACCTGTAAGTAGAATAATAATTACTAACACTTTATAATTATAGTTTTTTCGCCTTTAGATGACCTTACAATAATTCATCTTTCCAGGACCCATCGGCAATTACCTGTATTTTAAGTAACAAACTCTCTTTAAATTATCTAAGAGCAAAGTAAATTTATACATATACGGTAAAACTGGTAAGTAAATTGTTATTCTGATTAAAGAGCAGAATTTAGGATGCCAAGTTCAAGGCTGGTGCTCTAGAAATATAAGCACACATAAGAACCATTAGAAGCCTTAACAGGACGGCCGTTAGTCATATTCAATGGGCCATCAAACGATGCGAATTTATTACATTACAATTCTAAAACAGCGAACAAACAATACGTTACAGTACGTACGAATTTTACAATTCAGAGTAACTATGTAGAGACTCCACGAGGTGCCAGAGTAATAAAATAATTATATATTACATCTAACATGTACATGGTTGCTGGAGAAGTACAATTAAGGGTTTTCTGTTCCATTTATTTTCCAATACAACAATGCTAGGCGATTAGATTAGATTATGAGGAAATCGGAAATACGCGACAACAGCGCGCTCCGCGGTCTCAGTAAAAACACTATTCAAGATGTGACATAATTAAAAACCTTGGCCGAGGTCGGACATCCGCGACACGATGCCCGTGACTTTGAATTAAGCATTTGCAATTTGCAAACAGAGTACATTTTCAAGAAACAATAATAGTTAATATGCTATAGCATAGAAAACGTTTTACTATATTTTTACAATAATGAACACAGACTATAAAGTTTTATTGCCTCTTGGACATATACTTGTATGTATTCAATTGAGAGCCTCACGTGGTAGGTAATTTATTAATTTTTAGCAAGGAGGAGGATTTATAAAGTGAGCAAATCCTATGAAAAATTCCTCAATGTCCTCGCAGCATCCACGTTAGGCATTTAACGTTTCAGAGAATACCTCATATAGTGTAGCGATTCTCCTTTTGAAATTGAGTTTTTGTGCTCACTATAAAACAATATACCTAGGTAAATGTTAATGCGCACTGCTTTGTCACGGTTACATGTAGGCTCATATGCAAAAGTAAATATTAAATTCAAAGGCATCTACTACTAACGCAACTTCAATACATTGTAACTATACCCACGGCCCTTGTCCTTATTTCCTCGTGACAATGAGCAGCATCTCACCGTGCAAGTAGACAACCTAGGCATATGCGTAATGAGTGCTAAGAACGGATCTCTCTGTAACTGACCGTAGATAATGTATATGTGATAATTTTGTTGCCAGTAAAGATTTCCTGACTCAATAGAGTAAAGTTCCCTTTCGTTGGTGACACATTTCTATTGCTTCCGAAGTCGTAAATATAATGAACATCTAAAATACAAATACTCAGGGTATGTTAAAAATAGCTACAAATGATTATGAATATTCATTTATTATCGGAACCCTGAAAGTTAAATACAAATTAGTCCAAAATACTAACATTGCAACTTCATAAATATGTTTGTTACTTTATAAAGTTAAACTGTACGCAACATGTGTCAAGGTTGCTTTTTCTAAAACTCAATTGATCAAAGTATGAGCTTGCGAAACTATCTATCCAATAAGGCCAACGAGTTTTATTAAATTCGCTCATTGAGGCTTGAGGCTGTGTAACCATATACTTTGTCAAACGTCGACTGCTCGTAACGTAAGGGCCGGTTTTGCACACTGAGACAAGGCGCGGCGAGGAGAGGTCGTTTTAAAAACATTGTAAAAATAAAATAGACAATGAAATGGATTACAGTATGGTAGTCATCCAGATTAAACGATAACAGAAGATCCAACAGGGAAAGTTCTTGGCTCTCCACGTGTGGTTTTCTCGTAGACGCTGAAAACCATTGTGTCAAGTCGTATGCTAGGTCAACGTTGTCACTACCACAGATCTCCCCACATATCCGGTTTTCGCATGCCATTATAACCACAGAATATATAATAGTACAAGTACAGAAGGCCCACTGCTTTGATGTTCACGACATGCCGCCTTTTTAAATGCCTACAATATACTAAGTTTGAGCAGTGTTATTATAACAATCGCATTCGCTAGTGCGTGCTGCTCTAGTTCTAAAAATGCACCACTAATAAGAAATGTAAGTGTTATTTTTTCAACTTATTTATTAGATGTACAATTAGATAATATATACCTATTTAAGATATTATTCGACAAATATGCGATTCTTTAGTAAGTTGGCTATAGAACGTTGAGTGATAGTCGGATGCAACTTTATGTAAAATATCGGTTTTAGTAACTAAAGTGTGGACACATAAAAAAATCTGGTTGTACACGGAATGGTAAATCTTTTATTCAAATAATTTATGAATATCAAACTACATATTAAAAATAGAAACACACTTTAACTAGAGGTGACCTGAGAATTTTAGCAGTGTATTGGCTTCGTGCGAAGTGCATGGAGGGGGTAAGCAAAGCGATCGCAGTGCTTGCGGTGGTCAAAATCGACACTGATTGTGGTTGTCATCTATCAAAACTCATAAAATATAATACAATGTGTAATGTTTGATATGGGGCATCAATGTTGTTTCGTTGTTAATTGTAAAAATAATGGCATAAATAGTCGTTGCACGTTCTATACGTTTCTTAGAGCACACTGGAAATTGGATCAAAGAACTAAATGGATAGCTACGGTGAAAAGAAAACGTAAGTGACATGTCAAAACAAACCATTATAATAAATTATATTTAAGCTTTGTTTACCTAATATTGTTCAATACACTGTTAGTATTTTTCCTACCGTAAAAGATTATGCTTAAAGATTCAGGCCTAGCCTGGGAATAGGCCCGTGTCGGATATTTCTGCGGCCGCGGACATGACTTGGTACGTTTAGATTTGTTTTATATGGCATTAACGGGTCGGAGGTTTAGCGAATACCATATCACTAGCTCGAAGAACTTGTACCATTACTCATATGTTCTTCAAGATTCTTTATATGCCCTGCCAGCACCAATTTATTGACTCTTTCTGTAGTCTGGGGTTGGAAGTTTATACCGTGAGTAATGCTTTGGAAACTGATTTTTGGTATTATATCCATGTCTTTATAATCTATCTACCTAAATTACACTTGAAATAGTAGCTCTTGTTATTCGATTTATTTAAAATTAACGAAAAATTTTTTGTCATTTTCCACTTCAAGTTCACATGGTAGTAGTGGTAGTGGGCGTAATTGTCGTGCACGTAGCCAATATCTCACCAAAATTTTAGTGCACAGTGGCTTCCGGCAGTCTTTCCAACGTTTTCCTGTCAAAAATAGTTTAATATTTAATTAGGTAAGGTCAGTGTGGGGAAGACCGTCTACCCGGAAAGACCGTCTATTGACTATAACTTTTGTGTTTATATATCTACGCCTCTCACACCTCCGGAGGTATACCAGTTTTTCATCCTCCAGCCATTGGTCTTCAATACATATCCCTAGGACGAACACTAGTTAACAATAATCTTGATTCGTGTTTCGAACTCGAACATCGAGCTTAACATGGTTCCGCAAAAAATTAAAATAAAATAGAAGCAGTCGGAATATTTGTATATCATGTATGTAACGGAGTCATTTAATAACCGTTCTTTCTGACTAGTACTATTAATCTACTGAAAACGCGCTCAATTTCTAGTTTTATGTTCTGAAATATGT
Organism: Leguminivora glycinivorella; assembly: GCF_023078275.1. NCBI lineage: Eukaryota > Metazoa > Arthropoda > Insecta > Lepidoptera > Tortricidae > Leguminivora > Leguminivora glycinivorella. Next base: position 8,336,125 of record NC_062971.1, read on the forward strand.
AACTTAGAAATTGTGCCTACTCAGAAAGTCCGGCATAAAAGAGAAAGGCAAGACCGGCATATGATAAACAAGGAGTTGCCAACCTTTTTTAGGCTTTATTGGAAATAAGTCGAGCGTAAACAATATCAATATATAGGTAAGGTACGTTTATGGCTTATGATAGTTGTACCGTTTTTGATTTTAACTTCCAAATACAGTTTTGATAATGATTCGTATGGTGTTACTAAAATCATTCGAAAGTATTAAATAAAAATAAAATATATGTGACATGGTTGTGAAGAATGATAAGAGGTGAACAGAAGTAAGCCTACACTGCATTATTCATCATCATATTGAAGTTGGTAGAATTATCGTAAGTTCTACCCGTTTTTTATTATTTTTGTTTAAGTATGTGTAGATTGTGCAACATGCGGCGACACATATTTCAAAAGAGAGTAGGGTTTCAAGTTGGTCATTATTTTTATGATCAGCATTACCCAACAGGGATCGTATGGGTACCCTTTAAAACGGTTGTGACCGACTATTTTACGACTACCCGACCATTGCTGACATTGCTGACTGTCACTATGACACAAAAGTCGTCATGGGTGTCGTCAAATATGTTTTCAGGGGTGCTGATTTCAAAATTAATGACCAATCTAGAATTTGACATTGCTGGCTGTCACTTTGACACAAAATTCGCAATGGGTGTCATCAATAGGTTTTCGGAGGTGCTGATTTAAAAATTAAAAACTACTTTGGAACCTGACATTGCTGACTGTCACTTTGACACAAAAGTGGTCATGGGTGTGGTCAAATAGGTTCTCGGGGGTGCTGATTCCAAAATTAATAACCAGTCTGGAATCTGACATTGCTGACTGTCACTTGACACAAAAGTCGTCATGGGTGCCGTCAAATAGGTTTTTGGGGTGCTGATTTCAAATTTAATGTCCAATTGGAAATCTGACATTGATGACTGTCACTTTGACATAAAAGTTGTCATGGGTGTCATCAATAGATTTTCGGGGGTGCTGATTTCAAAATTAAACACCACTTTGGAATCTGACATTGCTGACTGTCACTTCGACAAAAAAGTGGTCATGGGTGTGGTCAAACAGGTTCTCGGGGGTGCTGATTCCAATAACCAATACAGCCAAAAAACTGTTTGATGACACCCATGACCACTTGTAAGTCAAAGTGACATTCAGCAATGTCAGATTTCCATTTTATCATTAATTTTGAAATCAGCACCCCTGAAAACCTATTTCACGACGCCCATGACGACTCTTGTGTCAAAGTGACAGTCAGCAATGTCAGATTCCAGATTGGTCATTAATTTTGGAATCAGCACCCCCAAGAACCTACTTAACCACACCCATGACCACTTTTGTGTCAAAGTGACAGTCAGCAATGTCAGATTCCAAAGCGGTGTTTAATTTTTAAATCAGCACCCCCGAAAACTTATTTGACGACACAGCAGGCGAATTTAATATCAAATTGACTGTCAGCAATGTCATAATTTCAAATTAGTCATTAATTTTGGAATCAGCACCCCCGAAAACCTATCTGACGACACCTATTACGATAAGAGTTCAATCGCCCGTTTTAGATTCACGACCCGTATATGAAATATTAAAGGCCATGCCTGGATCAGAGATAGGTATTAATCGATTAACTTTTTATCAGACTAATTGATCGTCTTATTTTAATCGTTAATCGTTAGTCGATTACTTTTTGTCTAACTCTTGTAGTGACTATAGCAAAACCAAGCATTGCTAAGAAATGTTACCAAACAAATTCATGTATCCTAATATCGTATCTATTACCTTTTCTTAATAACAAAGTTTCAAAAACAGATAAGTAGTCGACTGTAATATCGTGACTAAATTGGATTCGCAGATGTTCATTGGAAAAACAGTATTATGCAATATCCGGACCTGAAAAGAAAAGGTTATGAACCCCATCTACGGGGCATATGCCGGTCTTGCCTTATAAATAGAAAAATGCTTATATGTTCAAAATTTCAACGTTATTTTATTAATTATCTAGCACATTCTGCCTTGTTATTACGTAAAATAACAATGATCATGATTTTGGAACCTAGTCTCATATGAAATTACGCGACAACAAGCACTAGACGGTCTTTCCGTGCTCATCGCGGGAGGACGGTCAACCCACCGAGCCTTAAAAAATGTGATTTTTATCACTTAAAAGTACCTTATTTCACCAAAATGTTGTAAAAGCTTTGTAAAATATAATATTTGCTATCCCGTAGGACCATGCGCATTACGCCAGACTACATTAATTATAGAGTTTTATCCACTCAAACTTTATTTCAAATAAACTATGCTTGCCCGGTCTTGTATACCTTATTTCATCTTCATTTCACAATGAAAGATTTTTCTAAATGTAATCGGATCAAATAGAAAGTTTGGTAGGCCTGACTTCTAATGTTATCAGCATACATAGGAATCTGTGAGGCACATTATCTTGACAGGTAGGGACTTTGTATATTGATAAACACAATTATTGATGCTCGTTATATACATGACTACTTTAATGACAGTACATGGGAGAGACATGAAGAAAAACCCTACCAATTAAATTTTTAAAAATAGTTTTGAAAAAACTGGCCAAAAGCGTGTCGGGCCACGCTCAGTGTAGGGTTCCGTAGTTTCCCATATTTTTCTACTTCTGTGATATTTTTTATTTTTTAAAGTTATGGTTGAAAAGTTAGAAGGGGGGGGGGGGGGGGGGGCATTTTTTACTTTTGGAGCGATTATATATTTCCGAAAATATCAACAATATCAAAAAATGATTTTCGTAAACCCCTATTCCAACATCCAACAATATATCACACGTTAGGGTTGAAATGTGAAAAAAAACACTCCCCGTGTGTGTGGGGAGGGGGGGAACGCACTAGTGCGCAGTGGTTCATTTCATGTCAGGTTAAAACTTCAGATGCTACCTGTACTGAAAAACGTTGTACGATAGACGTGCGACAAAGAAATTCGTAACTCGTGTCGATTTAAATCACTCCCTGCGGTCTTGTTTTAATTTATCGCCACTCGTTTCTTCCTTTTTTCCACACTTGTCAGCGGATTCCTATGGGTGTGTAATGATTGGTATAACATTTTTTGGTATAATAACATTTGATATAACAACATTTCGTATATATTTAAAGGATATAATTACTCATATAATTATCATTTGGTATAACCACAAAATATCTACTTTTATTTTGTATAATCATTATTTCGTATAACACTTATTTCTAATAACCGTTATATGGTATAACTATCTATTGATATACGATTAGTATAATATAACTAGCAAACAGTATAAAACATTTCATGAATTAATTTTATTCTTTTTTGAAGGGATTACAGTTCTAACCTAACCTACTTTTCTGATAGCAGTACATATGTTTAAGGGTCACAGTTCTAACCTAACCTATTTTTCTGGTAGCAGCGCGTTGTGTGTAGGGGTCACAGTTCTAACCTAATCTACTTTTCTGGTAACTGATGGATCTAATTTACTGTACAATTGTTTTTTATTCTAACTGTGAGTTAGAAAGAATTTGTGTTATACAATTTATTTATTATCAGAAATAAGCATTATACTCAAAGTATGTTATAATAAATGATATTCGAAAAAATGATCATTATATTAAATAAGAACTACACAATTTGTTAGTATATTATTTGTTGTTATATGATTCAATAATTATATCAAATGATCGTTATAACGACTAAAAATATATCAAAAAAAGTTATATCGATCGATACGCACCCGATTCCTATGTCTAGTTATCAGCTATTAGGATTTCTATTTTTTATTGGAACTTGGTTCTCAGATTCATAATTCCATAGTTGGCGATATCTATAAGTCTAATAGTAAAGTAGGTAAACTGTAATAACTGGAAACAATGACCTAATCTATTTTATGATATTGAGCAGTCATTGTATTAAGTTCTTTATAATAAATAAAATATTTTATAAGAAATAATTAAAAAAAAATTGAACTTCTTATTAAACAGTAAATAATTAAAAACAACTGTTTAAGCATGTTACTACGTCAATAGTATTTCCTTTCATATTTTGGACATCTACATAAACCTGAGTAAATATTTTTCTTCACATTAATTTCATCGATCACGTCACGGATGATTTGGTTTGGAGAAAAGCTAGTGAAGCCAGTCAAAGCAATTCTTGTATATCCATACTAATATTATAAATGGGAAAGTCTGTTTGTTTGTCCGTCTTTGACGGCAAAACGGAACGACGAATTGACGTGATTTTTTAAGTTTTTTTTTTTTAGTATGAATAGGTAGACGTTTGACCACGATCACACCTGATGGTAAGTGGAGATAGTTGAAGGCATCAGAGTGACATAAATAAAGTAAAGTAAAATGTATTTATTGTATGAAAACAGGTTATACAGATGGTCGTATTACATAGTAGGTATCTCCATTTTCTACCAGTGTAAGGTATACAATAGTTAGGTACACATCTTATCATGCAGGACAAAATACAAACTTAAATTAATTATGAATACTTGTGAAATATTCGTTAAGACTATAGAAACACATATCTGTTAGCCAAGCATACATTTTCTTCTTGAAAGCCTCCAGTGGTAACTTCTTTAAATCATAAGGAAGATGATTAAAACCTTTGACACCCATTGCCGTGACACTATTTTTGTACGTTGCTGATTTATGTTTTGGACAAATTTTATCCAATCCATACTTGGCTTGCAGCCTAAGCCATAGGCAACATTTCGGATTTTTCTAACCCCCCCACTTCTCAAAATGATGGGTGGAAGTTTGTATGGAGCATTCCGCAATTTTAGAAATTTAACGCGAGCGAAGCCGCGGGCAAAAGCTAGTTTAATTATATATATATGTATCAGTGGCGGAGCGTCGATACAACTCGATTCCCAACGGGTTCCCTAAAATTCTCTAGTATCTGTTAGAAGTACATACAAAACAGATGCCAAAAACCCCTCCGGCTTTACCAACGAAAATTTTCACGCCCCGCCACTGATATGTATATATATATATATATATATATATATATATATATATATATATATATATATATATATATATATATATATCCGAGATCGCCGGTATATATATACCGGCGATCTCGGAAACAGCTCTAAAGATTTCGCTGATACTTCTTATGTGGGGGTTTTCGGGGGTGAAAAATCGATCTAGGTTAGTCTGTCCCGGGAAACGTGAATTTTCTAGTTTTCTAACTCCCAGAGAAGCTCGGTCGCCCAGGTACTATACACATATACATAATATTGGTTGTAATATTTGTAATGACAGATGTACCGCGCTACGATATCACCGTATATTGGCCACTAGCTTTTGCCCGCAGCTTGCTCGCGTCAAGTTCAAAAATTGCGGAATGCTTCATACATAGGTACTTCCACCCCCATTTTAGGGAAGTGAGGGGGTTAGAAAGAGACCCAAAGTAGCCTATGTCGTTCTCCATTCCTTCAACTAATTATCTCCACTTAACGTCAATTCGTCGCTCCGCTTTGCCGTGAAAGACGGACAAACAAACAGATACACACACTTTCCCATTTATAATATTAGCATATGGATAATAATGGTTGTAATGAAATGACAGATGTACCGCGGCGGAGACCACTTCGAGGGCCCGCACTGGTCGCAGGTCGAGAACGCGCTGTACTGGGTGGATATCGCGGGCCAGACCGTGTACCGCCTCGACGGCCAGACCGGGAACACCACCAGCAGATACATTTGTAAGGATTACAGCTTTTACTGGTGCTACTTTACCGCACCAGTGCGTAAATTGGTAATTTACATGCCTATATTGAAACTTCTGTTTCAGCTTACGGGCCGGTGACATTCGTGATCACAGTGCGCGACGACCCCGGGGTGGTGGTGTTGAGCGCGCGTTCCGACGTGTACCTCCTTCACTGGCAGACCGAGGGCGACAGTGCACTGCGCCTGCTCACCACTGTGGACCTCGGCCACCCGGACAACCGGTGCAATGACGCCAAGTGCGACTCCAAAGGGAGACTTTGGCTCGGTATGTCGCCTTCTTTTCATATTGCGTGATATAGGCACTTGCATGGCGACGGTGCTCCTGTACCCACTGAACACTGTGGACCTCGGCCACCCGGACAATCGGTGCAATGACGCCAAGTGCGACTCCAAAGGGAGACTTTGGCTCGGTATGTCGCCTTCTTTTCATATTGCGTGATATATTTAAGTATGTATATCGTCGCCTAGCACCCATAGTACAAGCTTTGCTTAGTTTGGGGCTAAGTTGATCTGTGTAAGGTGTCCCCAATATTTATAATTTTGTGAGTTACGGGATAACATCTAATCTAATTTCCAGGAACAATGGGCAAAGAGACGAGCCAAAGCGTCGACAAGGACCAGGGCACGCTGTACATGGTGGAGCACTCGAACTACCTGCACCCGGAGGTGAAGGTGCGGCCCGTGTCCGTGTCCAACGGGCTGGCGTGGACGGCCGACGACAAGTTCATGTTCTACATCGACTCGCCCACAAGGAAAATCGACGTCTTCGACTACAACCTACAAACTGGCACTATTCGTAAGGACAAATACCTACTTAACAACAGCAAAGAATTTCTGTTGTCGGATACAGTGTGATTACTTGGCAGAATAGATACGCTAATAGGAGCACAACTGTATCAATATTTGTCCCTCCGTGAAATTCATACAATACAATACAAATCCACTTTATTGCACAACCTCAGAAATGTAGGTACATAGGAACACACCCATTACAACAAATTCATTCATATAACTTGATGACAAAAAAAAATACACAAAAATACTAAAGAATATAACTAACTAGGGATTGCAATCCAGTCCGGCGGATCCGGTAATCCGGCCGGATCCGGTACCGGATCCGGTAATGTAACTAAATGTGTTAGTTTAGTGCAAAAAATTAAAGTTTATGGCAAAATTTGATCGTCTCTCAACAGGGGATTGCAATCCGCTCTGATTTCCAATCAAAAAATAATGTACTACGTATGTTCTTTTCATTTCAAGGCAGCTTAGAACTTCTAAGAACTTCTAGAAGTCAAATAATATGCTCACGCAACGCGGCAAACTTTCCGTCTTTAAATCCGTAGTGAAATCTGTGCAATTGTTTGTTTGGATGCAAAATGTGGAGTGGTGGAGAGTGACAAAGGGCCATATGAAAAAAACTTTTCGGCAACATGTCCCTCAGGTCGATCCTTTGCGTTTTCTGGCCAAACACTATCCGAAATCAGGACCTATGGAGTATATGCCAGCAAACACCCATTGGTGAGGAAACCGCGACACAAAAAGGAACATGGATAGCACACTATTTGAAGAGGAGAACGAAATAACGCACCTATTGCTTTCGGCTGGAAACCGCAAAATGCTATAAGATAGGAAGGCTTGGCGCCCTTTGCACCTCTGTGGTGACGTAGGACTACAAAAACAACATTTGTTTTCGGCATAATATGAGAAAAGTATGAGGGAATATTGCTACATTTGCTACAAAAATAATAAAACAACAAATCAAAGCTTAACTAACCTAACCACAAAATTAAAATTTTGAAAAAACCCCCGACCGCGACCTAGTGGACCGATTTTCATGAAACATGGCTAAGAACACTCCCGACTAACACAGCTTTCAAATAAAAAAAACTAAATCGAAATCGGTTCATCCGTTCGGGAGCTACGATGCCACAGACAGACACACACACAGACAAACAGACAGACAGACAGACAGACAGACAGACAGACAGACAGACAGACAGACAGACAGACAGACACGTCAAACTTATAACACCCCTTCGTTTTTACGTCGGGGGTTAAAAATGAAAATTTTTAAAAGGAATAAAAAGTAAGATTGTTGATTCAGCAATACCAAATAATACTAGGGTCAATTACTCTTGCTGACTTCAATTTAGCTAGGTACTGTAGTAGGCCGGATCCGGCCGGATTGGAGGTCAGACCGGATTGCAATCCCTATAACTAACCTTGAGTGTCGCTACAATACTGCCTTACAAATTATTTTATTGATTTTTTTTTAATTTTCATTGTTTCATACCGAAAACTGTAAAATGTCATATTTTTTTCTTAGGCGATATCAGTTCAGTAAGACATTTAAAGTAGGAATTCCATGCCCAATGCCCGTATAGTTAATGTAGTTATCAATCATTTATATAGGGCTTATTTTTGTTGTTACTTACTGACGATGTAATGTGTCTGGTGCAAAACTGAGTCATCAGTCAAGGCAATTCGACGAAGAAATTTGTCGTTAGTAAACTTTCGTAGCGGACTTCATTCTAGGATAACTATAAAAATACGTTATTGATATAAAAATCATATAGCTCGTTTTAAAGAGCATATAAAGTACTATTTAAACACATTGCCTATAGGGATATCCAAAAGAAACGATAAAAATTTTTTGATGGCTAATTTAGCCTTACCCTTTAATCCCTCGGAGCTGGACTTCATAGCCTGACTTTTATTGTGTATTAATTAACTAAATCACAAAGTGAAATGTTAATGCCACTGAATGATTTCAGGCAACAGGAGAACTTTATTCAGCTTCCAAGCGAACAATGTAACGGGCGTCCCGGACGGGATGACGATAGACAAAGACGACAACCTGTGGGTCGCGTGCTACGACGGAGGAAAGGTAAATCGCGTGTTAAGACAATACTAAACTGCACTCTTGTAGGTACTTTGAAGAGAATCAAGATGAAACGAGTAGCAGTAAATAGATGATTTACTGTCACGCAATTACTGTCGTCCTTGACTTGATACATTTTTTTAATAAACTTCTTTTGAGCCGACGGTTCCATTCCATTCCATCCTGATAAACAACTTAAATAATTTGTGGTACACACATTTCCTAAATTATCTAATAGCTACTGAAATTATTAACCCGTTCTTTGGCATATACATATATTATAAGGTATAAATATAAAATACACTATAGGTGTGATTACTGTGTTTACGTTTTAGTATATTATTAATCCTAAAACGATCCTAATGATGGTGATTATTTGATTACACCAATCATACTAAAGGTAATGAATTAATGATCATTAGGGTCATTTAGGAAGGACGTAGTTAAGCGAAAGTATTCCATACATAATAACCTAACCACAAAATTAAAATTTTGATAAAACCCCCGACCGCTACATAGTAGACCGATTTTCATGAAACATGGCTAAGAACACTCCCGATTAACTCAGCTTTCAGACAAAAAAAACTAAATCTAAATCGGTTCATCCGTTCGGGAGCTACGATGCCACAGACAGACACACACACACACAGACAGACACGTGAAACTTATAACACCCCTTCGTTTTTGCGTCGTGTATGTCTGTCTGTCTATCTGTTTGTCTGTCTGTCTGTGTGTGTGTCTGTCTGTGGCATCGTAGCTCTCGAACGGATGAACCGATTTTGATTTAGTTTTTTTTGTCTGAAAGCTGAGTTAGTCGGGAGTGTACTTAGCCATGTTTCATGAAAATCGGTCCACTAGGTCGCGGTCGGGGGTTTTATCAAAATTTTAATTTTGTGGTTAGGTTATTTACAGAAAGTTTAACTTGAACTGACAGATTTTTGTGTGTCCCAGTTCAAGTTCATACTGGGTACCTACCCCATTTCGCCCAGTTTACTAAAGACAAACACAAGGCTAAAACTAAAAGATTAACTTATTTTTCCAGGTAATCAAAATAGATTCTCGAGCCGGCAAACTACTGGAACAGCACAAACTGCCCGCTTCAAAAGTGACCTCAGTGACCTGGGGAGGACATGACCTGTCCATCCTCTACGTCACCACTCGCAAGGGTCACAGCCCCAGCGAGGTGGCGCAAGAGCCTGAAGCTGGCTCACTGTTTGCTATAGAGGGTACCGGGACTACAGGAGCGCCGGGCAAGGAGTTCGTGTTTCCCGAAGCAGCTAAATACTGAATGAACCATCAAAAAGTTATGAATAAAGTTGATTAATACTTTCTTTAATATTGTTTATACCACCCTCTATAGGTTACTGTTAAATAAGATGTTGTAGATGCCAAAGCTTTGTGCGGCGGCATGGCGCAGCATGCATCATTATTGTATTTGTATTATTTTATTGTATATATGACATTCACTCAGTTACACACGTGCCACATGCTGGCACTATTTAATCACTTGTTTTATTCTGTTAATACTCTTAAAAATACCTATTCATACGTATTACGTATTGTGTATCTCTCACTCGGTTTCCAATTCAGGTTCTGGTTTTGTTTGTCCAATGAAACCACATTTCTGTATTAGAGCTTGTCAGAGATGGTGGTTTGAACTTGTCCATAAGTCATTATCATCATTATTATTACTTTAGTCTTTAATTGCCGAGCATAGGCCTCCTTTCATGCACGCCATTTATCCCAGGCTAGTCTCGTCCACAGGCGCCCCACAGTTTTCCTTAAATTATAAAATAAACTTACTGGAAGCCTCAAAAATGGTGGATCAGCAGCATTCTTCCCCAACTTGTTCTCCTGGTACTGGATGAGCTGGATGACCAGTTGAGCCAGGCCCTCCTTTGTTGGAGGATCTGTTTGGACATGCTGTAACACAAGAGAAATTTACTTGTTCAATATGATTATACTGTGTTTTGAATCATTTGACAGGTTTTTTAAAACTATATTAGTAGATATCTACTTTTGGCATTCCTAAACTAACATACTGTCAAGTGCATCAACTTTGTCCACCCTTCCTAACATTTCCTGGCTTGAAAATAGTAGTTCACCACAAGATAGGTGTCTAAATATAAATGGCTAATAAATGGCTATTCAGTAAAGGACCACTTTTTTGAACAAGGCAATGTTAGGCAGGGCAGGCAAAGTTGCAGCATTGAGGTACTGCTTCATAGACTTTGTCTTACCTATTTTCTGATATCTTTACACAACATAATAAATGATAACTACAGTGTTGGGAGCAAACTTTATTGACAGACAAAGTTAGCATAGCTCTGTATTAAGATAAATAAACTCAAAGACATTTTTCTTTTAGCATGTTCACTGCGGTAGGGGGTATTTAGATCTCTTACGAAGTATGATCAAATACAAATTACATTAATTACCGCTGCATAGATGTTAAGGTTGTACAGCTGGCGCCACACCAAAACTTGTTTTATGGCCGAAATAGAAGGTTCAGCTTTGGCTCTTGTTTCGGCCGAAACAGAAGATTTAGAAGATTTTTATACTCATCTTAACTAGACCCTACTCATAGTCTTATACATATATGTATGTTTTTCTTTTTATTTTTGAGTTCACTATTTGTCTTTGTTATTTCTTGAACTCTTATCACCTTATCAGGAACTTTTAAAATCCTGGAAAAGTGAGCCAAACGCGAACCAAAAGTGCACTTTTGTAAGTTTTGGCCGAAACCAAAACTACGGCCGAAACATGATTTTTTGGCCGAATCTGGCCGGAAGGGAACCTTCGGTCAATCTACTATTTAGGCTTGTGTTGGTCATGAACTAATAACTGTTAAGAATGAAATCCCATGAAGGAATAAAAAGAAGTAAATTTTTTCACACTCATCAAACAAATTTATTGGTCTTTAGATATTTTGTTGAGATTGGAGTGCACCTGACTGAATGACATGGATAACAGATAGAACAAATTAGTACACAGTGTCATTGGCACAAGTGCGAAGGACATGAAAGAACTATGTGATATTTTTAACTCGAAAAATATGACCTGAAAACCACCTGACTTAACTTGGCCATAACACTTGTAAGCTTAAGAGGGCATTCAACGAAAACGTCGTAATAATGTAAAATTGATAGTTTTAGTCGGCAAAATGCTACACTTTCCGTCATCTAAAAGACTTATTAAGTTCAGGATTCGATTAGGACATCTTCTTAACTTACATGTTGTGAGACTGGATTTTTAAAAACTAACTCACTTAATAAATTATGATTTTTTTTCTGGTGCATGTTTAGGAAAACCCGCGAAAAGTGCTGACTTAGTCCGTCTAATTTGTAAAATTTGGATAGTTTTGAATGCTTCAAGTGGTAAATTTGTATTATGTATATCCTGTACTACAATCATCTGAGACTACTTCTTTGTTATAAGGCTTTAGAATAGAGTAAATGAGGATATGATGAATCCAATTTGTTTCAGAAATCACCTCAGAATAAGTGTCAATTTCTTCGAAAACTTACGTGTTTTTGAAGTAGTTTTAATATAAAAATAATCTGCAACGCTTACTCAAACAGATTTTATGCAAAAGTTTTCTATTAATTGCAATTCAATATTTTTGACGATTTTTTAAAAATGCCTCCTTATTACCGGTTACGCGCGCTTGCGATGTCAGTACCGCGGCAGAGCTTGTAGAGGCAGGACGTATGTTAGTCCGCTCCGCACGCGGCTCGACGATCGCGAAGTTATTTTGTCATTGTGTGCGGCACCCGCCGTGTCCAAAACCGCACTTGTGTGCGTGTTTGGCTGTACTGTTGCATGTATACTGCGACCGAAAACTTTGATCCTTGGGTTGACGACTTTGGTAACTAACTAATTAACTTGACTAATATTTTTAGTAAGTATTATTTATTATTGAATATCATTTGAGGTTACTGACTCGTCTCAACAAAATCTTTGACAATAGATGGTACTCAGGATCTGATGATGAAGTCAGATGGTAGTCATGAGTTCTCATCAACCAGGTCTTGAAACCATTTCGTGTTTGAGCTCGTTTGATTCGCCTCAACAAGATCTTTGATAAGAGGTGATGGTACCCAGGATCTGATGATGAAGCCGGAAGGTAGTCATGAGTTCTCATCAACCAGGTCTTGAAACCATTTCGTGTTTGGGCTCGTTTGATTTGCCTCAACAAGATCTTTGACAAGAGGTGATGGTACCCAGGATCTGATGATGAAGCCGGAAGGTAGTCATGAGTTCTCATCAACCAGGTCTTGAAACCATTTCGTGTTTGGGCTCGTTTGGTTCGTCTCAACAAGATCTTTGACAAGAGATGGTACCCAGGATCTGATGATGAAGCTGGAAGGTAGTTAAGAGAATTCATCAACCAGGTCTTGAAACCACTCCGTGTTTGGGCTCGTTTGGTTCGTCTCGACAAGATCTTTGACAAGAGATGGTACCCAGGATCTGATGGTGAAGCCGGAAGGTAGTCAAGAGTATTCAACAACCAGGTCTTGAAACTCTTCTGTGTTTGGGCTCGTTTGATTCGTCTCAACAAGATCTTTGACAAGAGATGGTACCCAGGATCTGATGATGAAGCTGGAAGGTAGTCAAGAGTATTCCACGACCAGGTCTTGAAACAACTTCGTGTTTGGGTTCGTTTGATTCGTCTCAACAAGATCTTTGACAAGAGATGGTAATCACTCTTTTATACTCTGGCGCATCCACTGTCTCAGTGTGTCAACAGTCAACTAAAGCAGGTAGGCGTAGCGTAGAGTTGTATTTCCTTACAAAAAACCAATACATAGATGTGGACCTTCCTGTGCTCCATGCAATTAAAACAACATAATATTTAAAAACCGGCCGAGAGCGTGTCGGGTCACGCTCAGTGCCTACACTGAGCGTGGCCCGACACGCTCTCGGCCGGTTTTTAAAGCCGCGTTGGTAAATAGCCGCTCGGCTCTTCCGTAGTTTTCCATATTTTTCAAAAACTATAGAACCTATCAAGTTCAAAACAGTTTTCCTAGAAAGTTTATAAAGTTCTACTTTTGTGATTTTTAAATATTTTTTTAATATATGGTTAAAAAGTTAGAGGGGGGGGGACACTTTTTTTTTCTTTAGGAGCGATTATTCGCGAAAATATTAATAATATTAATATTATCAAAAAACGATTTCAGTAATTCATTTTTAAATACCTATCCAACAATAAATCATACGTTAGGGTTGAAATGAAAAAAAAAAATCACTCCCTACTTTACGTGTAGGGGGTACCCTAATAAAACATTTTTTCCGCTTTTTATTTTTGCACTTTGTCGGCGTGACTGATATACATATTGGTACCAAATTTCAGCTCTCTAGTTCTAACGGTCACTGAGATTATCCGCGGACGGACGGACGGACGGAGGGACAGACAGACAGACATGGCGAAACTATAAGGGTTCCTAGTTGACTACGAAACCCTAAAAACACATTTTAAATATTAAACTTATATTGACCGGGATATAGACCGTGAATATAAGTCTAATGAAAATAACCGTGAATCATTCAAAACTCTTACATTTTAAATATAAAAAAAAAACTACTTAAAATTAAAGAAAACCGATCTTAGTTCCATTATATACAGAGTGGGGCCTGTAACAAAGGCGAAGAATTGAACTGTAGGCTATTCTCCTTATACTGATCAACATTTATTCAGTGACTTTTAAAAATTATGAAGTCTTTAAATTTTTAATTTTTCATACAAAATAAATATTAGCTTCAATGTACGCCATTATTGTTGTCATTGACGTTGTCTGTCACACTTTAGACTTAACAGAATTCGCAATACATTACCTCTTAGAAAAAACTTTCAAGGGTGATAAAAATCAAAATACAAGTTATTTTTAAAAGTCGCCGAACAAATGTTGATCAGTATAAGTGCGTTTTCACATTATCCGATCCGATATCGGATGTCGGACCGATATCCCATACATTACAGGCGCCATCTTGGATTTTTTCTATTGAAATGCTTCCGACATCCGATATCGGATCGGATAGTGTGAAAACGGCTTAAGGAGAATAGCCTAGAGTTCAATTCTTCGCCTTTGTTACAGGCCCCACTCTGTATATGTACCTAGAAAACATCATCATCTTCCTTGCGTTATCCCGGCATTTGCCACGGCTCATGGGAGCCTGCGGTCCACTTTGACAACTAATCCCAAGATTTGGCGTAGGCACTAGTTTTTACGTTTTTACGAAAGCGACTGCCATCTGACCTTTCAACCCAAAGGGTAAACTAGACCTTATTGGAATAAGTCCGGTTTCCTCACGATGTTTTCCTTCACCGAAAAGAACCTAGAAAACATATCATATACAAAATAAAATAAAACTAAGAAAACGGATTATATTCATTATACGCGATATAATCTGATTCCATAAATTTATTTCATGAGTAACTATCGCGGTGACAGAAGACAATATTATATACACAATTTATTATATTATAAAAGTTTTTTAATTTATTTCTTCCAAGGCTACACACGTTTTAATAAAAAAAACTGTGATAAGTTTAATAATTAAACTAAAAGGTCAAGTATTTATGCACGAAATCATGTATGCAAATATGTAATATATATGGTGGTGTTTTTACGCAAGTATCAATAATGGTTAGTCCGCAACGCCACTGACGGCGTGGCGGTACCGACCATGAATGCTATCCCTTTCGCTCTAGCCGCACGTAAGGTTGGTTCGAAGAGGATCGCACGCTATGTCTGTACCGCAGGCTACAATCGTTATGCTTCTGGTTATAGTGTGCGTCTGCACACAGGCGCACGCCAGCGCCGCCGGCGTCGAAATGTGAGCAAGCAGATTTTTTGAAAGCGCTCTTAAAACAATTTAAACATTTTTTAATCCCCTCAAATATAAAGGGTTAAGCCAGAATGTAATTCAGTTCCCAATGATCATTTTATTTCAGAAAAAGGACCCATGGCACTGAAAGTGTTTTAACCTAAATTATTAATACGCAGTGATATCTCTCCTAATGACACTATATCTCTATAATAAATAAAATCAATGATAATATATATTCTTGCGTTCATGCTGGAGTTGATAAGTACTATTACAGATACAAGATATCATTTTTCATAAGGTATTCAAAGATATTAAATTTGGTGTTGGTATGTTTAGACAGAAGGGGTTATCATTTGACAACATTATAAACAATTTTACATGTTAATCTAATTTATTAGATCGTTGTAATAGTAAACTTGTAATCAATGATAGATTGTACCTTTTTGCAATTTTTCTGCAACCAAACACGAATTTGATCGAATTGAGCTAGCGATTCCGGTGATTGGAAATATTCTACGTTGGGCCCGCCGTCTTTCTTGGGGCCAATATTAGCCATTTTTGGGGAAAGTCTATTCCTATGAATGTCACAAAATGCACTTTTCACTAATATTCACTGTGTAATACGAAAAATTCAAGGCTTCAGCAAAATCTCACAAATACTCCAAAACAGCCAAAACTATACGGCATCAAGAGATGCCACTGCCAGACAATATTTTCTAGTCTGTGGTAGCGTCGGTTTATTTGACGTTTGAGAGTTAGTGTTGCCATAAATTCGTGTATTATTCAATACCGGTTTTTGGACAACACTATTTCTACAGAGCCATCTGTTGACGAGTAGCAACAATATTTACAGAATAAGAGAACTCATTATTTATCAATCTTGTCAAAAGATGGCGCTGGGCGCTGCACAACAATGTTGTCGGCATGAATGTAATCCAATGTAATCCTATGTCGTATGTCGCCTGTAGGTATTTTATGGCGGGCTGTACCGATGTAGGCCTATGCATTATTTAATTTCCTCGACATAAATTTTAATTTTCCGAAATATTTTTGCGTGTTTCTATTTTTTAACCCCCGACGCAAAAACGACGGGGTGTTATTAGTTTGACGTGTCTGTCTGTCTGTCTGTGTGTGTGTCTGTCTGTGGCATCGTAGCTCCCGAACGGATGAACCGATTTAGATTTAGTTCTTTTAGTTTGAAAGCAGAGTTAGTCGGGAGTGTTCCTAGACTTCCTAGCCATGTTATATGAAAATCGGTCCACTATGTCGCGGGTTTTTTGTGGTTAAGTTAGTTATAAGAACAAATTACATGCTTCTTTATTTTAATAGCATGATATCACGTCAATACACATTTTGAAAAAAAAATTGTTATCAGTGTAGTTATAGATAGTATTTAATAGGTGGCGAAAAAATGAGGTACGATTCTTAGTATAGAGACTGTAAATCCTATATAAATTAGCCTTGATTGCTAATACGGTATTAGCTATTGCCTGTCAAGCCGTTTCCGTCACTAAAAAAAGCAACAAATTAAAAAAATCTAAGCGCTAATTATCTTCCCATAGAACATTTGGACGTAGTTTAGCGCAAAGGATCCATCCGCGGAAAGTTTAAATTCAATGTCATTTTTTTGTGTGTTGGATGCATTTCCTTAAACTACGTCCATTTGAACTTAACACTATTCTCTAGTGACAAACTTGTATATAAGTAAAACTTCACGTATTGTTAACGTAATATTTATTTTCAACATCTACCTATATTTTATATATCTAAAAGAAAGCACATCTAATTTATTGCATAGTACATTACTACAGAGGCCGGGACAAAAGCGGGAAATATGGGGTTACCCGCCTCAGACCTACGGGCCTCGCTTTGCTCGTCCGTCTATATGTATGTCTTCGGCCGTCAACAACATATTTCCCGCCGAGGTATGTATAGTGCTTTTCTCAAATATGGTATGAAATACATAAAAGTTTACTGAAAATAAAAATCTTTAAATAGCTGTATCTCCTAAACCGTGCGTCGTAGCGCAAAAATAATCAAATTTTCGTTCCCCTGTGAAACATTCCAAAAAGAAATCAAAACGTTAGCACAAAGAAAATATTGCGTATACTATACACAAGTTGAAGTCTGAACGCTTGTAAACTGAACGCTTGTAAAGTCCCTCTTGTTTTTTTTTTTTTTCATTTTTTCCATACATTAAATAAAGAGGACTTGTACCTGTTCTAACCGCACCTGAAACGTCATACTTCGCGGCCTATTATAAGGAATTCATACCATGTTTGAGAAAAGTATATTTCTGCTGTCTTCTAGATGAGAAGTGGTCAATTGTTGAAGAATTTACTACAATTCCCATTTGCAGAACTGTAAGTGTTTGTTCGCACTTGATGCTTAATCCATGTCTATATAAAAAGTAGACTCTCTTTCAATAATTTTGATATGGCAAACTGAGACATGTTTCATTTAGGATCATCTTATACATATTGGAGAATCCCAGAGGAAAGTCATGGAAGGAGTTGCCTAGTTTAATTGACATGATCAAACATATGTATAAATTACATTACCTTATAATACCACAAACACATTTATAATGGTTTTAACAATGTTGGCATGTTATTGTCTTTATGATATCTTTATAAGTATAATAGGGATTAAATATATTCGTAACACGGTTATTCAATAACGCAGACGAAAAATGTAGGCATGCAAACAGCATCAATTTTACGACATCTAAGTCACTTTTATAATTGTACAGCGACGATTTGTACCGTGAACTTGTCTCCTTACTTGTACTAGATAATACATAATTGCAGGGTGCTTCCATGCTACTACGGTACTTATATAAGTTCCTATATTTCGTTTTATAAATGAAGTTTCTACGTGTATGGTACCTACGTAAGTTTTCTATACACCGTGGCCCCGAATAACCCGAAATATTTTAACAGTGTATTCCTGACCACATCTAGAGACTATAATGTCATATTAACTTTTCTGGATATCGCCTAGTTACCAATTGAAATAAAAAAAATACTTTCTTAGTAAGTAACACTTAGTACAAAATGCCTTTTTAACGGCGTTGGTGCCATTATGGTGTCTCACTATCCTCATTGATAGATGTCAAAAAGTGAGATGTAAAAATCTTTCAAAAAAGAGTTTAAAAAACGTTAAAACTCATTTTAAGTGCCAGTTTTATGAATAACATTTACTTTTTATATGAAAATACATTGAAAAATCTAAAAAAAAAATATCCAAAGATTAAAAAAGTCATATAATATTTTTTGCTTGTTTTACATCAAAAACGCGTGGTTAAAGGTTATTCAGGCTCACGATGTATATATTTTACTCATTAGATGATGTGCAATATCTTAACAGGCCTAATTTATTGTAAATACCACGTTGCGGACAAACAAGCATATGATCAACCTGATAGTAAGCACCCAGTCACCATATCCTAAGGACGCCTGCATTTCCAGTGGTAATACCTGTGAGTTCCCGACACTTAACGGAACGGACTTTAAATTAGATATAGGTATTCAAGTATAAGATGTTGTTTGTCAATGTATATTGGCAGAGTGATAATACAGTATGTATACTAACGAAAACCATTTACTGTAACCCGTAAATGTCCAGGTGATACTGAGAAACTTTTACTATGGGACCAACACCCAAAACGCGAAATAAAAATTTACTCTCCCATAGGAAATACTTACTATAAAATAAAACTACCTATGAAACTGTCAGAAGATATTTTCGTGATTTCGGGGTTGATCCCATAGTAAAAGTTTCTCAGTATCACCTGGACATTTACGGGTTACAGTAAATGGTTTTCGTTAGTTTACATACTGTATACGATAGTCTTATCAGTGACTATCGAGATGAGAATCGTATTCTACAGAAACACACCACATACATCATTCAATTGTCATTGATAAAATTGGGCACGAATTTAGTTAATTTCATTCTACCTAGTTGACTATTTTACACGCATGATATTATTGTCATCATCACTGATAAAACATAACAACTCTAAATTAATATAAACAAGCGACTAAAGTTAATAATGGCGGTCGGATGTCTTTAGGAGTGTTCTTTTGGACAGAACAAAGTACCTATCACATTATTTTACTTCATAATATTTCTCATCCACCACAGCTCATATGTGTAAGGTAGGTATATTGTAAAGGCAGCAATCAAATATATATAAAAATAAAATAACAAAACATACACAGCCTAGTAGTTATACATATTTGCTTACTTTGCGAAATAATGACGTTTTGCAGTACAATTTATCATTTAATTCCAACAGTAATAGAAATTTGTTTATTTGTTATAAGCGGATTCAGTATAACGAAATCTTTAAGAACTCACGCACCATGTTAAAGAATAAAATTATACATACAAAATTCATTATATTTCATGAATCAGCTAGCCTTTACTGCAACAGTTATAATAAAATTACGGTAACAAAAAATAAAATAATATCACTGAATTGCTCTTGACTTAAGTAACTTAAAGTATAATTTTAAATAATTGAGCTATAAGCGTAACAGAGGAGCTTACAACGTAAACACGATTGATTTTCAACAATAATAAAAAGTGTGCAATGATTCCGAACAATAACCGTCCATATATCGAATAGGATTTGGAATATCAGTTTACTGAGTCTCATGTTTCAAATAAGTTTTTTAAATCAATTTTGCAAGTTTTAATAGTCGACTGTTAGAATATCGACTGGCTCATGTAGCTCGCCGGTTTTTAAAAAACCCATTTACTCCCAAAGAGAACTAGTAATTTTCAATTAAACTTCCATCACATCACAGAATATAACACATACAGAGCAACAATAGAACATTTTAACTCCAACGCTCACCCACCGATTGCGATCAGCGCCAGCTGATAATATTTGAATCGTAGATTCCGCGTTATCGTGATGTCGATGTCGTTTATCTGGGGATGCCGAGCAGCGTCTCCCCGATGCCGAGGTAGTAGATGGCCTGCGCGATGCCGAACAGCGGCGCGATCACCATCACTCGGCAGGCGCCGCCTTTGAAGAACGCCATCACACCCTCGTTCTTGAGCGTCGACCTGCGCACAAGGTTATGTTAAGCCAACTGAACAAATAGCATATCAGCCCATTCTGACATATTATTATTTATTTTTCCTACTCCTGTACTGTTATTAGTCATTTGCAGGGTCGTGCTATCTTTAAAACAAAACCCTACATAAAAAGGACGCTTTTGATGGACGAGGGCCCGGCCGATATCTTGTATCAGCTACATAAAATATGTCAAGATAAGTCTAGTCTATTGCCAAAAAACGCATTTGTAGGTTTTGTAGCAGTGTATTTTTGGGTTTTAACGCAGCTTTGCTATCAACTTAAAAACCCAGCAAAAATAGACATGTGAACCATAGGCATATTTTTTTAAGCTTAACTTGTTTTTTGTGCCAAAATCCAGGAAACAGTGTGTATTTGACGAAATTAAGGTGGTTCGCCTAGGTTACCCGAAGCTCAGGCTGCGTTAGATGGCGTTAATCTGCAAATTATCAGTCTTATTTTTTTTGTGGAGTCGTACAGGCATTTGTATACTTTCAATTATGCTTCGCGAACATTTAATATTAAAATTGACGTATTACAACAAACATTAAACTTCTCATTGTAACGTAAATCCCCTTAATGTAGATGAATTTACTATTTTACACTATTTTTAAGTACCACTCACACATACAAACAGTGTTTTTGTATTCCTTCTAGTCGATAATTTCCCGCAGCGACAGCTTGTTTAAATAGCCTTGCGGTAAATACGCGCCATCGCATGATTTGCATGGAAGTACTGGGTTCGAATTAGGGCTTGCAATATCGGACGGTTTTCAATTCCGGAACTGGTTTTCGAGATTGGACTTCAATTCCGGAATTCCGGAACTAGTTCCGGAATTGAACAATTTTTTTTGGTTTGGTTTTCTGGTGGATTTTTGATGAAATAATACAATTTTAAACTGAAATTTGTTATAAATCGACGTTTAAGACAATAACTCCATACCTGAAAGGCGTATAACACTGAAATTTTCATTTTAGTAATTTTACAGGAAAGCCCATTTTGCGTCAAAATCGGTCTTGCAAGGTATTTCGAACTACAGTTAACGATACAAACGAGGTTTTAGTGCCAGTTTTCTGATAGTGGTCAACGTTAAAGTTATTTTTTTATCCATTGAGCATCGAAATAATATAAAAATAATAATTTACCTACAAGAATTGCATAACGTCTTGTTCACATAACTGTAATAAAAGAAATATTGAATTACCTTTATCAGACTCGAGTAGGGACAAAAGATATCCAAGCTAGCCCAAAAAGACAGATTTTATGATTTATTCCTAGGTACCTACATATACCTACACTTTAATTTTTTGTAAAAAAATAAATCATTCTTTTATATACATCATTTTCCATACATTTGCTTCTCACATCTTTTGATTTTGTGGTAAGTGGTAATAGACTTAGATAGAGTTTAGTAAAATATGCACACGTCTTTGTGAAAAGTGTATAAAGTAACTACGACGTTATGCTTGTGAATGAATCTAATACTAAGTACTACGATTTGCTCCTGAACTTAAGACTTTATGCCTAAAATATTCAGTGCTATGAGAAAAGAAGTAAAATTATGAGTTTATGCCGCTTTAATACCGATTAATTTAGATTATTACTGAAATTTAAGTTCGATCTAATAAATTGAGCATAAATAACGACAATAAAATAACAATATTAATAATGTACCTAATGTTATTTATGTTTAATTGTCCTTCAGTATTCGAGCATAACACTCAACTCCCGGCTAGTAATTTTAAATCATCACAAAACAAAACTTTCTACAACAAATATTTACTTTAAAATGATTATATATTTCACTTATTAGCTAAAACAATTGAGAGCAAAACCAGAAAGTGACAATGGTATAATATTAGCGGGTTAAAACTACACTATCTCGCTCTAACTAGCCCTGGATGCAACCCTTTGGTCATAAAATAGGCACTACCTGAATCCGAGGAGTGTCTAACTTAATGAATTTACATATCTTTTATAGACGCGGTGGTAGTTTTGTAAAATAACCAGGCTGATATTACACGTTTTCGTTCAAAAATATATCTTTTTTCAATTCCGGAATTTTCGAGATTATGCGTTTCAATTCCGGAACTGTAATATCGGAAAAATTGTCCGAAATTCCGGAATTTCGAGATTCCGGAATTCCGGAATGCAAGCCCTAGTTCGAATCCAGGACTTTTTCTCTTTTTTTTTGTTTTATTATCCATACTTCCATACTAATATTATAAATGCGAAAGTAACTCTGTCTGTCTGTCTGTCTGTCTGTCTGTCTGTCTGTTACGCTTTCCCGCTTAAACCACGCAACCGATTTTGATGAAATTTGGAACAGACAATCTTTAGACCCTGAGACAGAACATAGGCTACTTTTTATTTCGAAAAAAAGGGATGAAGGGGTTGAAAAAGAGGTTGAAAGTTTGTATGGGATTTCTTAATTTTAAAAGATAAAACCATGAAACTTTATATTTTAGCACTTGATAAGAAATCATTAAACATATATTTAAAGTCACATACAGGTCGCACGCGATTAATTAACATTATTTTTACCTTTAAAATAAACATGGTGGGAAATAAACATTAACTAAAAGCGGGTAGATTATATTTATTTGTCTACCCCGAACATTTATATAAATTAATATCGGGTAGTTTTGTGTTGTTTACATCTCCGGTGACATTTTGCTGGGACGTCAGTCTTCCGCGACCACGGCCAGTGCAACCTGGCCGAAACGTTGGGAAAAAAGGTAAAAATAATGTTAATTAATCGCGTTCGACCTGTATGTGACTTTAAATATGTGTACAAAGCGCGAGAACTTAAAGTGTTATATCATTAAACATCTTGATAAGGGATAGGGATAGGGATAGGGATAGGGATAGCGATAGGGATAGCGATAGGGATAGCGATAGGGATAGCGATAGGGATAGCGATAGGGATAGCGATAGCGATAGCGTTAGCGATAGCGATAGCGATAGCGATAGCGATAGCGATAGCGATAGCGATAGCGATAGAGGTAGCGATAGCGATAGCAATAGCGATAGCAATAGCGATAGCAATAAGGATGCGGATACAGATACGGATACGGATACGGATACGGATAATATGGGTATCGTTAGAGGGATACGGATAATCGGTCGGCGGTCTCTTACAATCAATGTGCTCTAAGACGATCGTTGTTTGCTTGCTTGAAGATTACGTTTGCGATAAGTATAAGCAAAATGTAAAAAATTGTAAGGGATAATAGAAAAAAGTACTTTTTACCCACCGATCATAGTGTCGAAATACGGGCTATGTGGGATGTTTATAAAGGTTTCCCCAGCGTATATAGAATTACCTACGCTGTGGTCGATGTGTAATATTTCTACAATCATTGCAAGCAAAAGTATTATGTGCAATCGAAATAATCGCAGATAAATATACCTACAGAGAAACCTAAGGATCCAAATGAAAATCTTAATGAATACTTTTATTACGCGGGCGAAGCCGCGGGTAAAAGCTAGTTATACATAAATGTATATGTACAGTAGTTGCTGAGCGTTTTCCACAAAAAAGATTAAAAACCTATTCTCTTAAATGGTAATAATTTTTGGGTTCGTCCAACTCAGAATTTCTACTAATCTGATATTTTAAAAAATCCCAAAAAGTATAGATAAATTTTAGTTTCTAAACTACGATTCAAATGATTTTTTTCTAATTGTTTATTTTCGATGGAGTAAGGGTACCTATTCAAATCGCTTTTGAAGGCTTAAATTAGTAAATGAAAATTCAATACTTAACTGAGTAACGTAATGCTTTAAAAACTGAAGTGGACTTCTGTCTTGTTTTATCTAAGGAATAATTTCGAGAAAATATTATATTTAGCGAGGGTATTAAAAGTTGTGTTTTATATCTCAACTTAATAAGTGGAAAATCAAAATGACAATAAAAAATCAATATGTTCTCTAAGGTAAAATTGATACCTTCGGCTCTCCATTCTTGCTCGGTCAATAAAAAATACGAAATTTATATCCAAAAAAATACAAAAAGTTGATAGAAACCTGGGATTCGAACTCAGCTTCACGGCGTGACTGTTCGCCAACGACGCCATTACATAACACGCTGTTACCGACGAAATTAAGCTATACATATATAATTATTTAAATATAAATAATAATGTCAAATCCATACTAATATTACAAATAGGAAAGTGTAGAACATTTGTAGGAGGTAGGGCATACTCCTAGCGAATGATATTCCGCTTTGTGTGGTAGGGCACACAGCACAGCGGATATCGTCTCGCTCGAATCTAGAGCAGAGCCCAACTGGGGTAGTACCTCCGCCTTACAGAAGACCGCAGCCAAATAGCACTAGACCCTACTCATAGTGTTGTGTTCCTGCCGGTGAGTAAGGCTGCCAGAGCTCAACGAGGGTGCGGTGTGCTGGTGACGGGAGGACTTACGGAACTAACTTGTTCCGTCTATTGAGTCGTCGGCAACCCGAACCCTCCTTAGAGCTTGTGCACTCCTTTTTGCTGCGTACTTAACACAGCAAAAGGGAATGTACAAGTTTCTAATAGGGTGGCAACGCGCATGTGACACTGTCTGAATTGCAGGCGTCCATAGGTTACGGTGACCGCTTTACATCAGGCGGACCGTATGCTTGTTTGCCACCAACGTAGTATAAAAAAAAAGTGTGCGTGTCTGTTTGTTTGTCCGTCTTTCACGTCAAAACGGAGCGACGAATTGACGTGATTATTTAAGGGGAGTTAGTTGAAGGGATGGAGAATGACATAGGCTACTTTTTGTCTCTTTCTTACGCGAGCGAAGCCGCGGGCAAAAGCTAGTTTATTATAAATGGGAAAGTGTGACATACTTAGGCACAAAAAGTATTCTCTTTCTAACGCGAGGAAAGCCGCGGGCAAAAGCTAGTTACTCTATAATCTGAAGTGGAAGAATTCGCGATAGTTACTCATGAAATAAAACTATGAAAACGGATTAAATCGCGTATAATGAATTTAAATTTCATCCCGACGTTTCGAACACTTTACAGCGTTCGTGGTCAACGGGTGACTGAGGAAAAATTACAATGTGCAAAAGCTACCCATATTCTTGCTATTATATTCTTGTATATAACCATTTAGTTTTTGA
The DNA here is from genome assembly GCF_023078275.1 of Leguminivora glycinivorella. Classification (NCBI taxonomy): domain Eukaryota; kingdom Metazoa; phylum Arthropoda; class Insecta; order Lepidoptera; family Tortricidae; genus Leguminivora; species Leguminivora glycinivorella. The sequence continues at coordinate 8,361,830 of NC_062971.1, forward strand.
AGAAAAACATTCACACAACAATAACATAGGTCAACCAGTTCAGTAAATGCAAGGAGTACAATATTTGCTAATACTATGCCCACACTATGACCTATGTACCAGACGTGTAATATTTTATTTTATCAACAAAGGCATAATAAAGGATTGTAAGTATTGTATTTTTGTATGAAAATAAAAAATAGGAAAGCAATATAGTAAGAGTCAAATTTTGAATTAAAAAATATAAAAAAACTTAATAAATCCAAAAAAGATCAAATGATTAAAAAAACCTCGGAACGGAACTCATACCCGATTTAAATAGGACTCGATTGATTTAAGACGAGTTGCTTCGGGGGCGACGTGATATTTAGACCGGCTACCTAATGATTCTCCGACAATTTTTTAGCCGATTATTGATTCACCGACAACGATTCGCCGAATGTCATTTAGCCGAATAATCAAACTGTCGCTGTCACTTTTAGTCGAATAACGTTACGTAGAATCTTGGTTCGCATACAGTTCAGTTCGCTTCTGTGCAAATTATCCGAATTATTATTGGACATTTTTCATTTAGCAAAATAATATTTTCGTTTAGGCCACGTTTTGTCGAATAACGTTTCACATTTTAACATTGTTAAAATATTTTCGAATGAATGAATTATCGCTGTTGTAAAAAAAATACGCACTTAATAGACTTTTTTCTTAAGCAATGTATAATGTGAAATTCTTTTCGTTGCGGTAATAATTTACATACACTGACAACATTATGTTCTTGAACAGAAAAGTGCTAATTTTCGAATGGGAGAATAAAAATTTGGTGAGTTGAAAACAACAATACATAATTTATTAAAATTAATCCTTAGAATCAGAACATACTTCTTCTTCTTCTTCCTACCCTTATCCCACGTTATGTGGGGTCGGTACAACACGTTTTCCTCTTCCATTCTCCTCTATCTTTCGTCATTTCAACACTCACATCTTTCTTCCTCATATCCTCTTTCACACAATCCATCCAGCGTTGTTTGGGTTTACCCCTCCCTCTCCATCCATCAACCTTCATCTCCAACATTCTTTTGCCTATATGACATTCATCCCTCCTCATTACATGACCGAACCACGCCAACCTGCCACTCCTCATCTTTTCCGTTATAGGCGCAACTTTCAGACTTCCCCTAATATACTCATTCCTGATCCGATCCATTCTAGTCACTCCACACATCCATCTCAACATTCTCATTTCCGCTACGTGCACTCTCCTTTCATCCTCCACCTTTGTCGCCCAGCATTCAGATCCATAAAAACTTATAATGATTAATATAAATAAGTAGTTGAGATAAATGTGAGTTACTCTATAAACGATCTAACAACTACATTTTTGAATCCGTAGAACAGTTTGTACGCAAGTTCCAGCCAACTCACCAAAAAAAGACCAAATGATCACTCGACCTATTGTATTTCGACTAATTTTTTGTCGGCCAATTTTTACAATCACTAAATGGTTATTCGACGAAAAGTAAATCGGCGTATCAAATTTCTGCATACCGACTCCGTTTACGAACGAATATTATGCGACATGAGAATCTTCCAATCGTTATTCGGCCAAAAAAGACGTCGGCGAATCGTTGTCGGCGAACCGAAAATCGGCGTATTTTATTTCGGAATATCAATCGGGCACCATTTAGACCACATACATTTTAGACGAATTGCTTTATCGGCGTCCAGCTATTTAGACCACATACACGTCGGACGATTTGATAATGCGACAGTAGACGAAATGATTTTGTGACGAGTTGCTTCATAGACTGCTTACGTTTTCGACTATCTGCAAGTTTGTCTAAATGATTTTAAGGCGAGATGACGCATAGACGGCCTGCGTTTTTGACAATATGATACTAACCCAACCAATATCTTTAAATAATTACTTGTCAAGAGCCAAGTGTCACTGATGACAATGTCAACTAAAAATGCGCGAAATATGACGGCTCTGGGCTCTGTGTCTGTACACAAAATTTCGCACGCACATTTACGTAAAATCAATAAAAAAATCACATGGATTTGTCCATGATTTCTGTATGAAACAATGTATTTCATTCAATACCGCGCCGATGGATAATGTATAGTAGATGTATGCGCATATTTTTATTTAGTTGTAGTGTGCGGTGACTAAATAAATGGTAGATGTTTTTTGTATGGAAAGCGAGCCACCTTAATACTATAAAACTATTAATAAAGTAAGTGCATTGTCGTATAAAAAGTATTGTATGCAACGGTGTTAAATTGAGACAAAAAAAAACTCGTTGCTTCTCGCTTTCTCGCCTTCGCCTAAAATTGTTACCCACGCCACACTCCTTTTTTTACCTCTTGCGCGGCCAGCCGCACAGCGGTAAATAATGTATGAAACCGGAGCCGCAAACACTGTACGCAATATGCGGCCTGACGCATCCGCACGAGGCTAGCCGCTTAGTGCGTACAAAGTCTAATAATTATTTCTGACAAAAAAAAACTTTATTACAGACGGGCGTGTCAAAATAGGTAGAAGTATACTGACGTGATGCAGTCGACGATGCCGGAATACTGGCGCTCGCCGGCGCCCTTAGTGAGTGTCTGCATGCGCGTCTTCACCACGTCCAGCGGGGTCACGCCCACCGCCGCAATGCAGCCCGCCGTGCAGCCCGAGATGAACGACCACCTGCCACCACACGATGTTTAGGAACATGTATCTAATATTAGTAACTCTTTACTATAATATTGTCCTACCTAACATAATGGCATGCTTCCTTTCTACTAACAGTAGTACGCAAATCACGAAATATAATGCATGTTCCATTATTCACGATGCAAGTTCAAGTGATAATCTATCTCTAAATAAGTGTTGTGTGTGTTGTACTTTCCCGATATATGCATAGATCCTTTCATTTGCAGCTGTAGTTCAAATAAACATTCAATGAAGTCGTGACAGTCATGGGAGCCGGGGGTTCGCTTTGCACATAAGTTCCGAAAACTCATTGGTACGAGCCGGGGTTCGAACCCGCGACCTCCAGATTGAAAGTCGCACGTTCTTACCGTTAGGCCACCAGCGCTTCTTTTTGTATATAAGGATTAATCTAAATATATAAAAGAAGAAACTGCATGACTGACATATCAACGCACAGCCGAAACCGCTGATTCTAGAGATTCAAAATGAGGCACGAAAGTTTCTTATAAAGTGTAGAGGAGCACTAAGAAAGGATTTATTAGACTTATATTGACCGGGATATAGACCGTGATTACCTTTTTGATTTTTGTCGAGCTCCCGATATTTCGACGCAGTTGCATGCATCATGATCACGGAAAACGGTCAATATAAGTCTAATGAAAATAACCGTGAATCATTCAAAACTCTTAAGAAAGGATTTTTCAAAATTCACCTCCTAAGGGGGTGAAACGCGGGTCCTTAGTTTGAAAATATTACTTTTAGTACGCGGGCGAATATACTTAATAATACTTGCGTACGGTAGCAAATATACCGACTAGAACAAAAATACTTATTCTTCAAAATTTTGTTATAAGGGCTCGCTATAAGTATGATTTATAAAAGCAAAGGGTTATACATAATGACTGTCAAAGTGAAATGTGTACTATTGTACACATTTCACTTATTATAGCGAATAGCGCATAGACAGACCGTTTTGAGAATTTGACATACATTCTCTGATATGACTCCACGTTCCATTAGCTACTGGTTATTATCAATCATATTTGACTATAAGTTTATACAATATTGACTTAGCTTATTATTTTGTTGTATTATTAGTAACTAGCTTTTACCCGCGGCTTCGCCCGCGTAATAAAAGTATTCTTATTGAAACGTTTACAAAAAATAAGATTTTCATTTGGATCCGTAGGTTTCTTTGTAGGTACAGATGTCCGCGATTATTTCGATTAAGGTAAAGCGGGGCAATTCTCGACTGGAGGGCCATTGTAACTGATCTATTTGCTGTACGGTCCGGTTTTGGCTGACTGTACCTTACACATATTACTATTGCTTTAAAATAAATTCTTGCAATGATTGTAGAATTGTTACAAAGCGACCACAGCGTAGGTAGTAGGTACGAATATGTATGTATTTTACCTATTTAAATATTTATATTGGGGAAACTTCATACAACCCACATAGCCAGTATCTCGACGCTATGGTCGGTAGGGTAGAAAGTACTTCCTTGCATTATCGCTTACAATTTTTTCCATTTTGCTTATACTTATTGCAAACGTAAACATATAAAAGGCAAGCAAACAACGATCTTCTTACAGCACATTGAATGTAATAGTTATTACGGATGCAGGATACTCGCCGATGCCTACTTACTAATACCTTCCCTTTGAGCCACCTGCATTTTATCCCCGTCCCCGTCCCCTATTTCTATCCCTATCCCTATCCTTATCCCTAACCCTATCCCGTTCCGTCCCTGTCCCTGTCCCTGTCCCTGTCCCTGTCCCTGTCCCTGTCCCTGTCCCTGTCCCTGTCCCTGTCCCTGTCCCTGTCTCTATCCCTATCCCTATCCCTAACCCTATCCCGTTCCTGTCCCTGTCCTTGCCCCTGTCAAATTATCATGCTAGGAGGTGAACTATAAAAAATCCTTTCTTAGTGCTCCTCTAAGGAACTTCCGTGTTAATTTGAAATCTCTTGAACCAGAAGTAAAGATAAAAACTAAAGCTATACTTATGGCTATTTTGGATATTTTAACCTCATTGCACAACAACAGGGGAGAATATTTCTTTTCCACCTCATTAAATTTTAAAATCGTTGTATTTATCGTGATCAGCGACCCGATAAACCATAAAAACGATACCCATATTGTGCTTTTGACTTTACCCCTTTGCACCCCTTTAGGGGTCAAATTTCTTTAGAAATCCTCCTGTGAAGTTTCGAATAAAATAGTCAAACTAATCTTGTTTCCCCATACAAACTTTGAACCCCCATTTCACCCTTTTAAGAGGAGAATTTTGAAAAATCCTTTCTTAGTGCTCCTCTACGCCATATAAGGAACCTATGTGCCAAATTTGAAATCTCTAGGACCAACAGTTTCGGCTGTGTGTTGATATGTCAATCAGTCAGTCAATATCTTCTTTTATATATTTAAACCCCATTGCACCACAACAGGGGAGAAGGTATTTCACTTCCGCCTCGTTAGATTTTAAAAACGTTGTGTTTATCGTGATCAGCGACCCGATAAACCATAAAAACGATACCCATATTGATTTTTTGACTTTATCACCCCCTTTTCACCCTTTTAGAGGTTAAATTTTCAAAAAACCTGAAACACGTAGTCAGCCATATGTCTTAAGGAATCTTCCTGTGAAGTTTCGAATAAAATAGTCAAACTAATCTTGTTTCCCCATACAAACTTTGAACCCCCATTTGACCCCCTTAGGAAGTGAATTTTGGAAAATTCTTTCTTAGTGCTCCTCTACACTATATAAGGAACCTACTTGACAAATTTGACGTCTCTAGGACCAGCGGTTTCGGCTGTGCGTTGATATGTCGGTCAGTCAGTCAATATCCTCTTTTATATATTTTTTTGATATTTAAACCCCATTGCACCACTACAGGGGAGAAGGTATTTCACTTCCGCCTCGTTAGATTTTAAAAACGTTGTATTTATCGTGATCAGCGACCTGATAAACCATAAAAAAGATACCCATATTGATTTTTTGACTTTATCACCCCCTTTTCACCCTTTTAGGGGTTAAATTTTCAAAAAACCTGAAACACGTATTCAGTCATATGTCTTAAGGAATCTTCCTGTGAAGTTTCGAATAAATTAGTCAAACTAATCTTGTTTCCCCATACAAACTTTGAACCCCCATTTGACCCCCTTAGGAGGTGAATTTTGGAAAATCCTTTCTTAGTGCTCCTTTACACTATATAGGGAACCTACGTACCAAATTTGAAATCTCTAGGACCAGCGGTTTCGGCTGTGCGTTGATATGTCAGTCAGTCAGTCAGTCAGTCAGTCAGTCAGTCAGTCAGCTTCTTCTTTTATATATTTAGAAGAAGATAGTTCAAATTTTATTAATAATTTTAGAATCAGCTGTCGCCATTATTCAATCTTATGTTATTTCAATTTTAAGTAATCTTTGTTCTTTACGGAGTTGTCTTTGATAATGGCTATGCCAAAGTGACACATTGTATCTAATGAGTAGATAATTTACTGAAGGATAAATGTCAGTACTAGTGCAAGGTAGTGTAGCGCTGGTAGTTTAGCTAGCGATAAGAGAGTGCGACTTTCAATCGGTTGGGTAGGGAGGGCGGATGGCAGTCGCTTTCGTAAAACTAGTGCCCACGCCAAATCTTGTGATTAATTGTCACAGCGGACCCCAGGCTCGCACGAGCCGTGGCGAAGGGACTACCTCTACATTCCTAATGACGTTTGTCCGAAAATCACTTGGCCTAACTCATTTGGCCGAATAATGAAATGCCTTTTGGCCTAACGATCATTTGGCATAATTTAAATTTTGCCCCAAAAATGACATTAGCCAGAACCGATTCGCTGTTAGAAAGGTAGGTTTAGGTTAGGTTAGAACTGTGACCTCACACAAATCCGAATCGCTTCTAAAAAAGTGGGTTTTAACGGCGTTAGGCGAAACAATATTAGGACATTTAAATTAGGCCAAATGATCATTATGCCAAAAAATATTAGGCGATCTAAAAATCGAAGAAAAAACTTTAGGAATCTAGATATACATCCGTGGCGAATGCCGGGACAACGCAAGTAGGATGATTAGTGCAAGGTAGTGTTAGTACCAGAAGGGCGGGCCGGTGGCGCCGGGCTGCATGGGCCCCAAGTCGTTGAGGATGGCGAAGGTGGGGAAGTAGATGACGCTGAAGGAGATGTCCCGCGCGGCGGTGGCGCCGAGCCCCTTGTACAGCCCCATGATGCCGCGCTCGGCCAGCAGCTTCTTGATCAGCTGCATCGCCGTCTGGCGCTCGAACTTCTTGCCCTCTGTGGAACATACACTCCAGTTAGACCAAATAGACTCCACCCAGCGAGGCGCTTTAACGGAAATGCGACCGTTTCATAGTAAGGGCCATCTCACAAACGTTTCCCGAGCGTTAGTTTCTAGTTGACTCTATGGCTGCGGGACGCAACGGCGGTGTAACTGCGTAGCGACTATATTTTTTACTACACAAAGGCGCTCAAAAAGTCTAGTGTGGGTTGGCCCGTACCTGGCAATATAATGAATCAAGATTAACATTATATGCGTATAATTAAAATAATCGATGGAATCAGGCGTTACTTTGCGGAAATCCACGTTAATCATAAACTAGAACGTTCCTTTGCTAATCCGCGCATTGATAACGTGCAAGTCAATCAGTGCTAACCTGTTGTACTTACTTGCGTATTTTTTACATGCAATTAATTTTCCCACCCTCCCACCGCAAAAATAAAAATAAGACACGCAAATAAATACAACAACCCACCACCAAAAATACAAAACTCGACACGTGTTTCGCCTCTCCACGAGGCATCCTCAGGAGCTGATGTTGACGGTCCGAAGTTCCGCAACTGACTGATCGTCTCCGTGAACTTCATGTCAACCCCTTTCTGGGGGATGATCTAGGCCTTTCCATCCTATTCTAAGGATTCTTGGCGGTATGTTTACGCCGCCCGTGACTACGGGCGTGTCTTTGGTTGCCATATAGGCTTGGCATCAGCGATGGGCCGCCGGCGAAGCCGGCGGGCCATCTGTGGCTGACTGGCGGTGGCCTGTCAGCAGTGTTGCGGGGGGGCGGCGAGTGCTCCTTCTCGGCGTCCTCCCTGGCGTGCTACCGGGTCCGGCGGGCGTGCGTGGTTCGTTGGCGGGCGACGAGTCTCCAATCTCGGCGCCCAGGCCCGTCTTCTCCTTGGAGTCGGCGGGGGCGGGTGTGGGTGTCCTTTGGGCTGCTGCGTGGGTCGTTGTTGTGAGGCGACGAATCTCCAACTTCGTCGCCCCGGTTTGTCGGTTCCGCGGACCGACAGTCGACGACTGGTGTTGTCCGGAGGGCGTGCGTGGAGCGGCGCGGTGCTCTGCCGGCGAGGAGTCGGGCGCGGTGGCTTCTGTGGTGCGGAGACTGGGGGTGGGTAGTTGAGAAAACGGGTTTCTCTTCTACCCTCCCCTTTGTCGTTGCAAGGCTGCCGTGTACCACCGCTCTTTTTGGTACGCTTAATGGTGCGTGCTGTCTTTTTTTGACGGCAGCCTTGCATCCGGGGTTCTTGGGGTCGCGGCCGTGGGTCCTGGGCCCGCGACGGGGCCTTGGTGACGGGCGCGATGTTGGGCTGGTTGGTAGCCGTAACCCCCGGGTTGGGGGCGACGGGGCGGGCCGGAGCTGTGTTGGGGTCCTTGGGGGGGCCCACGGTCGGCTGCGGCGCGGTGTGGCGAATGTCCGGGGATGCTGCGGGCGCGGCCGCGGGTCCGGGGTCCGCTGTTGCGGGCGCGGCGGGCGTGCGGTCGGCGCCTGGCGGGTTTGTGGTGGCCACGGCCTCCGGGTTGGGGGCCGTGGGGCTGGCCGGTGCGTCGGCGGGGCCCTTGGAGGGGCCTGCGGTCTGCTGCGGCGTAAGGTTGTCTGGCGGCCCTGGGCGTCGCGGCCATAAGCTGGGGTTGCGTATGGGTGCGACGCGCGGTGGAGGGCCGACGCTTTGGAGGATCTCCTCAAACGTCGGCGGCTGCTTGGCTGGTGGCGGGTTTGCTGGCTGCGGGGGACCACCAGGGCTCGAGAAGACGCTGACGAGGTGCGCGTCAAGGGCTGTGAAGTCCCGTGACTGCGGTGAGCTCGACAGGGCCTCGTAAATGAGGGCGTCAAGAGTGCCGTGGTGGTCGGCGGCTTCGGTGGCTGGTGGGGCGATCAACTCCATCGCCTCAGGGTGGCCCTGCATGGCGCGGAGGATCTTGTGGTCATCTGGCCGGAGCTCGACGTTCTCTCCGCGGGCGTGCCCCTGCAGCCTAAAGAAGGTTTGCGCCCACGCCACCATACCAGGCGGCATGAGCCCAACTTTACCCAGGCGGTTGACCAAGATACGACTACGATCTTGTTCGCCGCAAGGGGGCGGTCGGATTGGGGCTTCCCGCGGGAGCGAAGGGGCGTCCGGGGTCGGGGCGACGGTGGGCCGCGGCGCTGGGTGGCCGGCGGCGGGTTCGTGGCTCAGTGGTTTTCTGGAGGGTACGCCGAGAAACTCTCGTTTCGGACTACCCACCCTAACCGACGGGTCGGGGGGGGTCGTCGGGTTCGGCGTACCTGCTGCGGGTAGATGCCCCATCGCGTTTTTCGAAGTACCCACCCTGCCCGAGGGGGCGGGGGGGCACCTCGGCGCGCGTCGGGGCATTCGTGCGGTCGGGCTTCAGCTGTGGGCGGTGGCACTGTCGCGCGCGACGCTTTATCGCCTCTCAGCGCCTAGCATCTAGACCTCTATCCGGTTGCCCAGATTAAGGTCCAGAGCCGGGGCGATCGGCGACGGCTTCAGCGGTCTGCGGGCTGTCCCCTCCGGCGCGAGCCGGGGTCGATCGGGCGAGGATTTTCGGAGAAAATCAAGCTGGATCGCCAGGAGCAGAGTAGTGGTGCGTCCGAGCGACTCAAGTACCGGTGGCTGTCTGAACCAAGACACTAAACGGCATTGACAACATATACGCATGCTGCATCCTGATTGTTATCAACAACTTTGCTTACCCAAACTCTTATCTCACTCACATCTTCAAAACTCACTCTTTCTTCATCACATAAAGTACAAAATACAAGCCAATGTATGAATAAAACTAAACGGCATTAGAGAAATTAAGACAATTTGAACCGAGGCCCATTGCGACATAGATTACAGGTCACATGTGCTATGCCAAATTAAACGAATCTAGGTTTTAATTACAGGTGATACGGGTCATGCAGTGGTTAAAGTTAAATAGTTTAGATATCGACAGTTTTGAAGGTTAAACTAACAGGTGTAGCAAACAGTCGCTATCAAATATATTGTAGCAGTCAAAGCTCTCGCAACTATTAGAACACGCCTATGTTGTCAAGAAGTTAGATGTCGTTAGTGCGTTTTCACATTATCCGATCCTATATCGGATGTAGGACCGATATCTTTGATTTTTGCCTTTGAAATCCTTCCTACTTCCGATATCGGATCAGATAATGTGAAAACGAAAGCTTTAGCAGCTTCGATATATTTATCTGATAGAGACTGTGCCATTTAGATTGAATTGGCGTCGGTCACATTACATATTGTTTTGATTAAGGCATGCATAACTGCTTATGATTCATACGCTCCATTGCCAAGTACAAAATGCTAATTTGTTTTTTCAGCCCGGCTATTACGCTTAGAATTTTATCACTTATGTGCGTGGATAAAGCACCCGTCACGTTCTGGCAAGTATGTCAGTGTGAGTCTGATCGTCTCCAGAATGGTCGGCCATATTTATACTTTGTCCACCCCCCTACCAAGCAAGTTAGATGGAAAAATTCGTAATAACGGCGATGACGCAACATTCAACTGCTCATTAAGGATCAACCCCCTATTGTTGTACCTAATCATTTCCAACTGTTCCAGAACCCCCAAACGCAGCCCTTTCTCACATAAGGTCAGTGCGGAGAAGACCGTCTACCCGGAAAGACCGTCTATTGACTATAACTTTTGTGTTTATATATCTACGCCTCTCACACCTCCGAAGGTATATCAGTTTTTCATCCTTAAGCCATTGGTCTTCAATACATATCCCTAGGACGAACACTAGTTAACAATAAACTTGATTCGTGTTTCGAATTCGAGGATCGAGTTCAACATGGTTCCGCAAAAAATTAAATTAAAATAGAAGCAGTCGGAATATTTGAATATTATATATGTAACGTAGTCATTTAGTAACCGTTCTTTCTGACTAGTACTATTAATCTACTCAAAACGCGTTCAATTTCTTGTTTTATGTTCTGAAATATGTAACTTAGAAATTGTGCCTACTCAGAAAGTCCGGCATAAAAGAGAAAGGCAAGACCGGCATACGATAAACAAGGAGTTGCCAACCTTTTTTTGGCTTTATTGGAAATAAGTCAAGTGTAAACAATATCAATATATAAGTACGTTTTTGGCTTATGATAATTGTACCGTTTTTGATTTTAACTTCGAAATACAGTTTTGGTAATGATTCGTATGGTATTACTTATATCATTCGAAAGTATTAAATAAAAATGACATAGTTGTGAAGAATTATAAGTGGTGAACTTCTAACTAAGCCTACTTGCGATTAAATAACGACTTTAAAACGCCCTTGTAAAAAAAATAACTTAGTATTAACAATGCCAATTTGACGTATTTTAACAAAGGCTGTAATGGATAAATAGTGGGTAGTATTTTTTTATTTAGCATTTGGACGGTGTTATGGAATAGCGAACTAAGCGCCAAAATCCGAAAAAAAAGTTATGAATGCAGTTCGGATATAAATGTGATAATCTATAGTATTGATTATTTCTTTGTTGAAAAATCATGCTTACAGCCTTATTTTAAGGGGTAGAATCAAGCGACACGTTAAGATTTGTATGGCCCTGTGTACTAATTAGTTACGTAAAAACGAATTGAACGCCAAATTTACTTTTACAAATTATAATAAGCGTATATTCTAAATCGCAAAATCGAGTTAAACGCCATAAAGATGTTATTAATTCGTTTTGGTTTAAAGTTTTGATGATTTATAAACGCAATATCGATTTAACCGCCCTATTGGTGTCGTTTAATTCGTTGTTACATATTTGAAATTGCAGGATATTTCGCTTAATGAGAACTAAGTACCAAGAGGTTTTGTTATATCATAATATCTTATGTGTGTAATCCTGGCTAGTACTAATGAATTATTATTAGTTACAATGCCAATTTTGCCATATATATGCTGATTTTTATGATATTTATTAAAAAAAGTTGATTGCAGAACAAAACTAAATTGTTAGACGGATTAGTCCTAATCATTGTGAAGGAAAACATTGTTGTTAATTTATTTACAATAGCACTATTTACTCAAATATATGGAATTTTATTTTATTCCAGTATTCACTTTACCTCTAACAGTTTGCATTAAAGAATCAAACGACAAAATATGTCTCATAGTACGCTACGGTGAAATAAATTAACGTCATCGCAGTATTAGTTCAATAAAGAATCAAGCGGAAAAACGTTAATAACTTCGAAACTTGAATAGGTATGGTGTTATTTTTTTTATCAATTTAAATTATGAACACTTTTATAGGTTCAATGTCAAAATTAACTTTTTTGCTTCATAAATGAACTTACAACAACTGATTCAAATTTCAAATCTTTCTAGCTCATTTTCTCGATTTAAACTAACTGTCGCTTGATCACTTATTCCATAACACATTAAATTTTAATAGTACATTGTGCATCAAGGGAAGGAACTTGAATATTACTAACGAGAGGAAGTTAAATCGCGACGGCATGCCAGAGCGATTTAAAGACTCGAGTTTGTAATATTCATACTCCCCGAGTTACACACAATGTTTTTCATCACACTTGCAATATAAAAATATGTAAAAAGATTTTAAAAAATTGAATACGGTACTAGAAATTTCATAACTCCCTTGGGAGAACAATTTTTCTATAACTCACGCTCCGCCTGCGTGCAAAAATCACATTTAGTGTGCGAGTATGATGAAAAAAAATAACGCGAACATTCATACTTTAGTGACTATAGCAAAACCAAGCATTGCTAAGAAATGTTACCAAACTAATTCACGTATCTTAATATCCTATTACGTTTTCTTAATAACATAGTTTCAAAAACAGATAAGTAGTTGGATTTATATGAGCCTGTAATATCGTGAGTATCGTGACTAAATTGTATTCGCAGGTGTTCGTTGGAAAAACAGTATTATGCAATATCTGGACCTGAAAAGAAAAGGTTATGAACCCCATCTACGGGACATATGCCGGTCTTGCCTTATAAATAGAAAAATGCTTATATGTTCAAAATTTTAACGTTATTTTAATAATTATCTAGCACGTTCTGCCCCGTTATTACGTAAAATAACAATGATCATGATTTTGGAACCTAGTCTCATATAAAATTACGCGACAACAAGCACTAGACGGTCTTTCCGTGCTCATCGCGGGAGAACGGTCAACCCGCCGAGCCTTAAAAAATGTGATTTTTATCACTTAAAAGTACCTTATTTCACCAAAATACTGTAAAAGCTTTGTAAAATATAATATTTGCTATCCCATAGGACCATGCGCATTACGCCAGACTGCATTAATTATAGTTTTATCCACTCAAACTTTATTTCAAATAAACTATGCCGGTCTTGCCCGCACTGACCTTACATGTAATACATCAAAAGAATGATTATCTGATACAGTATGGCCACTCTCTATTAAATGCTTTGCAAAATTGGATCTCTCTGGATGGTTGTGCCTGTATGACGCCATATGCTCCTTATACCTGGTAGTGAAATTGCGGCCCGTTTGGCCCACGTACACTTTGTTACAAACATCACAGGTCAACTTACTCGTATAAGCTTAAAATCTGGGGTTTCTGGGGTAAAGGAAAGTCACTCGGACCTCACTGCTGCTCGGACGCTCCACCTATCTCCAGCACCAGCTAATCCAGCCGTTTTTCCCGAGTTAAAAACTTCGCCGGATCGCGCCCGGCCTTCGCGGGGCGGGTGGGTACTCGGCCCGACTCGTTTTCCGAACCACCCGCAGCCGCCGAACAGAAACTCGCGACCCCCCCCCCCCCCCCCTCAGATGGGGTGGGTAGTTCGAAACGCCAGTTTCTCAATCTACCGACGGAAAAATTGCCGAAAACAGCCGACCTCTCCGCAGCCGCGAAGAAGGACGGTAGTCAAACGGACGACTAGTCAAAAAAAAGAAGACTGCAACAGCTCCGCCGGCGACGTTGAAGATGAAATATATGCTCGCCTTCATCAACAACCTAGCCGCCGCAACAGATCCCGCCACCGCCGCGGCACTCTCCAGCCGCCCGCTTTCACCGACCCCGAGAGAGGCCTCGCCCAGCGAGTTGCTAGAGCACACACGAGCCCTGGTGACAAAGCTGGCGGAGGCAGGGTACTTGCCCCATCCATTTTTTAAATGGATGGGCTCCTACCTAAGAATCCAGGCCCTCTGTCTCGGGGGCGAAGTAGAGCTGAAACCTCAAGACGCCCCGCTGCACCGCATCCTCGATGAGCTCCAAGCTCACGACTTTTTCCAGTCCCAGCCGGGGAAGCGGAAACGCAACGGACCCCCAGCCGAGCAGGCCCAAAAAAGGGCCTGCAACAACATCTCACCACCGACCGACCCGCGACTCCGCGCACGTCAAGGAGACGCCCAGCAACCCTCGCCCTCCACTGCAGCCCACAGCTACGCTTCAACCGCGGCCCGCCCCTCGGACCCCGACCAGTCGGCGCCCCCCATGCCCGACGGAAGCGGGGCTGCTTGCAATCAAAAAAAAGAAAAACAGAATCAGAATCAAAAAAAAAACAACAGCAACCAAAAAAATTACATCATCAAAAAGAGCAATGATGACAAGCAGCCCTGCACGGAGGGTAGCGGAGATATCAAAAAATCAAAGTACCCATCTATCGTTGCCGACATTCTCCCGAACTGGCCGGCGGTACTGGCTGACATCGCAGCGGAGCTGGGAGAATCAGCGAATTCAAAACCGAAAGGGGAAGGGGTGATCTTCACCCCCGCACCGACACCGAATATCGCCTCATTATCCGACACTTAACAAAGTTGGAAAATGAGGCGGTAACCGCCATCAACGCCGCCAAGAAGGAAGGAAGGACCTCTGACGTCATCAAGCCGCTTTATAACATCTATGGGCTGGAAGAAGAAAAGCGGTTCAAGGTGGCCATCAGAGGCCTCCCAGTGAAGACCCCGATCGACTCGCTAAGCGCAGCCCTGGAGAAGCTCGGATATCCCGTGGAGTACGCCAAGCAGATCAACGCCAGGGCGGGACGCCCGGGCTGCATCTACTTCGTGCAGCTCAGGGGCTCCGCCCGGGAACTCGCGGGAATCTACGGAGTCAACGAGCTTCTCCACATCCAGGGGATCAAGGTGGAGGCATGGAGGGGGAAGAAGGGGCCCCCGCAGTGCCACAACTGCCAAGGCTTTGGCCACTCCTCACACGGCTGCCATCGAGAACTCGCCTGTGTCCGCTGCGCCGAACCCCATCTGGCCAGCCAGTGCACCAGACCCCGCGACCAGAAGGCCACCTGTAAAAATTGCGGAGGCCCACACCCCGGCAACCACCAAAACTGCCCGGCGTTCAAAAAGGCCTTCCGGCTGTGGAAGACTGCCCTCCTGGCCCCCATACGCCCGGGCCCCACCACCAGAGCATCGGTCCCCACTCCCACAATGGAAGAGTCGGCGCCATCCTCGTTGATGGCCCCGGCTAACCCCCCCACCCAAAGGGGGGCCCCAGCAACGGACCAAACCAGCTGTCAAGGGACCGAAACACAACAAAAAGAAAAAAAAGAAGAAGAAGCAGACCGCCCCATCAGAGCCCAACGCAGACACGACAGCTACAGCCCAGAAACAGCAGAAGAAGAAGCCCAGTCCTGCACCAGCCACCAGCACTCTGCACACCGCCTCGCCCGAGCTAGCCGCAATAGCGGCTCAACTTGCGTCGATGGCCCAGGCGCTCACAGCAGCTTTCGCTCAACCACAGCCGCAGTAATTACGCAGCACTTACGCGTAATCCATTGGAATTCGCAGGGGCTAAAGTCCAAGATCGGACTACTACGCCGTTTCGTCTCAGCGCAGAACGTGGACATAATGCGAAACCTTCCTGCGAGCCGACGCCCCCCTGAAGATCCCCGGCTACGTCGTGTACAGAAAGGAGGAAACCAGACAAGACGGCGCGGTGTACCGGGGCCTGGCAGTACTAGTCCGGAGGTCCATCATCCACCAGCCGGTGGAATTCCAGCCCCTCGACTCCCTCTACGCCCTGGGAGTCGACATCAGAGTCCAGGGCCATGACCTCCGACTGTACGCCATCTACAGACCAGGCGGCCCCCCAGGCCACCTCCAACGAGACCTGCTGAAGCTTCTCAGTCCCCCAATGCCGATCCTCCTGGCGGGGGACTGGAATGCCAAGCACACGGCATGGCACGCGTCGAGGCAGTGCTCCGCTGGCCGTGCCCTATTCAACGCTGCGGTGGACCACAACTTCGAGGTGTCTGGACCCGAGGAGCCGACGCACTACGACGCGCACGGGGCAGACTTTGCGGTCTACAAGGACATCACGGCTTCCATACGGCAAGAAGCCCTCCCCGACCTGCCCTCGGACCACCGCCCGATCCTACTGAAGCTGGAGGACCTGCCAGTGAAGGTAAACCCCCGACCGGGGCGCCGCATCTGCTGGGAGACTTACGTCCAAGCCTTGGAGGGGAAACCCCAGACCAAGGCAGTCTCCTCAGCCGAGGACGTGGAATCCGCAGCCGCTGCTGTCACCTCCGACATCCAGGACGCGCTCAACACTGCAGCACACACCACCCGACGCAGCAGGAGAATCTCTCCCCTGCCGTAGAGGGTCTTGGACCTTATCAAGCGCAAGCACGCCCTGAGGAGAAGATGGCAGGTGACAAGATGCCCAACACTCCGAGCTGAACTGAACTCCCTGGTCAAGCGAGTACAGAAGGAGCTGAGCCACCATGCAGCGACGAGTTGGGAGACTCACATTGCGTCCATGGACGGTGATGTCCCCTTCATTCACCGTCTATGCCGCCAACTTGGCGTGACGCAAGAACCAACCCGCCCACTCAAGGACGCCCACGGAAACCTCAAGTACAAGGCCGAAGACAGGGCGGAGATCTTCGCCGAGTGCCTGAGCCGCCAGTTCCAGCCAAACCCTGCCAGAGACCACCAATACATCGCAGAGGTCTCCACACACCTGGAGAGGTACCTCCAGCAGCCGCTGGCAGCAGAAGACAACCCGGTCTTCTTCACCCCCGGCCAAGTGCAGCGAGCTCTCCAGCGCTGCAAACCCAGGAAAGCCCCGGGCCCCGACGAAATCCCAAACATGGCACTCAGACACCTGCCGCAACACTCCGTTGTGGCGGTGACGCGCCTGTTTAACGGGATTATGCGCTCGGGCCACTACCCGTCACCGTGGAAACTTGGTCGGGTAATCATGATACCCAAGCCTGGAAAGGACAGAGGAAGACCGGAGAACTATCGCCCGATCACCCTGCTGAGCACCCTCTCCAAAGTGTTCGAGAGACTTCTACTGGGCAAACTCCAGCCCTACGTAGAGCCCCGCCCAGAACAGTTCGGTTTTCGGGACGGACACTCCACGACGCTACAACTGACCAGAGTCCTACATATCATGACAGAAGCCATGAACAGGAAGGAGTACACTAGGGTTGCCAACCGTACTATATAATATAGTACTGTACTATATTTTGGCCCAGCGTACTATATTCTATATATAACATATATAGTACGCAAAAGTACTATATTTTTGGGGTCCATACCAGTGGCGAATTTACACTAGGGTCAAACCGCCAGGAGCGGCGTTTTGATAATGAAAAAAATTTCGCGCTCGCTCCGCTCGCGCTTTTATTCATGTTTAACCTTCACTGTACATTTCATTACTTCGTTCTGACCTGCAAATATTGCAGTTACGTATAAAGCCACCGTTGTTTGCAAACATTTGTATTTTTTCCATGATACATTAAATAACGACATTTCTTAAGGGGATTCTCTACTCCGATGAGCTTCGATTTGAATCCATTGGTATTATGAATATTACGATAGTTTCTAAAGCATATCATATTAACAGAATCGTCTTTAAACAAACTAGCATCCCATAATTAGGTACCTACTTCACAGCTCATTGATTCTGTGATATTTAGCATCAAAGTTGAACTATTTTAGGACCGAAACTGGTTCTTTGGTCAAATTTTTTGCCTTAATTCGTTTTAAATTAAAATCGCTTTTGCATTTTTATAAAAGTCTAGATTTCATTTAAGTAAAAAGTTTTTAAAACACTGTCAAAGTTCATAAAAAATATAAGTACTTACAATATGGGTATTTTTTTTAAATAGGTATAGGTCTTGTAAAAAAAGTAAGTAGGTAACTATTGAAATTAATAGTACATTGTGCAACAAGGGAGGTAAGGGGGACATTATAGACGCGTGTGCCGCAGGCAGGAGTGAATAATAGACACGTCTTTAATGTCCTTACCTCCTGAGTTACACACAATGCTTTTCATCACATTTGAGAGAAAAATACAGAGGAAACAGTCAAAAGGCAAAACCTTCAACCAGCGGCGTTGCGACCAATAGTGTATCTTGATTATTCATATTAAATCCATTGTTTTTGATAACAAACACTTTTTGAACGAAAAAAAAACACGAAAATACTGCATATAAATTAAATGCAACGTTCAAAAAAGCATATAAATCATATAATTGAACTAAAATTTTACTTATTTTTCATTCATTTAAATATTTTGATCTGTTGTACTATCCGTTGCTAGGCAACGGTGGGTGCCTCGCGTATGCACGCGGTCAAGCGCGAGTAGAGAGTATATTGTCAGATTGTAAATTATAACAATTTATCTGAGTTAAATTTACTAAATAAATGCGAAACACACTGAAATAATTGTAAAAGATAAATAAAATGCATTTTTCATACCGTATCTTATCGTCGTATCATATCTTTTATAGCTTAATAGTAAAATTTTGGTTGTGCAATAAAAATCCTTGGCAGATTGAAACATCCTTTGCCTGAAGTATTGTACGGATTGTATTCATTTTTAAAACTAAATCCATTATTCCCTTGGGAATAAAATAGTACATTATGCTTCAGTACACGTAGACGCAATGATACCTTTAAACAGCAAATGTGATGAAAATGAATATTAATAGGTACGTAAGTAAAAATTGCATACCTGTCAATAAATTTAGAAAGTGATAGAAGACTCAATATTGCATATTTTTCGAAATACGCCATATTATAATATATTGTTGGTGTTCAATAACACATTTGTTACATTACATACAATAAACAATTAGTTATATATTACGCTAAGTAAAACATTCGACAACATGAAAGTTTGCTTTTTTAAAAAAAGGCCAAATGTTAAGTTGGTCAATATGAGCTTGGCAAATAAAACAATAAGTTGGGAAATGAACATTGAATGAAAATTGCGCGAAACGTGAGTTGGGAAAGTGATATTCGGCCATACAACTTTCGACGATACTTAAATAAGAGAACCAATGCAACACAAAACTTGTCAAAAATCGATGAAAACCGAATGGAGCCCCTTAGAGTGGACAGAAAGAACGATCTCTACGACTTGGTTATCGATTATGTGTACCGTACTATATTTTATTTCGGTGTACTATATTTTTTAGATGGAATTTTCTAAAATACTATATTTTCCTAAAAAAAAGTTGGCAACCCTAGAGTACACTGCAGCCGTATGCCTCGATATGGAAAAGGCCTTCGACAGAGTGTGGCACGAGGGACTTATCTACAAGCTGTCGAAGACCGAAGCACCCAGGCGAATTGTCAAGGTGGTGGCCTCCTTCTTGACAAATCGACGCTTCCAGGAAGCAGTGGACAACGCCGTCTCAGAAGAACACCCGATCCACGCGGGAGTTCCCCAGGGCAGCGTGCTGTCACCGGCCTGCTACGCCCTCTATACTGACGACCTCCCAGTCGACCCAGGAGTCAAGCTGGGCCTCTATGCTGACGACGCGGCACTCTTCGCCACGTCGATGAATCCGAAGCAAGCGGCCAAGAAGATCCAGAGGTCCCTTGACGCCCTGCCCGACTGGCTATCCAGGTGGAGGTTGTCAGTGAACGTGGGAAAGACCCAGGCCCTACTCACCGGCCACACCAACAAGCCGCCACCACGTCTCCGCCTAAATGGAGAGGACATCGAATGGGCGCCGAAAAAAAAAAAATTTAATCTGTTTATTTCTAAGAAACGTACATGCATTTATAATATACTTAACTGCTAATCTTAAATTGAAAAGAATTTTTGAGTTAAGGAGTCTAGTTACATATGAATTGTTATTTATTTTATTTATACATAATTAAGTTTTTTCGTTTTTAATAAGTGTTTTTTCAGTATATAACGAGCTTGGCTACAGGTTCGACTTTCTAATGAGTCTATCAATTCATTTGGGAATCTATTCAGTATCCGCGGTAATGTGCATTTCCATACTCTTCGCCCGTACTCATTGTTAATTTTTTCGATCTCGTATGTTGGAATGTTATCTAAGTTACGAAGCCGCAAAGGTCGTGTTTTTTTCCGTAAGTATTTTATGTTCTTGTAGTATTGAGTTATAATAGCAAAATCTATACAATACAATACTTGGGCGTTAGTATCGACCGGCGCCTGTCCATGATACCTCACGTCGACAATGTGATCCGTCGCGCGAAGACAGCCAGAGCTAAGCTGAACCCAATATTCAGAAGCAGCCTACCACGACGCACGAAACTGGGGATAGCCAAGACCTACGTGCGGTCCCGCCTGACGTACGCAGCGCCCGCCTGGTACGCACTGGGCCGTGTTTTATAAAGTTACAAGTTACAGGTTACAAGTGTACAGGCTACAGGTACCTGTAATGCACTGTGCACGATTACAGGTGTTTTATAAATACACACAAAAGTTTACAATTGTAATGGACCACGGTAAATCTCGATTACAAGTGACATCTACAGGTGTGGCGGACATCACTATTTAAAAAAAAACATCTGTCATAAAAACTCGTTCTACTGTCGGGACTTTGAAGCTTTGTCTGTTTATTTAAAAAGTTTAATTTAATTTATTGCATCTTTATTGGAACTATGGCCAGAAATGAAGCTAAAATTGAGTGGTTGAGAGCGGTTTTCAGTAGTAAAGAAGTACTTTTCGGGCCGTTTTCAGGTAAAGCACGATTATTTACAAATTGTACTGTTTTACCAATGTTCAATGGAGAGGATCATCATTACATAGTATTGGTATATGCGACTTCAAAGATTCACTGCGTATCGAAAATTATGCTTAGTAGTATTTTATACCATTATGTGAACGCACAATACATATATAACGAGACGAATTCTAATAAGTCAACGACAAATCTCGGCACCCACTTGGGACTGACCCTTTTCAGTTTCTACTTTGTTTCTACTACCGAGAAAACTGAACTACTTAGATGCCGTTACAGGACTCAAGACCCCTGTAAGTTTTTGTTACAAGTGTACCAACACTACCAACCTACACTTGTAATTTACAATATTTTTATAAAACGCCTGTTCGATTATGAGTTTAAAACTATTAAACTCCCATATTTTTGTCTTTGGTTAAGCTACAGGCACTTGTTCCTGTAACCTGTAAAATTGTAACACAGTACTTTTATAAAACGCAAATTGTAAAAAAAATAAAACCGCCTTCAAAAAAAGCGTGTTACAAAACACGGTGAAACTAAAAAGCCAAAAATAATAAACCTTCGAATTCAGATTTCTTATCGGATTGCAATAATCTAAACATCCAAATTATAAACAAATCAATTATTTTTGTAGTCGGTACCAGACCTGTTCGTCGCCTTGCTATTTCCTGTTTGCCCCACCCAACCATACGCAGGCTGGCCCCGACTCCAAAAATAATTGATTTGTTTATAATTTGGATGTTTAGATTATTGCAATCCGATAAGAAATCTGAATTCGAAGGTTTATTATTTTTGGCTTTTTAGTTTCACCGTGTTTTGTAACACGCTTTTTTTGAAGGCGGTTTTATTTTTTGTTAAAAAGTTAATTTATTTGTTGATTTTTAGTGGTTCCTAGTGATATTATATGTATCAGTCCGAATATATGTACAGTAGTGAAAGAATTATCCTTTAACTCCTAACCGTTGAGGAGTTGACCTTCCATCATCAGCTCAGCCACATAAAATTATTACCATCAGGCGTAAATACTGGTGTACCTTTGAAAAATACACTAAGAACATTACATGTGCCTATAACATTTGAAGAGTTCCCTCGATTTCTCCAAGATCCCATCATCAGACCCCGACTTGGTGCCAATGGGACCATCTCGGGGTTATACCCGTTCGATCAAAAAAAAAATTTTGAAAATCGGTCCACGATCCTCGGAGATATCGAGTAACATACATACAAAAAAAAAAAAAAAAAAACATTCAGTCGAATTGAGAACCTCCTCCTTTTTTGAAGTCGGTTAAAAAACGGGGCAAGTGTTGCCAGAAAACGCCTGTAAACTTGTAACTTGTAAGTTTATAAAACACGGCCCTGGTGGCTGAGACACATAGAAAGCGCCTGCGTGCGCAGGAGAATGCGACCCTACGCACGATTGTCCAGGCCCCCCGCTACGTGCGCAACGTGGATATCATCCGGGGTCTCAATTGGCAAGGCCTGGATGCCTTCGTCGGCAACCTATCCAAAAAGATGTTCGAGCGTGCGGACGTTCGAGGGCAACGAAAAGACCCGCCCACTATCGTGGGCGGCGGAAGAAACCGCCAAAAATCCGCTGAAGGATGGGAAGGCATCCGACATCCTCTCTGAGGACGAAGTCGATGAAGCTCCGAATGAATGAGACGATCAGTCAGTTGCGGAACTTCGGACCGTCAACATCAGCTCCTGAGGATGCCTCGTGGAGAGGCGAAACACGTGTCGAGTTTTGTATTTTTGGTGGTGGGTTGTTGTATTTATTTGCGTATTTATTTTTATTTTTGCGGTGGGAGGGTGGGAAAATTAATTGCATGTAAAAAATACGCAAGTAAGTACAACAGGTTAGCACTGATTGACTTGCACGTTATCAATTCGCGGATTAGCAAAGGAACGTTCTAGTTTATGATTGGCGTATAATTAAATTGGTGAAGTTAATCGAATGTCGAGTCATTATTATTGAGACGGGTTTTTTTCAGCTACAGTGTAAGGGCATTATTGACCACATAAGAAAGGTTGCAGCTGATTGGATTGTCTTTCGACACGACGTCTTTGGACGGTCTTACGAAATTGTTTTGAAGATGACTTACTAGCTCTTACGATACACTATTGTATAAATGAAAATATTCTAAACTTACCAAAATCTGAAACATATATTGAAAGGTACCTATTTGTTCAGATGTTCACTACTACAATTTAGTCTAACATCGTTTCGTTTTATCGTTTAACGTTCTTAGCATAGCAACACGAACGTTTGCTAAAGCACGACAAATTAGATAAATAAACACGAATGGCACTATTCCATTGCCCAGTTTACGGCGTGACGGGTAATAGTGCGCGGATAACCTGTGGGGTGCCAACTGGCTCCGTGTATGGTCCCGTGGGATACATCATGCATGTAAACAGTATGTGTAATGTAGTTAAACACTGTAGGGCTTACATGTACGCAGACGATACTTGTCTGGTTTACTCTAACAAAGACATGAAAAACATAGAAGATTGTATACAGGAGGACCTGAACAGTATTATTAAGTGGGCTCATGACAATAGTATCATAATTAATGTCGGGAAGACAAAGTGTATGCATATTTATTCACCCTACAATAAATCCATAATAGGAGCACCAAATATCATAGGTCATAACTTTGATTGTCTACATAGAGATATCAACTCATCTTGTCTATGTGACAGGGTTGAGGTGGTGGAAAGTTACAGGTACCTGGGTCTGACCATAGACTCCCACTTCACATGGAGTGCACACGTGGAGTTGGTGTGTCAAAAGCTGCGGGCTGTGCTTGTGAAGTTTCACCACCTCAAGTTTCTCACAGACAGGGCAACCTTATATGCAGTATATTATGCACTTGCTGACTCGATACTTTCTTATGGTCTTAGCACATATGGCAGAACATTTAAAACATACCTTGATAAAATCAAACTACTGCAGATTAGGTTTATGAAAGCTTTAGTGGATAAGAAAACAAAACTATTGGGTTGGTAAGAAAGTAATGAGCGAATCATAACCAATATTGTAATTTTTATTTAATTTATTATTTTAATCATTTATCAAAAATATAACGGCCTTCGTTATCTACTACTTGTCTCCATCGTTCTGGTAAAGAATGAATAGCATCGGCGAAGAAGTTCTTAGGTTTAGATTAAAAAAACTCAGCTATGTACTGTCGTAGATGGGCTTGATCATCGAACTTTTTTTCATTCAAGGCATTGCTTAGCGATCTGAACAATGCGTAATCCGTAGGTGCCAAGTCTGGAGAGTACGGTGGATGAGGTATCACTTTCCAACCTAGCTCCAATAGCTTTAGCCGAGTCACTTTTGCAATGTGTGGGCGAGCATTGTCGTGTAAGAAAAAAACTTTAGCATGCTGTGGACGATTCTGACAGATTTTTTGGTTTAAATTTTCAAGCTGTTTACAGTATACTGATGCGGTAACAGTCATTCCACTTGGTAGGAGTTCCCAGTGAATAATACCATGAATATCCCACCAAACGGACAGCATAACTTTTTTCGGGTGAGGCTCTGTTTTTGGTGCCTCTATTCCTTTTTCGTTTGGAGCTAGCCACTGACGTTTGCGTGTGTGATTTATATATAAGACCCATTTTCCATCTCCAGTGATAAGATGGTCCAACCAGTTGAATGTGCGGCGAAAAGACAGAAGTTGTATGCAGATATCGGCACGGCGGTTTAGTTGATCTCTATCAAGTTCGTGCGGTATCCAAACACTGTATTTGTAGTTTTTTCCCAACTCGTGTAAATGTGTTTCTATGGTGACATGAGAGTAGCCTAACTCGGTAGCAAGAGTACGACTCGTTAGCCTCGGATCTCCTTCAATTAAGGTTTTTAATTTGACTACATCAATTTTCACCGGTCGAACAGACTTAGGTTGATCTGATAATGAAAAGTCGCCACTACGAAACCGCTGGAACCATCGTTTCGCCGTGGCCTCAGACACAACTTCAGGAGCAACACGCTGACATATATTACGCACTGCTTCGGCGGCTGAATGGCCAGACTGAAATTCATATAGTAAGCAATGCCTTACATGCACTTTTAATTCGTCCATTTTCTTCCTTATATTAGCTCGGCGACAGCTAGTGAATGACTGACGAGAAACTGTGCGACTCGCCCTTTATATACTTTCGACCATAGAAGATTCTAGAACTCTCTCAAAATTTTTGTGTGGAATTCAATCGATCGCTCATTACTTTCTTACCAATCCAATACTTTGTAGAGGAGATTATAATAAATTATTTATTAAATGTAATATGTTGCCGGTCCTTGAGAGAGTGTCTTTTCAGATCGCAGTGGAACAATATGAACCCTGTGAGTTTAAAGTCCCTGTTACTAAACCACTATTGCGTAGAAAATTGGCTAAGGAAGCATTGATTGTACCCAGGAAAGTTAATTATTATGGAAAAAGGACTAGATCTTATCTTGTACCTAAGATTTATAACAATATACCATTAAGCATTAGAAAAAGCACCAGCAAAAATGTATTTAAATCAAAATTAAAAAAGTTTATGTTGAAACAATTTGAAACTGATAGCAACTTTAGTTAATAAAATTACGTAATTAAAATAAAATAAAATAATTTAGTAATTAGTATTAAGTAACTAACTATGTTTGTAACTTGTACTAACACTTTAGCACCTAAGGTTAAGAAACAACAGTAAATGTGATGAAAGGGAGCCTATTCCTGCCAACAAACTGTTTTACTTTTATTGAATAAATAATTTAAAATTTAAAAAAAAATTTAATTTGATCTAGTGATTCATCGCAATTTAAATTTCTTGTGATAGCTAAAGCTAGCCAAGACAAATCTCCTTGAAACTTAAAAATATGACATCCAAACACAACCCTTCTCCCGCATATGCACACTCGATCATCTGCCAGAACACCGGCAGACTCCTCCCATAGTACATCGTAAAGGGGCTACGGTCACCTTACTTCGCCCACGCATCTGGACCTTCTTGCATCTGGATCTTGACTAGCTCAGGTGGTGACGACAATCTGACACGAGCATTCACTTGCCGAACACCGGCAGACTTCTGCCAGAGCGCATCGTAAAGGGGCTACGGGTACCTTACTTCGCCTGCGCAGCCAGTCGGCCCGCGTCCTGCATCTGGATCTTCAGCAGTTCCATGAAGGTGCATGGTGACGACGATCTGCCGGAACACGCCAGGCTCCTGCTAGACATCATTGTAGAGGCTAAGGCTGGCTTTCTCCACTTGCGCATCCAGGCGGCCCGCGTCCTACATCTGGATCTTTAGCAGTTCCATGGGGTGACGACGATCTGACACGGATGTTCATCTGCCGAACACAGGCAGACTCTTGCTAGACATCGTTATAAAGGGGCTAAGTCCTGTCAGATAAAGCTGTAAATGGGCTATGATTCTGAGGTTACCTTTCTTCGCCTGCGCAGCCAGACGGCCCGCATCCTGCATCTGGATCTTGAGCAGCTCCATGGGGGTGGTGACGACGATCTGAAGCGCGCCCGCGCCGCCGCCCGCTATCATCTGCCGGAATACCGGCAGGCTCCTATTACATAACAAATATGGGGTTATTCACCTATTTATTCACTATTTTTTTGCAACAGAAAGACTAACGGAAAAACCACGAGGATCTTTATTGAGAGAATAAATAGTTAGGTAAGTAGCGTGATAATTAACCAAGATCGATACTAGGTAAATGCCATTCATCCGAGTTGAACACTACACTTTTTCATTGCGAAGACGAGGAAAGATAAAATTATTAAGGTATTGCACAGTTTGTAGATAAACAATGACCTATCTCACAGCTTGAGAAATAAGAACAATAGGTAGTTATTGTTATTTACTATGTATATCCTAAGAGAGCCTTTCTGACTGCACAAAGCAAGGGCTCGAGAATATCAATTTTTATTTTTGAATACCTACATATCATACACTAAAGAAAATTTGACGAAGACCAATCGGTGGCCCGAAGTGGAAATCGAACACATACCAGTTTAATACTGTTTTCATTCATACGTTACATTAAACACTAAAGTACACATTTAATGTACAAACAAGCATCACAATGAAGTAGGTTAGATTGCAGCCGTTCAAACAATAGGTTATTTAATAGTAGGAAGCCTTCAAAAAGTGGAAATGTTCCTCCCGCGACGCGATAGTGTAATCGCCCGTTAGTAGGTTTCAAACTAAATGTGTACTCACACGGGCACCAACGAAACTGCGCTAAGTGGTTTTGGAGATTTATAGCTGTGTACATGGCCGGTTTTTAATCTTATTAGGGCCACTTGCACCAACGAAAACGGAGGGTTAACCCACCATTTTATATGGAATTTGATTGTTGACAGCCCACTAACCCTTAGTTAAGTGGTTGGTGCAATTGGGCCTTATAGTTGATCTGACAAGAAATGCAAATGATTAAAGTAAGTAATTTATTTGCATAAAATACAGTGTACCTATTTGCATATAAAAAGTGGAAATATTGTAGTTTCGTCCACTTTTCTCGCGTTTGTAAGGGACAACGTTGCAGTGTTGCTACTTATTAATTTCTAGTTTCTTATCGGACTGTAAAGGTCAGGGTGACGTTGAATCGTTTGAAGCATTTCGTCAGTACCTTTAAACACACAATTATATTTAAATATCTAGATTTTACACATATTTCGGGGATCTAGGAAACGACTATAACGATTTAGATAAAATTTAGCCATGCTTTACTGGGAAAATGCGCTTTTTATCAATCAATCTATTAGTCTAGAGTAGAGCCAATTTGGCCACAAGTCGTCTCCTTCACGATTTTCGTCGACATCTCTTCTAAATACCTAAAACAGATATGGATGTGTTCCTCGTTCTCTCCAGATTACGAATTGACCTGTTTTAGTTTAAGGAGGGGGGACGGGTCGAGAAAAAGGGGGGGGAAAGATGGCGACCGACCATCATTGATATTTATTCACATCTCGAGTCCTATAGCACCAATCAGTTCGTGCGAGGTGTCATTTGAAAGCTTATTAAATCTACTTTAATTGTTTTTAAAAAACTATACTCATAAAACTAACCGTTTACGAAATATTTGAAAATATGTGTTTTTTTATCGCGTATGAATCGCGCAAGTACTAGTAAAAAATGCGTATAGCTCAATAAACAATAACTTTACAGCAATTGATGTTATTATAAAATTTACGCTTCTATTCATGCTCTTTCTAAAAATATAAGTTTCATTGGTATATGATAATATAATAACCATGTAATTAAGAATTTTGTTTGGCAGGGGTTATCCGCCAGGTCGGATAAATGGGCGCTGACCGTATTAAAGTATTAAATATTTTTGAGGTCTTATTTTACGCATCCATATGTGAGAGGTATCGTTTGAAAGATAATTATTAAACCTACTATAATTGTTTACACAAAACTATAGTCATAAAGGTAGCTGTTTATAAAATATTTAAAAATATGTGTTTCTTATCGAGCATGAATCGCACAAGTACTGGTAAAAAATGCTTCTAAGTCAATAAACAATAACGTTACCGCAATTGATGTTATTATAAAATTTACGCAACTATTCATGAGCTTTCTATAAATATAAGTTTTATTGGTAAGTGATAATATAACCATGTAATTACGAATTTTGTTTCGTAGTGGTCACTCCGCCGGTCGCATAAACGAGCGCTGACCATAGTAAAGTATTCAATATTTTTAAGTTCCTATTTTACGGATCCATATGTAAGAGGTATCATTTGAAAGAAAATTAAACCTTCTATAATTATTTTTGAATAACTATAGTTATAAAGGTAGCTGTTTACAAAATATTTGAACACATGAGTTATTTTTTCGAGCATGAGTCGCACATATACAGATAAAAAATGCTTCTAACTTAATAAACCATAACTTTACCGCAATTTACGCGAAATTTCATGCGCTTTCTAAAAATATAAGTTTTATTGGTGTATGATATTATATGACAAAGTAATTACGAATATTGTTTAGCAGGGGTCACTGCTCCCATGTCACGATATTGGGTGCTGATGCTGACTGACCGTCGCCAAATTTTCTACATTTCTCAGATCCTATTTTACTGATAAATTTGTGAGAGGTATTCTTTGAAAGCATATTATGCGTACTATCTTTATTTCTAATACTTCAAGTCGAAACTGTAGAAGTTTACAAAATATTTGATTAGTAATATGTGTATTTTACTGTGCATGAATAGCATTGGCACTGATAAGCCACGCTTCTAGCTCAATAATAGTACATTACATCAGAGGCCGGGAAAATGAGGATTTCCGGCCAAGTGGGTATATACCGGATAGGGATACGAGGCCGGGAATCCGTTTTCACGCCGAGGCATGTATAGTGCTTTTCTCAAACATACAATGAAATAAAAAAAATGCTCTAAAGGACAATATTTTATAAAAAAAAGTTACTTTGCAGGCCTAGGCCTAAAAAATAATATGAAATCCCTTTACAGTCCTCTCGAGTTGTTGCGCCCAAAAAGCGATACTTCCCAGCCCATTTTAAGGAACGTAAAACAATATTTCATTGCATGTTTGAGAAAATTAGTTTTCCGCAATTGATATAATAACAAAATAAACGGAAAAATGTATGACTTACACAAAAAATAAGTTTGGTTTGTATTGCATAAACAATTAATTTTTCTCAAACATGGTATGAAATATTGATGTTATGTGCCTTATAATTGGCAGCGAAGTATGACGTTGCAGGTGCGGCTAGGACGATTGATAGATAATGGAATTTCATACAAACCTTGCAGGCCAAGGCCGGCAAAGTCCTCTTTTTTAATTTCCAAACACAGATAATTATGACATAACATCCAGGTATTTAGCCAATTAAAGAAAAAACTATAAGGGGCTTTATAGACGTGCCGACTGCAACTGGTACGGGCCCTAGACAATATTTGATTTTGGGTGCGTTTTCATACAAAAAAAATTTTTTTCGTTTTTTTTTTGAATTTTTTTTAACTTTTTGTTTTTTTATAAGCGTATACGGGGTATCAAAGGGGAACGAAAATTCGATTATTTTTGCGCTACGACGCACCGTTTAGAAGATACAGCCATCCAAAGTTACTATTTTCAGTAGACTTTATTTATTTCATACCATGTTTGAGAAAAGCACTATACATACCTCGGCGGGAAATGGGGTTGCCCGCCTCAGACCTATCCGGCCTCGCTTCGCTCGGCCATCTATATGTCTTCGGCCGGCAACCCCCTTTGTCCCGGCCTCTGTAGTAATGTACTATTAATTTGTTCAACTTACCTACTGCGCACCTAGGGTTGTAAATAGAAAAAAAACCAAATGTTTTTTTTCAGAATTATGAAAAAAAACATGAAAAAAAACCGAGCACCTTGGTTTTTTTTCTAAATATGGTTTTTTTTCAGATGAACAAATAATACGACAATAACGGTTTTTCGTGAGTTGTAACGTGTTTCAATAACAATAACGTACATTTTAATTCAGTATACAAACGTTTATTGGGGAATCCCCGATGCGACGTGTAGCGTGGAGAGGCGGTGGTGTTGCCAACAGTAAATAGTGATAACTACAAACTACAGATTTCGTAAATGTTACTTTTATAAGACCAGAAATTAAAGTTATTTGATTAAATTCGTTTAATAGTTAACATTAAGTCTAAAAAACCGTATAAAAGTATTAACTACTTTGCAAAGTTTGAGATTTCGTACTTTAGAAAAAAAACATACTCCAGAAAAAAAACTGTTTTTTTTCACGGTTTTTTTTCATGTTTTTTTTCAAGCCAGAAAAAAAACCGTTTTTTTACAACCCTATGCGCACCATCATAAAAATGGATGTCCACCGTCGTTGCCTTTTTTCATGGTTTTTCAGATTTTATTTCACTGATCATATATTCACTATAAATATAATTTATCACGTATCGAATTTACTTATATACTTAATTGATCAGTGAAATAGAATCTGCAAAATGATAAAAAAATTAAGGCAACGGCGGTGGACATCCATTTATATGACGATTGACCGTGCGCAGTGGGTATGGTGGACAAATTAACATTAATTGTTTAAGCAAAACTAACAAAACTCATTTTTTGTAAAGGCCTACATTTTGCGGTTTATTTCGTTATTATATCAATTACGGAAAAATATAATTTATTGAGCTAGAAGCATGTTTCACTCGTATCAGTGCGAATGCTATTCATATACAGTAAAAAATCACATATTGTCAAGTATTTTGTTAACTTCTACAGTTACGACTAAAATTATTAAAAAGTAATAATAGTACGCATAATATGCTTTCAAATGATACCTCTCATAAATTGATCGCTAAATTAGGATCTGAGAAATATATACAATTAGGCGACGGTCAGCACCTATTTACGTCACGGGGGTGCAGTGACACCTGCTAAACCAAATTCGTAATTACTTGGTTGTATAATATCATACATCAATAAAACCTATATTAAATCTTATAATAACATTATTTGCGCTAAAGTTATTGTTTATTG
Source organism: Leguminivora glycinivorella (assembly GCF_023078275.1). Taxonomy (NCBI): domain Eukaryota; kingdom Metazoa; phylum Arthropoda; class Insecta; order Lepidoptera; family Tortricidae; genus Leguminivora; species Leguminivora glycinivorella. Next base: position 8,393,210 of record NC_062971.1, read on the forward strand.
GTCATGCACCAAGATACAATCTTAATAAGTATGAAAAAGGCAACGACGATGGTCATCCCTGTATATGACGGTGCGCAGTGAGTATGATGGATAAATTAACATTAATTGTTTATGCAATACTGACAAAACTTATTATTTGGAAAGGTCATACATTTCGCCGTTCATTTTGTTATTATATCAATTGCGGAAAAAATATAATTCATTGAGCTAGAAGCATGTTTTACTCACATCGGTTCCAATGCATATTTTCAAATATTTTGTTAGCTACTACAGTTATAACTAAAATTATTGAGAACTAATGATAGTACGCATAATATGCTTTCAAAAGATACCTCTCACAAATTGAGCGTTAAATAAAATAGGATCTGAAAAATATAGAAAATTTCCGCACCACGCGACGGTCAGCATCCATATCCATACGTGACCGGGCGCTGTGGCCCCTACTTAGCCAAATTTGTAATTACTTGAATATATGTATAATATCATACACCAATACAACTTATGTTATTAGAAAGTGCATGAAATTTCGCGTAAATCTTATACTAACATCAATTCCGGAAAAGTTGTTGTTTATTGATTTAGTAGCATTTTTTACCAGTACTTGTGCGATTCATGGTCTATAAAACACATATTTTCAAATATTTTCGAAACAGCTACCTTTATGACTATAGTTATTTATAATAAAATATAGTAGGTTTAATTAGCTTTCAGACGATACCTCTCGCATATGGATCCGTAAAATAGGACCTCAAAAATATTGAATACTTTACTACGGTCAGCGCCCATTTATGCGACCGGGCAGAGTGACTCCTGCTAAACCAAATTCGTAATCACATGGTTATATATTATCATATACCAATGAAACTTATATTTTTAGAAAGAACATGAATAGACGCGTACATTTTATAATAACATAATTTGCGGTAAAGTTATTTTTTATTGAGTTAGACGCATTTTTTACTAATACTTGTGCAATTCATGCGCGATAAAAAAACACATATTTTCAAATATTTCGTAAACGGTTACTTTTATGAGTATAGTTAATTTAAAACAATTAAAGTAGGTTTAATTAGCTTTCAAATGACACCTCGCACGAACAGATTGGTGCTATAGGATTCGAGATGTGAATATCTATAATGATCGGCCGCCATCTTTCTCCCCCCTTTTTCTCGACCCGTCCCCCCCTCCTTAAACTAAAACAGGTCATTTCGTAATCTGCAGAGAACGAGGAACACATTCATACCTGTTTTAGGTATTTAGAAGAGATGTCGACGACTTTTTGAAAAAGAGGTCGTTTGGCACCTGACTATATTATGTTATGGTACTTATCTGACATAGACATAGACATTTTATTAATAATATTATAAATATTACACGTCTGTGGTGCGTTAATAACAAAATAGCCATGTATTAATGTAATTACCCGTCAGGCAGCGTGAGGTAGTAGCGGAACATGTCGTTGCAGGCCAGCTTGATGGCCTTCTCGGGCGTGACGAGGATGATGTTGACCGCCGAGCCGCGGTACATGCCGAAGTACCCCTCTGCGGCGTACGTCTTCTTAAAACAATCCAACCTGTTGACAAACATTTGTTTAAGGAATGTTTTCATTCCTAGTTGTATTTAGGGTTCAAGTCATAAAAGAGCCATAAGGTACAGCGGGGCAAATTTCGACTGGTGGACAATTGTAACTAATCCATTTTTTCCAATATTACACTATGATGTTGAGTTCTACATAGTATCCACTGAACACACCTACCATATATAACCGGTGGACTCTCTATTTAATAATAACAAATGGAAAAAAACAACATGGAAAAATGGACCATTTACATTTGCCCCCCAGTCGAGATTTGCCCGCTGTATCTTACAGTAAACGGCGATAAAGAATCAATTAACGTCACATAAGCAAGAAAGAGACAACGCTCTACGAAGACGAAAAACCGATGTGCAATAATTATAGCCGGGTACTGTATTTGGGTTTGAAATACAAACAGTACGGGTAATATAATTTTTTATGCGCTTGTTGCGCAATAACAGGCGGTCTAGCGAAGATGACAATCGATTTACCCCCACAGACGAACAACAAATAATATAGACGTACTCGTTTAGAACTTCCTTCGGCGAACATTCCAAGTGTGGAAAGAACCTTGTCGAGGTTTTTTCGGGGTTTCAGTATGAGTTTTTTCAAAAAAGGGGTGACCGCACGGTGCATGTAACTCTAGAGTTGCAGGCTACAGTGCCTGCTCATCGTAAGGCGGCCCGTATGCCGGTTTGCCACCGACGTGGGTTTAAAAATGGCACGTAACTATTTCCATACCAAAGACATATCTAACTCCGTATAGACAGATAAAGTCTAAGAAAAAAACGTACCTCAGTACCATACAGAAAAAGGTACGGTGGCCTAGACGGCATTACATATTTGGGGTACCCTCAGCTAGATGGCACTAATATTAATATTTGACATTTTAAAACATATCAAGCTAAGAATATAAGCCAAATTGTCAAAACTGATATCAAGCTAAGAATATTTATAAAAATGCCAAATTGTCAAAAATTTTACTGAGGTGTTCAAAAGTTTTAAAAAATAATAATGCCACCTGTATACCATGTTTATCGCAATAAAGTAATTCATTCATTCATTCATTCATTCAAAAAGTTTTAAGCCTGTGTCGAGAGATGGCAGTCTAAGCACTGTGATTACACATTTTACTTTGACAGTAACTCTCTATAATACTCGATCCTCTTTGTTCCATACGTTATTACAGGTTCTATAGACGTTTCTATTAACGATTGTCATATTGGCTAGGCCCCTAGATTGGCACGACTCGATACTTGATATACTCTATACGGCTGTCCAATTCTACATGGCCTGGTTGCCAAAGTCGCTTATTAGGTGAGACAGGTGGACAAAGACGTAATTGACACCTTTAGATACGCTTTATTTCATTTTACATTAACTAGCTAGGTAATATCGTTGTTGTCAGGCAAACTCATCTAAAGTGAAGTGATATGCAATTCCTAAGTATTATGTATGGAACCCCCATCTGATAAAACCCTCAATATGATTGATAAAATCTTGGTTATCATTTAGGCTAACTTCTTCATCAACGTTATCATAATCAGACGGGTTAGAACAAATACGGATATGAATATTGGACAGATAAATTGTACATCTGGATTCTGGATTAATAACCACAAAATCAAAATTTTGAAAAAAACCCCCGACATAGTGGACCGATGTTCATGAAACATGGCAAAGAACACTCCCGGCCGAAAGAGGCTTCCCTTGTACCAATCCTGTGTGCGTGGCTACGAATCGTGAGGGAATCGTGAACGAATCGTGAGCGAATCGAGAAACATTCGGCTACGCACACTGCTCGTTCTGTATACTATATCGTTGCTACTTTGAAAAAAGCTCGTATCTCACGCTGCTCCTCAAAGTTAAAACGCAGTAAGTCTATATGCATTCCATACATACTTACTACAGTTTTCTTTTCATTGACAGACGAAGATACAAGTTTTTTTAAAAGTAGTGACGATATACATCTATACCTAAACATAGGCCTGCGATACACATGCCTGTAGCATGCACAGTACAAAATTACTCGCAAGTGTACAACCTGGCAAAAAAGAGTAGAAAATAATAGGGGAGCCACCGTCCATGTAAACCGCTTTGTGTGTGGCAACTATTCTGACACTTCAGGATGAGATAAGTAAGTGTTGCTATGAAAAAAAAATGTTTCTTTTTTGCCAAGCTTTACGTGGCTGGCATACCAGTTGTGCAAGCTACAAAAATGTGTATTGTAGCCATTGTAGGCCTATATGAGTGATACTGACATGTTTTTGTACTGTTTCTCGCCATTGGGGCCGATGACCTGGTTCTGCAGCCGCGTCTTCACCAAGTCGATGGGGAACACACACGACACGCCGATGATGCCCGCGATGCCGCCGTTTATGATCTTTGGTATTAGCCTGGAAACATACCACTTGTTCAAAATTCTACCTATAATTCTACCTACCTAACCATATATATTTAAAAGATATGTTTCTCCCCCCTCGCGCCTCGCCCCGCCCGCGCGGCCCTCTAATTAGTTGTTGACGCCTGACAGACTGTTAAAAGACATGTGCGAGAGCGGTTGTGCTTCCTTGGTGAATTGTGGACCCCAGCCAATCCTGCCTGCAGTTCCTGACTCCCGGAGAGAAGGTTAGTGCATGTCTTGGACCACCTTGACAGATTTTTTTTATTTTGCCCCCTCTTGTCCGTTCATAAACATTTTGGTAGCAGAGCGTGGTTGGATCCCCTCTCTATATTGATTTCATATTTCATACCTGTGTGGTGAAACATTGCATAATCCTCCCTTTCTTAACCTTTTGGCGCGTTTAGTACCTATTTGTGTTACCTAAAGTTATTAAATACGTAAAATTGCATTCTGGAATTTGTGTTACGTAACTTCATAACTGTATTCCGCCATCAATTATCCTAGTTCAACACGATTGCCAAATTGTAATTTGTACCTTAACTCCAGGGCCGACGGCTCAATTTAATTTTGTTTCGAAGTTTAAAAACACGTGGAATTTAAAGTTACTTTGAATTAAGCCAGTGCTATATTATAGTCCCCGGTAAAAGTGATAAGCTAAACTACTGTTTATAAACCTACTTGAAGTATTTTTAACTAAAAATTTACTGTGAAATCTAATTATTATATTTCCAATCTTGTTGCCGCGCTCCCTAATTAGGACCTTATCTGCAAGCGAATACGTTCGAATTTAAAGCGTCTTGCGAATTATTCTTATATCTTTAAACGAGCAATTCTTGTATATTTATTTATTTATTTATTTATATATTTATTTATACTGACGATCTCGGAAATTAACCGCTCTAACGATTTCGCTGAAATTTGTTATGTGGGGGTTTTTGGGGGTGAAAAATCAGTCTAACTTATCCTTAGGTCCCGGAAAACGCGACTTTTCGAGTTTTCATGTGTTTTTCTTCGCGCGCCATCTCGTGTGCAGTAGTTGTACTGTTAAGACAGAATTTTTTCGGTCGATGTAAGTACTATTTATTGCAAACACTAGATGGCGACACAGGTCAAGGCTAAAATGAATAGAAACTGAAAAATACACTGAGTTTTTGTGGCGAATCGCGCGCCATCTCGTGTGGAGTAGTTGTGTTGTTAAGGCTGAGAATTCTTTCGCTCGATGTAGGTACTATTCATTTTTGAACTAGATGGCGACACATGTCAAGGATACGAAACAGAACCGAGCGAAGCTCGGTCGCCCAGATATTAGTTATTTATTTTCCTTGCTAAACTGTCTTATCGCTTGAGTTAAAATGGCTGATGAAGGGAATAATGATACGATTAGATCGACATTGTTTACGGAAACTAGTGATTATAGAAAATCAATTGGAACTTTAAGATTTACTAGTGAGTGGATCGCGAATGCACACTCACAGTTGAATCTAGCGGACCGTGCCCGACTTATGGTTTATGTAACTGACCTTGAGGAACAATATAAAGAGTTCCGAGGTGCCAGCGCCCAGCTCCTTGGCGGCTTGGATCAGGCAATAGACGTTGAGGAGTACACCTATGTTCAAAACCTTGTTAGGACCGTGCGCGACCAAGTCGTAGACATTAAGGTTAAACGTAACGAGATAGTCGTACCTATCTCCGCAAGTACTCCAATGCGTTCAGCGCCTGAACGGGCTACTATTCCCGCCGCTGACCTCGACCTCCCGCGACCCCAAAAATTGCCTGATCTTCCAATTCCACGATTTAATGGGCGATTGGACGCCTGGATTAGTTTTATCGATCAATTTGATAGTGTCGTTGATACTCGTAGTGATTTATTACCCACACATAAGATGCATTATTTAATGAGTGCATTGTCGGAGGAGCCTAAACGACTGGTCCAACATTTGAAGGTTGAAACCGGCAATTACTGTGTAGCCCGTGACCTTCTTAAAAGAAGGTACCATAACACACGCGTCCTTGCGGATACTTACATCGCCCAAATAATATCCCTGCCCGATATTAGTCCTCGGTTGACTGGTCTACGCTCCAGTTTCCTCAACCCTTGCTTACTGCTTATCGCTGTTTAGAGCGACTCGAGTTACCAGTGAAACATTGGTCATATATTCTTGTCCACATATGTTTTGGGAAACTTCCTGCGGATTTAAAATCGCGTTTCGAGCGCCGCCACGGAGACGGTCAAAAGGACCTACCTACCTTCGATAAACTTATCGATTTCCTAGAAGAAGAATGCCGGCACCACGATAACGTGGGCAATACCTCTCTGGTGGACGCCGCGTCTAATTCCTATTCCAAAACCGGTGCGGTACCGAAAGCTCCGCGTCACGCGTTGGTCGTCGAACCTAGTGCGCGCTCATCGAAGTGCCCTATGTGTTTGAGTCAAGGTCATTACTTGCGTGAGTGTCGAGATTTTTTAGATATGAGCCCCCGCGACCGCTCGAATTTTGTAAAATCAAATGGGCTATGTTATAGATGTTTAGATAAACACACAATTGTTTCGTGTACGCGCGACTATCGTTGTAACACTTGCCGTCGTCCTACCCATCACACACTTCTGTGTTTTAATGATCCAAAAAATCCGGTATATCCCCGCGGAAACCCGCAAAATCGATCAGTGGCATTTCGTCACTCTCCTGAGCCAAATAGGCCCAGCTCCCCCCACCCTCGCACGGGCGGGGGTGCTCGCTGTTATGTAATGAACCGTACCTCCCCGCGACCTACCTCACCGGCTTCTCCCCCTCCATCTCCTTCTAGAACATGGCGTCGCTCTCCGAACCACTCCCCTACACGCTACTCTTCCCCACCCCTTCGTCGTGAAGTGCGTTCCCCTACCCCTACCACCAGTAGAGATAGGCGTGTAGCGTCTCCACGCCCTTATAGGCGAGAAGTGTATAAAGGCTCTCAGCGTGAGAGTCCACAATAACTAGACGGCCCCTCTTCTTCACTTCCTACTCGTGCTTCAATAATTATTAACCCAGATCTAGTTGTCCTCGCAACTGCTGTTATACACATGAAAACGTCTAACGGATATTATGTAGAAGCACGAGCCTTGATTGATAATGGTGCCCAAGGTTGTATGGTAACTTGTAACTTAGCGGCAACCCGACTTAATGTGCACTTGACCCCTTCACCCTCATCTCCAATGGTACTTTATGGTATTGGAAACCTTCCTGCCCTGTCAGTTCGCGGTTGCATCCCGATCACGTTCAAGCCTGTCCACTCTTCCTCGCCTGTTATTACAGTCACCTCTACTATGGTCGTAGATACTATTGCCGGTATTCACCCGGATACTGAACTGCCCTTGTCCATTCGATCCTCAACTCGATCATTGCGACTTGCTGATCCTTCATTTTATAAACCGGGTCAAATAGATGTGTTATTAGGAGCTGACGTATTTGGCTCTCTTTTACGACCCGATGTGATTCAATTGCAGCCGTGCGGTTTGACGGCTATATTAACTAATTTTGGGTACATTATATCTGGGCCAGTACCGAATTTCTCTAACTCTGGACCCCGTATGACTGCCCTCTCCTTAACTCAAGTCGTTGAGCGATTCTGGAAAATAGAGGAACCTCCTGAGCCACCCCTACCAAACCCTTTAGATATTGAATGTGAGACATTCTTTAAGACCACCACTATTAGAAATGATGATGGTACCTTTGTGACAAGATTACCCTTTTTGACTGATCGTCCCACACTAGGTGAGACCTTTGGCATAGCTGAAAAAAGATTCCTTAATTTAGAAAAGCGGCTACAAATGAACCCACGGTTAAAATCCAAATATATTGAATTTATGCGTGAATATCAGGATTTAAAACACATGTCAGTAACCTCTGTGGATTTGAGTTCCGTAGAGCATTATTATATCCCTCATCACGGCGTATTTAAAGCTTCTGATAGTGAAAAGCTCAAACGGAATCTCCCTTAATGAATGTTTACACTCGGGCCCTAAGCTACAGCGGGATATTACCCAAATACTTCTCAACTTTCGTAGACATGCAATTGTCTTTGTAACTGATATCCGTATGATGTTTCGAATGTCGTGGATACATCCCGATGATAGGCGGTTCCAATTAATTTTATGGCGCGAGTCCCCTTCACAACCCCTTTTGACCTACGAGCTCAATACCAATACTTATGGCTTGCGATCAAGTCCCTATATTGCAATCCGTGTACTCCTTGAATTGGCGGAACAGGAACGCTCCAAATACCCTCGAGCCGCGGCGGTTATTGAGTCTGACGTGTACGTTGACGATTGCCTGACAGGCGCCGCAACTCTTGAAGAAGCACTTAATCTCAAGGGTGAACTCGAATCTTTAATGCGTGCCGGCGGATACGAATTACGGAAATGGCTCTCGAACAAACCAGAACTATAAAGTGACCTCCCCCTGATTACCTCCAACCTCTTCATACGATCCGAGATGTTGAAAACCCCCAAACAGTAGCTGTCCTTGGAGTCCAGTTTAACCCCGTGACTGATGCCTTTACCTATACAACGCGCGTAGATTGTGACAAGTGCCCTACTAAGCGGAAAGTATTATTATTATTTGTTTCTCCGTTTTTAAACTCTCGGGTCTTTCGAAATTTTATAAGGCGTGCGTGGGGATTATAGATCCAACACGTTTTGGAGATTGTCATGTAGAACGCCTGCTGGAATTCATTTAAAAGAAAACCGGTTTCAAACAGCATTGGAAACTATTGTCAATAAAATGGAAAGAATTATTATTATTATTATTTTTTTTTTTTTTATTTATTTAGAAATCAAACAGTACAAGTACGTTTACAAAAATATATATAAATCTAGGCCTAGAGTTTCCTACATTACTAGATGGTTAAATTTAAGTAAAAATAGTTAACAAAATTACACACGCAGTAGTTGAGTAGGTACACACGCAAGGATGCATCTTATAAAATCTACTTAATGAAAAAATAATACAGTTAACAAGAAAACAGTAATTGCCGAACCTTGTTCTTGAAACTGGACAAATTATGAGCAAAAATATCAATATTATTAATCGAATTATTATAAAAGTTACAAGTGCGCCTAAAGAAAGAGTTTTTAGCATACTGTGTGCTACAGGAGGAAATAGCGAAAGTAGGTTTAGAACGTGAGTGGAACCGAGATATTTTGAAGGAGATATTTTCTAATAAAAAGGGGGAGTCAATGTGATTATTAATAATTTTAAATAAAAACAAAACATCAAGATAGGTTCTTCTTTTTTCTAAAGGAGGAAGACTATGCCTAGCCGCAGACGAGAGATAATCAGAGTTATATCGTCCAATTCTATAATCAAGGGACTTACAAAAAATTTTTTGAATCCTTTCAAGCCGAGACTTATGAATACCATAGTGTGGAGACCAAACAACACTGCCAAATTCTAATATACTTCGGACGAAGCTATAATACAAAACTTTTAACGCAAATGTACCATTGAATGGTTTACTAAAACGCAAAATCATTCCTAATTTTTTATATGCTTTAGCCACGATATTATCTAAATCTTATACTATTAAACGAGCAGCGTAGCCTTAGATCCCGGAAAACGCGAATTTTCGAGTTTTCATGAGTTTTTCTTTCGCATTTGTAAACGTAAAATATGGTCCTTAATTTCGCCGCGCGCGCATCGATTCCGCTTAGCTCAGTCGCACGAGGTCGGTCTAATGTACGCAGATAGATCGTAGGTGTCAGGGTTTCGAATCCCGGTCAGAAATTAAGTTTTTGTTTTTTGTCTTTTTTTTTGTTTTTGTATTTATAAGAGTTTTTTTTTTATCTAAAGACGTGATATATTAAAATAGAACCGAGCGAAGCTCGGTCGCCCAGATATTGTTCATTAAAGGAAAGTTTAGCGTCCAGAGTAATTCCTAAATCGCGAATCGACGAAACACGCGAGACACTGCTACCACTCAATTTATAATCAAAAGTAATTGGGTTATGTTTACGGGTAAACGTGATAGTGTAGCATTTATCAGCATTTAGAATTAAGTTATTTTGCCGGCAGTACTCTGCAAACCGTGACAAATCAGATTGTAATGCAACACAATCATCCAGATTTTTAATCGTTCTATAAATTTTTGTATCATCTGCGTAAAGTATGTGGGATGAAGATTGAAAGACAGTACCCATATCGTTAACATATAAGACAAATGAAAATGGCCCAAGATGCGAGCCCTGAGGAACACCTGAAGGGATGGGTAGAAATCTCGACCTATAGCCCTTAAGTGCGACCGCCTGGCTTCTATTACTTATATATGATTTTAACCATCTGAAGAGGTCACCGTGTATACCGATCTTGGAAAGCTTCTGAAGTAAAATAGAATGATCTATTTTATCAAAGCATTTCGAAAAATCGGTATACACGGCGTCCACCTGATAACCGGCATCCAAAGCATCAATAATATGTTCAGTATAAGTAACTAGATTAGTGTCCACGCTTCTACCCTTGAAAAAGCCATGTTGCTGCACAGAAATGTGTCGGGAGACTAGAGCCGTCATTTCATTCTTCACAATCTTTTCAAAGACCTTAGCAAATGTGCATAGTTTCGAAATTGGTCTATAAAGCTTGACATTGTGTTTATCACCGCCTTTATGCACAGGTGTTATAATTGCACGCTTCCAGATGCTCGGAACAATGCCTTCACTGATAGACCTTCTAAAAAGCTTACCTAGTGGAACTGCGAGTTCTGAGTAAAGTTTGGACACTAAAAATGGATGTATATTATCAAAACCTGCTCCTTTATTGACGCATAAGCCTTTTAGATACTTGGACACTAAATCATCAGTAATATGAATACTAGAAATATCAACAGAGACGGACGAGGACTGAGGTGAAGAAAATTGTGACTGATTACTTCCAGTCACGAAAACAGAACTGAAATAATCGTTAAATAGATCACAAATAACATCGCCTTCGGAGGAAGATATATCATTATAATACATGTTAGACGGTACCTCGTTTGCAGAAAATTTAGATTTAATAAAACTCCAAAAATATTTGGGCGAAGAAGTAATTTTCTTTTCACTGAGGGTAATATATTTAGTGTAACAGTCTTAACTAAGTTTTTTTTCCCTTTTTCTTAGTAAGTGAAATTCGGAATAATCAATGGGGTTTTTATATTTTTTCCACCTAGCATGAGCATTTAATTTTTTTTAATAATTTTAATTAAAGGTCTATTATACCATGGAGGAAACTTAGAAGTTGAAAAAACCTTACGTTTTGGAACGAAATCGTTTAATAACGTATTCAAGGTAGAATAGAAATAACTTGTGGCACTTTCCGTGTCCATGTCATCAATTACAGACCAAATTATCTTTAATAGCTCGTACCTTTGACCCCAGCGGATGGATTTCACCTATCGTATTTAAAGCCAAGGTCTTCATTCAGCGGCTTTGGCTTTCAGGCCTTGATTGGGATACTCCACTTACTCCAGAATTGACATCCGAATGGCTAACGTTTACCGAAGAACTGATGAGTACCATACACCAAATTTCAATACCTAGATGTATTTTCCCCCCGAAACCTCAATCATATACATTACACGGTTTTTGCGACGCCTCAGAGGCTGGTTTTGCTGCTGTTATTTATCTTCGTGCTGAAGACCAGTATAATAATTGCTCCGTTCATTTGTTAATGTCCAAAACAAAGGTTTCCCCAGTTCGGACCCGTCTTACAATTCCAAAATTGGAATTACAGGGAGCTGCGCTCCTTTCAAAATTAGTCCAACACGTTGCCTCCTGTCTGCAGAAGTCAATAGTGTTGGACGCCATTTATACTTGGACGGATAGCCAAATTACTCTGGCCTGGCTTAATACATCACCACATGAACTTCAAACTTTTGAAGCCAATCGCGTATCTCAGATAAAAAATGCTAAAATCTCGTCTATATGGCGACACGTTCCCGGCAGCCTTAACCCTGCCGACTGCGCCTCCCGAGGCTTAACCCCTCGTGCACTTTTAAATCACCCCCTTTGGTGGTGTCCTAAGTGGCTATTACAGCCATCATCTAGTTGGCCATCTGACAACTTATGTCCAATATCGCAACTTCCTGGATTACGTTGTCTCTTAGTCACAAGTGCAAGTTGCATACCAAGTCCTGACTTTCTTCTTGAACGTTTCAGTTCATTTCAGAAACTTATTGGCGTAACCGGTTTCATGCTTAGATTCAGTGAAAATGCCCGCTCATCTAATCATCGCGAAACATCCCCCTTTTTGACCGTGAGTGAAAGAAAAAATGCTCTTAACTTTCTCATCAGGCTTGTACAAACTATATCCTTTCCCACAGAAATTGATCTTCTCAAACGTGGTCTAGCAGTTCGTTCTCCTAATATTCTAAAGTTAAACCCCTTTCTTGACACAACGGGCTTGATCAGAGTCGGTGGCCGCATACGACATCAGCATTTACCTTTCGATGCGAGACATCCCTTACTTCTCCCTAAATCGGGCAATTTTGTAAGAATTTTAATCTATCACTACCATAAAGAGAACTCGCATGCTCCTCCTGGCGCCTTACATAGTATATTAGCCCGTGAATTTTGGATCCTATCAGTTCGGCGACTAATAAATAATGTGGTATTTAAATGCTTGCCTTGTTATCGCTTAAATGCCATCTCGAAACAACCCTTCATGGGTGACCTCCCAAAAGACCGTGTAACAGTCGCACGTGCATTTAAGGGAGTCGGTACTGACTTTGCCGGCCCGTTTTATACGAAGGTACAATCCGTGCGTAATAGAAAACTCGTAAAAACCTATTTGTGTATATTCGTGTGTCTTGCTACTAAAGCCGTCCACCTCGAGATAGTCTCGGACCTAACTACGGAAGCCTTTCTCGCTGCGCTTGCACGCTTTACCTCCCGACGCGGCTTGCCCTCCCTTATACGATCAGATTGTGGACGAAACTATGTAGGTGCGGATAATTACCTTATCGAAGTTCACAGCTTTCTCAATCTCCACAAATATACATTAGGTTCAGAAATGGCAAAACGAAATATTACTTGGATATTTGAACCCCCCACTACCCCCACTGGGGAGGCCTATTTGAAGCGGCCGTAAAATCCGCAAAGGCACATTTAAAACGTGTAGTTGGAGATACCCCCCTCACATATGAGGAATTAACAACTGTTTTTACAAAAATTGAAGGGGCCCTAAATTCTCGGCCCCTGTGTCCCCTGTCCCCTGACCCCAATGATTTCCAGATTCTAACACCGGGACACTTTATTATCGGAGAACCCCTAACTGCCATTCCTGAGTATCCGTTACAGGATATTAAAACAAACAAACTCACCCGATTTCAGCTAGTGCAACAGATGTTTCAACATTTCTGGTCTCGATGGCAAAGAGAATATTTATGTACCTTGCAGACAAGGCCTAAATGGGCATCTCATACCGAACCTCCAGCCGTTGGAGATTTAGTACTTCTCAGAGAAGACAATGTTCCTCCATTAGAGTGGCGACGTGGTCGTATTATATCAATCCGTCCCGGGAAAGATGGCGTTGTGCGCGTGGTACAGGTCCGGACGGCTACCGGTGTCCTGACCAGACCCACCAATAGAATTATTCGTTTACCGGTTGACAGACAAGTCAATTAACCCGACCATTCCAGAATGCAAGAAGTATACATAATATATTTTTTTTTTGTCTCGTAAACATGGTGATGTTTAGGGCGGGGGTATGTTCAAAATTCTACCTATAATTCTACCTACCTAACCATATATATTTAAAAGATATGTTTCTCCCCCCTCGCGCCTCGCCCCGCCCGCGCGGCCCTCTAATTAGTTGTTGACGCCTGACAGACTGTTAAAAGACATGTGCGAGAGCGGTTGTGCTTCCTTGGTGAATTGTGGACCCCAGCCAATCCTGCCTGCAGTTCCTGACTCCCGGAGAGAAGGTTAGTGCATGTCTTGGACCACCTTGACAGATTTTTTTTATTTTGCCCCCTCTTGTCCGTTCATAAACACCACTCTTCACTCACTGATAAACGACCAAAATACTGAGCGTTTTCCACAAAAAAGATTAAAAATTTATTATTCTTAAATCGTAATAATTTTTGGGTTCTTCCAACTCAGAATTTTTAACATAATTATCCTACTCAGATATTTTAAAAATTTCGAAAAAGTATAGATACATTTTAGTTTCCTAAATGAGTGGGTTTGTGAAACTACGATTCAAATGATTTTTTTTTCTAATTGTTTATTTTCGATTGAGTAAGGGTATTCAAATCGCTTTTGAAATCTTAAATTAGTACATGAAAATGTAATAGTTAACTGTAGCTGGGACGCTATTGCACAACACCCTGCATTTTATGATTAAGCACTGAGACTTGGCACAGGTTGTTCCTTGGGTGGCCCTGAGTAGATAAAGATCGGGAGGCATCGAGAGCCCCCCTTAATTTAGGAGGGAAGAGGGGGGGAAGGCTGGCGCCGCCGCGCTTCCTTTGAAACCATATTTCTCTAAAACTATACAAAATAGGGCATGCGATATATCATTTTCGGATAAATGAAGGACGAGGAATTCATTTCTGGAACAAAAAAATGTACTTTAGAACAAAAATACAAAAAAAAATGGGAAAATCTTAAAACGAGATTTTTTTTATACATATTATTGCACTTTTTATAAAAACCGTAATAGTTGTTTTAAAATAAAAAATATTATTTAATAGCTACATTTATCTAGTTTTAGAAAATGTATAATTTGTTATAGAAATATATTATAGGACGAGTGATAAAAAATAATTTACATCGCCCGATAGGGTGATTTGAATGCTCATTTCAATAAGTTTTGTCAATGATTTCAGGTATAATCACTATTTTTAACACACGAAAGCTGTAATCATTGTAGTTTATGGCTATTTTAGTGATTAATGTACTTAAAATAAAAAAAATTAGCAAAATTTTAAAAAATATTAAAAATGTGATATTTTTTTTTAACATTATCCTATTTTGTTCTTTCTACACAATATATATCTAAAACAATAAATATCAATAAAAAGCCACATTTATGCAGTTTATAAAAATATATAGTTTGTTATATAAATATATTATGAAACGCGAGATAAAAAATAATGAAAATGAAAATTTTAATGTACGGGTCAGCTTGCATTATTCAATGAGGTGAGGTAAAGGTACTACCCGCTATGCAGTGGAGTTCGTCTAGTAATACAGAAATATACTTGTTCTAATAACGTTTACACATGTAGGTATATCACGAATCACGACCCAGTACAGAAAATTGTAAAAGTCCTATAATATAGTTTATTTTGATTGTAAAATAAAATTGCATGTGACTTCTATTGTAAAAAAAATGTCTTAATCACGTTCTCCTCTCCTAAAGCAGTTCTGCATGCATAGGCTTGAAGATTTTTTAGTTTACTAGCAGAACTTAGTTACTTCCTTTGGGCTCCCTTAAATCGGTTTTACCCATCCTTAAAAGATAAAATAAAAATCGTCATATTCTTCCTTTCAGTATCAATGATAGTTAGTTATTGCGCAATAGTGCCATAAAAAATAAACTAGATTCGTATTAGCATTAAACATTAATGATTTTTGAACTAACACATTGCTTTTGTACAAAGGAGAACCTAAAAAAATGGTCTGAGTAGACGAAAACATGTGTATCGGGGCTAGTACTCAAGGCTCTCAAAAAGTGTAGCTATTTTGAGTTATTCAAATAAAACAACATGAATAGTCTGAATTTAATTATGTATATATCACAACATCCACTGCATAAGCACATCAGCTCCGAACATTTAATTTAAAAAGTCTTTTTTTACGGTTGCACCTTACGCGGCACTGTTTTTTTACACCTGCATCCGACAATTTCGAGGCATGTTTCTGCAGCAACAGGCAACGTTGCGGGCAAGTAGGCTCCCAAATCCCAATTGTTACAGACTTTAGTCCAGCCACAAGTAGCAAATAATGGCAAATTTTGAATTAGGTTTAGTTGACCCCATACATGGACCTATAACCCTTACAAAAATGGTGTAAGGCAGCTTTTGTCGGTGAAATGCTGTTAATTTGGCGGTCTTTTTTGGTTAATAACTATTTTCGGCACTCGTTAACCAAAGTACAGGACGCAGATCTGGAATAATAAATATGTCAAGTAAGAATTATCCATAAATTATGCAAATCATATAGATAACTACTATTTCACAAGATGTATTAGGATCAGATGTATATAATATCTGACCTATCATATCAATCGATAATTTCATGTGATATAAATAGTTAAATTCAGACTATATAGGAGTATGTTGTTTAATTTGAAGTACTCTAAATAACTACACTTTTTGAGAGCTTTGAGTACCTTTACCTCACCTCATCGAATCATACAAGCTGACCCGTACCGTACATCAAGATCGCCCTGCCACGTCACTTTCATTATTTTTTATCTCGCGTTTCGTAATATATTTAAATAACAAACTGTAAACTACATAAATGTGGCTTTTCATTCATATTTATTGCTTTTAGATATATATATTGTATAGAAAGAACAAAATAGGATAATGTTATAAAAAAGTTATCACATTTTAATTTTTTTTAAATTTTTGTATTTTTTATATTTTAAGTACCTACATTTATCACTAAAATAGCCATAAACTACAATGATTGCGGCTTTCGTGTGTTAAAAATAGTGATTATACCTGAAATCATTAACAAAACTTATTGAAATGAGCATTCAAATCACCCTATCGGGCGATGTAAATTATTTTTTATCACTCGTCCTATAATATATTTCTATAACAAATTATACATTTTCTAAAACTAGATAAATGTAGCTATTAAATAATATTTTTTATTTAAAAAAAAACCATTACAGTTTTCATAAAATGTGCAATAATATGTATAAAAAAAAATCTCGTTTTTAGATTTTCCAATTTTATTTTGTATTTTTGTTCTAAAATACAATTTTTTTGTTCCAAAAATGAATTCCTCGTCCTTCATTTATCCGAAAATGATATATCGCATGCCCTATTTTGTATAGTTTTAGAGAAATATGGTTTCAAAGGAAGCGCGGAGGCGCCAGCCTTCCCCCCCTCCTCCCTCCTAAATTAAGGGGGGCTCTCGATGCCTCCCGATCTTTATCTACTCAGGGCCACCCAATGAACAATTGTGCCAAGTCTCAGTGCTTAATCACAAAATGCAGGGTTCCCATACAAGACATAGCAATAGCGTCCCCAGTACTGAGTAACGTAATGCTTTAAAAACTCAAGTGGACTTCTGTCTTTTTTATCTAACGAGTAATTTCAAAAAAATATTATATTGAGCGAGGGTATTAAAAGTTGTGTTTTATATCTTAACTAAATAAATGGAAAATCAAAATGACAATAAAAAATCAATACGTTCGCTAAGATGCAACTGATACCTTCGGCTCGCCCTTTTTGCTCGGTCAATAAATAATACGAAATTTATATTTAAAAAAAATACAAAAAGTTGATAAGAAACCCGGGATTCGAACACAGCTTCACGGCGTGACAGACGACTGTTCACCAACGACGCCATTACATAACACGCAGTTACCGACGAAATTAGGCTATACATATATTAATTTAAATATAAATAATAATGTCAAATTACTCTATAACCGAAGTGGAAGAATTCGTTGTTTCACCAAAGATGATCTACCAGGCATAATAAAGGATTGTATTGTATTATTGTATGAAAATAAAAAATAGGAAAGCAATATAGTTAAATATTCCTTTAAAAAAAATATAAAAAACTTAATAAATTCAAAAAAAGTTCAAATGATTAAATTAAAACTTCGGAATCGAACTCGCGATCTGCTGCATGATAGTCAGTAACTTGACCGAGACGCCATTTCGATTTACACTAGCAGTATCTTTATTGCACGATATGTATCTTTATTGACAAAATGCGTCATTATTTCTGAGTCTGCCGGCGTATTATGATTCCAATTTTATCATCTATCCACGTGGATAAAGCATCCGTCACGCTTTGGCAAGTATGTCAGTGTGAGAGTGACAGTTGTCTTATCCACGTGGACAAGTGATAAAATTGGAAGCATGATACGCGATACGCCGGCTTGCTTGAATTAACTAAACCAATATCTTTAACTTTAAATAATTACTTGTCAAGAGCGAAGTGTCACTGATGACAATGTCAACTAAAAATGCGCGAAATATGACGGCTTTGTGTCTGTACACAAAATTTGGCACGCACATTTACGTAAAATTAATAAAAAAATCACATGGATTTGTCCATGATTTCTGTATGAAACAATGTATTTCATTTAATACTGCGACAACGGATAATGTAAAGTAGATGTATGCGCATATTTTTATTTAGTTGTAGTGTGCGGTGACTAAATAAATGACAGTTGTTGTTTGTATGGAAAGCGAACCACCTTAATAACAAAGTTTCAAAAACAGATAAGTAGTCGACTGTAATATCGTGACTAAATTGGATTCGCAGGTGTTCGTTGGAAAAACAGTATTGTGCAATATCCGGACCTGAAAAGAAAAGGTTATGAACCCCATCTACGGGACATACGCCGGTCTTGCCTTATAAATAGAAAAATGCTTATATGTTCAAAATTTCAACGTTATTTTATTAATTATCTAGCACATTCTGCCCTGTTATTACGTAAAATAACAATGACCATGATTTTGGAACCTAGTCTCATATGAAATTACGCGACAACAAGCACTAGACGGTCTTTCCGTACTCATCGCGGGAGGACGGTCAACCCGCCGAGCCTTAAAAAATGTGATTTTTATCACTTAAAAGTACCTTATTTCACCAAAATGTAAAAGCTTTGTAAAATATAATATTTGCTATCCCGTAGGACCATGCGCATTACGCCATACTACATTAATTATAGAGTTTTATCCACTCAAACTTTATTTCAAATAAACTATGCCGGTCTTGCCCGCACTGACTTTACTTAATGATGAGATGACGAGTGACAGAGATGTATGGAAGAGAAAGACATGCTGCGCCGACCCCAAGTGACTGGGATAAGGGCAAGAGAATGATGATACTTACTGTGGCGGTGGAGGTATTTTTGGTTGTTCGTTTGGAGCTGCTTTTACATTAGCCATTTTTGTGCTTTTTTTTCTTTTTCTGGTGAAAATAATAAAATAAAACAATTACATAGATATACTCAAAGGTTAGAAAGATTAATGCTTTGAATACAATAAAATAACAAAAACGCACATTTTAATTAATGATTTCCGTCAGTACCTAGGTAATGGACAGAAATCGATAATGTCCTCTTGTTCAAACTTCCTAAAGTAATGCAAATAAACGTTACTATATACCAAACTGGAGTAACACTAAATTTCACAGCCGTGTCTGCGATCTATTACACACATGTTATAAAGAATAACGACCGATTATCTTTTAAAAATGGGATATTAAAATGTGAATCAATCACAGCTCACAAGATTTTACGTAACCAAGACTACTAACCTTTCTTTTACGACATTTTCATTATTTTCACAAAAATTTCACTAAATTTATAACATTTTTATAATTATTTGATCACAGGAAATTTAAATATTGACTGATGGACAAGAATAATTTACAGCCAAGAGCCGACCGCCAGTCAAAGTCGAACTCAAAGAGTAATATTAGTATATAGAGAAAGAGTGGCAACTCTATGGTCAAATGTGCATGTATGGAACGTGCTGCCATCTAGTCAGTTGATTTCAAACTAAAATTGACATTTCAACGTAAAAGCTGTCTATGTGTGCGTACGTGTGCAAATACGCATACAGCTGTGTGCGTTTAGTATTATTTATAGGCGTAGACGTGTGTGCGTGTCTTGGATTATTTGAATCGTAGCTCTCTAGACGCCAATGAGATCGGACGTGTTAATTACGATTTTTAATTATTCGCGAGCATAATCTTGCATTCCCGTGCGTTATCTGGGTCAATACTCGGCCATCGCGTTTTCGTAGTTGCATTAAGACAATGCCGAAGTAAGAAAAGTGATTAAAATGTCGGAGAATAGTCCATTTAATCGGAGTGGACTAACGCCTCGTAGCCCGCCCTCAACCCCCACGCCGCAGCCTATCCCGCCAGCGCCCGCGCCCGCAATTATGAAAGAGGATGAAGCCCCCGAAGAGCCTCCGAAGGTCATCGCCACGAGTGATATCAAATCTTGGCTTAGAAAAATAGAATTAAGCCTGCAGGACATCAACCAAACAGCTTCGGAAGGTAAGCTAAACATTGACCAGAAGCTCAGAATTAGCTCTATGTGTCGCAACGTGACTCATTACGCCTCACAAATGGCAATTGAGTACCAATCTCTAAAAGCCCATGCAACCCAAGCCTACCAGTCGCGTCAAGCACACCAAGAAAAAACGGATCTAGTGCAACGCATCCAAGACCTACAGAGGACGATAGAGGAATCCAGCCGACCAGCTCATGGCCCAGTTTCTTTTGCCGATGCCCTGAAAAAACCTGGAATGAGGTATGTCCAACCGCCTAATATAAACTCAGTCGCAATTTACCCTGTGGACAGATTGAAGTCGAGCGAGGAGACAAAATCCCTTGTCCAAAAAATCATCCGGCCTGACGAAATGAAACTGCACGTGAGAGGGCTACGCAAAATAAAAAATGGTGGGGTAGTGATAAGCACTGATTCAAAAGAAGACATCCTAAAATTGAAACAGTCATCACAGCTTACGACCTCTGGACTGACCGTTGACGAGCCATTAAAACGCAAGCCCAGAATTGTTATAATTGGAGTTCCATCGGAAATGCACGAAAACGATGTCCTGAAGTGCATTTTCAAACAAAACTTAGTCGATAAGGTACAGGACTGGACGCTCGAGAAATTTATGACCGCCACGAGACTTAGTCACAAATCCGGGAAAAAAGATTCCGAGTCCTGTAATTACATAATTGAGGTTCCTGGAGTGATCCGCAAGGCCCTAATTAAAAATAACAGAGTTTTTGTGAATTGGTCATCGTGTCCTGTGAGAGATTTTACATTGGTAACCCGCTGCTTTAAATGCCAGCTCTACAACCATGCGGCAAAGACCTGTAAAATGGAGTGCAACATCTGCGGACATTGCGGCGAAGCGGGGCACACAATCAAAGAATGCCCAAAAAAGGACACACCTCCGAAGTGTGCAACCTGCTCGCACTTCAGGAAACCGAGCGACCACCAAACAGGCGACCCCGATTGCCCAGCGAGACAAATGGCCGAGAAAAGGTTTATAAACTCTATAGACTATGAGGGCGCCTGAGAGCGTCACTTTTAACTTATTTTTAGCACTTTTTGTTAAATTAGCTTATTCTAAACATGAATAATAGGATATTGTCTGACCTAGATAATTTTTCTGTATCAGAGTCTAAAATATGCGATGTCGACACTTGCAAACAACATATTCGTCTCTGCCGGAACCCACTAACGATTTTAACTCAAAATATTCGCAGTATTTCAAAGAATTTTGATAATTTTACTGTATTTCTACAAAGACTCGATATTACATGTGACATCATTGTATTAACGGAATGTTGGCTCAGTCCGCACAGTAACCTACCGGATATGCCAGGTTACACAACATACAGCAGCAAGGTAAATTATAATCAAAATGACGGTGTAGTTGTCTATACAAAAAATAATTTAAAGATCACAGTTGAGGAACCCGTTCTACTAGATTGCAACCGACTTTTAATTAAAATTGGATCAGAAACTGCAATACTAGCCTTATTTAGACCACCATCCTTCAGAAATATCAACAATTTTATCGAGTCTCTAGATGAAAATTTAAGTACATTAACGTCCTTTAAAAATATAATATTGATAGGCGATATAAACATCAACATTCTAAATGAAAATGGAGAAACGACTTCAACAGCCCAGAGCTACCTTAACCTGTGCTCTTTTCATGGTTTACTCCCAGCTCACACGTTTCCTACGCATCACAGCGGATCCTGCTTAGACCATACTATAGTAAAATCGAATTTCTCAGCTTTAGCAATTGTAACTAACTCTACAGTAACTGATCACAGTGCTGCTCTACTAACCCTCTATTATAAGTCACGTAATGCATGCAAGCGGCCGCAATTTGTCACTAAATTAAATATAAACAAACTGGAGGATGATTTGCGACATATTGACTTTGACCCTGTTTACAATTCTGCTGATGCAGAAAATAGCATGTTGTACTTTATTAAAAATGTGCAACAAGCTATATTACTTAACACTAAAAAAACACGTATAAATAGTAAGAATTTCAACATAAAACCGTGGATTACCCCAGGACTTCTTCGATCTATGAGACACAGGGATAAATTACATTTGAAAGCCAAAGCGCACCCGGAAAACCTTATATTACAAATATCGTATAAAAGATATCGTAATTTTTGTAACAACCTACTAAAAAAGGTAAAAGCCAATTACGACAAAACACAGCTGGAAACTGCAGGAAAAAACAGTAAACTAGTATGGAAATATATTAAAAACGTAACATATACAGCAAAACAACGTGAGTCATCGGCATGCTTGTTGCAAACAGGCTCGTCAGAGTTTTCGGCTGCTAATTACGCAAACGAGTTCTTCGTAAATATAGGAAAAAATCTAGCAGAAAAAGTCCAAGGCCCGTTTCCGTCCACCACACACTCCCACTCGAGTACAAATAAATCCTCTAAGTCTTTCGTGTTGTTAAACACGGATGAGGCTGAAGTTGAAAGGATTATCATGAGCCTGAAAAACGATAGCGCAGTTGGTTGGGATGGCATATCGAATAAAATACTAAAATGTTTCAGACACATCCTAGTCCCCCCATTAGCGTTCATTTTTCAAATGTGCATCTCTGAAGGAATTTTTCCTAAATGTCTAAAAAAGTCCATTATAATTCCGGTTCATAAATCTGGTAGCAAATCTCAAGTGACCAATTACAGACCCATCTCCATTTTACCGGCCACATCTAAAATTCTGGAAAAAATTATTAATAATAGACTTGTTCAATACCTAGAGAAGCAGACTCTATTAGCAAAGACGCAATTTGGCTTTAGAGCCAATTTATCAACCGCAGATGCTGTACACGAACTAACGGACTACTTAGTTCAGGAACTAGATAAGGGTAATAAGACAATCGGTATCTTCTTGGACCTTGCAAAAGCATTTGACACCGTTTCTACTGCAATCTTACTGCACAAGCTTGAATTACTTGGTATAAGGGGCACACAAAACAAATTAATCGCGAGCTACTTAGACGAAAGAACCCAATGTGTAAAAATAGATAACATGATCAGCTCCGACTTAAAAAACACAGCTTTTGGTTTACCACAAGGAAGCGTTTTGGCCTCTACCCTATTTTTGGTTTATATTAATGACTTATGCAATCTAAACTTAGACTGTGGCAAAATTATTTCATACGCAGATGATACTGCCCTACTTTTTTCCGCAAAGTCAACAAATGAGGTACACGAACATGCCCAGCACGGATTTAATATTGTAACTAACTGGCTAAAACTTCACCTACTAACATTGAACTCTGACAAAACGAATTTTATAAGTTTTGCCATGCGGAAATCCTACCCGATTCCCAATAATCTAAAACTGTACGCACATACTTGTGAGGATACGACAAACAACCATTGTTTATGCCCGTCGATAGCCTGTACAGATAAAATTAAGTATCTAGGAGTGATGATTGATGAAACCCTATCTTTTAAAAATCATATTGAAGTACTGTGTAATAGAGTTAGGAAATTAATTTATGTATTCAAGAAACTTCGTTCTATCAGTGATCACAACTTAATCAAACAAGTTTACTTTGCCCTGTGTCAATCGATACTAACATATTGCATTTCATCTTGGGGTGGCACAGCTAAAACTACTCTACTAAACTTAGAAAGAGCCCAGCGAGCGGTGCTAAAAGTAGCTACTTCCCGACCTTTTTTATACCCTACAGATCTTCTTTATCAATCATGTCAAGTACTAACTGTTCGTCAATTGTTTATTTTAAGCGCAACATTAAAGCAGCATGGCCGAATATCCTTCAACACAGATTATAATAACAAAAGGCGGAAAGATATGGTTTGTATTCAAACCGTACATAGAAAACACGTTTTCTCGTCTAGATTTTTCGTCTTTCTGGGGCCGTTTCTATACAACAGGTTAAATGCAAAATTAGACTTATATCCACTTAGCTATGTTTGTTGTAAAAATGCTCTACGACGAGGCCTGCAAAATATGACGTACGATGATACAGAAAAGTTACTTATGGTCGTAAAATAATTACCTATTGATTATACAATGAATATACACCGTGTTTCACTTAACACTAAAAACCTGAAAACTGTTTGTTCAGAATCGAGAGTAGAATCGATTGAGGTATATCTTGATGGGGGTAATATTTTTTGTTTTAATTTGTATTATTAGTTATTGTTTACGTGCCCATTCTACAAATTCGTAATACAACATTGTGCATATCATATTGTTAGAGGTTGTATACCTTTTTCAGTATTTAAGGGTATTAATACTGGCTGGTTACTTGGACGATTTTTTTTTCTGCTACGAAATAGACGTTGTGCGTCAGTTTAAATTTAAAGTTTATCATAAGTCATAACAAACTGAACTCGTACCTAATTACAACCTTGTCATTTTGAATTTTAGGTTTAAATTTGCTTACTGAGTCACCTGTCCAATTTGAAGTTTACTGTGAGACAGGTTAAAGTGCTTTACATTGCCATAGCTGTCTATTGGTAAACCTTGTGTCGTTGCAGTAACATACACAATTAAACAGTTTGAAGGCTTATAGAGAATAGAGAATAGAGAATTTATTTGCATACCACATACAATACATATGTATTACATACATGGACCCCGATAAGGGTGTAGCAAAATACAGATGTGTCACTTAGGTACTAACTAATACTAATAATTATACAGTTTGCTTATTTATAATATGTATGATCAGATGTACTATAAAATTACATTGTATCATCATCTAAAAAATCTGCTATTTTGTAGTAACATTTATCCACCAGTATAGATTTAAGTCGGCTTATAAATACTGAGTCTAGTTTTTCAGTTTTTAAGTGTGTGGGGATTTTATTATAGATATTGATGGCTCTGTAATATGGTCCGTTTTTAAATATTTCTAATTTAGGTTCTGGTAGTTCTAGATACTGATGGCGGCGAGGATTTTGACAAAATTTAAATAAATGCAGGTTTTTTCTAACAAATGATGCAACTTCCAGAATATACAGGGAAGGGAGAGTCAACAGGTTTAAGTTTTTGAAATGGGGTCTGCAGCTCTGGGGTTGATGTATGTTTGCTAGGATTCTAATACATTTTTTTTGCATAATAAAAACGTTTTGTATATCAGTGCTATGGCCCCACAGGAGGAGTCCATAGCGTAGCCAGGCGACTGCCTGCGAGTGATACGCGGCAAGCGCACACTCTAGGGTAGTGCTACTTTTCAGTACGCTGAGTGCGTAGACAAATCGGGAAAGTTTATTTTTTATTTTTTCTACCTGCGGCTTCCATGACAAATGGCTGTCCAATGTAATGCCTAATAATGTACAGTCAGATACTTCCTCTATATTTAAGTTGCTCTTTATATTGTTAAGGTTTAAATGTTGTTTTTGTCGTGGTCTGAACTGGATGAGTTTGGATTTGTCATTATTTATTAATAGATTGTGATTGTGTAGCCATTGTGTAATTGAATTAAAGGTTTGTTTTATATCAGGATTGTTGCTATTGCTTTCTGGGTATGGAAATAAAAGGGATAAGTCATCGGCAAACATAACGACTTTGTGCTCGGTGGATTTCGGAATGATAGTAGCTAGCAATTATTTTATTGAGTGTAGAGTTAAAAGCCGAGTAGAGCTGCACAGAAAATTAAAAATTCAATTTAAACAAATAATAATCATCAGATTAAAAAATGAACATTCTAGATACGTTTAAAAAAATAAAAATCAGTTGGGGTGTCTGAGGTTTTGAGTGATACCGGAAACACGGTGTATATGTAATGTAATAGTTCGGAACCTACGAAAATAAGTCTTGTGTTTATTTTCTTATAAGTTTTATTTTAGTGAATAATTAAAAATAAATCACTAATTTAGTCCTTCCTCTGCCTGAAACACAGGAACTATCCTAGCTCAGGCATTTGTATGAAACATCTCTTATATGTATAACAATTCTTAGCCTTTAAGAACAATCACTGTACAATTATGTTTTTATTAATAAATTATTTGTATTTATTTGTATTTATTTGTATTTAATGAGTTTATAAGCAATGTTTCCGCCGATTTATGACATTGTTTAAAAATCAACAACAGATCACAATTCAAACAATCTATCTAGCATTGATAATTTAAATAAAAGTTTAATAATGTTCTAAATCACTTTACTGATTAAAACTCTTAGATACAATAGTTTTTTTTGTTTTACAAGGGGGCAAAGTTCCTGTTTAATCGCACGTGCCAATATTTATACCCGAGCAAAATTCCAATATTGAACCGCAGCGTAGTGAGTGGTTTCAAGGCTCGAAGGTTAAATAAACTTCGCCACCGAGTGATACACAAAATTGTTCACTACAGCAACACGAACATGATTCAAAATTATCATTTATAACAGCAGTTCTCGAAAAGTTTGTACAAAAATGAAGGAAAAAGTTAAATTTGTTTTTATTATTATTCCTATTTTGTTACCAAGATTTTTTTGATGAATTGAGATTTTAGTAAGTTTTATTACGCCATTAAGGTTCTCTAGTATCTATATTTTCTTAATTACAACAATTATCTTCTATAAGTATATCTTACGAACGTCGACTTATATTACCAAATGTTGGTAACAAAATAGGATCAATTAAAATTTGCTGACGTGGCTATGTACAAAGTTGTCGGGAACTGCTCATAAGTAAAATCTAACATCCAGCTTAAGGCACAAAGTTAAAATTTGTATGAAATTACTTAGCACTCTTGTGGATAAAATGCAATATTTTGTACGGAGGACGTTGGGAAGGATGTGAATCAAACAAACATTAGGCTCTAACTGAACTGTATTGGGTACAAGGCATGGTTATATAGAGTACATAAGGTTGAGTATACAATGAATATATGTCTTACCACTACACCTCCCATGGGGAAGGGAAAAAAAATACAATTCCTTTTTTTTTTATACGAGTCTTAGATTTAATTACTTAATTACCTAGTTTAGTTTAGTTTAGTTTATTTATTTCATAATGGTAAATTACAGTATAAATTATTCTACGTTAACCTATATGAATTTACATTATGATCGTCAATTATAATAATTTGGCATGCAAAGATAATACAATAATATAACGTCAATAATACTCAAAAACAATAGAAATTATTAAATTAACAATTTGTAAATGTGGTTTTCAAAACCACCGTCATTAAAAACTAAATAAATAATATAGCACAAGTCAAATTAAAAGTCTAATAGTTAGGTATCTCATAATGATCGTCATATTAAAATGAAATTATGAGCAATTGGTAATAATAATAGTTCAAAATGTCAAGTAAATTATTACAATTTTAATTCCATATATTCATCTACCGAATATAATGGATTTTTCAATAAAAAGTTCCTCAGTTGAAGTTCAAATGCTTCGTCAGAGATTTCAGTTCTTAATTCGGCGGGTAGGCGTTCGTAATAGGTAGGGCCTATCACTCGTGGATTCTTGCATGAAAGTGCCATGCGACGCGGCACTGTTCGCAGTCTTCCCGTCGATCTTATCTGTTTGCCTATAACTTCGACACGTTTGAACGTAGACAAGTTTCTTCTTACGAACATCAAAACTTGAAACATGTATAGGGAAAAGTGCGTCATTATGGAATACTTTTTAAAGAGTTCTTTGCAGTGGCACCTTTGTTCAACCCCAGCCAGTAAACGGATGGCACGTTTTTGGAGAATCAATACTCTCTTGGCATCTGTTGAATTTCCCCAAATCAGTGTACCGTATGACATCAAGGAGTGAAAGTGTGAAAAATAGACGTTTTTAAGCGACTTCCTTGATATCAAAGGTTGTAGTTTTTTCAACGCAAATATAGAACTACTCAACCTATTACAAAGCTGATCGACATGGCACTTCCAATTCAGATTCGAGTCAAGTACAAAACCCAGAAACTTTACTTCGTTACATAACGGCATTGGGCAGCTACTGATACATGGCGGTACCGTGGTGTTGCGGCCCGAGAACATCATGACATTGGATTTTGTTATGTTTAACAGTAGGCCATTTGATGAAAACCATGTCTGTAATTGGTCACAAGCTTCATTTATTCCCTCGGCCAACTGCGCGTGTGTTTTTGCCTTAACAACTACAGTGGTGTCGTCTGCAAATAACACTGAGAGTCCATTTGTGATGGCAGAGGGTAAGTCATTCACAAACAATAAAAATAGCGTATTTCCGGCCGCCGACCCTTGAGGAATGCCTAAATTAATGTAGCCAGTCTCTGAAACATGCCTCTGGCCATTTAGTGGCATCTTAACTACTTGTTGACGGTCAGACAAGAATGATGCAAGCAATTTATGTGCGGAACCATTTATGCCATACATTGTTAATTTATTTAAAAGTAGTTTATGACTAATGATGTCGAAAGCCTTAGACAAATCGCACAGTATGGCAGCCATCTTGTACTTATCATCTAATCCAGTCAAAATGCAGTCAACGATTTTGTGTGCTGCTGTAGTAGTGGAGCGTTTTTGTCTGTAGGCATACTGGTTATCGGTCAGCAATGCATTATGTTCCAGGTACGACATTAAGGAAGACGACAAAATTGACTCAACAATTTTTGACACTGTAGGTACTATAGTTATAGGCCTGTAATTGTTTACATCACTCTTGTCACCCTTTCCTTTATAGACCGGACACACACGTGTATTTTTAAGTACATTCGGATATATTCCAATTTGAAACATGTCATTAACTAAAACTATTAATATGTCAGATAGAATAGGCCAGATACTTATTAATATATTTAAAGATATGTCATATACGTCTACAGTGGTACTGGTCCTTAACATTGACTTTATGGTTTTATCCAGAAGGTCACGAGTAACAATAGGGAATGCGAAGGACGGTATATCAGTGTTGCCCAAGTGCCCACTTACGTACTGCTTGGATAGGTGCTCATCGTTGCTTACTGCATGTATTTTGGCGATGTTTAAAAAGTGCGAGTTAAAAGCATTTGGAATGTCCGCATGGGACATATATGCACCATTGTCTTTATTTTTTATGCAGACCGACTGAGAGGTAGATTGTTTACCTATCTCCTCATTCACAATCTTCCACAACTCTTTTGAGGGATTCATTGTTTCCGCTAGTCTGGTTTCAATGTGATTTTGTCTAGCGCGGAGCGTCTCAGACTTGATAAGTTTCGCGTAATGATCTATGCAGTCCGATATGATAGTATTGTGCGGATATTGACGTCGTAGTGCGTGCAGATCGCGGTGTTTTTGCAGTATCCAAACAGCTCGTCAGTCGCCCACGGAACAGGTGATTTCTTTTTGGACCTTAATTGTTTAACAGGAAAATGTAAATCTATATAATATGTCAATATATTAAATAATTTGTCAAATTTAGAATTAATGTCAATATTATCATCATAAATAAAATTAAAATTATAATAAGATATGTCAGTATAAAATGAATAAATAGATTCAGTATTAAATAATCGGCGTTCAAATATCTCACTTGCTTTGGACTTTTGAACCTCACTTTTCAAAGTAAACACATACCGTACATTATATAATATTAAATTATAGTTATAGTAAAGTTATTTTTGACATTAATGTATTCTTTCTTAGTTACTATTGGTCACGGTACATTTTTGTACGATTTTTGTGTATGACATCAAGTCTTCCATCTTTCGTTATTTGAACATTAGGAGAGATATCTTTTATTTACTACTTTAAATGGTCCGGAATACAGCGCATCCAATTTTGTCCCTGTTTCATTTTTTACTAGTACTAAATCACCTGTTTTATATGTTATAGGATTTACATATGAATCATACTTTGTCTTTCTTATATTCTTACTTAAAAGTAAATTTTCTCGTGCTTCGCTTTGTGACAATTGCAAACGGTATTTTAATTCGCAGGGATAATTGTCAAAATTGTAAAGGGGCTCAACGTTTGATGTAATGTTTAATTACTAGGAAGTGAGCATATTTTTCCAAAAACTAATTCGTCAGGGGTAAACTTCGTTTCAGAGTGTACTGCCGTATTATAGGCAAAACACCAGAAGGGCAGCCACTGGCTCCAAGTTTCTGGGTGATTTTCGGTTTGTATCCGGAGAAAAGACTTCAAATGTTTATGTGTTACCTCAAGTGCGCCAATTGACTGGTGGTGGTATGCTGTCGAGGACAACTTCTTAATCTCTAGCAACTTACATGTTTCTTGGAATATAGTCGACATGAATTCTTGACCTCTGTCTGTGACTATTTCCTTTGGTACACCGTATCTAAGAATAAAATTACAAACTAGGGCTTTTGCAACTTCTGTCGCCTGTTTTGTGTATAATGGAATTGCCTCAATATATTTCGTCAGTTCACATTGCAGTGTTAGTATGTATGAGTACCTATTATCGTCTGTTTCTAACGGTCCCACTAAATCGAGGTAAACCTTTTGAAAAGATGTTTCAGCTGTAGTAGTCAGTGACATGACATAGGTTCTTTTACTGGCAAGGAATACTTATTACGTTGGCATTGACGACCGGTCTGGCGCAGTCGGTAGTGACCCTGCCTGCTACGCCGCGGTCCCGGGTTCGAATCCCGGTAAGGGCATTTATTTGTGTGATGAGCACAGATATTTGTTCCTGAGTCATGGATGTTTTCTATGTATATAAGTATTTGTATATTATATATATCGTTGTCTGAGTACCCACAACACAAGCCTTCTTGAGCTTACCGTGGGCCTCAGTCAATCTGTGTAAGAATGTTCTATAAATATTTCTATAAATATTTATTGATCGCATTTTGCTACGAATTTTTTTACGTCGTTATCAATGCCGGGCCAGTAGTAATATTTTTTGATCTTATTAATCATTCTCTTTACACCCGCGTGTCCACTGCTGGGCAAAAGGTGGAAGTCATTGATAATAAAAATAAATAAAATAAAATAAAATAAAATTCATTTATTTCGGACAATTAAAATCCATATCGTATTACATTAAATATTAAATAAAATAAAATTTACAATTAACAATTAACAAATTACAATACATTACATTATATAATATTAAATTATAGTTATAATTATATTCAATTAAATTAGGTTAAAGTTATATTAAATTAAATTTATTTATTTGGCTCACATGCATGGAGCACCAATGCCTCAAAAGGCAACTGTCCCATCGACTGGCTACTACAGTTAGGAGGCTGTGGCGGCTACCCCGGACCCTGGCGAGCATCGCGGCACAACGCTTGCGAAGTGTGGCATGAAATCCGTCAACACTAGCGTCAGCAAACATACCGGACGCACTACAGTACCGCGGCAGCCGCAACAGCACCCTAAACGCATCGTTGTATTGGACCCGCAGAGCATTTAGCGAACGCTGAGTATATCTTGTCCATAGGCTACAGGTATACATCGATGTACAGTACGATCTAAACAGTGTTATTTTTACTTGGGCTGTACATCGTTGAAACCTGCGCGCTATCATATTCGCTCTCATTGCCAATGCTCTGCGTTCCCTTTCGATGTCGGCATCATCACGCAGGTCTTCGGTTACCAAATGCCCAAGGTATTTGAAAGACGACACCCTCTTCAGTATCTGCCCATTCAATAAAATAGGAGGGACATACGTTGGGCACTTGCCACCCGCTTTAAAAACCATATACTCGCTTTTGAGCGCATTATATTTTAAATTGTGCTGGCGAGCGTACGTCTCACAAATGTCTAAAAGGATATTCAGACCCCCAACCGAGGGGCTCAGCAACACCATGTCGTCAGCATAACTTATATTGTTAAAGCAGACCCTGTCAACATGGCATCCGACATGTGTGTTGCTGAGCTCCCCGATTAAGTCGTTAACATAGAGGTTAAACAGTTTGGGAGAGGTAAGCCCCCCCTGCCTTACCCCGCACTGCAGTCCGTATTCGTCCGAGAACACATCGCCCCACCTAACACTGTTTCTCTGGCCTGTATACCAGCACCTGAAAATACGGGTTAATTCTTTAGGAAACTTGACCCTATCCAGCTTTTCCCATAGTAGGTCATAATTTACGAGGTCAAAAGCCTTCGAGAGATCTAAGAAACACGCGTACACAGGCGTTTTTCTGCGTGTATAATACTCGACAGCCAGCTTTAGACAAGTAATTGCGCTCTCGGTAGACAGACCGGGACGAAAGCCGAACTGAGCGTCATGTAGTTGCAAGAACTTGTCCAGTTGCAAATTGAGCAGGCCGTCGAGCACCCTAGCCACGAAGGTTGCCAGAGAAATAGGCCTATAGTTAGTCTTGTTAGATATATCACCGGTTTTGTTTTTGACGATCGGGACTACTATTGTTTTAATCATGTTCTCGGGCAAATACGAATGACTGATGCAAAGGTTAAACAGCAATGCCAGTAACCTAGGTAAGTTAGGACCAGCAAGTTGCAGGTGCTCAACGCTTAAGTAGTCGTGACCTGGAGATTTTCCCCTTTTCATATCCTTTAGTACTTTAGCAACATCATTGGCACTAAAACACACTTGACGGTCACTTCCAGGTTCAGCGTCGAGCACAGGCATGTCCCTGTCCCCACACAGCGAGGATTTAACACTAAAATGCTCCCTAAACATATTCGCCACCCCCTTAGCATCATTGATACCGTCAACACTGACAGGAAGTCCAGGTCTCGCCTCCATTCGCTTAGTGAGCTTCCAAAAACTACGAAAGTCATTCTTACCGTGATGCGCAGCAAGCAAATCCATTCTTATTTGTTCCTGATGGTTTTGAACCCATCTCAGTCTAGATTTAAATATATTACGGCTGGTGCACATCGCAGTATATATAGGACCTGACTTAGGTCTTCCGCACAAAACCCAGTTCTGGAAGCAAAGCCTGGCCTCCCTATGCGCAGCGCTAACATGCTTGTTCCATCCAATGATCCTACCCGACCTTGATCTACTAGTACTTGTGACCTTTTTACTATGTACTGATGCCTCACATAATACAGTAACAATTTTTTGATACAGTTTATCTAACAACTTATGATGGTCTTGGTTATTACAGCATTTGTCAACACAGGCACTAAGGTCAGCCGGTAAGTCCACTTGGCTTAGCAAAATATTACATTTCTGGGTATATTTTTCGGATTCTAAAGATGTACGCTCACCCCACAACGTTTGTTTTCCCTCTAAATTGATCTTAACATTATAAAGCTTATTAGGTTTAATTACATTAATATTACACTGCACTGTTAAGGGGTAATGGTCCGAACAGAAAACGCCATGGGTAATAGAAATGTCAACAATCGTTTGCAACCCGGCTTTCGTTGTTACGCAGTGGTCTAACCACCGCTCACACCCGTGGGCTTCACTTAAATATGTAAATGAGTCTGAGTAAATACCTAACATATGTAGATCCGCACATATCCAATCCTGTTCGGCACAAAAACTTAACAACTCATTACAAAACAACTCGCCCGGGTGCGCGTTAAAATCACCTAACACGAATACGGTCTCCACGTCACACTCTATAACTATGTTATTTATAGTACTCACGCATTGTACAAACTCGGGCAGATTATCCGCACAGTTATTCGGCATGTACACACTAAACACTAAGATAGCTTTATTACCAGAATCTATCTTGATCGCACTGATTCTGGGGTTATCACATTGAATCACTAATATAGCGGGAAAACGTTGTTTACGCCACAGTAGCGCAGTTCCGCCGTAGGGCCGCCCGCGCAACATACCATACCAGCCGACGAATCGACCGCCGATGTCCCAGTGTACGCAAACTCGTCACTAATCGTGCTAAGAAATGCCATTTCACAGTTCAAAAGCCAGGTTTCCTGTAAGGCTATTACATCCATATTTTTGCATAATTGTCTTACATCGTCGATAGATCGCTTTATACTGCGACAGTTAAATGAGCAAAGACTAATTATATTATTTACAACACTATTCATTGTTTACATTTCTAGACACGTTCGTAGCACTCGCGGTACACGTACCACTTGAACCCGACTGTAGGTTCCTGGTGGGAACGTTCATACGATCATTTTGTTTTATTTTCACAAATCGACGGAAAATAATATTCTCTGGCCATAATGACTCGTCAAGAAACTTATTCACGTACTGACTAGGAACATTAAACTTAAATGCATTGTGGGGCTTACTCTTGTCCTTCATGGTTATTTGTTCCAGTTCAACCCTAATTTGAGTTCTCTCGTAAATGTACTCAACTATGTCTGATTGTGACGTATCTTTGTGCAGATTAGTTATAAGGATGGGTATAGGCCATTCCGCCGCTCTAAACTTACTGCTTGAATTAATACTAGCCGTGCCGGGTTTCCCCGTGAACCAGTTTCTAATTTTCCGCTTAGATCGATATTCCACCTTCTTCCAATCTCCATGTTTTGCTATATCAGCAAACGACAATTTATGACAATTCGTAAGGTTGTGTAAGCTGTCATTGACTTCACTCGGTACATAGTCCTTTTGTTCGAGTGTAGGTGAACCTGCAATACTGTTGCTAGGCGCAGATAATTGAGACCCCGGTTTTATTTCGACCACTGACTGGGGAGAAGATGGTGAAGAGTGTAGTACTGGCCTATGCACTCGCGCGGGCGCAATGTTTACATCGCAGGTTTGTTTGACGCTGTCATGCACTGAGCGCGAGCGGGACGGCGATATAACAGTTTCGTGTACGGGTGAGGGCGACAAACTATCTTCGTGTGACTTTCGCGGCGGCGATGACAAGTCGATCGGCAATAACCCTATTGGCCCACTGTCTAAATTAGCACCACGCTTCACGTTGATATTTGAGTTTCTAACGTTTTTAACGAACAAGTCTGTTTCCTTTGTTCCATATCGGGAATTCTGGTTCGATTTCGATTTAAACGATTCCAATTCATCATGGGTTACGTATTGTGATTTAATTTCTCGCAGCTCATTTTTGAGCACAGTAATATCCTTAAGTAGCGATGACAAATCCACTGAGTCGAAATCCATTGGAGGGAGTTTCTGCAAATCACGCGCGACAAACACTGGAAACTGGTCAGGCTCCGTAACCTTAATCAAGTCTAAAATGTCTTCAATATCACGGCGCTCTTGCCCATCGTTTCTTCTACTAATTTTCCTCTTTTTCGGTGGCACTGATTGGAATAACAATTCCTTTGCAGTTTTAATATCTTGCTTCGAGAAAAACTGTACACAGATTCGACACATACTCTCATCGTCCATAACATGTAGTTTACTAATTAGGTACGCTAAGAGTTCGTTTATAACAACGTCACAATTTTTACATTTCACAATAGCAGCCATGACGACGACGGCTAGCGAATAGCGGTGCGCCCGATGCGTATGGATGCGCGCGCGCGACTGACACGTTGGTCATCTTTATCAAATACCTTTGTTACATTATTTAGAACACATAGCCTAAGCCCTGAATTATGTTCA
Source organism: Leguminivora glycinivorella (assembly GCF_023078275.1). NCBI lineage: Eukaryota > Metazoa > Arthropoda > Insecta > Lepidoptera > Tortricidae > Leguminivora > Leguminivora glycinivorella. The sequence goes on from NC_062971.1 coordinate 8,428,801, forward strand.
GTTTTGGTTATTTCCTCTGCCAGTTTTTTAATAAAAATATCGTTGTCATTATTTTTAACTATACACAATTGACTTATGTTTTCTTTCATACACATTTCATTTAATTCCTTCAAAAACTCCGCTCGCGTTATTAGCGGTAATGAGTTGTAGTGCTTTATGTAAATGGTTTGTTTGATGTTGAACATAACATAATGTTTTACTTTCATTGGTAATTATACCTTTTTTTCTCATATTTTCTATGCCTATAGCGTCACTGAAAACAGTGAAAACTAACTCTACCGATTGTTTTGGCTTAAAATGAGTACTTACTACTTTTTGATTCGTGCTATCAGACCTAACATTAGCGTGCACTATATCTGACGGTGGACACATATTTGCCAACTTACGTGCCTGTGCCCTTGTCATGACGTGAATGTCATGAAATTCTTTTAATTGTTCGGATGTTACAGTAATACGAGACAACGCGTCCGCAGCCGCATTATTTGTGCCCTTTACATATTCAACTTCGAAGTCATATTCTTCTAAAACCATTCTGAATTTCATTAATCTACTAGATGGGTCTCTTAGATTAAACAGATAGATTAACGGTTTATGGTCTGTTTTTATTTTGAAAGCTCGTCCGTACAAATATGGACGGAAGTGTTTGATTGCCCATACTATAGCCAAAAGCTCTTTTTCTATAACCGAATATTTTTTTTCTGCTGGATTTAAAGTCCTACTTGCAAAAGCTACTGGTCGTCCATTTTTGTTCGACAATATAGCACCGATCGCTTTATTAGACGCATCGGTTTGCACTATAAACTGATTTTCTTCTGTTAAATTTGGATAATCAAGAACTGGTGGAGTTACTATATGTTCTTTCAATGAATCAAATGATTTCTGGCAATCGTTATCCCAAATAAATGGTGTATTTTTCTTACACAAAGCATTCAAAGACTGCGCTATAGCTGCAAAATTATTAACAAATTTCCTGTAGTAGTTAATGAAAGCTACAAATCTCTTAACCTCTTCTGTATTTTGTGAGCGCGGATAATTTTTCACCACATTTATTTTTTCTGGATCTGGTAATATTCCTTCGTTTGAAATGACGTGACCTAAGTATTTTCTTTTTTAGAAAATCGCATTTTACTGGATTCAATTTTAATTTAACCTCCCGCAATCTTTCGAATACACTGCAAATTTTTGTTATGACTTTCTAAATTTCTACCAAATATAATTAAGTCATCGAGGTAAATTAAGCATTTTTCATAATTTAGTCCAGCTAAGGCGATGTTCATCATACGCGAGAAGGAACTGGGGCTCGATTTTAATCCTTGTGGCATACGAGTCATTTGATATTCCCCTGAGGCGAATGCTGTTAACTTTCTACTATTTTTCTCAAGATCAACATTGTAGTAACCCTGATATAAATCTAAATGGGTGAAATATATGCTTCCAGATAATGATTCCAAGATTTCAGTAATATTCGGCAGTGGAAATTTGTCATCTTCAATAGTATTATTCAGTTTTCTATAGTCTACTACTAGACGCCACTGTTTTTTGCCGTTTTCGTCCAACTTCTTAGGGACTAATAATATTGGGCTAGACCATTCGCTTTTACTGGGTTCTATTATACCTTCTTCAAGCACTTTATCTAATTGACGCCTAACTTCTGCCCTTTGAGAAAATGGTAACCTATAAGGCTTTGTGAATATTGGCTGGGTATTTGGTTTCAAAGTAATGGAGTGTTGATATATGTCTGTGGTAGTTAGAGAGTCTCCAGGTAAATGGAAAATATCCGCATATTTTGCACATATACTCTCGATTGTCAATTGTTCTTCTTTATTGTTGTTCGACGTCCGTTGCGCGCCCCGAGACACGCGACGCTTAAGGTTATGAATCGTGGGTGTTATGCTTTCCAATGATATATCAGTGTCAGTAACATTTAATATTCTTATCGGTATCACTCCATTGACGGGTGCCGCAATTGAATTTGCTACGTATATGCCTTCTTGTATTGTGTCTGAAGTTCAGACACAATACAAGAAGGCATATTCTGTTACAGTTCAGACTCTGAACAAACTACACAATCCTCGTTAAACTCTGTTTCTACATAGTGTACTGATTCGCATCTTTTGGGAATATTTATTGCTGTATTACAGACTGTCGTTATAGGTATAGAAATAAATGTAGCAGCATTTATTTTTAATCTTAATTTATTATATTCGAAATCTATAGTAGCTTTATACTTCCTTAAAAAGTCGCGACCTAATATGCCGTCCGATTCCACCGGCAATGTTCTGAATACGTGGAACTTATGTTGCACATCCCTGTCTCCCAATTTGAGAGTAAGGTAGACATATCCTATCGTTCCTGCCCTTCCACCGACTCCATTTATGACTATGCTCTCAGTGTGGATTGGAATTTTGTGTTTAGCTACATGTCTATATTTGATAGCAGACAACGATGCCCCAGAATCTGCTAGATAGGATACTGACGAAAGGTGTACGTAACAGTCGCTGTCAGTGGCTAAAATTGTATGTTCTGGTTTAGTCACGAAAAAACTGATTTGGGACTTCCGGTACGAGGTTTGCATCGTCTGAGTTATCATCCACCGGTTCGGTCATAATGTTAAGATCATGTTGAGGACGCGTTCCTTGATAGCGTTGGGTATACGTACCTCTGTTTGGGCGGGTCTGCAGATTCTGAGCTCGTGACGTAGATGGCTGTGGCTGTCGTCGCCATTCGCGACTTTGATTCGAATATTCGTAGCTGCGGCCTCTGGAACCGGAGGCAACCCTGTGCCCCCCCCCCCCCCCCCCCGGAATCCCCTGTATCCGTTCCTATTACCTCTGCCTGAATAGAAATAGGTATTTTTATACATACCCATTATTTCTCCCGATGTGACAGTTGTGCCCATTTCATCGTCCTGAGCGCCTTGAATCGCATCCTTGAGGGAGGTATAATTCCTTGCTGAAATTATTGTGCTTAATCTACGATTCCGCAAGCCGTCGGCAAATTGTTTGATTGCATATTTCTCATTAATTTGTTTCAAAATATCGTAACAAGTCGTGTTCCCATCGGCTTGCGTAACCGTAAGGTCAACAAATAAGTTTGTCAACTCCTTCCCGTAGTCTAAAACCGATAAATCATTTTGTCTAATTTTTTGCATCCTACTCTGGATAGCCGTGGCTGCCTTTTTTGGCAATAATTCTGCCCTCATGTCCAAAATCAAAGTTTGTACGGTGTCATATTTAGTCTTCATTTTAAGTTTGGCAGCCTGCGACAATCTACTCTTTAAAACGAAGTTTATTAAATTTTTCTTACACCCAGAGTCAGTGAGAATTGAATCATAATATTCAATATTATCTATTAATTGCTTAGTAGCATTTTCATCTGTCATGCATGGCAGAAGGCTCAAGGCCGTCTTTAAATCGAATGTCGACATGGTTATACTATTTATCTCGCTGGCTCCGTTCACTGGAATATCCTTACATAAATGTACTATCTCGTCATATAATGATATTATTTTCTCGTTAAATTCCTCCAAAACGGGTAAATCTTTCCCGCTTATAATCCCTGAAGTAATTTTAGCGTCAATATCTAATAAACTCGTAGTACAGTGGAAATGTATACCAATAAATTTTATCAATTTCAAAATAAATTTTGCCACTACATGTCCGTGTAATGTTGCTTAAAATGCATGTTATTTAAAAATCCATTTTATATAAATAATTATAGTTTTAGTCTTAGTTAAGTAAGTATATTGCTGTATACCCTAACAGGGTTCATGTGATCTTTTGCTGTAAATAGCCTATTTAAGACCTTGTGTAACACATGATTACAAATGCAATAAATGAATTATGAATTATGAAACTGGATAAGTGGAACCTGGGTAAGTGGAAAACCTCTTTAAGTGGACCCAAGTTCTCGGTCCCAGTCCCTTAGCAACGAATTACCTCTATAAGTGGAATTTTGGGACCTCTATAAGCGGAATCCATTTTTTCGGAAATTTCTTATTTTTACCTCTGGAACTGGAAGCAGTCGTCTCCGAAACCTCTATGAGTGGAAAAGCTTGGCGTTATAAAATTTGTATTTTTAATAAGCCGCCACAAGGAGGTAGTTTGTTTCGTTAACATTATGATTTGTTTTAACTATAAATGTATTTTGTATGAGATTACACTTCGTTCAGTTTGGTTTTAGCTGCGGTGCGGTGCCGTGCTGTTAGATTAAGCAATGCCTAAACACACAATCGTCTGTTTATCTCTTCAGGATAAATTAAAAAAAAAAAAAAAAGATTTTTTCATTAAAGTACAATCGGTATATTGATTTATTTAACCATACTGGTTTCTCTTGCATAAATAAATATTAGGAGTGATTTTGTTTAAATATAAGTTACTTCATATCATAACAAAGGAAAGATATTGTTTTTGTATAACAGTATTGTGGATAATTTACAGTATTGCTTTTTGAAGTCAGGATCACATACCTATTTTTTGTTAATTTATATCTACATGCATATTAAACAAAAGATACATATTTATTTGACCATATACGTGACCTCTATAAGCGACATTACTACCATCGACAACCTCTATTAGCGAGAGCCTCTATAAGTGAGAAAACGCTTTATTTGAACCTGGTTAAGTGGAAAACTGGATAAATGGAAAACCTGGATAAGCGAAACTAAACAGCCGGTCCCTTGCAATTCCACTTATACAGTTTGCACTGTATATCGCTCATATATCGCGTGCGCTTCGTTAGTTTTTTTTTTTGTAAGATTTGACCTGTCCTTCTGGATGGTCCTATTTTAATTAGGTACGTCCTTACGTCCCTCAACTCATTAAACAGTAATTCTAAGATACTTGCCATAAATATATGATCGATATAATACTAATCAATCGAACGTCTTTAATTGAAAGAGTTGAAAGACATTTAACATTACAGTGCTATATATTCCCATCGGGGTGAGTTATAAGTAACTTTCTAATCTACTTACAGTTTCTATGTTGCACTTTCATATTTACCATTTAGCACTATCACTTCACTTTATGAAAATGGAATGCAATTAAGTTCACTTAACTCCCGGATCAAATTAAAGTTCATCAAACGTTGAGCACTCAATGAATCATTCGGTGACCATTTACGGACGCGCGGCAAACATCGGGCACGAGTGGTGTCGTATGGCGGTGGTGGCGCGTGCACTGTACCTACTTTCGTAATTGCAAGTTCAATGCTTCATCCCTATCAAAAAATGTAGACTTGAAAATGTTTCAAATGGATTCAACTTCTTATTCACTTCTTAGAATCACATTAATCACCGTATTATACCCCTGGCTGAACGCCGTCACTGCCTGCGGGGTTCGCTGGTGCACGGCGAAATACTGATCTCCGTAAGGTATTGCGATGAATTTTTCGCGTTATCCATCCCACGTGGCACTTCCGATACAGCTTGATAATGGAGTAGAGTAGACCCAAAATTATGGATAAGACTATTATAGACAACAATATGTTAGTTGTTGTAATGTGAAATTTAAGTTCTTCAACGGAAGCGTTGTTATTGCCTCCCGCGGCGTTCTGCACCACTATTGTTTCTTCGGACTTGGATTGCTGCTTTCCCATTTTGCTGGTATATTTATCGAACGCACACACGTCTGTCACTTTAAGATCACAAAACTGAATTTGAATCATCGTTACTTCGTAAGTGATCTAAATATGTATCCGCCTATAGATAGAGAACGGTCTCATATCCGTATTAGGCACGACGCGTGGATCCGAGAGGGTCGACAACCTGTCACAGTCGCCATGTACGGAGGACGTTGGGAAGGATGTGATTCAAACAAACATTAGGCTCTAACTGAACTGTATTGGGTACAAGGCATGGTTATATAGAGTACATAAGGTTGAGTATACAATGAATATATGTCTTACCACTACAATTTGAACACGAAACATAGTCATTTGTTATACAAGGGGGCAAAGTTGTATTTTAACGCCGAGTGTGGAATTGAAAAACGAGCAAGTGAAAGGATTAGTTGAACCACGAGCGAAGCGAGTGGTTCGAGAATAGAATCCTGAACTTGCGAGTTTTTTAACACACTTACGTTTGCACCCGAGTGTAACACAAAACTTTTCCCCTCACTATAGCGAGGAAACTACAACGCAAAAAAAATGCGTTTATCACTGCTTCCGGTAGTTCTACAGGTGGTAAATCATCTTAATTACTAGATTCACCTACTTTTATCAATTTTAAAGCTGTTAATTTGACTTTATTCAAGGTCAAATTACTTTACCCACTAGTGGATAAAATGCGTTCTTACCCGCTGGCATTGAAGGACAAAACGCGTGTTTCCGAGCTAGTGAGGGGAAAAATAATTAAAACAACACTCACATAAAAACAATAATTAATTAAATAATTATAGCTGAATAAATTATTATGTGACTTTTAATAACATACAGTGGGCTTCAAAAGTGCGTGGCGAATTGATCAATGAATTCATTCACAATTTCTCCATGCAATTCTGCAGCCCACTGTACATCATCATCATCGTCATATCAGCCCTTTATCGCCCACTGCTGAGCATGGGCCTCTCTTCTAGTACGCCACTTTTTCCCAAAATTACACAAGGTACAGAGAATACGATATGTGTGTACTAAGGTGAACTCATCCCTTTGAGAGATCTCTTCCAGCTAATCTTTGAGCAACTGAGAGAGATTAATGAGAAATTGTAGTCAAACACGGCTTTTTATTTTGTACAAGACGCTTAGATTAAAGAGAGGTAGCTAACCCTAGTAAAACTTAACTAAATAATGCATTATGTGCGTCAGTATATTCATGCTACATACAAAATACCTATATATATGAAAATTTTACCTTCCAATAAAATTGATATTATTTTTCCTGGTATAGCCGAGGTCTCCAATAGAGAGGGTACGTCGTAGACATCGCATCGAACCGATAGATTGCGCCACCGTTCGTTGTAAGTCGCTCCGTCGGAATATTAAGCCTACCAGGAAGGCATTACTCAGACCTCGGATATACCAGGAAAAATAATATTAATTTTATTGGAAGGTAAAATTTTCATATTATTTGTTCCGTTGTATATCCGAGGTCTCTAATAGAGACCTGTTTATTATCTCCTGGTGGCGAGTCAGCTGGCGCGCAAGCGTTTGGTAGCCCTATTGGCATATAATAGAAGAATAAGTGAATCAGATGATAAACCGATTTGACCGATATATCAGTCGAAATCGCCTTCGATCTGCGAATATCTCAGTGGCAAAAAACGCCTAAAGAGATTTTCGTGATGACGTTTAGATTTAGTCAGTGAGTCAGTATATAGTTAGATAAATTACATTGTTATACATCGCGGATCAAAACCAGTGAAAAGATGTAGGCGAGGCTGGCTCGAACAAGATACAAAAAACTCAGATTAGTCATAGGGCTTACGGCGAAATTATGGTCAAAAGCTGCACTTTATGCAGAAAGCAAGCCACTTTGCACAGTGATACTAGGGACCAATACAAATGATTTCATCCGAGGAAACACGATTTTCATCCACTAGAATTCAAGATGGCGGACATTTTCCAAAATGGCGGCCTCATATTTTAAAAAAATTATAGAATCACAACGCCTGCACCGATTTTGATGGTTGGGGTGTCTATCAGTTCGTATTGAAGCTTTTATTAATATAAAAAATTAAAAACAAAAAAATTTAAGATGGCGGCCGAATAATAGGAAAAATATGAAATTTTCAAACTTTTTTTTTCATTCTCGTGAAATTTACCAATAAATTTTCTACGATATGGCCACATTTATATATATATTAATTAAACCTGATAATATTATCTACATAATAAAATAAAAATCATGAAAATCCGTTGAGAAGTTTTTGAACTATACCCATTTCAAATGGAGCGCGCGGATTTGAGACGTTTTTGCACGTGATGTAAAAAAAATGGAATCATAACGGCTGCACCGATTTTAATGGTTGGGGTGGCTATCAGTTTGTATAAAAACATTTATTCATATAAAAATTAAAATCATTTACAAAATTAAAGATGGCGGCCGAATAATAAGAAAAATATGAAATTTTCAATTTTTTTTTATTCTCACGAAATTTACAAATAGTTTTTCTACGATATGGTCACATTTTTATTTATTGAAATAAAGTCTGATAATATCATCTGCAAAATAAAACAAAAAACGTTAAAATCCGTTCAGTACTTTTTGAACTATACGCATTGCAAATGAACCGCGCGGGTTTGAAAGAAGTCTCGTACCGCTATACACGCAAGACTGATTATTTATTTTGGTCACCACTTACTATATTACTATTCAGAATCAATGTTTTTAGTATTTATATACATTATTAGTTTTTTATTCCGAGTTTAGGTATATTTAGATAACCCCCGTAAACGTTGATGGTCATAATTTTTATTTTAATACGTAAAAGAACTTAAATAGGTACACATAACATTTGCATCACTTCTCTTTTTCAAGGCTAGAGATAATCTCCGACAACTTCTGTAGGGGGCTACGGAAACATATATTAATACAAACTTATTTTTTGCTTCTCGTCTAGGTTATACTGAAAGATAGAAGAGTGATTCAAAATAATATCAAAACACAAGGAAATAATGAATAAATAATAATTTATAATATCATTTTTGCAAAATACTTTTTATTTTGGCAGCTGCCTGTGCAAATGTTACATTGCATTATTTGCATTGCGTAGGGTAGACCCACAACACGTACAGCGTATTGTTTCGCAGCCTGTTTCACAACCGCAATTGTCCAAGTATTCCCATTCATACCATATCTCCCTGTTTTCAGACCACTGCAGTACCCAACTATCATTGTACGTCTTCCAACCCCAGGATGATGGCATAGGCACAGAAGTAATATCCAGAATATGGGGCGTTGTTATACGACACGGAGCGCAAGTGCTGCCGATGTTGGTTACTAATTTATTTTTAGTGGTAAACAGTTTCTGGCTCACTAAGTTCAGGTGAACTTTTCAAGCATGGCGATTATTCCTCCAGGACGACTTTGTAGTTACTGCGATGTTTCTATCAAAGCTGGTATAACTTCAGGGTGTGCAAACAATGTTTTAGAACATGATTTTTTTCTTTTGTATTGAAAAAAGAAGTGGTGTCAGACGTAAAGACGTGAAAACCACGAAGAGCAGTCGGTCTTCCAGGATCCAAAGTGTTGGCTATTTTATAACTTATACTCTGGCAGGTTATTCTCATTTAAAATATTAAGAAAATATACTAGATAAGACTTGGAAATTTCCCAATATAATTAGTTCCATAGATCCCATGCTTAAATGCCAAATTGGGACCGTTCTTAACACATATTTTAGTGAGCAAGCATGGACTCAGGCCTGTTTTCCGGTATGGTTTGGCGGCTTAGGCACTCGTAAAGTGTCGTTTTGCCGACATTCCTGCCTCCATTTACATCACGTCCGATCTCGCAAGTAACATCTTGAAAGCCCCCACGGCTACAAACTGCGAGATAAACTCAAACAACAAAGGGCATGGGACACTAGTACCCGTTACCACCCTGAACTCACTCGAGGCCTCTTCATGAGGCAAAGACCTTTCGGGCTCTAAGCTAGGTCCAAACCCGAATCTGGCCACTGACTTTGCGTCTATCCTTCACCCGTACTTCAGACTCCAGTAGTTTTTATTTAAATACCAAGACATTTGTATCGGAAGATCTGATCCTACACGTGAGTCCCTGTTCCGCCATATCTTTTGCGCGAGGTACAATGAGGCTATCAGCTTCTTCCGATTACGTTCCTATGGTTTACCCTGAAATAGCAGAGCAAATGTTCTCTGAGGAAGTAAATTGTTTAGAAAAAAAAATCACCACACTAATAACATCAACAGGCTACAGTTTCTGGAACAAGCCTTGTTGGTTGTCATACTAACATAACAGTGTGTTCCTGGAGGAATAATGGCCAAGCTTGAAAAGTTCACCTGCGGCCTATATGATCCGCAGACTCCACATTTATCGGTGAACTTGGTGCGCAAGGAACTGTTTCCAACCAAAATTAATAACCAGCATCCCACCAACATCGTCAGCACTACAAAACATACCTACGCTCCTTTTCGTATAACAAGCAAACCATCTCGAAACGTAGACTAAGTAGACGAGAAGCAGAAAATAAGTTATTTTATACATAGATATTTCTGTAACCCCCTACAGAAGTTGTCGAAAATTATCTCTGGAGTCCTCGGAAAGGACAATTGCTATTAATACAAATTTTATGTTATGTGCATTTAAGTTCTTTTACGTATTAAAATAAAAATTATGACCATCAAAGTTTACGGCGGTTATCTAAGGGCCAGTTGCATCAACCACATTTGACAGACACATCATCGTCACGCAGCAGAGGTCTATGGAACTTCCCATACAATACAATTTATCGTTTGGTGCAACCGGCCCTAAATATACCTAAACTCAGAATAAAATACTAATAATGTATATAAATACTAAAAACATTGATTCTGAATAGTAATATAGTAAGTTGTGACCAAAATAAATAATCAATCTTGCGTGTATAGCGGTACGAGACTTCTTTCAAACCCGCGCGGTTCATTTGCAATGCGTATAGTTCAAAAACTACTGAACGGATTTTAACGTTTTTTGTTTTATTTTGCAGATGATATTATCAGATTTTATTTCAATAAATAAAAATGTGAACATATCGTAGAAAAACTATTTGTAAATTTCGTGAGAATAAAAAATATTGAAAATTTCATATTTTTCTTATTATTCGGCCGCCATCTTTAATTTTTTTAAATGATTTTAATTTTTATATGAATAAATGTTTTTATACAAACTGATAGCCATCCCAACCATTAAAATCGGTGCAGCCGTTATGATTCCAATTTTTTTTAAATCATGTGCGAAAACGTCTTTCAAATCCGCGCGCTCCATTTGAAATGGGTATAGTTCAAAAACTACTCAACGGATTTTCATGATTTTTATTTGATTGTGTAGGTAATATTATCAGGTTTAATTTAAATACATAAAAATGTGGCCGTATCATAGAAAATTTATTGGTAAATTTCACGAGAATGAAAAAAAAAAGATTGAAAATTTCATATTTTTCTTATTATTCGGCCGTCATCTTATTTTTTTTATGATTTTATTTTTTTCTATTAATAAGCGCTTCAATACGAACTGATAGACACCCCAACCATCAAAATCGGTGCAGCCGTTATGATTCTATAAATTTTTAAAAATATGAGGCCGCCATTTTGGAAAATGTCCGCCATCTTGAATTCTAGTGGATGAAAATCGTGTTTCCTCGGATGAAATCATTTGTATTGGTCCCTAGTATCACTGTGCAAAGTGGCTTGCTTTCTGCATAAAATGCAGTTTTTTTCCGTAAGCCCTATGACTATTTCTGACTGCACACAAATAAAGTGTAAATCGCTTCACCAAACCAAACCTAACCGCTACATTAATACGCTAAGAACCGTCGTAGCAACTGGGTTTGGTCAAACCGGGTTGAAACCGGTTCACGTAGAAAATCAAACCGTTCAGCCCGGTTTGGCACATTTCTAGTGGGTAGCTGGTGGCGAGTCGGGGCGCGCGCGCGGAGCCTTCTGTTGCAGGTGGGGGAAAACGGCACTACCAACCAACATCGCGGCGGTGTGACACCGGAGCGACTTACAACGAACGGTGACGCAATCGATGGGACGTCTACGACGTACTCTGTCTATTGAAGACCTTGGATATACAACGGAACAAATAATATATATATTTAATTATTTATATATGTATGTAATCTATCTGACATGAAAACTTAACATGCTAAACAACAAACATAACGAAGATAACAATATGTAGATATAGGACCCAATTTCTTTGGTCCACAATGGCCGCACGCCTAACGAGGCACTGCCTCCGTTCCAGGGACCGGACAACCCCTTCCGCGCTACAAGCCTTTCATTGGGAATCCCTAACGTAAGGACGACCCAATCGAGAGACTCTCCCTTTCGAACTGCAAGCCCATTCATTTGACTAGCCCTTACAAAAAACTTAGCAAAACAATAAAGCTAGCCCTGTGCATTAGCTTACCGCTATCCGATACGGCTTGCAATCCTTTAATAAGGGTTACCCTTATTTTAAGCGCTATTTATAAGGCTTTCCCTTTTGTTAAAGCGTAGTCGAGCCTTGCGTGAAAGAGACAGGATTAAGAATCTAAGCTAGTGTAAGAACAGGAAGGAAAATGCGCTGTTGCCACTGTTGAAATGAAAGGAAAATGCGCTGTTGCGCTGTTGAAATCCCAAAAGAAAACATATTGTTAATAAATATCTATCGGCCCGGTTCCTGAAATTGAAACGTTTTTCAAGCAATTAGAAAAATTATTGTGTAACATACATCAAAAACATAAAAATAAAAGAATCGTTATAGTGGGGGACTTTGGCATGACCCTCGTATATCTAACGTTCATTATAGCTGCTGAACGTTAGTAACATGAAATTATATATATTAACGTTATATCTCGTGGGACGCACCCGCATTTCTGCGACGCGAAACGAAATCGAAACGCCGCAGAAAGGCAGTCTGGCTGGCTCTGTCGCGCCAATACGCAAGATACTCGTAGCTACGAAAGAGATAATCGTGAGCGTTTCGTGAGCGTTTGTGCATTCGGCTACGCACACTGGACATACAGGACAAGTATTTATTTGGGTATGCTGTGAGAGTATGCTATGACTGTTTATATTCATATCCGTGGGATTTCATCTATTTAGGTACCTATATATTTCTCCTCCCGATGTTAAATAAGGTAAGCTCATTTTAAGCTCTTCATGACAATTTCGGAATAGGAATTTACTTATAGAAAATACAAACATTAATTTGTAATGTCAAATAGTCGAGGGGTTGAAATTAAAGATCAGCCCCCAGGTATGTACATTACGTCTCAGCTTTTACGAGATTTTTAAGTTTTTAAAAGTTCAACAGCCACTAAGTAATATGATGAATTTTTCGTGGAGATATCTAAACCAAAATGGGATTTCTGTGATGCTGATGAATTGCTTTGGCACCTCCTAGAATACAAACATGTTTATCAGATGACATCGTCTTGGCAGTGTGCCTACAAAATACCGGTAGCAAAGAGTACATTTTGGTTAATAACAATACTAGCAGAAGACTTTTAGACACCATGTTATGTTACAATCTGAGGCAAATTGTCAAAGTACCTACAAGAGACGCGCATAACTCATCTTCTTGTATAGATTTAGTTTTCACAAATGAGACAAAATATAGCGTAGAAGTTCAGGATAATGGTATATCAGATCACAAAAGTATTATGGTAACATTAGAAACACAAACAATACCAATACAATCGAAAGCATGGTTCACACAAACCCGAATATTTAGCGATAATAACAAACAATTGTTTAAACAAGGTTTAAAGTCAATCGATTGGGATAAAATACTATTGAGAACAAATGACATAAACGCAAACTTCCAGACATTCCACAATATACTACAAGAAAACTTAAATAAATATACAAAAATTAAATATTTATATTCTCTTATATGTGTATGTTTATTCAATTTGTGTGTTGGAAATTAGAATAAGTATGATTTTTCATTTCGAAGCACCTACTCTTTCTGATTATGTTTTTTATTTCCGCTACCCAAAGGTTGTCTGGTAGAGATCGCTCTTTAGCGATAAGACCGCCTGTTGTCTGCCTCTATTTATAATCATTTGTTTTGTCTCCGCTGTATCTTTTTTCTGTATCTCTTGCTGAGGTGTGCCAATAAAGAGTATTCTATCTATCTATCTATCTATAAATATATACCTAAGCGGAGAATTAAATTAAAAGAACCGACGCAAACCAAAACGTGGCTAACAAAAGGCTTAAGATTATCATGCAAACATAAACGTCAATTGAGAACCTTTCTAAACATAACAAATAATGATATCCTTAGCAATTACTACAAGCAATACGAAAAATTGTTAAAAAAATGTATTAAAACCTCAAAAAAACTAAATAAGAATTCCAAATAAGAAGATCGAACAATAAAACAAAAGCTATGTAGACTGTAATAAATACTATTACACGCAAAAATAAACTTAGACAACATAAAAATATGACACTAAAAGTAGGAGACTTAGTTGTGGAATCACCCCAACAAATCGCTAACACGCTAAGCGACTACTTCTTATCAGTAGGCGGTACATCGGCGTCCACGCAGGGCAGCGCTGCAGCGCGGCCGCAAGCGCTCGGACGCGCGGTTATCTCTCCCGCTAGTAATTCTATTTACATTAGGCCCGTCAACGAAGGCGAGATGATAAAGTTAATACAACAACTAAAAAATAAAAATAGTTTTGGCCCGGACGAAATTCCATCGAGCTTAATAAAAATATGTGCAACTGAGTTAGTTAAACCTTTAACCTGGTTAATTAACCAATCTTTTGAAGAAGGTGTAGTTCCAGACCTATTAAAAATTTCAAAAATAAAACCCATACTTAAACCAGGGGGCGCCGCAAACAACCCTAACCAATATCGCCCAATCGCGCTTTTGCCAGCAGTGTCAAAAATTTTCGAAATGGCCATGTCAAATCGCATCTACAATTTTTTTGAAAAATATAATATATATGATAAAAACCAATATGGATTTCGAAAAAATCACTCGACAACATTAGCAGTTTATAATTATACAACAGAAATCATTGAGGTATATGTACTACGTACTAGAGGCGACGTTGCCAAGCGAAAACTCTGCACATGCTGACAAATGCGCGGGGTGCGGGGAGCGGTTATTTACGCGTAGAATAGGTCTACCACCAGATGTGACACATTATTATATTCTGCCTAACGGGAATTTTACAACCCAGCAAAGTATCTGGGATGCGGCGTGAAAGCTGGTAAAATGTGGATGTGAGAACAGCTGTAGAGGCCGTTGTTCTTGTAGACGAGAAGGATTGCCATATGCACACTCCTATGCAAGACCTGTCCTGTAATGGCAACTGTGAAATTCTAGGTATATTAGTGTTTGAATAACTCTCGCTTCTAGTTTGCTTGATGGTTTGTTTCAACTATTTTGGATAATCATTGTTTTATTTTTTGTTACAGTGTAATGGACCGCGAAGCACTCATCGAAGATGATATAGAATTGGATTTAGAGGTATTGGAAGACGAGGGCTAGGATCCTAGGAATCATCGTGCCAATTTTTTAGATTTTTTGTGTTAGATTTTTTAAAAATAAATACTGTAATCTTTACTTATTTCTTTTTAACCCCTGACGCAAAAACGAAGGGGTGTTATAAGTTTGACGTGTCTGTCTGTGTGTATGTCTGTCTGTCTGTCTGTCTGTCTGTCTGTCTGTTTGTCTGTCTGTCTGTGTGTGTGTCTGTCTGTGGCATCGTAGCTCTCGAACGGATGAACCAATTTTGATTTAGTTTTTTTTTTGTCTGAAAGCTGAGTTAGTCGGGAGTGTTCTTAGCCATGTTTCATGAAAATCGGTCCACTAGGTCGCGGTCTTTTTCAAAATTTTAATTTTGTGGTTAGGTTATTTATTCTACGTAGTTTAACATCTGTCTCGTGCAAATATGAGTCCTATAATGTATTTGACATCCTTAAGTCATACAAATATGGTACCAAACTTGGAATAGTAGCATAATGAATGCCTCTATATAGATTGAGACCGTATTTTCCTCCAGAGCAGAAGCTACCAAAACCTCAAAAAACTAACATCAAAAATCACGGTGGCCTCACTTCTTAAATCCATCCTTAGACCCTAAGGACCAATCCCACCAAAGGAAATCTTTGGTTCAGCAATAGCCGTATAATTCACCCTACAGATGCAACTATACGGCCGAAACATGATTTTTTGGCCGAATCTGGCCGGAAGGGAACCTTCGGTCAATCTACTATTTAGGCTTGTGTTGGTACTGTTGGTCATGAACTAATAACTGTTAAGAATGAAATCCCATGAAGGAAAAAGAAGTAATTTTTTTCACACTCATCAAACAAATTTATTGGTCTTTAGGTATTTTGTTGAGATTGGAGTGCACCTGACTGAATGAAATGGATAACAGATAGAACAAATTAGTACACAGTGTCATTGGCACAAGTGCAAAGGACATGAAAGAACTATGTGATATTTTTAACTCGAAAAATATGCCCTGAAAACCACCTGGCTTAACTTGGTCATAACACTTGTAAGCTTAAAACAATTTAAACATTTTTTAATCCCCTCAAATATAAAGGGTTAAGCCAGAATGTAATTCAGTTCTCAATGATCATTTTATTTCAGAAAAAGGACCCATGGCACTGAAAGTGTTTTAACCTAAATTATTAATATACAAGCACGTATATATAGAAAGTCTAAGGGGGGGGTCCGGGTCATGAACTCAACCGGATAAAAAGAGGTCTCGAACATTTAATTAATAATGATGCAAATTAAAAGACACTACTTCGTTATAAAACTATATTTAATCGTTTTCTTCTTAAAATTAGCTGATTGACAATATCATTAGCGTCTATCTGTTTACGGCAGCTATTTCCCGTCGTGAGGCTGGCGTGAGGCGCTCTTGTCCCGTCCTATTACGCAAAAATGTTTTTAACCTTTTTAAGGTTGAAAAACTTCTTTCAGCAGTTGCTGTAGATACTGGCAAAGTGGCCAGTATCAATAGGAACTTTCTGATCGAAGGAAAGAAATTTAGATCACACTGGTTGATGGCCCCAATAGCAGGTCTAGGTTTTTTTCAGGCTCCAGGGTTGACCAATGATTATGCCAGAGTTCGTATTCAGATTTGAGTTTGTGGTCTTCTGCTTCTGTTAACCCAAGAAAAAGTTTAGCAGCTTCCAGTAGCGTAGTTCCGTTTTTGTGGCGTTGTCAACATTAGTCTTCGTTGGCAAGACCTTTTGTATTGTGCCAACTGTGTATTCATGAGGTTGGAATCGAACGTCTAACTAGGATATCAAATGTTCAAAGAAAGGATAATATACGTTTCGCCGGTAGTATATCTCCGCAGTTTCCCCTGGAACATTATTGCGATGGGTTTGGCGACCAGTTGTACGAGGTGCCACTAGTTCACCGCCAGGGCATACATTTTCGGCGCCCTTGGAAAGAAGGTTCACTACGTAGGAAGAAATTTTTTTCATAGTAATGCCGTAATTTGAAGATTAACGCAATACAACATTTATGGATTTCATCAAACAGAGTGCGAAAGGGACAAATGGTTGAACTTTCGTAGTCGCATTCTAGTATAGTTACGTGTGGCTGAACGTGAATATCATGTACATAAAATAACAAACAAAATGGAGCACTATAGTGGCCAAGTCAGGAAAGCAGATTCGGAATTTGTCCTAACTAAAAGAGCAGATAATTATAAATAGTAAGCGCGATTTTTTTTTCCTATTGACTCGATTAATTAAGACAACCCGCCAGCGGGGAATCCGCGAACTTTCAAGCTTTTATTGTCTGCACTCAGCAGAGCTGCGGTCTTTGACTTATTTTGGGGTATTTTGACTTCACAGGGCGCCTATGTTCCCGACTTTTAGGCCTTATATTTCGCCATCACTATTATTTTTATAATAATGCTTAAGAGTTAATTAAGAGATTAACTGCGGACTCGATCGTCACCGTCGGGACGCCCATTTCGGTATTTTGCCACTAAGTGATCTGAGTGCTTTGAAATTCGCTCACCATCTGCTGCGACTCACAAAATTGCGCCTCCCTGAGACGTTTTGCGCCTTTGGCTTTATGAGGAACTCCGCTTTGGACTATCGGGTAGACTCATATTTTTGCATTTGGATAGCGACGTAACTTTGCCGTTCGCCGCACAATGTGGTTCGTCAAGGGCTAGAATCCTCCTTTTACGGCGCCCTAGCAACAGCACCCTTATGAATGGCAATATGATGCAACTTTCCACTTAATCTGAATTACAAATCTAGATTTTTTTAATTTCCGAATCCTCTCGCCATTTTGTGATATGTGCGCGCCCACGCAACGTATATTTTTTTGTATGGATTTTTCCACATTCTCGATTTTGGCGTCCCCTTACCATGTGGCGCCTAGAGCGGCCGCTCCACTCGCTCTACCCTTAATCCGGCCCTGCCTAAGGGGGGGGTTTGAACCCCCTGAACCCCCCCCCTTATATACGTCCTTGTTAATATACAGTGATATCTCTCCTAATGACACTATATCTCTATATTAAATAAAATCAATGATAATATATATATATTCTTGCGTTCATGCTGGAGTTGATAAGTACTATTACAGATACAAGATACAATTTTTATAAGGTATTCAAAGATATTAAATTTGGTGTTGGTATGTTTAGACAGAAGGGGTTATCATTTGACAACATTATAATAGTATTTTATGCAACAGGCGTTTAAAGGAGGTCAAAAAAGACGAGTGGCGTGAGTAACAATTTGAGGCGAAGCCGAAAATTGTTATTGAGACGCCACGAGTATTTTTTGACTCAGTTAAACACCGTTGCATACAATACTTTTTCTACGACCATGCACTTAGTTTTTAATAGTTTTCTTAAATAAATTTCGTGAAATTCATTCTGTTTCCTGTATTTTGACTCAAAGGTTTGCACTGTCAGCTCGGCTGCGCAAAGCCTTCCCGCGCACGCCCGCAGTGTCGTTATAAGGCGTTGCCATGGTTACAGAGCCAAACAATGCGTTTTCAGTTTTTTCGATACTGCGCGCATGCGCGGAAAGCCGGCGGACGCTGGCTTTGGGGAATAGACCTTTATGTAGGGTTTTAAAGATCTGTGCACGACCCTGTAAATGACGAATAACAGTTCGGGAGTAGAAAAACAATTTTACATGTTAATCTAATTTATTAGATCGTTGTAATAGTAAACTTGTAATGAATGATAGAGTGTACCTTTTTGCAATTTTTCTGCAACCAAACACGAATTTGATCGAATTGAGCTAGTGATGCCTGTGTGGTGACTGGTTAAGAATTTCACCACCCCCTTTCTTCCCGTGGGTGTCGTAGAAGGCGACTATGGGATATGGGTTAAATTGTGGCATAGGCGAGAGGCTGGCAACCTATCACTGAATGTCACAGTTTTGTTTTCTTTCAACCCCTTATTTGCCAAGAGTGGCACTGAAGCTTTAGTTTCATGTGTTCTGCCTACCCCTTTGTGGGATACAGGCGTGATTGTGTGTGTGTGTGTGTGTGTGTGTGAGCTAGCGATTCCGGTGACTGGAAATATTCTACGTTGGGCCCGCCGTCTTTCTTGGGGCCAATATTAGCCATTTTTGGGAAAATTTATTCCTATGTATGTCACAAAATGCACTTTTCACTAATATTCACTGTGTAATACGAAAAATTCAAGGTTTCAGCAAAATCTCACAAATACTCTAACGGCATAGAGTATGGAATGTAGAATTTAAAGGAAGCCTAACTGTCGAAGTAGAACAGTCGCAAAAATGACCGGCTGTCAGTGTTAAACTGAAGTTACAAATCTCTCCGCTAGGAGCGCATGTGTCGCTCAATGGACAGGAACATGACATGACATTAGACGTTCGTTTCTGTAGGCTGATTTCGTCAAGTTGTAAAGTAAAATTCATAATCCTACGGACTAAATTGACAAATGACTGACAGGTAAAATGATACCAGGAACAGCAAAATTAAAATAGGGAAGGGTATATGTCGATAACAATATATCGACAAGTTGTAAAGTACATACAACAGACACGTTTAAATCAAGAATAAGTATATTAGTTTCAAATAAGAGGTACACATTTTGGTTTGTTCTATGTATCTTCGAGGTAGTGGATGGATGCCACGCATTTTTACCCACTAGTTTTAAAACATAAAAAGGTTTCCGAGCCTGTAGGTAAAAAGTAAAATGCCATGTCCGACGATAATCAATTATCTGTCACGCTATGGCAAGTATGTCATAAATATCTATTGGCATGTCAAGACGTAGTCCGTAGGTTTATGGATTTTACTTTACATGTGGTAGTGCGCTTGCTTCGTATGCAGATGTAACCAGGTTCGATCTTGACAAGCGGTCTTTTTGTTATTATTTTTATTTTATTTGAATTATCTTTTTGTGTATTTTAATTGTGTTTAGTTACTGTTTTATTTATGATATGTCTATTTACATTGTTTGTCCCATCTTAGGTAATGTTGTAAGTCTTTCGAATGAAATTTCCTTTATTTTCGCATAAATTTAATTTTAATGTTGTAACAAGATTTATGGATAATAATAAAATAAGGAAAAAATATCTGTAGAAAAACATATAAAAAACCCTCATCAGGATTTGAACCCGGGACCTCTTGCTCCGTAGGCGGGGTTACTACCGAGAAGGCGATTGTCAAATCCTTATGTACCAGCGATTGCCGCGCCACCTATCTCCTCTTTTATATGTGCACATTTGATAGTTAAAGATGACGCTCCTCCCTCTAATCTCCATAGCATAGAGATGCCAGACAATATTTTCTAGTCTGTGGTAGCGTCGGTTTATTTGACGTTTGAGAGTTAGTGTTGCCATAAAATCGTGTATTATTCAATACCGGTTTTTGGACAACACTATTTCTACAGAGCTATCTGTTGACGAGTAGCAACAATATTTACAGAATAAGAGAACTCATTATTTATCAATCTTGTCAAAAGATGGCGCTAGGCGCTGCACAACAATGTAGTCCAGGGAGAATAGAAGTATCTAATCTCCATAAATGTAGTCGGCATGAATGTAATCCTATGTCGTATGTCTGTCGCCTGTCAAATTTATCATTGAAAAAGTGACCTTAAAATTTAAACTGGATAAAATTTCCACGTACTGACCAATGCTCAGACATACGAGGGGTTAAAATAGAGTTCCGTACCAAAGGTAGCAAAGAAACCAGCTCCGATATAGGTATTTTATGGCGGGCTGTAATGTAGCCCTATGCATTATTTAATTTCCTCGACATACATTTTAATTTTCCTAAATATTTTTGCGTGTTTCTATTTTTTAACCCCCGACGCAAAAACGACGGGGTGTTATTAGTTTGACGAGTTCTTTTTGTTTGAAAGCAGAGTTAGCCGGAATAGCCGGGAGTGTTCCTGGCCATGTTATATGAAAATCGGTCCACTATGTCGCGGGTTTTTTGTGGTTAAGTTAGTTATAAGAACAAATTACATGCTTCTTTATTTTAATATCATGAATATCATGATATCACGTCAATACACATTTTGAAAAAAAAAATTGTCATCTCAGTGTAGTTATAGATAGTATTTAATAGATGGCGCTAAAAAATGAGGTACGATTCTTAGTATGGAGACTGTAAATCCTATATAAATTAGCCTTGATTGCTAATACGGTATTAGCTATTGCCTGTCAAGCCGTTTCCGTCACTAAAAAAAGCAACAAATTATAAAAATCTAAGCGCTAATTATCTTCCCATAGAACATTTGGACGTAGTTTAGCGCAAAGGATCCATCCGAGGAAAGTTTAAATTCAATGTTATTTTTTTGTGTGTTGGATGCATTTCCTTAAACTACGTCCATTTGAACTTAACACTATTCTCTAGTGACAAAACTTGTATACACCGTGTTTCACTTAATACAAAAAACCTGAAAACCGTTTGTTCAGAAACGAGAGTAGAATCGATTAGAGCTATATCTTGATGGGGGTAATATTTTTGTTTAAATTAGTATGATTAGTTATTTTTTGGTTGCATTTCACTTTGGGATAAGTTAGATATTAACATACTCGTAGACAGCGCCGGCCCGTGCATTCGATCAGGGTAGAGCGAGTTTGAATTTCGGCGCCCTTGGGAAGAAGGTTTACGACGTAGATTAAAAAATCGCGAGCGTAGCGAGCGCGAAATTTTTTTCATAGTAATGCCGCAAGGCAATACAGAATTTATGGATTTCATCATACAGAAAAGGGACAAGGGTTGAACTTTCTCAGTCGCACCCTAGTATAATTACGTGGGGCTGAACGTCGATATCATGTAGGTACATAAAATAACAAACAAAAGTACTATAGTGGCCAAGTCAAGAAATCAGACTTGAAATGTAAACGCGAGAGCTGTGCGCGCGGAATTTTTCGTAAGTAACTAAAAGAGAACTGATGTAAATAGTAAGCGCGAGCGAAGCGAGCGCGATTATTTTTCCTATTGACGCAATTTATTAAAACTCAACCCGCTAGCGGGGAAGCAGCGAGTTTCCAAGCTTTGATCAATTGCAGAGCTGCGGTCTTTGGCATATTTTGGGGTATTTTGACTTCACAGGGCGCCTATGTACCCCACTATTAGGCCTTATATTTCGCCATCACTATTATTTTTATAAAACTAAGAGTTGTAATTAAGACATTAACTGTGAATTCTATCGTCACCGTCAGGGTGCCCATATATTTGAGAGTTGTAATTATTTTGCCACTAAGTGCCCTTCGGGATCTTAGTCCTTTGAAGTTCGCTCATCTCCTGTGACTCACAAAATTGCGCCTCTCTGAGACTTTTCGCGCCTTTGGCTTTATGAGGCACTCCGCTTTAGACTATCGGATATAGACTCATATTTTTGCATTTGGATAACGACGTAGCTTTGTCTTTGGGCCGCAAAACAATGTGGTTCGTCAAGGGCTAATAGAATCCTCCTTTTACGATGCCCTAGCAACAGCGCCTTTATGAATGTTGGTATATGTTGGCTATGTGGTCCAACTTTCCACTTAATCTGAATTACAAATCTAGATTTTCAATAGGAGTATTAATTCCCGACTCGTCTCGCCATTTTGTGAAATGTGCGCGCCCACACAACACAATGTATAATTTTTTTTGTATGGATATTTCCACATTCTCGATTTTGGCGCCCCCTTACCATGTGGCGCCTAGAGCGGCCGCTCCACTCGCTCTACCCTTAATCCGGCCCTGCTCGTAGATTGTAGTCCGTACAAATGTAATACTTAGGTTTAGCTTTATACCTACTTATCTACAATAAATATTTTTCATTTTTCATTTTCATTTTAATTTTTTTCAGTATTTAGGGGTATTAATACTGGCTGGTTACTTGGGCGATTATTTTTTCCGCTACGAGTTTGACGTTGTTTGTCAGTTTAATCTTAATATTTATCATAAGTCATAACAAATTGAACTCGTACCTAATTACAACCTTGTCATTCTGAATATTGGGTTTAAATTTGCTTACTGCGATTACCTGTCCGATTTGAAGTTTACTGTGACAAAGCTTTAAAGATACTTTAAAGTCTTTTACAATGACATCTTAGCTGTCTATTGGTAAACCTTAATGTCGTTGCAGTAACGTACATAAATAATAGTATTTTATACAATCGTGATATAATACAAAGCTTTTCAGTCAAGTACCATGTTTAGGCCACGAAGCTTGCTGAGTGGCCTAATAGTACGGTACGAGAGTGAAAAGCTTAATTATATCACTATTGTATACAATACTTTTTCTACGAGTCATCTTCATCATCAATGGACGGAAATATCATCATTCATGCAAGTTAAAATTATTGTTAATAGAGTCGTTCACCGTTGTATCAACATCGAATTACCTAGCAACCAATTGTTTGTAATAACCGTCTCTGATTGGCCAATAACGCGACAGATAAAAAAAATGTGTTTCAGATGCAGGAAAATTTGCCAGGTATCGCAAATTAGTATAGAAATTGTATGAAGTTCTATTTTTGAAATAATTACAGTTAACTAAAGTCAACTATAATGAGCTTATTATAATTGAGTCGGAACTGCCATAGAGTATCCAACACTGAAAAGTTAGCACTTATAGTTTAGTCTGTAGTGCCCTAATTGACAGATTACAGTCGACAAGTAGAAAAATAGTTTTATGGTTTATGATGGTAGTTAGCAATTATTTTATTGAGTGTAGAGCTAAAAGTCAAGTAGAGCTGTACAGAAATCTAAAAATTCAATTTAAAAAAAAAGTAACCATCAGATTAAAAGATATTCTACTCTAGATGAGTTTAAAAAAATAAAAATCTGTTGGGGTGTCTGAGACTTTGAGTGATACCGGAAACACGTTGTATAAGTAAAACTTCACGTGTTGTTAACGTAATATTTATTTTCTCAAACATGCAATGAAATATTGTCTTTACGTTCCTTAAAATGGGCTGGGAAGTATCGCTTTTTGGGCGCAACAACTCGAGAGGACTGTAAAGGGATTTCATATTATTTTTCAGGCCTAGGCCTGCAAAGTAATTTTTTTTTTAAATATTGTCCTTTAGAGCATTTTTTTTTATTTCATTGCATGTTTGAGAAAAGCACTATACATGCCTCGGCGTGAAAACGGATTCCCGGCCTCGTATCCCTATCCGGCCTCACTCACACGCTCGCTCGGCGGTATATACCCACTTGGCCGGAAATCCTCATTTTCCCGGCTTCAGTAGGCCTAGCACATGATGGCCGCGGGAGTATGTCGCCGCGAGATAGATGACACGTCTTTGTCTAATTGTATTAATGACATAAGGACAGGTAGTCTATCTCGCGGCGACATACTCCCGCGGCCATCATGTGCTAGGCCTACTGATGTATTAGTACTATTTCAACATCTACCTATATTTTATATATCTAAATAGTTGCATCTGTAGGGTGAATTATACGGCTATTGCTGAACCAAAGATTTCCTTTGGTGGGATTGGTCCTTAGGGCCTAAGGATGGATTTAAGAAGTGAGGCCACCGTGATTTTTGATGTTAGTTTTTTGAGGTTTTGGTAGCTTCTGCTCTGGAGGAAAATAGGGTCTCAATCTATATAAAGGCATTCATTATGCTACTATTCCAAGTTTGGTACCATATTTGTATGACTTAAGGATGTCAAATACATTATAGGACTCATATTTGCACGAGACAGATGTTAAACTACGTAGAATAAAGAAGAAATAAGTAAAGATTACAGTATTTATTTTTAAAAAATCTAACACAAAAAATCTAAAAAATTGGCACGATGATTCCTAGGATCCTAGCCCTCGTCTTCCAATACCTCTAAATCCAATTCTATATCATCTTCGATGAGTGCTTCGTGGTCTATTACACTGTAATAAAAAATAAAACAATGATTATCCAAAAAAGTTGAAACAAACCAGCAAGCAAACTAGAAGCGAGAGTTATTCAAACACTAATATACCTAGAATTACACAGTTGCCATTACAGGTCTTGCATAGGAGTGTGCATATGGCAATCCTTCTCGTCTACAAGAACAACGGCCTCTACAGCTGTTCTCACATCCACATTTTACCAGCTCTCGCGCCGCATCCCAGATACTTTGCTGGGTTGTCCATATGAGAGTTGGTAAAATGTGGATGTAAGAACAGCTGTAGAGGCCGTTGTTCTTGTAGATGAGAAGGAATGCCATGCACACTTCTATGCAAGACCTGTAATGGCAACTGCGATAATTCTAGGTATATTAGTGTTTGAATAAGTTTCGCTTTTAGTTTGCTTGCTGGTTTGTTTCAACTTTTTTGGATAATCATTGTTTTATTTTTTGTTACAGTGTAATGGACCGCGAAGCACTCATCGAAGATGATATAGAATTGGATTTAGAGGTATTAGAAGACGAGGGCTAGGATCCTAGGAATCATCGTGCCAATTTTTTAAATTTTTTGTGTTAGATTTTTTTTTAATAAATACTGTAAACTTTACTTATTTCTTTTTTATTCTACATAGTTTAACATCTCTGTCTCGTGCACATATGAGTCCTATAATGTATTTGAAATCCATAAGTCATACAGATATGGTACCAAACTTGGAATAGTAGCATAATGAATGCCTCTATATAGATTGAGATCCTATTTTCCTCCAGAGCAGAAGCTACCAAAACCTCAAAAAACTAACATCAAAAATCACGGTGGCCCCACTTCTAAAATCCATCCTTGGGCCCTAAGGACCAATCCTACCAAAGGAAATCTTTGGTTCAGCAATAGCCGTATTCTTCGTTTTTTTGCCTTGTACAACTGCGAATAAAAAGAAAGCACATCTAATTTATTGCATAGTACATTACTACAGAGGCCGGGACAAAAGCGGGAAATATGGGGTTACCCGCCTCAGACCTACGGGCCTCGCTTTGCTCGTCCGTCTATATGTATGTCTTCGGCCGTCAACAACATATTTCCCGCCGAGGTATGTATAGTGCTTTTCTCAAATATGGTATGAAATACATAAAAGTTTACTGAAAATAAAAATCTTTTCCCCTCACTAGCTCAGAAACACGTGTTTTGTCCTTTAATACCAGCGGGTAAAAACGCATTTTATCCACTAGTGGGTAAAGTAATTTGACCTCGAATAGAGTCAAATTAACTGCTTTAAAATTGATAAAAGTAGGTGAATCTAGTAATAAAGATGATTTACCACCTGTGAAACTACTGGTGGCAGTGATAAACGCATTTTTTGCGTTGTAGTTTCCTCGCTATAGTGAGGGGAAAAGTTTTGTGTTACACTCGGGTGCAAGTGTATTTTACTTCTCGTGTGTTAAAAACTCGCAAGTTCAGGATTCTAATCTCGAACCACTCGCTTTGCTCGTGGTTCAACTATAGAATCCTTTCACTTGCTCGTTTTTCAATTCCACACTCGGCGTTAAAATACAACTTTGCCCCCTTGTATAACAAATAACTATTAAATAGCTGTATCTCCTAAACCGTGCGTCGTAGCGCAAAAATAATCAAATTTTCGTTCCCCTGTGAAACATTCCAAAAAGAAATCAAAACGTTAGCACAAAGAAAATATTGCGTATACTATACACAAGTTGAAGTCTGAACGCTTGTAAAGTCCCTTTTGTTTTTTTTGTTTTTTTTTCATTTTTTCCATACATTAAATACAGAGGACTTGTACCGGTTCTAACCGCACCTGAAACGTCATACTTCGCGGCCTATTATAAGGAATTCATACCATGTTTGAGAAAAGTATATTTCTGCTGTCTTCTAGATGAGAAGTGGTCAATTGTTGAAGAATTTACTACAATTCCCATTTGCAGAACTGAAAGTGTTTGTTCGCACTTGATGCTTAATCCATGTCTATATAAAAAGTAGACTCTCTTTCAATAATTTTGATATGGCAAACTGAGACATGTTTCATTTAGGATCATCTTATACATATTGGAGAATCCCAGAGGAAAGTCATGGAAGGAGTTGCCTAGTTTAATTGACATGATCAAACATATGTATAAATTACATTACCTTATAATACCACAAACACATTTATAATGGTTTTAACAACGTTGGCATGTTATTGTCTTTATGATATCTTTATAAGTATAATAGGGATTAAATATATTCGTAACACGGTTATTCAATAACGCAGACGAAAAATGTAGGCATGCAAACAACATCAATTTTACGACATCTAAGTCACTTTAATAATTGTACAGCGACGATTTGTACCGTGAACTTGTCTCCTTACTTGTACTAGATAATACATAATTGCAGGGTGCTTCCATGCTACTACGGTACTTATATAAGTTCCTATATTTCGTTTTATAAATGAAGTTTCTACGTGTATGGTACCTACGTAAGTTTTCTATACACCGTGGCCCCGAATAACCTGAAATATTTTAACAGTGTATTCCTGACCACATCTAGAGACTATAATGTCATATTAACTTTTCTGGATATCGCCTAGTTACCAATTGAAATAAAAAAAATATTTTCTTAGTAAGTAACACTTAGTACAAAATGCCTTTTTAACGGCGTTGGTGCCATTATGGTGTCTCACTATCCTCATTGATAGATGTCAAAAAGTGAGATGTAAAATCTTTCAAAAAAGAGTTTAAAAAACGTTAAAACTCATTTTAAGTGCCAGTTTTATGAATAACATTTACTTTTTATATGAAAATACATTGAAAAATCTAAAAAAAAATATCCAAAGATTAAAAAAGACATATAATATTTTTTGCTTGTTTTACATCAAAAACGCGTGGTTAAAATATTTCAGGTTATTCAGGCCCACGATGTATATATTTTACTCATTAGATGATGTGCAATATCTTAACAGACTTAATTTATTGTAAATACCACGTTGCGGACAAACAAGCATATGATCAACCTGATAGTAAGCACCCAGTCACCATATCCTAAGGACGCCTGCATTTCCAGTGGCAATACCTGTGAGTTCCCGACACTTAACGGAACGGACTTTAAATTAGATATAGGTATTCAAGTATAAGGGCCAGTTGCATCAACCATATTAAATTTGACAGACACATCATCGTCACGCAGCAGACGTCTATGGAACTTCCCATACAATAAAATTTAACGAACGCTTTAACGGTGACAGGCGGTTTGATACAACCGGCCCTAAGATGTTGTTTGTCAATGTATATTGGCAGTGTGATAATATACGATAGTCTTATCAGTGACTATCGAGATGAGAATCGTATTCTACAGAAACACACCACATACATCATTCAATTGACATTGATAAAATTGGACACGAATTAAGTTAATTTCATTCTACCTAGTTGACTATTTTACACGCATGATATTATTGTCATCATCACTGATAAAACATATCAACTTCTCTAAATTAATATGAACAAGCGACTAAAGTTAATAAAAGCGGTCGGATATCTTTAGGAGAGTGTTCTTTTGGACAGAACAAAGTACCTATCACATTATTTTACTTCATATTATTTCTCATCCACCACAGCTCATATGTGTAAGGTATATTGTAAAGGCAGCAATCAAATAATTATATATAAAAATAAAATAACAAAACATACACAGCCTAGTAGTTATACATATTTGCTTACTTTGCGAAATAATGACGTTTTGCAGTTTACAATTTATCATTTAATTCCAACAGTAATAGAAATTTGTTTATTTGTTATAAGCGGATTCAGTATAACGAAATCTTTAAGAACTCACGCACCATGTTAAAGAATAAAATTATACATACAAAATTCATTATATTTCATGAATCAGCTAGCCTTTACTGCAACAGTTATAATAAAATTACGGTAACAAAAAAATAAATTAATATCACTGATTTGCTCTTGACTTAAGTAACTTAAAGTATAATTTTAATTTAAATAACTGAGCTATAAGCGTAACAGAGGAGCTTACAACGTAAACACGATTGATTTTCAACAATAATAAAAAGTGTACAATGATTCCGAACAATAACCGTTCATATATCGAATAGGATTTGGAATATCAGTTTACTGAGACATCTCATGTTTCAAATAAGTTTTTAAAAACAATTTTGCAAGTTTGAATAACGACTGGCTCATGTAGCTCGCCGGTTTAAAAAAAACCCCATTTACTCCCAAAGAGAACTAATAATTTTCAATTAAATTTCCATCACATCACAGAATATAACACATACAGAGCGACAATAGAACATTTTAACTCGAACGCTCACCCACCAATTGCGATCAGCGCCAGCTGATAATATTTGAATCGTAGATTCCGCTTATCGTGATGCCGATGTCGTTTATCTGGGGATGCCGAGCAGCGTCTCCGCGATGCCGAGGTAGTAGATGGTCTGCGCGATGCCGAACAGCGGCGCGATCACCATCACTCGGCAGGCGCCGCCTTTGAAGAACGCCATCACACCCTCGTTCTTGAGCGTCGACCTGCGCACAAGGTTATGTTAAGCCAACTGAACAAATAGCATATCAGCCCATTCTGACATATTTTTATTTATTTTTCCTACTCCTGTACTGTTATTAGTCATTTGCAGGGTCGTGCGATCTTTAAAACAAAACCCTACATAAAAAGGACGCTTTTGATGGACGAGGGCGCGGCCGATATCTTGTATCAGCTACATAAAATATGTCAAGATAAGTCTAGTCTATTGCCATATTAAAAAATTGGTTGTCTGTAAAGTCGGTTTACGGACGGTAGTTTAACGTGATAACGTCAAACATTACAGTAGTATAGACAGGGGCGGTCAGAGTATAGTAAAAGGGGCCCGATTCTGGGACTTTTTCACGTTTTTTTGTTTATTTATTTATTTATTAAAAATACACAAAAGTTAACAGTATTTCACCAAAGCACTTATGTGGTAATATAATTATGTACATGTTAAATTGACATAAATAAAAGCAAACACACTTAAAAGTTAAACTATGGTTATTACATTAATCACCTAAGGAGTGTAGAGTCTATGAACCTTAAGAGTTTTCTGTAAAACACACCAACACTATCAGCAAATATGTCAATATCGTCTGTCTCCAACATGATGCGGTTAAGAGCAGCTCGGGCTCGAGCGGTGCGCCGGCCGCCGCGAACAGGCGCCGCCGCCGCCGCGCCGGCACCGCGCCCGGCATGCCAACCACCACATTCGCTCTTGGCACTTGCAGCCCCATTCTCTCAAGCACGGATGCGTCATCTACTCTATGGTGAAACAGTTGGCGGTAATGCATAATATGCAGCAGTTTCCGTCTGGTTTCTAGAGTTTGAAGACCAACCATTCCTGTTACGAATAGAGATGGATACATATATGGGTAATATCCGTACAGTCGTTTCTAAATGTGCCTACAGAACTTCCTCTGCACTCTTTCTAGCATAGTGTTTTGTTCTTATTAGAAAGAATGCATTAAAATAAGCATCTTTTATAAATTAAAGTTTTTTTTAAAACCTACTAATTTAGGAGTTAGAGTGGTGCAAAGTTGCAAAATTTTCCCGTAGCATTACTAAGGCGCCAGAGACAGAAAGCGATATCGACGGAGCCCCGCTTATTACAGAAACTGCACAGAATAGGAGCCTTCGGCCGTTTGAAGATACCTAACGAACCTAACCTATACCTATATAAAAGTCGTCATTTTGTATCCTAGACCGTTTGCGAGACACGCGTTAATTTTATTAAAGTGCTAGTGCCATTTACTAATCTTAGAACCCTAATATCTCAGTAAATATTAATGGAGAAGAAAAAGTTTATATAACAAAACATCCTTATTTAAACGTGTTCTATATGATTTATCAATATTAACATAGGTTATATTGGTAAAAAAAATCATCGTAAATTTATTAAGTCTCTGGCGCCTTAGTAAATACTATGGGAAAATTCGCAACTTCGTACTGCTCTAACTCCTAAATAAGTAGGTTTTTCAAACAACTTCATTCTATAAAAGATGCTTATTTTAATGCAATCTTTCATGTTTTTAAATTACAAACACTCAAAAATAATAAACACGGGCGCGCCATCTGTCGCAGCTGTGGTGCTTTACTCAGGCCACACGCTACAACCATACCGAGCGCATCGATCAGCCGCTTAGTTCCAACGCGCGCCAATAGATGGCGCTTAAGCTATATTGGGAAACGGGACAATGACGTCATCTTTTTCGTGCATGCTGCCCGTAGTAACGAGTTATTAGACGTTATCACGTCAAAAAGTGTAGAAGTATACTGACGTGATGCAGTCGACGATGCCGGAATACTGGCGCTCGCCGGCGCCCTTAGTGAGTGTCTGCATGCGCGTCTTCACCACGTCCAGCGGGTTCACGCCCACCGCCGCAATGCAGCCCGCCATGCAGCCCGAGATGAACGACCACCTGCCACCACACGATGTTTAGGAACATGTATCTAATATTAGTAACTCTTTACTATAATATTGTCCTACCTAACATAATTGCATGCTTTCTTTCTACTAACAATAGTATACACCGAGTTTCACTTAACACTAAAAACCTGAAAACCGTTTGTTCAGAATCGAGAGTAGAATCGATTGAGCTATATCTTGATGGGGGTTATATTTTTATTTAAATTAGTATTCTTAGTTATTTTTTATGTGCCTATTCTATTGTATTCGTAATACAACATTGTGTATATTGCATTGCTAGAGGTTGTTTACCTTTTTCAGTATTTGGGGGTATTAATACTGGCTGGTTACTTGGACGATTATTTTTTCTGCTACGAGTTTGACGTTGTTTGTCAGTTTAATCTTAATGTTCATCATAAGTCATAACAAATTGAACTCGTACTTAATTACAACTCTGTTATTTTGAATATTGGGTTTAAATTTGCTTACTGCGATTACCTGTCCAATTTGAAGTTTACTGTGACAAAGCTTTAAAGTGTTTTGCAGTGACATCTTAGCTGTCTATTGGTAAACCTTATTAGCCTAAGAACGGTGCGATATTTTTGAAAATAATTCTACAACAGTAGTTTTTTTTCATATACAGCGTTTAATCGCAATTTAAAAAACCTATATTTTCGAATCCACCAATAGTTTGGAATGGAAGATATTAAAAAAAACTACGCCCAAAAAATAAGCGTTTTCTTTCAGCAAAATACCTCACAGTAATTTAATGGTGGACACATGTAAAAAAAAATCAGTTTTAAGGTTTACAACCCGAAGCCACCTAAATATATGACGGGAAATAAGACTTTTTTTAATGATATAGAATTTTTGAATTTTTTCTAACGTGCTCTAGAGCAAATATAACAACAGATATTTTTAAGCAGAAATGAATAGCACATAATATTTCAGATATTTAGCATATAAAAACCACCAATATATTTATATGGAAATAAAAAAATCTAAATATTTGACCGGGCAAATAAGGAACAGATAATAGTACGAGGTTGACTTTTATTGTCCCCATAAAACAATATTAACGCATGATAATCCACCCAATAAGTTTGATCTTTATTTAATACTTTAATTTAATAATATATTTACATTTTGCGTGGTTTGGTTTGGACCTTAGTGTCTTACATTTAGGAATCCATATGGCAAACCACCACGCCAGTGGAGCTGGGCCGAGAGTAGGTGATGAGCCGTGTCGCATGCTTTTTATTCTGTTCTTCTATTACTATACACAATAACGTAAATGAGGAGGCACACTGACATTTTACCCCTCCAGGCGGCGCCTATGCAAGAGTCTAGGCATGTCACTGTCATTCATATGTGTGAGAGAGAGAGAAAAAACATAATTATCAGCTTCTCGCTCTCACGTCTCACGGACTAATAGGGTGGCGCCATCTGTCATATCCTTTGAGTGTTCCTCCTCATTACATGCCTATTTGTACATAAGTAATATTTTAGGTAAATTAAAAACAGACGTTTCCCACCGATAATAAAGTCCAAAGTAATTAAAAAAAATACATATTTATTTTAGGCATCCGATTTGACAGTCGTCGAAAAGAGTATATACTTGTCAGTACATACATCTATCTCACGTTTTTCTCTTCTACCATTTGACAGATCTCCGTCATCTTGTGAAATGTATTCTTCCATTCTTCAGAATCGTTGAAGCAACGCTTGTTACAAACACGCGAAAGCTATGCAAAGTCTAATTTCGACCCCTATGTCACGGCCAGGTATAGCCCCGGCGATTATCGTTAGACTTACAAGCCACAGGTCACGGGTTCAAATCTCAGTGTCGCATACGTAGATATTACAGCTTTTTTAATTCATTTTTTTAATTTTTTTATTTATATTATAAGTTGATGAGTACAAGCTACTGCAATGACATTAAATACAAGGACGCAAAATTCATAACAAAAATGTTTTAAAAATCTGGGTCTAAATTGCATTTAGAACATTCTTGTTGATGCTAATAACGTTAACTTCTTATCTGCTTAGGAAAAAAATCGTTCATGCCATAACCAACTTAGTGTATAAAGACCTAAGTATCAAAATTGCAAATGGAACTGCGACACACTAAAAACTTTTTATCAAAATACCTTTTGTCATAATATGCTCAAATGACTTATATGTCAAAATGAATTGCGAACGAATATTGAACGAATGGAGCCGCTACCAATATATAATAAGTATGTAGGTATATATTAGATATTTCCAATTTATTCCATAAATAGAAATATGTACCTAAAAAAGGCCGCAATTTTACTTCTTCATTACATAAACTTTAAGAATACCCTACTGTATCATCTTTATCTTGGTCACTTGTACTCCGTTTATTACAATAAATGTATGTAATGTATGTATGTGTAAATTTCCTGAAATAAATGTCATATCTTGTTGTCACAAAGAAAAATTTACAGGGCTTCCAAGAATCTCGAGCTGGAAGGATACAAATTAAAATATTTTCTATGAAAATAATTAAATTCGACAGCAGACAACTCAAAGGTTAATCGGATTTATTTATTATAGGCATTTGTTTTAAATTAAATATTAGTGGCTCTGATCTGATAGTAGGATATTCTTTAAAATTTATTTTCAAAAGGAGATTTAATGTTGGTAATGCCATTCAAATAATATTAGAAGTGTCTACGCGAGTGTTCGAATTTAATTATAGGATAGCACATATTGAAAGTACTGTAATATGGGTACAAAAGCCTGCCTATTGAAATATAAAATACATAGCAAATAGTTTTTTTTTACTTTAGTACTTTTACAATATAGTATTTTTACAAATAGTATTTTAGCAAATAGACTTTTCGACTTTTTATTTACATTTCTCCCACATCTGAGACTAGCTACATACCGACCATACAACTGACTCTAATTAATCTTGGTTTTAAAAAGTGTAAAATGTAGACCTAAGTGCGTTTTCACATTATTCGATCCGATATCGGATGTCGGACCGATATCCCATACATTACAGGCGGAATCTTCGATTCTTCTATTGATATCCTTCCGACATCCGTTATCGGATCGGATGATGTGAAAACGGTCTAATAGCGACTCAATAGTTTTTGTTCCTTGATGGTCATTCATTTGAACTAATAAAATTATTTATTTAAATCTATACAATTACAACGATTATTATAATGTATAATACATTCATTTTGTAATGTAATCGAATAAAATAACTTATAGAAATATATTCTACCCTTTTTGCTTGTTTTCCGATTACTATTTAGCCAAATTATTCTTCATTGAGTCATACCATGGACTTTCAATAGGGACTGAGCTCACACTTTTTTTGCCATACTAAATTAAACTTTATCACCGGTGCAGAAAGGCGTTCTTATTAGACTAGTAAAAGTGTGTCCACATGAGAGGGGCTGGTGGCCACAGTTGGGGCTGGTGTCCCTCTCGCACGTGTGACCAGTGTTAAAGAGATTACTATAGTAGTAGTATTTTTACCTGTATGATAACTAAGTTTATAAACTTCTTAAATGATTTTTGTATTATATCGAGGCAAGGATATTAATACCTTGTAACGAATTGGTAAGTCATTATTATGAAGCCATAAAACCAAAGATTTGCGCAATTAAAAAAACCTTTAATTCGGTATTAGTAGATTTGGTAGTAACTTTGAATATTGACTGGTATCCCCAAATAATGACAGTGATGACGTCATTCAAATAATTTTGACAGTGGCAATAAGTGCGAGAGGGAGACCAGCCCCAACTTTACCCTTTCATGTGGACACACTTTTTAGGGTTCCGTAGTCAACTAGGAACCCTTATAGTTTCGCCATGTCTGTCTGTCCGTCTGTCCGTCCGTCCGTCCGTCCGTCCGTCCGTCCGTCCGCGGATAATCTCAGTAACTGTAAGCACTAGAAAGCTGAAATTTGGTACCAATATGTATATCAATCACGCCAACAAAGTGCAAAAATAAAAAATGGGAAAAAAATGTTTTATTAGGTACCCCCTACATGCAAAGTGGGGGCTGATATTTTTTTTCATTCCAACCCCAACGTGTGTTATATTGTTGGATAGGTATTTAAAAATGAATAAGGGTTTACTAAAATCATTTTTTGATAATATTAATAGTTTCGGAAATAATCGCTCTTAAAGGAAAAAAAAGTGCGTCCCCCCCCCTCTAACTTTTGAACCATATGTTTAAAAAATATGAAAAAAATCACCAAAGTACAACTTTGTAAAGACTTTCTAGGAAAATTGTTTTGAACTTGATAGGTTCAGTAGTTTTTGAGAAAAATACGAAAAACTACGGAACCCTACACTGAGCGTGGCCCGACACGCTCTTGGCCGGTTTTTTGGCCTAACAACTCAATCTAGCTGAATAATATAATAAATCTATGAGTCATACCGGACAACTGTCACTGTACATTTGTAATCCTTATTACAAGGGCATATCGTCTAGCGATGGTTAGCTAAGACAGAGTATTGCGGTTAGTAGGAACGATGTTGAACCTTAGGTTACCTTCAATCAATACTAATACTGAAAGACAATTTTTAAACTTATTGCATTACATGTGTCTAAAAAAATTTCAATGAAATGGCCTGTAAATCTAATACTAAAAAAATCAATATTTAAAAAGAGAGGGTTGAAAAGGGTATAAGAGATTAAAAAATAATAACAAGAAAAAAAGATTTCCGCTGCCGAGGATCGAACCCACGACGTCAGGTCAGGAGCGCGCCCATCGTCTTACGCTACTATAACTGAGCTATTTAAGCGATAGTAAAGGTGGCGAAATATATTATTATACCGCGATGTAATGAAAATACGAATGAATAACTAACTTTTGAAATAATGCAGAAAATGACATCGTCAATAGTAGAGTTTGTAGGTAAATGAAAAATATGAAAATACTTCTTTCAGTACAGGTTTTAGCGCTTCTTGCGTGCATTTAAAGGTGGCTTATTTTTTATACTTCTTTATTATGATCTTAACGAAAAGTCTGTTCCAATTTTTTTGCTGATATAATTTTTGCCGTGAATGTTCTTCCGAGCTAGTAAAATATTAAACTTCCGTTTTGTTTTTAGGGTGGTTTCAGTAGAAATAGTGTTTCAACACATAATGTATGTACAAAACAACCATAACTTCACTTGTCCTATTATTGCTTGTGTCATAACTAATTTAATTACTCCGCTTCTTATTACTACGAAGTATCATTCACAAAAATAGGTGGTTTCTTAATGTGTTATAAAGGTCATAAATTAAAGTAGTCGAATTTAAAACAAAAGTCCTGATTCCATTTTCGCCTGATTTTTAGTGAATTAAAATAATATTTTTTTTTATTCTATTATACGTTTTTTGTCACAAATTTTGGTGGCTTAACTAAAAAAACTATTTCAAATTACCAAACTTAATTTTTGGTGACATAAAAAGTACTGTTATAGAATCAAGTTATTTTCCCAGTAGTAGCAAGACCGGATGGTTCCTAGGCTATATGTCGTTGCAGTAGCGTACACAAATAAATAGTTTTATGTTTTATGATGAAAGTTAGCAATTATTTTATTGAGTGTAGAGCTAAAAGTCAAGTAGAGCTGTACAGAAAATTAAAATTCAATTAAAAAAAAAAGTAACCATCAGATTAAAAGATCAATACTCAAGATGAGTTTAAAAAAATAAAAATCATTTGGGGTGTCTGAGGTTTTGAGTGATACCGGAAACACGTTGTATAAGTCACGAAATGTAAACAGTTGGGTCAATCCCACGGGTTTGACGACCAGTCTGGCGCAGTCGGTAGTGACCCTGCCTGCTACGCCGCGGTCCCAGGTTCGAATCCCGGTAAGGGCATTTATTTGTGTGATGAGCACAGATATTTGTTCCTGAGTCATGGATGTTTTCTATGTATATAAGTATTTATATATTATATATATCGTTGTCTGAGTACCCACAACACAAGCCTTCTTGAGCTTACCGTGGGCCTCAGTCAATCTATGTAAGAATGTCCTATAATATTTATTTATTTATTTAATCCGCGGCAAGAGTAACATGAGTCACGATTTTAATGCATGTTCCATTTATTCACGATGCAAGTTCAAGTGATAATATATCTCTAAATAAGTGTTATGTGTGTTGTACTTTCCCGATATAATAAATAAATAAATAAATAAATATTATAGGACATTCTTACACAGATTGACTGAGGCCCACGGTAAGCTCAAGAAGGCTTGTGTTGTGGGTACTCAGACAACGATATATATAATATATAAATACTTATATACATAGAAAACATCCATGACTCGGGAACAAATATCTGTGCTCATCACACAAATAAATGCCCTTACCGGGATTCGAACCCAGGACCGCGGCGTAGCAGGCAGGGTCACTACCGACTGCGCCAGACCGGTCGTCAATATATATATGCATAGATCCTTTAATTTGCAGCTGAATTTAAAAGAAACATTCAATGAAGTCGTGACAGTCATGGGAGCCGGGGGTTCGCTTTGCACATAAGTTCCGAAAACTCATTGGTACGAGCTGGGGTTCGAACCCGCGACCTCTAGATTGAAAGTCGCACGTTCTTACCGCTAGGCCACCAGCGCTTCTTTTTGTCTAAATGGATTACGTGTAATTGTTTACAATTAATCTAAATATATAAAAGAAGAAACTGACTGACATATCAACGCACAGCCGAAACCTAGTATTCTAGAGTTTCCAAATGTGGCACGAAAGTTCCTTATAAAGTGTAGAGGAGCACTAAGGATTTTTGAAAATTCACCTCTAAGGGGGTTTAGTACGCGGGCGAATATACTTAATAATACTTGCGTACGGCAGCAAATATACCAACTAGAACAAAAACATTCTTTAAAATTTTGTTATAAGTATGATTTATAAAAGCAAAGAGTTATACATAATGACTGTCAAAGTGAAATGTGTATTGTGTAGCCATAGTGCATAGACAGACCGTTTTGAGGATTTGACCTATATTCTCTAATATGACTCAAAGTTCTATTTTTTTTATGGGATAGGAGGCAAACGAGCAGACAGGTCGCCTGATGGTAAGCGATCACCGCCGCCCATGGACACCCGAAACACCAGAGGTGTTGGAGGTGCGATGCCGGCCTTTAGGATGGGTGTACGCTCTTTTCTTGAAGATTTTTTTCCTATTAGCTACTGATTATTATCAATCATATTTGACTATAAGTTACACCAAAGCCAAGCCACTATTGACTTTATTTGTTCTTTATAGAGTTGTCTTTGATAATAGCTATCCCAAAGTGGCACATCACATTGTATCTAATGAGTAGATAATTTACTGAAGGATAAATGCTAGTACTAGTGCAAGGTAGTGTAAGCGCTGGTAGTTTAGCTAGCGATAAGAGAGTGCGACTTTCAATCGGTTGGGTAGGGAGGGCGGATGGCAGTCGCTATCGTAAAACTAGTGCCCACGCCAAATCTTGTGATTAATTGTCACAGCGGACCCCAGGCTCGCACGAGCCGTAGCGAATGCCGGGACAACGCAAGGAGGATGATTAGTGCAAGGTATTAGTGTTAGTACCAGAAGGGCGGGCCGGTGGCGCCGGGCTGCTTGGGCCCCAAGTCGTTGAGGATGGCGAAGCTGGGGAAGTAGATGACGCTGAAGGAGATATCCCGCGCGGCGGTGGCGCCGAGCCCCTTGTACAGCCCCATGATGCCGCGCTCGGCCAGCAGCTTGTTGATCAGCTGCATCGCCGTCTGGCGCTCGAACTTCTTGCCCTCTGTGGAACATACACTCCAGTTAGACCAAATAGACTCCACCCAGCGAGGCGCTTTAACGGAAATGCGACCGTTTCATAGTAAGGGCCATCTCACAAACGTTTCCCGAGAGTTAGTTTCTAGTTGACTCTATGGCTGCGGGACACAACGGCGGTGTAACTGCGTAGCGACTATATTTTTTACTACACAAAGGCGCTCAAAACGTCTAGTGTGGGTTGGCCCGTACCTGGCAATATAATGAATCAAGATTAACCTTATAAGGTAAAATACCCCATAATGGACGGTGATGCCATTATGGACAAAAAAACACAAATCCTTAAAAATAAGTATCTAAAATTTGTTTCTAAAAACTGACGGCTATGTACCATAAACTAGAGTTGTAGAGCTGTTTCATTTTGAAGTTTCAATTAATTCGGTTATTTCTAAAGAATTTGGCGACAAGATAAAATTCACCAGTTTACTGAAAAAAATATCAAGACGAATTCTTAGTAATGTTGCTAAGAGAGTTGAGTTCATGTATAAAATAATAAAAAAATAATACTCTGTGTAAACTTGAATGCGTTTTACTTACTACATTAAGCATGAGATAAGGTATAAAACATACTAGTTTGTTGCTCCAAAGATATAAAGAAATGGCGTTATTTTGCGAGTGTCCATTACTGGAACCGAAAAACTGCGTACCTCCTAAGATGGACAAGGAACAATTTACAAAACCAAAATTTACAAGAAACAATCCTATGTTTAAATAACCCAAACTAATTGTATTTATGGCATATAAAATTGACTCATTGAGTATCAGTTGGCTTTAAAAGTAAAATCTTAAACTTATTTCACTGTCCATAATGGGGGATCCATTACTGGAGAGCTGCCGTCCATAATTGGAGAAAAAACACCTAGTTTTAATTTGTTAACTATGAAGAAACCAATACGAGTATCTATTCTGAAATACGCTTGAAATGTAAAAGAAGGATAGGACATTCAAGATTTAACACGCTTAGCGCTAGAATTTTTACATTTATCAGTGAAATATCAAAAACAGGCGAAATTTTTTCTTAAACTGTCCATGATTGGGTCCGTTACCTTATGCGTATAATTAAATTGGTGAAGTTGATCGAATGTTGAGTCATTATTATTGAGACGGGTTTTTTTCAGCTACAGTGTTAGGGCATTATTGGCCACATAAGAAAGGTTGCAGCTGAATGGATTGTCTTTCGACACGACGTCTTTGGACGGTCTTACGAAATTGTTTTGGGGATGACTTACTAGCTCTTACGATACACTATTGTATAAATGAAAAATATTCTAAACTTACCAAAATCTGAAACATACATTGAAAGGTATTTGTTCAGATGTTCACTACTACAATTTAGTCTAACATCGTTTCGTTTTATCGTTTAACGTTCTTAGCATAGCAACACGAACGTTTGCTAAAGCACGACAAATTAGATAAATAAACACGAATGGCACTATTCCATTGCCCAGTTTATTTGATCTAGTGATTCATCGCAATTTAAATTTCTTGTGATAGCTAAAGCTAGCCAAGACAATCTCCTTGAAACTTAAAAATATGACATCCAAACACAACCGTTCTCCCGCATATGCACACTCCATCATCTGCCAGAACACCGACAGACTCCTCCCATAGTACATCGTAAAGGGGCTATGGTTACCTTACTTCGCCCACGCATCTGGATCTTGACTAGCTCAGGTGGTGACGACAATCTGACACGAGCATTCACTTGCCGAACACCGGCAGACTTCTGCCAGAGCGCATCGTAAAGGGACTACGGGTACCTTACTTCGCCTGCGCAGCCAGTCGGCCCGCGTCCTGCATCTGGATCTTCAGCAGTTCCATGGAGGTGGTGACGACGATCTGCCGGAACACGCCAGGCTCCTGCTAGACATCATTGTAGAGGCTAAGGCTAGCTTTCTCCACTTGCGCAGCCAGGCGGCCCGCGTCCTACATCTGGATCTTTAGCAGTTCCATGGGGTGACGACGATCTGACACGGGCGTTCATCTGCCGAACACGGGCAGACTCTTGCTAGACATCGTTGTAAAGGAGTCCTGTCAGATAAAGCTGTAAATGGGCTATGATTCTGAGGTTACCTTTCTTCGCCTGCGCAGCCAGACGGCCCGCGTCCTGCATCTGGATCTTGAGCAGCTCCATGGGGGTGGTGACGACGATCTGGCACGCGCCCGCGCCGCCGCCCGCTATCATCTGCCGGAATACCGGCAGGCTCCTGTTACATAACAAATATCGGGTTATTCGCCTATTTATTCAGTTTTTTTTTTCAACAGAAAGACTAACGGAACAACCACGAGGATCTTTATTGAGAGAATAAATAGTTAGGTAAGTAGCGTGATAATTAACCAAGATCGATACTAGGTAAATGACATTCATCCGAGTTGAACACTACACTTTTTCACTGCGAAGACGAGGAAAGATAAAATTATTAAGGTATTGCACAATTTGTAGATAAACAATGACCTATCTCACAGCTTGAGAAATAAGAACAATAGGTAGTTATTGTTATTTACTATGTATATCCTAAGAGAGCCTTTCTGACTGCACAAAGCAAGGGCTCGAGAATATCAATTTTTATTTTTGAATAGGTACCTACATATCATACACTAAAGAAAATTTGACGAAGACCAATCGGTGGCCCGAAGTGGAAATCGAACACATACCAGTTTAATACTGTTTTCATTCATACGTTACATTATACACTAAAGTACACATTTAATGTACAAACAAGCATCACAATGAAGTAGGTTAGATTGCAGCCGTTCAAACAATAGGTTATTTAATAGGAAGAAGCCTTCAAAGAGTGGAAATGTTCCTCCCGCGATAGTGTAAACGCCCGTTAGTAGGTTTCAAACTAAATGTGTACTCACACGGGCACCAACGAAACTGCGCTAAAGTGGTTTTGGAGATTTATAGCTGGCTGTGTACATGGCCGGTTTTTAATCTTATTAGGGCCACTTGCACCAACGAACGGAGGGTTAACCCACCATTTTATATGGAATTTGACAGTTGACAGCCCACTAACCCTTAGTTAAGTGGTTGGTGCAATTGGGCCTTATAGTTGATCCGACACTTTATTATTTGCATAAAATACATAGTGTACAGTAAGATGGTCAAAGGTAAAAAGTAGAAATATTGTAGTTTCGTCCACTTTTCTCGCGTTTGTAAGGGACAACGTTACAGTATTGCACAGTGTGGGATCAGACCTCATTTTTGACCATGGTCTTTTTATTGTAAAAACCGGTAGCCTAGACCAAAACAATGCTACGACTAAAACTCCCGAATGTCAAATATGACTAGTTTACGAGAAAAATTTTTTAGAAATTTAGGGCAAATGTACCCGAAAATTGACTAAAACTCAAAATATCCTGAGAACGGTATCGATTATCAAAAAACACTTTTAAGAGAACTTATAGAACTACCAATATACTATCGTATGGAATAATCAGCACGGTCCTAGCATCATTCATATCGGTATTAGAACCAAATTAGTCATTTTCGATTTTGATTTTTTTTCTCGAAAGTTCCTGTATATTAGCATTTCTTTTATTTTTAGGGTTCCGTACCTCAAAGAGGAAAAACGGAACCCTTATAGGATCACTCGCGTGTCTGTCTGTCCCTCTGTCACAGCCGATTTCTCCGAAAGTACTGGACCGATTTACTTGAAATTTGGCACACATATGTAAACCTGTGGCCCAAAGACGGACATGTAATTTAATTAAATGAAATTTAATCACAGGGGCCACTTTTGGGGGGTAACATT
The DNA here is from genome assembly GCF_023078275.1 of Leguminivora glycinivorella. NCBI lineage: Eukaryota > Metazoa > Arthropoda > Insecta > Lepidoptera > Tortricidae > Leguminivora > Leguminivora glycinivorella. The sequence goes on from NC_062971.1 coordinate 8,471,781, forward strand.
GAAAATTAAAAATCAAAGTTATTAAAACTATATTGTGTTACATATCAAATGAAAGAGCATTTTATAAGCATTTGAAGTATATTTTTTTTATTTTTTTATTTTGGTAATTTAGAAGTAATTTAAGAAAATACGCAAAAAATGACCATTCCCCCCCTTTATCTCCGAAATTACTTAGCGTAAAATTTTCAAAAAAATACACAGGATAGCCCTCTACCTGTAGATTACAGGAAAACCTATTAGAAATCTACAGTCAAGCGTAAGTCGGACTTAAGAGAAAAAAACTCAGATTACGAATTTCACTCACTGCCGCTGCAAGTAGTTACTAAACGTCTTAAAATGTTGTAATCGCGTTGGACAGGTATAAAGAAATTAATTTCGGTTTCGTTTGTTATAGAAATTGTTAAAAAGAAAAAATCATTTTCCAAAATGACTTAAGTTCCTACTAAAAAAGAGGCGCTTAAGACCGTTTAGAACTTCACTGACCATAATATTGCCCACATAGGTCCAAAAAAAGGTGTATATATACGAAAACAAAAAAATTGTGCCATCGACAACCAAAATCAGAAGTCCATTTTGCTCTATCTCTTATCGTTTCCGAAATATACGCGAAATCTAAGTACGAAATTTAATGTACGTTGCCATTACATTTCGTCAGGCGCTCATGACCTGTTTGTATGGAAATGTCGAAATCCGACTCGCACTTGACCAATTTTCATAGAAAGTTGAGTTTTATTTAGTTTTGAAGGAAGTTTCTTGTTTTTAACCACCAACGCAAAAACGACGGAGTGTTTTATAATAATTTAAGGTTTGACGCTTGACATGTCTGTCTGTGGCATCATAGCTCCCGAACGAATCAATCGATTTTGACTTAGTTTTTAATGTTTAAGGTGAATTCGACGACAGTTTTTTTTGTACCACGTAGGTGGGTATCAGGCATACGGTCTGCCTGATGGAAAGCGGTCACTGTAACCTATGGACGCCTGCCACTCAAGGAGTGGCACATGTGCGTTGCCGACTCATTAGAAACTTGTACAAACCTGTAGGTACTTAGAAGGGGCCTGGGTGCCGACGACTCAAAGGACAATCTATTCTCCTAATTAGTTCCGTAGGTCCTCCCTCGTTGAGCTCTGGCTGCCTTACTCACCGGCAGGAACAATGAGTTTACGCTCTGTCTTGCGTGAGCGACGGGCGACGCGACGCGATGCGACGGCGATGGCTCAAGGTCATCGCGTATCCATCGCGCGAAACTTCGGCACTAGCATTTGGTGATTAGAATCAGAAGATTCGCCGTCTTTCACAATGTGCAAATGGTCTAGCGGGTTTGACTTCTAGGTGGAACCGTTTGCGCCATGAGTGTCGTGAGTTCGAATCTCGGCTCACGCAATCTTTTTGCATTTTTATTTACTTTTTTTCTTTTATGTTCTACTAGCTTTTGCCCGCGGCTTCTCTTGAAAGACGGACAAACAAACAGACACACACACACTTTCCAGTTTAATCAGTATGGATTATTTGATTTTATTTACCTGCTTATTTCTTTCTCTAAGATTCTACTTTCTTATTTTTTTTTAAGAACTCCGGGTTTTATACTAACAAGGAGAGTTTTAAGTAGCACACAATAATACTGCATTTTGTTTTTATTAACTTAATGTTTATTTTAATCCATACTAATATTATAAACGGGAAAGTGTGTGTGTGTCTATTTATTTGTCCGTCCTTCACGGCAAAACTGAGCGACGAATTAACGTATACTATTTACTTAATAACGAATGCTATTTACTTAATGATGAAATGAAAAAATGTCATACAGTGTAACCCAGTGTTTTTTAATGCTGCCATCTAGTGTCGACTGGCATAACCACTACACTAAGAGCCCTTATTCCTTAGAGCGTTCATCAATTTCGTGAAATAGCCATTGATAGATGGCGTTGGCGCTCGGTACGCGAGCCACCGGTAACGCAACACACAGGCAAGAATGATCTTGATAGTTTTGAATTTAATTGCTAGTAACAATTCTTTTGGTTTCATGTGTTAACGATACACGTGCGAAAAGGAAATTCGTAACTCGTGTCGATTTAAAACACTCCCTTCGGTCGTGTTTTAATTTATCGCCACTCGTTTCGAACTTCCTTTTTTACGTACTTGTATCGTAATGTACTATTATTTTAAAGCACATAAAATTCGAATAAATACACTGCTGACACGGGCCCGCTCACTGCTCAGTTCAGTCTGCGCCCAGCGCTCATAGACAGTGGACCTACGTTCGATAGTCCGGCGCACCGTGCTCTCGTAAGCGTAAGCAGCTAGATAGTTCTGAGAAGTGCTGTATAGGTACTGCGACTAAACAAATTTTGATCCTGTTGGTGGCAAACAGGCATACGGTCCGCCTGATTTTTACACATGCAATTTTATCCAAGAAATTTTACTTGAAATCTGATGAGAGTTTGAATTATTATTATATTTCGGGACCAGGGGAGGGGACCGATTTTTGAGTCTCACGCGTTCGAATTCAGAAAATTGTCACTGAAAATACTAAGCAATTCACTGTTTTCAACCGGTATTTTAGTGACAAATCCCATATGTGAGATTCAAAAACCGGCCCCTAGGATGAGGTTCTGGTTTTCATGGTGGAGTCAGGATATGGTCAACAAAACTGCTATTTTACTCATTATAACTCCACTATGTTTGGGCTTATTACATTTGGACTGATGAGCAGCGTCGATCTCGATGATGTCCAAGGTCACATGATCGAGTCAGGAAATGAATAACAGAACTGCTATTCTACTTATCGTAACTCGACCATGTTTGATCTCATTAGCCGGGCCAATAACACATGTAATTTTTTGCACACAGCTCAGCTCTTTGAAACTGTTTATTTTAAGTTACTTACAATTAGTAGGTACCATATAATAATAATATATTCTTATCTCTTGTAAACTATACAAAAAAGTTAACACATGAAACCAAAAGAATTGTTACTAGCAATTAAATTCAAAACTATCAAGATCATTCTTGCCTGTGTGTTGCGTTACCGGTGGCTCGCGTACCGAGCGCCAACGCCATCTATCAATGGCTATTTCACGAGTGTTTTAAATCGACACGAGTTACGAATTTCCTTTTCGCACGTGTATCGTACGACGTTTTTCAGTACAGATGAGCCTCCGAAGTTTCGACCTGGCATATAATGAACCACTTCTCGCACTAGTGCGTAAAAAAAACACCATCTGTACTGAAAAATATCTATCGACACAAAGGTATGTCTTATATGTATGTTTTTTTTATATGGCAACAAGAAGTTCTTAAAGAGTAGTCTAATTATATTTTTTTTGTATGGGTACCTTTCCTTGTTAGTATAAAAGCCGGAGTTATTAAAAATAAAATAAAAATAAGAATGTAGATTCTTACAGAATGAAAAAAGTAAACAATCAAATAATAGAAAATAAAAGAAACAAAAATAAAACTGCAAAAGCACGCCTCAGCCGAGGTTCGAACTCACACCGCTGGCGCGGCGTCCAGACGTCGAAACCGCTAGGCTACGAGCCCGTTGTAATGACTAGTTAATTTTGTGATCCTATTCACCAAAGTCAAGTGTTAGTAGGTACATATATCGTAAGGTCATCGCACTAGTGTTTCATATTTTTAGTTCACACTTAAATTTTAATATTTTACGCAGACAATCTCGTATCACCGTGCACATAATCAAAGGCTGTCAATACAAGTTACAAAAGTTGTAATTTCCTTACTTTTTAGGCACATTACTCCTTTGGTCAACTTATGTTAATTTGAATATTTTGAATTTTTATTATAAGAAAATATAAAGAATGTATCAATCGAATGTATAAATATGAAAGTAATCAATCGTTATTTCTCTAGTCCGACCTCTCTACGTATTGAATTTGCTTCTAAAAATCAAATAGCTTGATCGCGCGCCCATCGCCATCGCATCGCGTCGCATCGCCGTCGCGGACCGTCGGCGTCGCGGGCCGTCGCTTACGCAAGACACTCCCATATGAACACAGCGGTTTGATCACATCGCGTCGCTTAACATTCGCATGTTCATCGCTAGTTCGTCGCGTCGCATCGCCGTCGCGTTCCGTCGCCCACCTAAGACAAGTCCATAGAGATAGAAGGTTTGATTTCGTCGCATCGCATCGCGTCGCCGTCGCGGGTTCGTCGCTCACGCAAGACGCGGCGTAAGAAGAAGTATTGCATAGATTTCATCGAGGGAACCGGCCCCTTCCCCTTCTCTTTGTGGGGAGTAGTCACGTGCGATTTCATGACTATTGGGATAAATCGGATCAGTTTGACCCAAGGAACAATTTTGCCAAGCAGCATCGCCACAGGCAAAAGTGCAAAGTCGCTGGCCTTACTAGTAGAGCGGCGAGAGGGTCTCGGGAAAAGTTGATGTGACTGGAGAGTATACTGCTGACAAGTGGTATCGTTGTGATCGGTACACTTTACTGAGTACGAAATAATGACTTGTCACTTTCTCAGACTGTGGGGGGGTTAACTATGACGTCACAAAGATCGCGGTCCCGGGTTTAATTTTTTTGCCAATTTGTCTAGAACCCCTTATCCAATTTTGAAAAATGAGGTGTCGATTGAAAGCGTATAACATGCTGATTAAGATTTATTATATGTGAAAAGTATAGTTTTGTTAGTTATTTTTTAATTAACAATAATGCAAAAAATACGTTTTTTTACTCTCTTTTTTGATTTTTGTGACTCAAAAAGGCAATGAAAACGGCCACTTAGCTAAAAAATATGTTATAGTATAAATCATTTAACTACATTATTAAGCTATCTGTTGCTTTTTGAATTTCTACGATCGGATAATAAATGAGCAAACTACAACCACATACCTGTAGGCGGGGAGTACCGCTTGACACGCGTTCCCATACATTCGGCGTCTACCAAATTACACCTCGCGCAAAATTCGTTTCAAGCAGATATACCTCTAATCTTATTCATCGTAACCTATCAATATTGATATCATTTGAAAGCACAATTAAAGTACTTTAAAAAACAATGTCAATCATTTTTTTTAAATCAATAATCGCCAGTCTGTGGTGGTTACAAAGGAAAAAAGTGGGTATGCAATTTGACTGGTTTCCTAGGTTTGATACCCTAGACGAGTTTAAAAGGGGAGGTAAAGGTGACATATGGGTTTTCTCTGGCCTAAAAGCTACACAGAGGGTCAGGGAGAAAAAACTAGGGTTTAAGTTTAGTTTTAAGTTATTTTTCCTTTATTTGTTGATTTTATTGTGTTAAATTTTTTTGTAATTTTATCAAGGATACACGTTGGTTTCTTTTGCTAAAAGTTGCCTTTTTTATGAGAATGAAGTTTATGGCTTTTTCCGATAGAGACTAAAATTAACTTTCAAATAAGGCCACATAGTCATACTTTTACTTATATAATATTAAGGGTATGACTATGTATCAGTAGGCCACATAGTCATACTTTTACTTATATAATATTAAGGGTATGACTATGTATCAGTATGACTATGTGGCCTTATTTGAAAGTTAATTTTAGTCTCTATCGGAAAATTCATAACATTTCTCATAAAAAAGGGAATTTTCAGCAAAAGAAACCAATGTGTATCCTTGATAAAATTACAAAAAAATTAAACACAATAAAATCAACAAATAAAAGAAAAAATAACTTAAAACTAAACTTAAACCCTAGTTTTTTTCTCCCCTGACCCTCTGTATAGCTTTTAGGCCAGAGAACAACCCATATGTCACCTTTACCTCCCCTTTTAAACTCGTCTAGGGTATCAAACCTAGGAAACCAGTCAAATTGCATACCCACTTTTTTCCTTTGTAACCACCACAGACTGGCGATTATTGATTTTATGAAAATGATTGACATTGTTTCTTAAAGTACTTTAATTGTACTTTCAAATGATACCAATATTGATAGGTTACGATGAATAAGATTAGAGGTATATCTGCTTGAAACGAATTTTGCGCGAGGTGTAATTTGGTAGACGCCGAATGTATGGGAACGCGTGTCAAGCGGTACTCCCCGCCTACAGGTATGTGGTTGTAGTTTGCTTATTTATTATCCGATCGTAGAAATTTAAAAAGCAACAGATAGCTTAATAATGTAGTTAAATGATTTATATAACATATTTTTTAGCTAAGTGGCCGTTTTCATTGCCTTTTTGAGTCACAAAAATCAAAAAAGAGAGTAAAAAAAAAGTATTTTTTGCATTATTATTAATTAAAAAATAACTAACAAAACTATACTCTTCACATATAATAAATCTTAATCAGCATGTTATACGCTTTCAATCGACACCTCATTTTTCAAAATTGGATAAGGGGTTCTAGACAAATTGGCAAAAAATTGAAACCCGGGACCGCGATCTTTGTGACGTCATAGTTAACCCCCCCACAGTCTGAGAAAGTGACAAGTCATTATTTCGTACTCAGTAAAGTCTACCGATCACAACGATACCACTTGTCAGCAGTATACTCTCCAGTCACATCAACTTCAAAACTAGACGACTTTTTTCAATTCCGCCGCCTTACTATTATCCTACTGGTCACCAAACACAAATATGGCAAAGGTAAAATGAGCATAGTTTGAAAATTATAAGTTCTAGCTATATACTTCCAAAGACAGTATTGTATAGAATTTTATAGAGAATATACTTCTCTTAGACGTTATTGTTGTAGCTTTTACGGTTTTCATGGAAATATAAAAAAACTGAAAACAGGGATACAAAAGTGGGGAGGAGGGGAAACATTGACACCTCGGCGTGTTTCTACTTCATTTTTTTCTTATCCATACTAATATTATAAATGCGAAAGTAACTCTGTCTGTCTGTCTGTCTGTCTGTCTGTCTGTCTGTCTGTTACGCTTTCCCGCTTAAACCACGCAACCGATTTTGATGAAATTTGGAACAGACAATCTTTAGACCCTGAGACAGAACATAGGCTACTTTTTATTTCGAAAAAAAGGGATGAAGGGGTTGAAAAAGAGGTTGAAAGTTTGTATGGGATTTCTTAATTTTAAATGATAAAACATTGAAACTTTATATTTTAGCACTTGATAAGAAATCATTAAACATATATTTAAAGTCACATACAGGTCGAACGCGATTAATTAACATTATTTTTACCTTTAAAATAAACACGTGGGAAATAAACATTAACTAAAAGCGGGTAGATTATATTTATTTGTCTACCCCGAAGATTTATATAAATTAATATCGGGTAGTTTTGTGTTGTTTACATCTCCGGTGACATTTTGCTGGGACGTCAGTCTTCCGCGACGACGGCCAGTGCAACCTGGCCGAAACGTTGGGAAAAAAGGTAAAAATAATGTTAATTAATCGCGTTCGACCTGTATGTGACTTTAAATATGTGTACAAAGCGCGAGAACTTAAAGTGTTATATCATTAAACATCTTGATAAGGGATAGGGATAGGGATAGGGATAGCGATAGGGATAGCGAAAGGGATAGGGATAGCGATAGGGATAGCGATAGGGATAACGATAGGGATAGCGATAGGGATAGCGATAGCGATAGCGTTTGCGATAGCGATAGCGATAGCGATAGCGACAGCGATAGCGATAGCGATAGGGATACGGATACGGATACGGATAATATGGGTATCGTTAGAGGGATACGGATAATCGGTCGGCGGTCTCTTACAATCAATGTGCTCGTTGTTTGCTTGCTTGAAGATTACGTTTGCGATAAGTATAAGCAAAATGTAAAAAATTGTAAGGGATAATAGAAAAAAGTACTTTTTACCCACCGATCATAGTGTCGAAATACGGGCTATGTGGGATGTTTATAAAGGTTTCCCCAGCGTATATAGAATTACCTATGCTGTGGTCGATGTGTAATATTTCTACAATCATTGCAAGCAAAAGTATTATGTGCAATCGAAATAATCGCAGATAAATATACCTACAGAGAAACCTAAGGATCCAAATGAAAATCTTAATGAATACTTTTATTACGCGGGCGAAGCCGCGGGTAACAGCTAGTAATCCTATAAGCTATATACATGCCAAGTTTCATGTTTTCTGCCAGACGGGACTATAGATGGCATCCACGACTACACATCACGGCTTAAAATGGGACCAGCAAGTAGATAAACTGTGTGATAGTCTGGGCAGTGCGTGCTTTGCCTTAGGTCGAGTTGCAAAGTCTGTGGCTCCAGAAGTAGCCTGGACATCCTATTTCGCCACTGTCCATTCATTAATACAGTACGGTGTGGAGCTCTGGGGACGTTGCGCGTTGTGCTGAATGGAAGAGGGTCTTTCGCTTTAAGAAACGAGCTATCAGGATCGTTACTCAGGTACCTGTAGACACCCCGGCCAAAGAACTCTTTAAAAAATAAGAATCCTGAGACTGCCTGCAATAGTTATCATGCGGGTAGCCATTTATGTAAGAGAGAACTTGGAAGCATACAAAACCATGGGTGGCTGACTCCGCGATTCTATCGCCGCGCTACAAGTACATGTCAGCGGCCGCGAGTTCGCGGCCCATTCATTGGCGACGACCTTCGCGCGGCGAAATAAAATGCAATGTTGGCTGCTCGCGTACGGTCCGTTTGTTAATGAAGGTAATAATTTAGAATGGCGGTATTTTGTGAACATCAAAGGAGTGAGCCTTCTGTACTTGTATATATTCTGTGACAACATTAACAACATGTGTTCCAAGTACAACACTCTAAATGCCGGAAAGTTAGTAGGTATCGACCGTATATTGGCGAAATCCAACAAGTTAACACATGTGATGGACCCTGCCGTCTATAATAAATTGCCGCAATATGTGGTTGAAGTACCTGAGTGTCGAACTTTAAGTATTGCTTAAAAAATTGGCAGGTCGAGCACCCGTTCTACACTTATGACAATTTTTTTATTACCTAATTAGAAAAATATTTTTGTTAATTTTTTATGTGAATATTGCCTAACTTTTTGTAATTTCAATCTTCTGTCTATTTATTTTCTAAGTATTATTGTTGTATGAATATTATTTTTTTAAATCAAATCTTGAGGTGTAAAATGGCGTTACAAATAAATGAGTATGAGTAGTATTAGATTATTTTGACCATTAAAAGTTTGTACGGAACCCTCGGTGGGCGAGTCCGACTCGCACTTGGCCGGTTTTTTACTGAAAGATGATTAGCTTCCCTATATGCTATAATTTTTTCACTAAGCAATTCCATAGGATCTAGAAATTATGGTGTGCTTAATTACTCTATGGGGATTTTATATGGGACGTTTAAACACACCATAATTTCTAGATCCTATGGAATTGCTTAATGCAAAAATTATAGCATATAGGGAAGCTAATCACCTTTCAGTAAAAAAATAAAAGAAATGCTAATATACAGGAACTTTCGAGAAAAAAAATCAAAATAGAAAATGACTAATTTGGTTCTAATACCGATATGAATGATGCTAGGACCGTGCTGATTATTTCATACGATAGTATATTGGTAGTTCTATAAGTTCTCTTAAAAGTGTTTTTTGATAATCGATACCGTTCTCAGGATATTTTGAGTTTTAGTCAATTTTCGGGTACATTTGCCCTAAATTTCAAAAAATTATTTCTCGTAAACTAGTCATATTTGACATTCGGGAGTTTTAGTCGTAGCATTGTTTTGGTCTAGGCTACCGGTTTTTACAATAAAAAGACCATGGTCAAAAATGAGGTCTGATCCCACACTGTGTATTGTTACCTATTAGTTTCTAGTTTCTTATCGGACTGTAAAGGTCAGGGTGACGTTGAATTGTTTGAAGCATTTCGTCAGTACCTTTAAACACACAATTCTATATAAATATCTAGATTTTACACATATTTCCCAGATCTAGGAAACGACTAACGATTTCGATGAAATTTAGCTATTCTATACTGGGATGACGCGCTTTACATCAATCGATCTATTATGGTACTTATCTGTGGTGCGTTAATAACAAAATAGCCATGTATTAATGTAATTACCCGTCAGGCAGCGTGAGGTAGTAGCGGAACATGTCGTTGCAGGCCAGCTTGATGGCCTTCTCGGGCGTGACGAGGATGATGTTGACCGCCGAGCCGCGGTACATGCCGAAATACCCTTCTGCGGCGTACGTCTTCTTAAAACAATCCAACCTGTTGACAAACATTTGTTTACGGAATGTTTTCATTCCTAGAAAATTCCCCCGAAATTAAATTTTGAAAAATCCCCCGACTGCGACATAGTGGACCGATTTTCATGAATCATGGCTAAGAACACTCAGATTTCAGACAAAAAAAACTAAATCTAAATCGGTTCATCCGTTCGGGTTCGGGAGCTACGATGCCACAGACAGACACACACACAGACAGACAAACAAACAAACAAACAAACAGACAGACAGACAGACAGACAGACAGACAGACAGACAGACACGTCAAACTTATAACACCCCTTCGTTTTTGCGTCGGGGGTTAAAAAGAGCCATAAGGTAGATACAGCGGGGCAAATTTCGACTGGTGGACAATTGTAACTAATCCATTTTTTCCAATATTACGCTATGATGTTGAGTTCTACATGAATCCACTTAACACACCTACATATATAACCGGTGGACTCTCTATCTAACATGGAAAAATTGACCAGTTACATTTGCCCCCCTGTCGATAAAGAATCAATTACACATAAGCAAGAAAGAGACAACGCTCCACGAAGACGAAACACCGATGTGCAATAATTATAGCCGGGTACTGTATTTGGGTTTGAAATACAAACAGTACGGGTAATATAATTTTTTATGCGCTTGTTGCGCAATAACAGGCGGTCTAGCGAAGATGACAATCGATTTACCCCCACAGACGAACAACAAATAATATAGACGTACTCGTTTAGAACTTCCTTCGGCGAACATTCCAAGTGATTCCAAGACATTGTCGAGGTTTTTTTCGGGGTTTCAGTATGAGTTTTTTCAAAAAAGGGGCGTCCGCACGGTGCATGTAACTCTAGAGTTGCAGGCTACAGTGCCTGTTCATCGTCAGGCGGCCTGTATGCCGGTTTGCCACCGACGTGGGTTTAAAAATGGCACGTAACTATTTCCATACCAAAGACATATCTAACTCCGTATAGACAGATAAAGTCTAAGAACAAAACGTACCTCAGTACCATACAGAAAAAGGTACGGTGGCCTAGATGGCATTACACCTTTGGGGTACCCTCAGTTAGATGGCGCTAATATTAATATGTATTTGACATTTTAAAACATAATTATCAAGCTAAGAATATAGGCCAAATTGTCAAAACTGATGTTCAAAAGTTTTAAGCCTGTGTCGAGAGATGGCAGTCTACGCACTGTGATTACACATTTTACTTTGACAGTAACTCACTATAATACTCGATCCTCTTGTTCCATACGTTATTACAGGTTCTGTAGACGTTTCTATTAACGATTGTCATATTGGCTAGGCCCCTAGATTGGCACGACTCGATACTTGATATACTCTATACTACGGCTGTCCAATTCTATACATGGCCTGGTTGCCAAAGTCGCTTATTAGGTGAGACAGGTGGACAAAGACATAATTGACACCTTTACGCTTTATTTCATTTTACATTAACTAGCTAGGTAATATCGTTGTTGCCAGGCAAACTCATCTAAAGTGAAGTGATATGTAATTTCTATTATGCATGGGACCCCAATCTTGGTTATCATTTAGGCTAACTTCTTCATCAATGTTATCATAATCAGACGGGTTAGAACAAATACGGATATGAATATTGGACAGATAAATTGTACATCTGGATTCTGGATTAATAACCACAAAATCAAAATTTTGAAAAAACCCCCGACCCCGACATAGTGGACCGATGTTCATGAAACATGGCAAAGAACACTCCCGACTAACTCAGCTTTCATAAAAAAAAACTAATCTAAATCGGTTCATCCGTTCGGGAGCTACGATGTCACAGACAGACCCCGTCGTTTTTGCGTCGGGGGTTAAAAATAAGTTGAAATTACTAAGAGATCCCTTTTTAAATAACGATGGGTAGATAGTCCAAATCGTGTATGAGATACTTGTCAGGCTTCCCTTGTACCAATCCTGTGTGCGTGGCTACGAATCGTGAGGGAATCGTCAACGAATCGAGAAGCATTCGGCTACGCACACTGCTCGTTCTGTATACTATATCGTTGCTACTTTGAAAAAAGCTCGTATCTCACGCTGCTCCTCAAAGTTAAAACGCAGTAAGTCTATATGCATTCCATACATACTTACTACAATTGTCTTTTCATTGACAGACGAAGATACAAGTTTTTTTAAAAGTAGTGACGATATACATCTATACCTAAACATAGGCCTGCGATACACATGCCTGTAGCATGCACAGTACAAAATTACTCGCAACTGTACAGCCTGGCAAAAAAGAATAGAAAATAATAGGGGAGCCACCGTCCATATAAACCGCTTTGTGTGTGGCAACTATTCTGACACTTCTGGATGAGATAAGTAAGTGTTGCTATGAAAAAAAATTGTTTCTTTTTTGCCAAGCTTTACGTGGCTGGCATACCAGTTGTGCAAGCTACAAAAATGTGTATTGTAGCCATTGTAGGCCTATATGAGTGATACTGACATGTTTTTGTACTGTTTCTCGCCATTGGGGCCGATGACCTGGTTCTGCAGCCGCGTCTTCACCAAGTCGATGGGGAACACACACGACACGCCGATGATGCCCGCGATGCCGCCGTTTATGATCTTTGGTATTAGCCTGGAAACATACCACTCTTCACTCACTGATAAACGACCAAACCAAACTATTCGGCACTGGTCCCACCAAAAGCGAGTAAGCTATGAGCTATCGGCTATAAAAACGAACAAAAGATAGTCATATTCATATCTATCTAGTCGCTCCCGTGTAAATAAAAAGAGACGCGATGATAGCGCGGGCGAGTTATGAGTTCGTCGCTGAGCTATGAAGTCCAAAACGCTCGCTCTCTCTTTGATTTGCATGGGATTAACTATCTTTTGATCGTTTCTAGAAAAAAAAAATACAACTTTTTGTTGATATCTTTCAGAAAATATGTTTAAACTTAGTCACAGTCATCTTGACCGAGACAGATTTTTTTTACATATCGTCACTACTTTTAAAAAACTTGTATCTTCGTCTGTCAATGAAAAGAAAATTGTAGTAAGTATGTATGGAATGCATATAGACTTACTTCGTTTTAACTTTGAGGAACAGCGTGAGATACGAGATTTTTTAAAGTAGTGACGATATTTAAGTACCTACATACATTTAGTTCAGATATTACTTGGGTATCTATTCTCCCAAATGTTATTTTATTCCGAAAGTTCAATTATCTGTTTCATTTTTATCATTATAGGTAACGTTTTATGTCACCCAGGCTCGAACATCATCAACCAACTCTACTTTTGTTAACTCTTATGAAAGTTTTGATGAGTTTTATTAACACACGTAGCGATGAAGCGTAACGGTCATTAAAAAGTCCCTGAGCTTGTCCCGGTCGCACATCGTGACTCTACAGCTTTATTAATGTTATTGCTGCCATTGCCAACGAGTGTCTGGTACCATCCTACTGCGCTAGGCGATCCGGCTACGTGCCAAGTAAAATAGTAATATTGCTGAATATCAAGGAAAAATGCGAATTGCACATACTTGAGATGAAACTTCATTAATATTTTTAATAATCCTGTGGGTGATATATTACTAGATATTTTCCGAAGGGTACCTATTCCATACTCTGGAGCTGGGGGGCGATTTTTGAATCTCGCATACGGGATTTTATCACTAAAATACCGGTTGAAAACGGTGACTTGCTTATTATTTTCAGTGACAATTTTCTGAATTCGAACGCGTGGGACTCAAAAATCGGCCCCCTGACCGGAAGTGTCGTGTCCTGTTGTTGTGTCTCTTTATAAATATTTCACTAGGGATAAGACTGCATGTCTTACGTACGTGCTGACGTTCTCGTGCTTATATAATTTTCTGGGCGATACATTTGCCTTATCCTCAGCGACAATAGACATTTCCCTTCATTCATACCTCTAACTATGACGTATTGTCGCGTGACCTAAAAGCGCTACAACGTAGCCGTATCAAGAACGATTTTCCTATTCGTAGGGCAACATTTTTCATTACAACTTTGTGCCTAATATTTGGTTTACGATTTCATACTAAAAAGATGTCCATGGACTTCATATCTATTGTCTTTTAAAACCTTATTAACAAACTTTCCATGATAATATTAAACTAGCAAACACTACACGAACAATTGTTGTAGTAACTGTGAGATAGTAAACATTGAAATAGTATTTTTACAAATGAATCGCTATGTGCCAAAACTGTTGTCCCCTCGCACGCACGACACAATTAGGTAATACCTACTCGTACGCAGCAGTGGGTGGGAAAACTAACATTCATACGAAGCTACAGAATTATTATTATTAAGTGATCAACGCATTTATATAGGTACTTATTACAGTAGGAATTGTCCATCCAATATCACTAACTGTCCTAACATCTGTTGCCAGCTCAGTGTAAGTGTATATTATATTGGTATATCATATTATAACATAAGGAATACAATATAATATTTAACTATACAATTTGAATGAGCTAAATGATAATTCACACAAATTTAGGTGGGGAGATTGGGCAGACACGTTTTATTTAAATACCTACTCCATTCTAAAAACTACATTGGGTATTAAATAAAAAAAACTATTCTAACAGGAAAAAAAACCGGTCAAGTGCGAGTCGGACTCGCTCACCGAGGGTTCCGTACAAACTTTCAATACCTAGTTGAATCATCAAAATGTTATTCATAGAACTCTACAGATTTGACTAAATCCCTCAAGACTCAATTTCCCACATAACAGTAATATTTTAATATACAATTTTATTGTTAGACAACGTCCAAATAAAATCAAGACTATTCGACTTCAATAGTTTACGACTTACGACATGTCGCAAGGACGCTCCTGAACCGACCTCATTATAATTATGTATCAGGAAAAACGCGATGTAGGAAATGAGCGTTCAACATACAGCGACATCCATCGGCAAATTGAGTAAACTAATGCGCGCGAGCTAGTATGGAAGATGATTTTTATGGAATAATTGTTTATTACGTGAACCGATTTTAACCATTTTGCCTCTATTTGAAAGCAGGTAATTTCATTGTTATTTTGTTAAAAAATACGGATACAATAAAGACCCGCAAGGGTGTTGAAATTGAAAATGTAAATCTGAAAGGTTTTTATAAATTAAAAAAAAGTTTTCAAGATACGTGTACGATTTTATTTTTCCTGTAATATTCATTATAATAGCCATGTTTGGTGAAAATTTCATAAATTTATGTTGGTAAACTTCGGAGATAAGGGGGGGAACGGTATTTTTTTTTACATTTTCCTTCAAAAAACATTTTTTTTCCACAACCAAAAAATTATAAAAAATAGTTTTGATATGTACAATTTGAGCTCTTTTTAACGATACCCCACTTGACCTAGTTACTTGAAATTTTCAGTTTGCCCCCCTTTCATTTTGGCCATTTTCTATCATTTATATTGATTAATTAAAATAAAAAATACCTTCAACTTGTAGAGGTTCACAATGTTTATAACTATTCCAAATTTCATATCGATAGCATAAGTAGTTCTAGAGATATTTAACAATGTGACAGACGGACAGACAGACGGACAGAGTCGCACCATAAGGGTTCCTGTTGTACCTTTTTGGTACGGAACCCTAAAAATGCTTTAATATTCTGAGTAAGACAATTTAGTAGACTACTATAACATTTTAGAATTTTTATTCTATTTAAAACTTTGAATTTAGTCAAATTTCCCCAGTTTCCCCTAGTAATGGTAGGAAGTTTCTTAATGATCCATGAACAACTTGCTACTGATATTAGCATAATAAAGCAAGTTAAGCACTTAACAGTATGTAATGTGTCCTTGGCAACAAACTGGTCACATTTTCTATGCAAATTTTTATAGTTTATTCTATAATTAGAACTGGCTGGACAGATTATCACTAGTCAAATACTTAGATTTAAAATATTGATTCAGGTGAGGTGTAAAAAATCTAGTCAAATAACAACAGATAAATGTAGTAAATGATTTCCAAAACATGCAGTGAATAGAGACAAACTAATTTTCCTGTGATATTCATGGTTTTTATCCACCCTTTTATAACTCTGTTGTTTTAGAAGTGTGAATAGGGTCCAGATGGAGTGAACAGCATTGCTCTGCACTTTCCAATTGTGGAAAATGGCTAAGAATGTAAACATACTAGGACCGAGGCAGCAAGCATGTTATCTCGGCAGAGTGTGTAGTATGTATGTATTTGCAATGGTTTGAAATTCAAATTTGTATAGTAATTTTAATGATGTATCTATCAGAAGTATCCACATAAACTGGAATATTTTTACAAGAGCCAACCTGGAATTTCACATTTATTGTAAAATTGATCTCTTGAAAGTTCCCATCATCTAATTGTTATTCATATGACAAATAGAATATAACCAAAACCAATTCCAAATTAACTGTAAACAACCATATCAATTTATGTTATGGATTATACATATCATGTCAAGCTGGTAGAATGTTGTGCAAGTGACATGAGAGTCAATCAAAGGGATTTCAATGCCAATGATTGGCTCCATTAATAAGCCCGTACTGAATAAAGAATATTCCCTTGTATTTCTTTATTCAGTTATGTAATTAACATTATATATTTTCATGACTAATTAATTAAATTTTCATAGGATTTTACTTCTTTATAATGATTCCTTAAGGTACAAAATGTTGGTGTGTTAAATTTTGACATAATAACAAGTAATGTACAGGTCTAGTCATAGAAGATTCAAATAATTGATCTTAACCTATAGTTTTTCATTAATTTTTATTTTCTAATTGACTTACTATCATACATATATTTTACACACTACTGTGCTATGTAAATAAATGATATTATTATTTATTTGGAATATACTTACTGTGAATATACTTAATGATGAGATGACGAGTGACAGAGATTTATGGAAGAGAAAGACATGCTGCAGAGATGTATGGAAGAGAAAGACATGCTGCCCGACCCCAAGTGACTGGGATAAGGGCAAGAGAATGATGATACTTACTGTGGCGGTGGAGGTATTTTTGGTTGTTCGTTTGGAGCTGCTTTTACATTAGCCATTTTTGTGCTTTTTTTTTCTTTTTCTGGTGAAAATAATAAAATAAAACAATTACATAGATACACTCAAAGGTTAGAAAGATTAATGCTTTGAATACAATAAAATAACAAAAACGCACATTTAATTAATGATTTCCGTCAGTACCTAGGTAATGGACAGAAATCGATAATGTCCTCTTGTTCAAACTTCCTAAAGTAATGCAAATATACGTTACTATATACCAAACTGGAGTAACACTAAATTTCACAGCCGTGTCTGCGATCTATTACACACATGTTATAAAGAATAACGACCGATTATCTTTTAAAAATGGGATATTAAAATGTGAATTAATCATAGCTCACAAGATTTTACGTAACCAAGACTACTAACCTTTCTTTTACGATATTTTCATTATTTTCACAAAAATTCACTAAATTCAAACATTTTTATAATTATTTGATCACAGGAAATTTAAATATTGACTGGACAAGAATAATTTACAACCAAGAGCCGACCGCCAGTCAAAGTCGAACTACTTGAGTGAGACTGTCAAAACAAGTGTCAAAGTCAAAGGCGTGGTGTATGGAGATTAGAAATATAAGGAGCGAAAGCTTTAAGTATCAGATGTGCATATATAAAATCATAGATAGGTGTCGCTGCAATCGCTGCTGCTTAAGGGTTTGACAATCTCTTAGCCTTCTCGGTAGTGACCCCGCCTACGGAGCAAGAGGTCCCGGGTTCAAATCCTGATGAGATCTTTTGACGTGATAACGTCTAATAACTCGTTACTACGGGCAGCATGCACGAAAAAGATGACGTCATTGTCCCGTTTCCCAATATAGCTTAAGCGCCATCTATTGGCGCGCGTTGGAACTAAGCGGCTGATCGATGCGCTCGGTATGGTTGTAGCGTGTGGCCTGAGTAAAGCACCACAACTGCGACAGATGGCGCGCCCGTGTTTATTATTTTTGAGTGTTTGTAATTCACAGAACACCCCACTAGAAGCCTAATGCAAGCGATATTGTTCAAGACGCAAATCACCAATCCTTGCGGAGTGAAGCGGGCGCGCACGGTGCTGCCATTGGTCGCATAATATTATAAATGGGAAAGTGTGTGTGTCTGTTTGTTTGTCCGTCCTTCACGGCAAAACGGAGCGACGAATTGTCGTGATTTTTTAAGTGGAGATAGTTGAAGGGATGGAGAGTGACATAGGCTACTTTTTGTCTCTTTCTAACGCGAGCGAAGCCGTGGGCAAAAGCTAGTTACTTAAATTTAACAAAATTTTCAGTTTGCATGTATATGTTTATATGCTACGATCACGGCAGCAGTAATTTTCCCCTATTCAAATTGGTGCCACCGTACGCTTTTATCACCGCACCGTCCGCACCTCCCGCCGAACAAACAAAGTTCATTCATCCTCACTTTCTGGACACGTGGCAAACCAAGAACAAACGGGCCTCTCGCTCGTTTTTGCCCGAACATGCAATTAAAGGTCGGCAACGCATAAGTGACACCCCTAGTATCGACGTCAAAGAAAAATCTTCTTACCCATTCAGTTGGTTTTGTTTTAAGAATAATGTTTAAAACTTAATAATTATAGGATTGGAAACCACTCAGGACACTTAGGTAATTAATAGTCATGAAAACAACTAAGGTACCTACTTAAATGATTTGTTCCCACTTTTTTTAGGGTTCCGTAGTCAACTATTAGGAACCCTTATAGTTTCGCCATGTCTGTCTGTCCGTCCGCCCGTCCGTCCGTCCGCGGATAATCTCAGTGACCGTTAGCACTAGAAAGCTGAAATTTGGTACCAATATGTATATCAATCACGCCGACAAAGTGGTAAAATAAAAAGTGAAAAAAAAAAAATGTTTTGTTAGGGTACCCCCCCCTACATGTAAAGTAAGGACTGATTTTTTTTTCATTCCAACCCCAACGTGTGATATATTGTTGGATAGGTATTTAAAAATGAATAAGGGTTTACTAAAATCGTTTTTTGATAATATTTATATTTTCGGAAATAATCGCTCCTAAAGGAAAAAAACCGGTCAAGTGCGAGTCGGACTCGCCCACCGAGGGTTCCGTACAAACTTTCAAACTCGCCAGTTAAAATAACCTCATGTTTTCACATAACTCTAACGACTTGACCAGAAGACAAAAGTATAGGTACTAATGAGCATTATTGTGTATAGCGCCATCTCTCGGTGAATTCGCTAACTAATTTGCGCGACCATAGTATGTTGGTTTTTCAGGGATTATTCTTTATAATGTTAACCGATTTAAACAATTTTTACTTTATTGGAAAGAAGATGATTTACGTAACATATCGTATTAATTTTAAGTACTATATACATCCGCAAAGGTGGGTAAATTAAAAGTAAAAATGTGAAAGTAAAAAAGTAAAAGTTTTTTGTGAATAAAAATAGTACATTACATCAGAGGCCAGGAAAATGAGGATTTCCGGCCAAGTGGGTATATACGGCCGAGCGAGCGTGCGAGCGAGGCCGGATAGGGATACGAGGCCGGGAATCCGTTTTCACGCCGAGGCATGTATAGTGCTTTTCTCAAACATACAATGAAATAAAAAAAAATGCTCTAAAGGACAATATTTTATAAAAAAAAGTTACTTTGCAGGCCTAGGCCTGAAAAATAATATGAAATCCCTTTACAGTCCTCTCGAGTTGTTGCGCCCAAAAAGCGAAACTTCCCAGCCCATTTTAAGGAACGTAAAGACAATATTTCATTGCATGTTTGAGAAAAAAAAGTTTTCAAGATACAAACACGATTATATTTTTCCTGTAATATTTAGCATAAAACCAATGTTTCCTAAAATTTTCATAATTTTTCGTTGGTAAACTTCAGAGATAAGGGGGGGGGACGGTATTTTTTTTTACATTTTCCTTCAAAATTCTTTTTTTTTTTCACAACAAAAAAAATATAAAAAATAGTTTATTTACGTTCAATTTGAGCTCTTTCTAACGATACTCCACTTGACCTAGTAACTTGAAATTTACAGTTTGCCCCCCTTTCATTTTGGCCATTTTCTACAATTAAAATTAATAAATTTAAAAAAATTATACCTTCTATTTGTAGAGGTTCACAATGTTCACAACTATTCCAAATTTCAAGTTGATAGCATTAGTAGTTCTCGAGATATTTAGGAATGTGACAGACGGACAGACAGACGGACAGAGTCGCACCATAAGGGTTCCTGTTTTACCTTTTTGGTACGGAACCCTAAAAAGTGTGCCTCCCCCTCATAACTTTTGAACCATATGTTTAAAAAATATAAAAAAAATCACAAAAGTAGAACTTTATAAAGACTTTCTAGGAAAATTGTTTTCAACTTGATAGGTTTAGTAGTTTTTGAGAAAAATACAGAAAACTACGGAACCCTACACTGAGCGTGGCCCGACACGCTTTTGGCCGGTTTTTTCGTACCTATTACCAGTATTACCTAATAAGTAATAACTCGATTTAATGACATGCCGCTTTTTGGGCCAGACTTTGAGCTAATAAATCCTAAACTTACTTAAAATATTTGAGTAGATATCATAAATTTCCAGGAAGTGCCTTTGAAATTGATTATTAGGCACCTTATGCACTTAATAAAATCACTTTTAATGGCGATACGGAGACTGTAAATCCTATATAAATATAATCCTTGGTAGTTATACTATTGGGTTGGTAAGAAAGTAATGAGCGATCGATTGAATTCCACATAAAATTTTTGAGAGAGTTCTAGAATCTTCTATGGTCGAAAGCATATAAAGGGCGAGTCGCACAGTTTCTCGTCAGTCATTCACTAGCTGTCGCCGAGCTAATATAAGGAAGAAAATGGACGAATTAAAAGTGCATGTAAGGCATTGCTTACTATATGAATTTCAGTCTGGCCATGCAGCCGCCGAAGCAGTGCGTAATATACGTCAGCGTGTTGCTCCTGAAGTTGTGTCTGAGGCCACGGCGAAACGATGGTTCCAGCGGTTTCGTAGTGGCGACTTTTCATTATCAGATCAACCTAAGTCTGGTCGACCGGTGAATATTGATGTAGCCAAATTAAAAACCTTAATTGAAGGAGATCCGAGGCTAACGAGTCGTACTCTTGCTACCGAGTTAGGCTGCTCTCATGTCACCATAGAAACACATTTACACGAGTTGGGAAAAAACTACAAATACAGTGTTTGGATACCGCACGAACTTGATAGAGATCAACTAAACCGCCGTGCCGATATCTGCATACAACTTCTGTCTTTTCGCCGCACATTCAACTGGTTGGACCATCTTATCACTGGAGATGAAAAATGGGTCTTATATATAAATCACACACGCAAACGTCAGTGGCTAGCTCCAAACGAAAAAGGAATAGAGGCACCAAAAACAGAGCCTCACCCGAAAAAAGTTAAATGCTGTCCGTTTGGTGGGATATTCATGGTATTACAGTGAATAATACCACTGTATACCAAATACAGTGAATAACTCCTACCAAGTGGAATGACTGTTACCGCATCAGTATACTGTAATCAGCTTGAAAATTTAAACCAAAAAATCTGTCAGAATCGTCCACAGCATGCTAAAGTTTTTTTCTTACACGACAATGCTCGCCCACACATTGCAAAAGTGACTCGGCTAAAGCTATTGGAGCTAGGTTGGAAAGTGATACCTCATCCACCGTACTCTCCAGACTTGGCACCTACGGATTACGCATTGTTCAGATCGCTAAGCAATGCCTTGAATGAAAAAAAGTTCGATGATCAAGCCCATCTACGACAGTACATAGCTGAGTTTTTTTAATCTAAACCTAAGAACTTCTTCGCCGATGCTATTTATTCTTTACCAGAATGATGGAGACAAGTAGTAGATAACGAAGGCCGTTATATTTTTGATAAATGATTAAAATAATAAATTAAATCAAAATTACAATATTGGTTATGATTCGCTCATTACTTTCTTACCAACCCAATAGTTATAAGTACTTACTTTACTAACCTCCATAAGGTACACCGGGGTAAATTTCGACTGAGGGACAAATGTAACTGGTCCATTTTTTCCATGTAATCCGGTTATACCTCTATATGGTAGGCGTGTTCAGTGGATACATGTAGAACTCAACATCATAGTGTAATAATAGTGTGTAATAATGGAAAAAACCGGCCAAGAGCGTGTCGGGCCACGCTCAGTGTAGGGTTCCGTAGTTTTCCGTATTTTTCTCAAAAACTACTGAACCTATCAAGTTCAAAACAATTTTCCTAGAAAGCCTTTATAAAGTTCTACTTTTGTGATTTTTTTCATATTTTTTAAACATATGGTTCAAAAGTTAGAGGGGGGGGACGCACTTTTTTTTCCTTTAGGAGTGATTATTTACGAAAATATTAATATTATCAAAAAACGATCTTAGCAAACCCTTATTCATTTTTAAATACCTATCCAACAATATATCACACGTCGGGGTTGGAATAAAAAAAAATATCAGCCCCCACTTTACATGTAGGGGGGGTACCCTAATAAAACATTTTTTTCCATTTTTTATTTTTTCACTTTGTTGGCGTGATTGATATACATATTGGTACCAAATTTCAGCTTTATAGTGCTAACGGTTACTGAGATTATCCGCGGACGGACGGACGGACGGACGGACGGACGGACGGACGGACAGACAGACATGGCGAAACTATAAGGGTTCCTAGTTGACTACGGAACCCTAAAAATGGATTAGTTACAATTGCCCCCCAGTCGAGATTTGCCCCGCTGTATCTTAGTTTGAATTCGCGTGTGTTTACCTAGCTCCCTCCACCGGCTGCTCATATAACACTTCCTTTCATTTCGCCTGATAATGACAGATTCTACTTGTTCTTAGGAATAATGGCGATCCCTTTCTACACTGCCTAACTTCCGCGTGCAACAATATAAAATGCCCAATCTTCTGTATTGGTATCACATTACAAGTATCCCTTGATATAAGACGGACAGCAACAGATCCATCAATACCATCATGTCTTTCAAAGTTTTGGTAAGTGATAAAACTGATAAAAAAACGAAACATAGATGCCATTTTTGCGAATATATCCTTTTTCCTTTCATTGCAATATTACAGTATTAAACTCATCGTCATCCTCCTTGCGTTATCCCGGCATTTGCCACGGCTCATAGGAGCCCGGGGCCGCTTTGACAACTAATCCTAAGATTTGGCGTAGGCACTAGTTTTTACGAAAGCGACTGCCATCGGACCTTCCAACCCAAAGGGTAACTATTCCTTATTGGGATTAGTCCGGTTTCCTCACGATGTTTTCCTTCATCGAAAAGGGACTGGTAAATATCAAATGACATTTCGTACATCATCATCATCCTCCTTGAGTTATCCCGGCATTCGCCGCGGCTCATGGGAGCCTGGGGTCCGCTTTGACAAGTTCCGAAGAACTCATTGGTCAGAGCCGGGGATCGAAGCCGCGACCTCCGGAATGAAAGTCCCACGCTCTTACTAGTATTAAACTCATAATTATGTAGTAATTAAAATTTGATAGCTTTTTAGCATCTTATCGTGATGACCATGGCCTACGGGTGATGCAAAAGAGTCGGAATCTGACTTAAGTAAGTATAGCGAGTGCGCGGTGAAGTTTTGAGTACCTAAAGTAGGTAGATAGATAGGTATGTAGATAACATCATTAAGTAGATATATAACGAAGTATGAAACAAGGTATGAAAAAAATAAGATAATGTAGTTCTTGGAAGAGTGGCCGAACAAACTTACCTTAAAAATTGAGCTTAGAGAGATGGATGCTGGATAAAAGCGACGTTGGTAGTTTTTTTGGGACTTTGATTTGATATACCTAGTTACTAATTTGTAATGATTAAATTCAGGTATTCGCCTTCACTCTGGTGGCCGCAGCCATCGGCAGCAAGCCTGACAAGCGCAGTCTGCCCTGGGACCTCACCCCGGTCAACGCCATCGGAGCTCCTTGGAGGCCCGTGGTCCTTTCTCATGGTAAGGCATCTGTGGACATCATTACTACAACTTTGCCCCCTTGTAAAACAAATATGTTTATATCGGATTGTAAGTATTTACTTACTTATGTCTAGAGTAAACTTCTGCTGAACTCGTTCGATCATCAACTTCGATTTATTTTCAGACTCGAGCACAGACGTAGCTGGCGCGGTGGCGGCAGCGAAGGCAGCGGCAGCCGCGGTGATGGCCGCTCAGCACCAAGTCGCCGCTGCGAAGCACGCCGCCCTCGAGCAGCAGAGCGTCGCCAGCGCTAAGGAGGCTGCAGCCGCACATGCCGCTCATAAAAGGTACATTTCGGCGTCAGTTACTTTAGTAACTCGTATTCCTCGTGCATTTACTTAGTGAAACACTGAGGTAGCATAGGTTTCTGTGGTGTTTATAAATCAGGTATACCTAGCTGATTTCTTGTCACATGCTACTCTAAACTTGCAGCGAGGAAGCAGCCAGGCACGCCCGTGCGCACGCGCTCGAAGCGGCGCAGGCAGCGGTGCACGCGCAAGCTCAGTTAGCGGCAGCAAAGGCGCGCGCTGCGGCCGCTCAGAAGATCGCAGCGGCCCGCGAGGCGGCGGCTGCCCGCGCCATACAGCAAGCGGCGCATAACCAGGCTGCCAGGCTGCATAACGCTGGTAAGATACTGACTTCCGTGTATTCCTCATGTACCTACATACATACCTAAGTTAAGTATAATAAATATACATTGTTGGCGTAGACTGCTCTGCAATGCTTGTGGAAATTATGTAGAACGTCCCAAGATCAAGGGCTTCTGAGACAAACTTAGTCAAGCTCTTTCAAGACTGTCCCTTTTACAATAGCATATTCTGTGTACCAGAGGCCCTCTTATAAACGCCTTAAGTATTCTGAAACTTTTATTAAAAACTCAGATCCAAATACTTTTACTAAAGATGTCAGGACTAGATCTAGCGCCACTTTTTGTAAGATTTTTATGTGTCGTGATTAACGATAAGTACCGTCAAATGTGAGGCATTTAGCATAAGTCGATCACCCAATCAGAAAAAGTTGACAATTGAATTTATTTCAGACCTTGAATCTGTGAAGCTGTCAGTACTGTCAAGTTCAGGGGCCGCGGGCGCTGCCGGCGCGGCGCACCACGCCGCCTCGGCCGCCGCGGCCGCCCTGCAGCCCTCCTGGGCGCCCTGGGCCTGGCCCGCGCCCACCTGGACCCCGCCGCATGGAGCTTGGGCTTGGTCTTGAACAAATGAGCGTTAGAACTAAGGCTGCGGTTTCCGATTGTCACTTTATTGGAGACAAAAGCCTACAGCCTCGTTTCCGTGCATGTATTAGGTATACATACATATGCAATTTAAAAAAAAATAGATGTTAAATAAGAAATATTTTAATGCTCACATTTAATGTTATTATTGGTTCTTTTGATAATAATGTGTGCGAGAACGAGACTTACGAGACCAAAATAACAAACGAACTTGGAACATAGCTAAGTGCTAAAAGTTAGTACCTAATTAGTAAATATGCAAGAGTACTTATAATTTCATAATGTTTGTTAAATAAATAATGAATTAACGACTATATTGCATTTTTAAAAGTAGGTTTTTTTCTACATATTATTTACCTACCATATTGCTTATGTAACAGGGAAAATACTTACTAATTATTAAATAACCCTACTTTTATCAAGATATTTTTGGTCCTTCGAACCGGATAATACTATATATGTGTCTTTCCGCTATTAAGAAGTTGTTACATGATTATTAGATTTGTCGTAATGTTAAATAAGTTTACTACCTGCTTTGTAAATTGTTACCGTAATTGTTCTTTTATAACAATACATAATTATATTAAGACTGCATTATCGAATTGTATTTTTTCTCGATTTTACATTATGTAATAAAATCCTCTCAATACGATACGCCAAACAATCTATCTTCGGGTTCTACTATTCCTAACTCGGCTAGCATTGATTGGAGTCGCCGATACGACTGCGCGGTAACCATGGCAACCGCGGAGCAGGCTCCATCTACCGCTGTACCACAGCATCCCTCAGCTGTTCTCTCACAGAACAATATTTTTTACTGCTATTTTAAACAAAACAATGACGTAAATGTGACTAAATAACTTGCACACTGGTAAGTAAAACGTGTCCCTAATTTAGCGCTAAGCGGTGATTAATAATGTAGCCTGTAGTGAGAGATCTCATTTAACTTGCCCAGAAGGGCGGGCCCCTGTGCCTGAAATATTCAGTCATAATTAAAAGTTACGCGATATCATGGTCGTTACGTAAACTCTTCCTCAGTGCCCACAGGTCGTATTCTGGTAAATAAATACCGAATATATTCTCGTTTCTTATGAAATAAAGTTTACCTTCATAGCTTAGATAAGAGTGTTACGACACCTATTGCAAAACTTCGTATGACAAATAAAAATGTTCTGATAAGCAATATCTATTTGTTACGTTTATCTTATTAATTATGTAGTCCAAGACGCGATTCCAGCAGTGATGTATGAAATAAGTAACAGACACACTATTTTAATGTACCTACCTATTATAGGTACAAAAATAAGAGTTCCTTTCCTAAAAACACCTTGTAAGAAAATACTAAATATGCCAAAATGGGTTCCCCGTTCCCCATCACACCAACTCAATTAATTTAATATAAATAAATTCGATAATATACAGGGTGGGACGCAAGTGATTATTTAATTACAATTTTCGTAATTAAAAAAAAATTGTTTTCATATCCAGACAAGATGATGTCCCTTCTCGGGATAATGGCGGCCTTGAGCTGTTGGCAGCTGGCCTCTGCCGACAGAGACCAGCGGCGGTACTCCAACCCAACTTATTATAACGTCGGAGGAGTGCTCTCTAGCAATGAGTCAATTGCCTTCTTCAAAGATACTATTTCGGTAAGAGTTCCTACTATCATCTTATTCCATCTGATATCTAATGAAAAAAGCAAGTAGGTATATTATATAATACATATGAATGATTGATAGCTTCGTTACGATGGTAGCATTTGTAATTTTTAGCAATAACAATATTAGTGGTTTACCAATTAAAAACTTTCTTGCTTGTATTGTATGTTCTTTAAAATGTGTTCAATGTTTTCAGAATCTTAACTTCAAAGATCAATATGTCCCAAAAGGTGTGACCTATCATGACTACTCGATTTTGATGGACACAAATCCTATTAAGACTGCTTTGAATGTTTGCAAGGATCTAATTGGCCATCGGGTTTGTAACGTTTTTATACCTATAATCTGTAAATTACTAACTTTTCTTCCTTTAAGTTCTATTTATGTAGAGTGGTTTTTGGGTTTTTCCTCGAAGTGACTCTTTTACCTAAAGATTTTTTTCCTACCTTCAGGTTTATGCTGTCGTAGTCTCCCATCCTTTGACTGGAGACTTGTCTCCGGCAGCCGTATCATATACGAGTGGATTTTACCACATCCCAGTCATCGGTATATCTTCAAGAGACTCTGCCTTTTCTGACAAGAACATTCACGTGTCGTTTTTGCGGACAGTTCCGCCATATTCACATCAGGCCGATGTGTGGGTCGACGTGCTGAAACATTTTAATTACATGAAGGTTATCTTCATTCATAGTTCGGACACCGATGGTCGTGCCATTTTAGGCCGGTAGGTAAACCTATTCATATATTTAAATGTTCTCCTTTTTAACAAACAAGTACCTAAATAGTTCACTCATAAACTCATGCACTCGTAAACTCAATAATTTTTTTTATAGATTCCAAACCACATCCCAAAGCGTCGATGAGGATGTCGACAGAAAGGTAGTGGTCGAACAAGTTATTGAATTCGAGCCAGGTTTAGACTCATTCAGTGACAAACTAATAGAAGTAAAAACCGCGAGATCAAGAGTGTTCTTAATGTATGCCAGGTAAGAATAATGTTAATGATCTAAAATATCGAAATTCCAAATTGTTTATAGATATCATAAGACCGATATTTAAACAATGTTCTTTTATAGCAAAACCGACGCTGAAATAATTTTCCGCGACGCAACCTTCCTGAACATGACGACGACGGGCTACGTGTGGGTGGTGACGGAGCAGGCGCTGGACGCCGCCAACGCCCCCGAGGGACTGCTCGGGCTGCGCCTCGTCAACGCGACTAACGAGCACGCTCACATCCAGGATTCCATGTACGTCAAATCTACGTCTACAAGCTAGTGTTTTCCCTGCCTAGTGCCAGGATCCGCTTTCTGACTCAATCTTCTCTTCTTTGTCTGGTATTCGGTATCCTCTGGTGTGCGGTTGTTATCTTTCATGTCCTCTTTAAAGCGTCCAGTCAAATATTTTTAGGCCTACCTATTCATCCATGGCCTTGGATAGTGAGGTCAAGTCATCTATTTCTGAGGTGTTGTGTTGTGTTTACAATTCGTATACCTACAACCTACAAGCGCACACGATCAGAAATCACCAATTCTTTTTTAACCCCCGACACAAAAACGACGGGGTGTTATAAGTTTGACGTGTCTGTCTGTCTGTCTGTCTGTTTGTCTGTCTGTGTGTGTGTCTGTCTGTGGCATCGTAGCTCCCGAACGGATTTTCGATTTAGTTTTTTTCATTTGAAAGCTGTGTTTTGTTCTTACAGCTATGTTCTGGCATCAGCCATACGAGACATGAATACAACTGAAGAAATAAACGCACCACCTTCAGACTGCGACAACTCTGGAAGCACGTGGAATACTGGTCGGCATCTTTTCGATTACATAAGGAAGCAAACGCTGGATAGCGGAGCGACGGGCCATGTGGCGTTCGATGATCACGGGGACAGAGTTAACGCCGAATACGATATGGTGAACGTTAGAGCACAAGGCGAACATGTAGCGGTCGGAAATACTTCTATTCTAAGGTTTGTCAAACTAACATGATATTTGACCACTATTATCGTCTTCCTTTATTAAGACCACTTAAATTTGTAAGTCTTAAAAATTAGAGCATTCATGACTTCGTTATATTTGTTTTAGGATGTGAGGAAGATGCGCCTAGAGCTCAAAGAACAAGAAATAATTTGGATGGGCCGTAGTCCCTCGAAGCCTGAAGGATTTATGATACCTACTCACTTGAAGGTACATTATATAAATCTGCCCAGTAAAAGCAAAATCTAAAAAATATTGTAACAACAAAATATGTTTCAGGTATTAACAATAGAGGAAAAACCATTTGTATATGCACGACGGATTGATGACGGCAGCGAATGTACTGCTGAAGAGATTCCCTGTCCACATTACAATACGACCAACGACACAGGTTAGTCCGTTTTTACATTATCCGATCTGATATCGGAAGGATTTCAATGGAAAAAATCCAAAATTACGCCTGCAATGTATGGGATATCGGTCCGACATCCGATATCGCATCGGATAATGTATAAACGCACTTACTTAAAAAGTTTATCTTTGTATCCGGTTCGAAGGACCAAAAATGATAGTTTTTGAGACATTTTGATTAAATGCAAATAATAAAAGTGCAGTTACAAAAGCAAATGTTTTAAGTTACAGACTGTTTATTACTTACCTATTGCACTTATCCCTCTGTAAAAGTTGAACAGCTGCTCATTGTGTTGTGTTTTTTATGTCCAGATCAAATGTACTGCTGCAAGGGTTTCTGCATGGACCTCCTGAAACACCTGGCTACGTGGATTAACTTCACCTATTCATTGGCGCTTTCACCAGACGGACAATTCGGGCACTATGTTATTAAAAACTATTCCGCCCCTAGCCCGAAAAAGGAGTGGACCGGGCTCATAGGTAAGTGACATTTAATTATCAAATCTGATGTAAAAGCGCATTAGACGGTGAAACTTATTGGGACAACAAGACTCCCAAGATCCATAAAGAGCCTAGACATGCCCAGACTTTTTGTAGACTATGTAAGCTATTTCCACAAAGTCCACAGGTATCTATCTAATGGGTATAGTATTAGAATGTTAATATTACCTTATGTTTTCGCAGGCGAACTAGTGTATGAACGCGCAGATATGATTGTGGCCCCACTGACCATAAACCCTGAACGTGCAGAATTCATCGAGTTTAGCAAACCGTTTAAATATCAAGGAATAACAATTCTAGAGAAAAAGGTACAAGAGGGTATTTTTATTACGAAAATACTGTTTCCATTACCATTTCAGAAAAATAGTTTTGGTTTCCCTACTATCATCAAATTGACTCACAATTTTCCCTGCTAGGAGGGGAGGGAAGCAGAGAAAACTATACATTAACAACTTTTGATACTAAAAGGCTCTGCAAAAATGTTTGAATTTTAACATGTCACCACGCGCACCCTGTATATATTTATTATTTTACAGCCATCTCGATCTTCGACACTGGTATCGTTCTTACAACCATTTTCGAACACCTTATGGATATTAGTCATGGTATCAGTACATGTAGTGGCATTGGTACTGTACCTGCTGGACAGATTTTCGCCGTTTGGAAGGTTTAAGCTGGCTAACATAGATGGGACAGAAGAAGATGCGTTGAATTTATCGAGCGCCATTTGGTTTGCCTGGGGAGTTTTGTTGAACAGCGGCATCGGAGAAGGTAAGAAATATTGTCATGTAAGGTAACGGACCCAATCGTGGACAGTTTAAGAAAAATTTTCGCCTGTTTTTGATATTTCACTCATAAATGTAAAAATTCTACCGCTAAGCGTGTTAAATCTTGAATGTCCTATCCTTCTTTTACATTTCAAGCGTATTGCAGAATGGATACTCCTATTGGTTTCTTCATAGTTAACAAATTAAAAATAGGTGTTTTTTCTCCAATTATGGACGGCAGTTCTCCAGTAATGGATCCCCCATTATGGACAGTGAAATAAGTTTAAAATTTTACTTTTAAAGCCAACTGATACTCAATGAGTCAATATTATATACCATAAATACAATTAGTTTGAGTTATTTTAACATAGGATTGTTTCTTGTAAATTTTGGTTTTGTAAATTGTTCCTTGTCCATCATAGGAGGTAGGCAGTTTTTCGGTTCCAGTAATGGACACTCGCAAAATAACGCCATTTCTTTATATCTTTGGAGCAACAAACTAGTATGTTTTATACCTTATCTCATGCCTAATGCAGTAAGTAAAACGCATTCAAGTTTACACAGAGTATTATTTTTTTATTATTTTATACATGAACTCAACTCTCTTAGCAACATTACTAAGGATTCGTCTTGATATTTTTTTCAGTAAACTGATGAATTTTATCTTGTCGCCAAATCCTTCAGAAATAACCGAATTAATTGAAACTTCAAAATGAAACAGCTCTATAACTCTAGTTTATGGTACATAGCCATCAGTTTTTAGAAACTAATTTTAGATACTTATTTTTAAGGATTTGTATTTTTTTGTCCATAATGGCATCACCGTCCATTATGGGGTATTTCACCTTACATGTAACATACCTATACGTACCAAATCTCGAGTATCTCAACAAAAATTAAGGACTCGTTCTGGGAAGCAAACAACGACAATTCGCTCCTTCGCAGAGAGTATAGAGCTTAAGAGATTTTTTTGAGAACTTACTTGGTAGGTAACTCTTACCGTAGGTAGGCACGTTTTCGTTACTTTTCATCTTCATTTCGATGTGTTTTTTTTATTTATTTCAGGAACTCCTCGTAGTTTTTCGGCGAGAGTGCTCGGAATGGTGTGGGCAGGATTTGCTATGATAATTGTTGCTTCCTACACTGCCAACTTGGCTGCTTTCCTCGTCCTCGAGCGCCCAAAAACAAAACTCACTGGAATTAATGATGCTAGGGTAAGTTTTATTAGCTTATTATTATACTAATATCATAGAATTCTTTTATCCAATTGTACCTATTTACTTTTAAGAATGAGTTTAAACTAGGTTGGAGAATGCTAGTTTTTTTTTCTTACTTTTGTTTTTCCTGATCTCGACTAGTCCATTCTGGGTCACCCTGTATTACCGATTTAGTAAACGATTTGTATCCGTTACTTCTAGCTCCGAAACACAATGGAGAACCTTACATGTGCAACAGTGAAGGGTTCGGGAGTGGACATGTACTTCAGGCGGCAGGTGGAGCTGTCCAACATGTACCGCACCATGGAGGCCAACAACTACGATAACGCGGAGCAGGCCATCCAGGATGTCAAAAATGGGTAAATAATAAATACCAACAATTTACTGTATAATACAGACAAAGGGGAAAGCATTACCCTTTGCCAGTAGGACGGGAAACCTGTATCAGTAGGTACGGTCATCAATACTATTTACTGCACCAGGGGACTTTTTTTGCAACTGTACCTTTATGCTTTATAAGTAGGTACCCGTTTACCTTCCTCTCTCATATTTTGTAACTTTTATTCTAAATGCATTTGCCCACCAGAGTGAATCTGACCGTCCTCACTGATCTGAGTATTTCTCAATAATAAGAGGCACTCAAGGCACTCAATAATAAGAGGTTACTTAATGTTGCAGAAAATTAATGGCGTTTATCTGGGACTCCTCTCGTTTGGAATTTGAAGCGGCTCAGGATTGCGAGTTGGTGACTGCTGGAGAGCTGTTCGGCCGCTCTGGCTACGGAGTTGGATTACAAAAAGGGTCTCCGTGGGCTGATAAAGTGACCCTAGCTATACTCGATTTTCATGAAAGTAAGTTTAGTTACATTTAACTACAGTTATTTTGAAATCATTACCTGTCTACTTATTTTTCTTTATTTATTCTAAACTATGTCGTTGTTGTAGGTGGTATAATGGAGTCATTAGACAACAATTGGATATTACGCAATAATCTTTTGAACTGTGAAGAAAATGAAAAGACTCCGAATACCTTGGGCTTGAAAAATATGGCAGGAGTGTTCATACTGGTGTTAGCGGGCATTATTGGGGGCATAGTGCTTATCGTGATCGAAGTGGTGTACAAGCGGCACCAGATTAAGAAGCAGAAGAGGATGGAAATCGCTCGGCACGCGGCGGACCGCTGGCGCGGTACCATTGAGGTAAACAAGACCAAGAGGCCGCCGCCGTGGACCACAGATAATTCCAAAACCATTCACTACGGAGATTAAACTCAATCGCGAAACTGGACCGATCAAATTAACGTTTTACCGATTCAAGTTTATATCATTAGTTTAGTTTTTTAAAGATATTATATTTGTTAAAAGCTTAAGTCCTTAAAATATACTATTCATGTTTATTTTTTACTTTTACTCATCAAGACATGGTTAGTTTCCCGCTTCAGATCATCGGCTCTGAAAAGGGGCATAGAAATCGCTCGCTAATCATGCTATAGCGTGTTTATAAATACCTACTAATGTGTTTTGCTGCTACCCCCAAATTGAATGGGTACCGCCCCATCAATTTTTTCTATGCCCGGCAACTCACACTGTCAACAAAGAAAATAAATTATTTTTCTAACATTCGGATAGCTAGATGCCCCGACGGCTTCGTTGGACGCATTATTATAATAGCTTTCGTAAGTAGATGAATAAATACAATAAGTAATGTTTGATTTGTTCTTGAGGTATATTGGTAATTTTTCAGAAGCGCAAGACTATGAGAGCTTCGATAATGCCTTCGCAACGGCGCGCCAAGTCGAATGGAGTGAAGGAGGCTGGGAGCATCAGCCTAGCCGTGGACCGCGGCGCGCTGCGGAGGCGCGACGAACCGAGAGTACCGCGGTACCTCCCTGCCTACACCCCCGATGTATCTCACTTGGTCGTCTAGCTTTAGACTGTAAACCGTAACGTTTATTCATATGTCAAGTGGTTCTATGAGGAATGGGATGGGCTTCTTCATAGGCCATCATGCTACATGGTCATTAATTACAACACCAAATTAGGATAAATTTTAGGAAATAATGTAGCACGGCCTAGAATTAAAGATTTGGTGGTGGTCATTGTTGGAAACTTAAAGCACTTAGCTCCTTGTGTTTTTGACGAGCAACAGTAGGTACTGAGAAAACAACATGGCGTCTTTTTTAGGCGCACTACAACGTTCAAATTCAAACCCCGTGGTTATTTCAACGATGGAAGTACCTGCAATACGCTACTAAAATATTGTTTTTAAG
Source organism: Leguminivora glycinivorella (assembly GCF_023078275.1). Classification (NCBI taxonomy): domain Eukaryota; kingdom Metazoa; phylum Arthropoda; class Insecta; order Lepidoptera; family Tortricidae; genus Leguminivora; species Leguminivora glycinivorella. The sequence goes on from NC_062971.1 coordinate 8,505,962, forward strand.
GAAGTTTTATAGTCATTACTTTATACATATTTGTTAATAATGTACTTAAATTGTGATGCCTGCCTATGTTAAATTTATAGATTTTATGTAGGCATAGATTAGGTAAGAATAGGTACTATTATTGTTCCGAGAAATAAACGTGATTTTTTAGTAAAATACTTATTTCCCTTGTAGCTAGTTATTAGTGTTATTACGTGGTCCTGATACCCATTTGGTGCTTTAGTAGTACTATTATCAGACAGAAGGTTACTTTGTCCGATTTTGAAATTTGAATAGCTATTATATTATATGTGACAAGAACAAGAAGTTTTAAGTTACTTTCTCAAACTTTCTTGTCTCACGCACGTTTAGAATTTTATAGAACCCTAAGAATTCTTGAGCACATAAATATTATTATATTGTAGAGAAAGGTAAATAAAAGATTAATATTAACACATCTATATATTTACATAAGAATTTAACAGTGCCATAAAGGGGATTATACATTGTATCTTATATAAGAGCTATTGTGCTCTGTCGATTACGTCCGTCAAAAGCAAGCCGAGGAAAGTGTAACTGCCGGGTAATAATGTGTAGGAATGTGTGAAACACTGGAAGGCTCTCCCACGGCGCTACACTGCGCGCAGCCAAATCTTTTCCTCGATTTAGGTGTTCCCAGCGTAGGATGCTGCCGCCGTGAGCCAGCCTTGCAGCACTCAATGATCCTACGCGAAACGATATAGCCAAATATATCGCTGCAAAACATCCAGTAATAACATCTATTATTATAAGGATACAGAAACATTTTCGCATACAACTAATTGTTAATGTCGATCTAACCAAGTCGGCCGTGTCTTGTGACTCGTGCTACAATTAATACTGAAGGCGGAAGGTGCGGACGCCTATGAGCTCTTTAACAGAATCGACTTTAAAATGCTATTCATATTACCTAGTTATGTGGTAACAATGTCTTAAATATATCGTTTCCAAACTCTACTCTAGTATACATATGTCGAATGAATTGTACGAATAAAATACTTTGTTCTCGGTAAACATCGGTGTTACACAGGCGAAACTAACGTACAGTTAAAGATAGAACATACAGGAACAGAAAATTACATGATTACACATTATTTACTTCTGACGACTCGACAGGACCAAACATCAGTTAAATTCTAACAGCAAAATTGTACGCATTATTACAATATAATTAATTAGGCAAAGGAAAACATTTATTATAATAATAACGTTTAGTTCTACGAATAATAATGATTTTTATAATAAGTTAGTATTAACAGATGTGTTAATCTAGTCGGTGAACTTGCGGTTGGGGTTGCGGCCGAAGAGCGCCGTGCGGATCTGGGGCAGCAGCTGCTGCGCGATCAACTCCAGCCGCGACTCCAGCGTGTTGCAGATCTGCATGCAAACAGTACGAGTTCATCTATGTTCATTGTATTAGGGCTCGTTCAAATTATCGCCGGAAGATACTCCCACATTAGTAAGTGTGTCATGACAGTTTTTTTTAATACTAATACTACGTCGGTGGCAAACAAGCATACGGCCCGCCTGATGTAAAGCGGGGACCGTAACCTATGGACGCCTGCAACTCAAACAGTGTCACATAGGACAACAATGTGTAGGACAACAAACATCAACGTTTTTATCTTTTAACAGCGCTAGTTTGAACGAGGCCATATAACTTGATTTACTAATGGCTTGGCGTCTTTCCAAGTGATCCTGGCTGTTTGTCTCTATGTAATAGAACAAATAACCCTTTTTTTGGCGGAGTGGGAATGCAGTTACGCACGATGTGTGGGACTCGCCGTTTCTTTCCCCTCCACTAGCGAGAGGGGGGAAACTTGGCCCTACGCACTAAACCGTTGTGTTTGCCGTTCGTGAGGTCGCGCTGGGATCGATGTTGCCATTCACCACGGCACAGCAAATAAAATAGCCTTAGCCTTCAAAGTGAAAAAAATACTTTTATACTGAAGATTTATTCCAGATCTGCTTTGAAACGCCAAGCCGTTAGAAATGTACTAAAAAAATATAAATTAAAATTACTTACAAACACGTACCTATTTCTAGTAATAACTTTATAAATCCGGTTTAAAATGAAAAACTATGCAACAATGTTTTCATTTCAAAGTTTCGCAATTTTCCTGTTATGTCATGTGTTTTCCGCGGCTTTGGGTGGTGTTCAATTTGTTTTTTATCAAAAGCGCGTTGGGTCTCACTCACTGGCTAAGGAAAATGTGAGACAAAATTACTTATTTGACCGAAAATTGGGCAAGTGTAGATAATTTTGGCTTAAAGAGCCATAGGCTACTTGACCCTTTTTTAAAGTCTATTTTATATTATTAATTACTGTCCAATTAACCGAAAAAAAATAGTACCATATTTTATTACGACTTGAAAACCAAAAAAATGCATTTATAAAGTATACTTTCACTTAATCGTAAATCGAATTGAACACAAAATTTTCTGACATTTAATTATGAGACATATTCTGACATTTAAGTATAAGTTCATCATGTCAGTGATTGATTGACTCGACATGAAGTTAAGTTAGGTTCTATGACGTCACTACATGTCTGACAGCGTTTTCGGTGGCCAAAGTTAAAAAAAAATACACTCATTTTAATCGAAAATACGTTGCCACCACACACTTTTAATACCCAAACTTTATAAACATTGGTTTCTTATGTCAAATACTACAGGAAACAATCATTTCTTGTGCCAAATTCGATAAGAGTCTAGTAGCCTATTGAGGGTAGACGTTTCTAATATTTAATACCTGATACAAACTATAGTTGAAGAGCTGGTGTCCTAGTGCTAGGAGCGCGCGACTTTCAATCCGGAGGTCGCGGGTTCGAACCCTGCCTCGTACCAATGAGTTTTTCGGAACTTATGTGCCATATGTCTTTTGATATTTGCCAGTCGCTTGCCGGTGAAGGAAAACATCGTGAGGAAATCGGACTAATTTCCAATAAGGCCTAGTTCGGGTTAAAGGTCAGATGGCAATCGCTTTCGTAAGACTAGTGCCTGCGCCAAATCTAGGGATTAGTTGTCAAAGCAGACCCCAGGTTGACATGACCCGTGGAAAATGCTGGGATAACGCAAGGAGAATGACAGACTATAGTTACCTTAATACGGCCCTTAGCCGTTACAAGATCGACTCCACCGCAGGTCTCAGCCGGGAGGAAGTTCTCGTTGTCGACCTTCAGCTGGAGGTCCCTCTTGATCTTCTCCTTGTAGCTGGCCTGCGCCTTCGAGAGCAGCCCCTCCACCAGGCCCTTATCGGCCTGTCGTACGCGGACGGTTACCTGAGGTTCCACCAACTACAAAAACAAACAAAAATTCTAATAAGAACAAAATTATAAAAACACACAAAGATCAAACATTGATAATAATAATAAATTTATACACGAATTTGTCATACTCCCAAAAAGAATAGGCAGAGCACATGAAACTGCTCAATATCCTACTATTACTACTGTTACTAACCTATCCTCAACAACACAATTGAACCTATATCCCACAGTAGACTTCTACTACACCCACAGGAGGAAAAGAGAGTGGTGAAATTCCAAACTCGTCGCCACGAATTTTAATCGTTTCGTTCAGTGTTAGCAACTGGCATGGAATTTTTTTTGCGAATTTAACTAAAAGTGATATGCCGAATTTAACGGAAAACAAAAAAAACACGGTGTATACTTTCACTTCAGGGCTAATACAGAGGTACTGTACCCCAACTGCAATTTGTAAGAGGATTGCATGCTGACATTGCATTTGGCGTGCAGGCAGCGTGCACTTCCCGTGCAAGTTTCAGTTGGGTTTTTATCGGCCATAAGGTTTTTATCGTTTACTTTGCCCACCAATGACGTAGTTTATTATACTACACATAGCAAGCGCGGATCCAGCTTCGTGCCCGGGAGGGGGGGGGGGGGTCACGTGGTAAAGGCCAGGCCCCAGGGGGGGGGAGGGGTCACTGCCTGCTAAGTCGCGGTCCTGGGTTCGAATCCCGGTAAGGGCATTTATTTGTGTGATGAACACAGATATTTGTTCCTGAGTCATGGATGTTTTCTATGTATATAAGTATGTATTTATCTATTTAAGTATGTATATCGTCGCTTAGCACCCATAGTACAAGCTTTGCTTAGTTTGGGGCTAAGTTAGATCAACGTGTAAGGTGTCCCCAATATATATTTATATTAATATTTAAATTTTATTTTACAACATACCTGGAACAGAGCCTGTACAATGAGTGTGACAAGCAGTTCGGCGTACAATTCCTTGTCTTCAGGCACCTCAGCCAGGCGCTTGCGGGCCTCGTCCAGCACATTACGTACATGGTCTTCACGCACTTTCAGTACTTTAAGACGAGCTTGGTTGAGCATGTTCGAAGATTGGCTGGAGAGTAGTAAAACAATGGTTGATTATACATATTTCAGTATTCAAGTAATATTAGGAAATCGATCTGATATTTTAAGTGGAGATAGTTGAAGGGATGGAGAGTGACATAGGCTACCTTTTGTCTCTTTCTAACCCCCCAATTCTTGAAATGGGGGGTGGAAGTTTGTATGGAGCATTCCGTTATTTACAAATGTAACGTTGCTCGCGGACAAACGCTAAGTAATCTATAATTAGCACCATTTTTACCAAAATCTATAAAAATTAAATTAGTAAAAATGGTGCTTGCTAATATTTACCAAAGTATAGTGATGATTATGTCAATAACAACTTTAACTCATAAGTAGTACAAGATATAACCTTATCAAATCCATAGCCCCTAGTGACATTATGATTGTGACTAGAGATGGGCCGAATATTCGGTAAATATTCGGTATTCGGCATATTCGGCAAGTTTTTCAATGTTCGTATTCGGCCGAATAATTCGGTTGCATTGCCGAATATTTACCGAATAAACAAAGTAAATAACTAATGAAGATCTTATGTATTCCATTGGATAATAAGCTCCTATTTTAGTAGCTTTCTAAGGAACTACTAAAAAGAGATAGTAGGCTAGTTTTCTACTAGTCAAATCAGCTTCTTTTTAAGAACTGTCAAAACGATTTGCTAATATGGAATTACTATGAAATACTGAGGTGTGACGTCACGGTCAATTTATTTACTTTATATCTTTCTCTTTGACTTATTAAATATAAATTATGTTTAAACATAACTACTGTCCATATTTTTCTTCTAATTATGTGGTGCTTTATTTCGTGCACTGCATACATGCATACAATATTTTATCTTCTATTATCTATTAAGCTTTTTTCTGAATTAGAGAATGTCTCTTAGTTCAGTGTGCCGCTTGGCAAAGGCCTCCTCTAGCCTAGGAAACTAGCCTATTGCCTATGCGTCAAAATATAAATACAAAGTTGAAAAAACCGGCCAAGAGCGTGTCGGGCCACGCTCAGTGTAGGGTTCCGTAGTTTTCCGTATTTTTCTCAAAAACTACTGAACCTATCAAGTTCAAAACAATTTTCCTAGAAAGTCTTTATAAAGTTCTACTTTTGTGATTTTTTTCATATTTTTTGAACATATGGTTCAAAAGTTAGAGGGGGGGGGACGCACTTTTTTTTCCTTTAGGAGCGATTATTTCCGAAAATATTAATATTATCAAAAAACGATCTTAGTAAACCCTTATTCATTTTTAAATACCTATCAAACAATATATCACACGTTGGGGTTCGAATGAAAAAAATAATCAGCCCCCACTTTACATGTATGGGGGGTACCCTAATAAAACATTTTTTCCCATTTTTTATTTTTGCACTTTGTCGGCGTGATTGATATACATATTGGTTCCAAATTTCAGCTTTCTAGTGCTAACGGTTACTGAGATTATCCGCGGACGGACGGACGGACGGACAGACAGACATGGCGAAACTATAAGGGTTCCTAGTTGACTATGGAACCCTAAAAACTGTAGTTTAAGAGTTGAGAAGAGTTCAGAGTAGAGATGGGCCGAATATTCGGTAAATATTCGGTATTCGGCATATTCGGCAAGTTTTTCAATGTTCGTATTCGGCCGAATAATTCGGTTGCTTTGCCGAATATTTACCGAATAAACAAAGTAAAAAAATAATGAAGATCTTACGTATTCCATTGGATAATAAGCTCCTATTTTAGTAGCTTTCTAAGGAACTAAAGTAAAATCCATAAACCTACGGACCAAATTGACAAGTGTGAACGAATGTTGCCACAGTTTGGCCAGTGTCGTTCTTATCGGTATTTAAATTATGATTACATCGTAGATTTAAGGTGTACCCAGACGGGACAATGAAATTGGCAATTTGATCGGCTAATCAATATACCAACTTTTTCTGTGATTTCGACAGATCAAAAGGTCTGTAGACCGCTAATTAGAGATATTTTTTTTATTTCGAAGCAGCAATAATATTATTCGAAAATTATATAGATATTTATGACATACTTGCCATAGCTGACAGATAATTGATTATCGTTGGACATGGCATTTTACTTTTTACCTACAGGCTCGGAAACCTTTTTATGTTTTAAAACTAGTGGGTAAAAATGCGTGGCATCCATGACATCCATCCACTACCTCGAAGATACATAGAACAAACCAAAATGTGTACCTCTTATTTGAAACTAATATACTTATTCTTGATTTAAACTTGTCTGTTGTATGAACTTTACAACTTGTCGATATATTGTTATCGACATATACCCTTCCCTATTTTAATTTTGCTGTTCCTGGTATCATTTTACCTGTCAGTCATTTGTCAATTTAGTCCGTAGGATTATGAATTTTACTTTACTAAAAAGAGATAATTGCTTGCCATGCGTCAAAATACAAATACAGAGTTGAAAAAACCGTAGTTTAAGAGTTGAGAAGAGTATAGATTTGTTTTAACTAAGTTTTAGTTAAATTCACTAAATCGTAATAACATATGTAATTCTAGTAACATATGTAACCATTATCAATCATTTAATAGTTTTTTCTTAATATCCGCTTTCTAAATATGGCGTAACCGAATATTCGGCCGAATGTTCGGTTCGGTAAGAGCTGAACCGAATGTTCGACCGAATATTCGTATTCGGCAAAGTCCATATTCGGCCCATCTCTAGTTCAGAGTTGTTTTAACCAAGTTTTAATTTTCCACTAAATCATAAGAACATAGTACTTAATTGTAATAACATATGTATTATTATGTAACCATTATCAATCATTTAATAGTTTTAATCTCAACAACCGCTTTAAAAATTTGGCGTAACCGAATATTCGGCCGAATATTCGTATTCGGCAAAGTCCATATTCGGCCCATCTCTAATTGTGACCAACTCCATGGGATCATAACTTTTTGACATAACAGGTGTATAGACTGTACAGTAAATAAAAATAATACACCCTGCAATAGTTGTAGGATACCTAGTAACATTGTTATTTTAGATTAGATAGAGCACATTGCCAAAAAACTGTTTTAAAGTTTGGCAAAACTATAAGTAAGACGGAAATTGTTTTTTTTTCTTGAATAATTTTTAAAAAGTCTAAACAATTCCTTGTCAGTCTTGTATTAACAATATTAGTCCCATAAGTTTTCCACGATCCAATAAATGAAATCACATGACCAGATATCAAGTGCAACTAAATGAAGATAACAGTTATGGCTACATTGGTATAACCCTTCTGCTGTCACATGTCACCTATAATTGTTTAAATCATAGTTTACAACCTTAAATTCACTTTTCCAGCTTGGTTGCCCTTAATAGCCAAATAATGTTCTTATTAAAGTACTTGTTACCTACTATTGCAATATCAAAGATATGTTTTGTAAAATTAAGGGGATAGACATTGATTATGAACTGGATTCTAACTGGAATGCTTGATCTCTTGAAGTTCTTACTCAGCTAAGTTAAAACTAGTGGATATAATATTGACAACCAGGTCGAATCAAATGCAGTTCTCATATGAACTCTTGGCAGTGAATGGGTACATACATCTTTTTTTGGAGTTCCACCTGCTTCTCCTTCTTTTCATAGTATTCCATGATCTTAAGCCTCTGCTGTTGCACGAGACGGCCTTTCTCAATATTGAACTCCTCTTCGGCTTTGGCATCGATTTCCTCAGCCTTTTCGTTGGCCTCTTGTTCGATGAAGGCCATCATATGCTTGATCTGGTAATGGAAAATTAACATATTTACTAGTAAGAAACGTTAAAGCAGGCATGATAGAATATATTTATCTTCAGCGACATTATCATAGATGAATTGCTGGTCAAGATTCCCAGCATCTTCTAAATATCAACCTGACAAATAACATGTCCTATTACATGTAACGTATACTCTACGATAATGCATTTTATTAATACATACCTGCTTCTGAACATCTGCGTCGCTTAGCGCCATGGCTGATAGTTATTTTTTAACACCGCTTACACGTAAAACAGCCGATAATCAGCCAGAAAATTAAAAACTGGCTGAAAGGAGCAAGTCGACGCCTAGTCAGACGTGCTACTTCATTGAACGATCATATGATCCTTAATGTTGCCAGCCGTTACAAATAATCTCCCGTTTAATAACCATAGACATGAGGATATAATAATATAAATTTCTTTAATTTTTTCCAAAACTAGACACCATCTAGGCATGGTGACAAAATGCCAACTCATTTATAACTGTAATGACCGTAAAGCCTGGCATCCACCTCATGAGTCGAATCTCATTCATTCGCCTTCTGCATTTACATATTATGAAACTGCGTCGGGCGACCATTAGCGACGCGTCGAATCGAATTCACCGTTCATAGTTAATGTGTGAAGGACTCAATTTGACGCCTCTCGACTCCGCGTAAGTGGACGCCAGGCTAAAAGTATAGCCCTAATCTTCCTAAATTGTAATTAGGGGTGTACAGAATCAAAAACAAAACTACATACGACCGAAGGCCAAGACCTCAGATTACAGCGCGCTTAAGGTCGAATACAATATGACTTACAGCTTTTGCCAAGCAAAAGAGTAGAAATGGAACATTTTTTTACCATAGCAACACTTACAATTCTCATACAAAAGTGACTCAATGCCACATGCAAAACGATTTACATAGACGGTGGTGTCCCTATTTTTTTCTATTTTTTTGCCAGGCTATATTTAAGTTCTTACGCTGCTCGGTCTTTGGCCTCACTTGGAAGCCTTGCTGGCATACAAATAAGTCAAAATTAAATAATGTAGACATAGAAAGTGTAGACGGGGTAATATGAAATAGCGAGCTGTTAACCAGCCCCTTTTTTTTATAAGTGGGGAAATGCTTTACGCATACCTCCCCGGCGCGGGGACGGGCCGGGACGGTTATGTGGGACTCCCTGCTGCGGGCTAATGAGGCCCCAGCCAGGTATACCTACTAAAACCCCACTACGTTCCACCTTTGTGCTGTAGCGGTGGCCTGCAGGAACGCTTACGCTTCACTACTGCAGCACCACCAGTACCGGTCCGCATCGCGGATCTCCGCCTCCGGAGTAGGGTTTGCAAGATCCGTCGATTTTTCGGATCCGGATATTTCGGATCTTAAAATTCGCCGGATCCGGATATCCGGATATTTCGGATAAAACGGATCCGTGTTGAAAAGGTAACTTTTTATAGGGGTTTTGTCAAAACAAAGCTGCTGTTACCGAAATAAAATAATTTAAACTCACAAAACGACATAAATATAGTCTATTATAACTTCATTAACTTTTTAGATGAACCTTTAACACATAATTGTGTCGCTTAGCTTCAAACTCGGGTAAATCGATTCGGTTTTAAGGATGATTATACAAAAAAGGCAGAAAGGACTTACCCGAGTTTGAAGTTAAGTGACACAATTTATGTCACTCCCATTGTACATTGTAGGCCACTATTTTTGTTTAACATACATAAGCTACATACATACATGCATACATACATACATGGGTTACATTGTGGCGTAGGCGAGAGGCTGGCAACCTGTCACTGCAATGTCACAATTTGGATTTCTTTCAACCCCTTTTTGCCAAGAGTGGCACTGAAACTTAGTCGTTCATGTGCTCTGCCTACCCCTTTATGGGATACAGGCGTGATTATATGTATGTATGTATGTATACATAAGCTAATGCAGGGTAATTTATTGTTGTTCACTAATACCTCCGTTTTACTGGGGCGTCAATCCGGAAACATAGCCAATAAATACATCCATGCAAAATTGCAGATGTAGGATAAAAAGTTAAAAATATAATTCTATTGCATTGGACCCGGGAGTGTCAATATGTGTGTACAGTCGACTACAAAGAGATGTACACACTTTTTCACCTTATTACATTGTAATAAGGTGAAAAAATGGATACAACTCTTTGTAGTCGACTGTACCTACACAAAAAGTATTAGACGTGTAAATTGTGTTACATGTATTTAGTTATCATGTACCATTTTCAATTGTTTTTCGGAACTTATGTGCGAAATGTCATTTGATATTTGCCAGTCGCTTTTCAGTGAAGCTCTAAGGCTGGCAGCGCACCTCCTATCCTTCTGGTGTTTAGGGTTTCTATAGGCAAGAGTGATCGCTTACCATCAGGCGACCTGTCTGCTAGTTTGCCTCCCATCTCATTAAATACAAAAAAAATGGATCTACTTAGATTCAGCTTATAAAATGATTACGTATGTAATTACATAATTACTTCCATGATCTTTAATTAATCACTAAGCTTAAAAATATCCATGGCAATATTTTCTGCTTTATAGAAAATTAATAATTTATCGTTATTCCTGCGGGATGCTGACGAAAGCAGTTTTAAAAACTATGGTTTACTGTTCATTTTATTCTTATTTATTCAATTATGCGTAAAAATATGTATAAGTATAGCCTAAAAATAAAACTAAATTAAATCTAATATCCTAAATACTTAACTCTGAAACTCAAAATAGTAGAATAAATAATATTTTACAAACACATTTTACAATAGTTAATTTACCATAATCATCATTTTATTTAGTTTCATAACATAACATTAATACATACAGTATTATGGATTCATCGCATGGCGTAATGTACCAAACCTAACCTAGCTTGACTTTCTGTAGTATTTGAATTAAATAAATGTGAATAAACATTTTAGGCGACAAACTACAGGAAACAACTCATAAATTTCATTCGAAAATTCTTTCTGCTGTGGATCGATACCCACATTTTACGGATCCGTATTATCCGTTTTATCCGGATCCTATGAGACCTCGGATCCGGATCTCAAATTCAACGGATATCCGGATAATTCGGATATCCGGATATCCGGATCTCAAACCCTACTCCGGAGGCACCTCTTTGCCTCGCCCTTTTTAGGGCCGTTTTTACGGCCGCCACCTCGATACCTCAGATTGTATTGATGGCAGGCGTCCCCGTACCTGCCATCCTGAGGTCATGGGCGCCAGAAGAGTTCCGGCGCCCAGCGGTGGAAATGGTCTTTGGTTCCACCGCTAACCACGTCGGCCGCAAAGGATAGGGAGAACGGCGCACCGTAATACCAGCACTCCTCTTCCTTGCGGCCCCACCAATGCCGCTACAGCGGAGCGGCCCCGCCAAGGTCGCAGGGGGTAGGGAGAGTGGCGCACCGTTATACCATCACGCCTCTCCCCCTGCGATCCCACCTCGGCTACCGTGGGAGGGCGCAGAGCGGCATCCCATACTGCCGGATCTTCCTTCCCACTGCAGTCCTCCCAGACGCGTCTTAAGTGGGCTTTACAAACCTCGGGCCAGCCAGCTCCCCAAACCGGCCGGCCCTGGGTACCTCATAGCTTCACCGTGGGTGACCAGTCCACGGTTACTAAGCCCCCCCACCACGGCAAGGTGGGCACCCTATGGGGGGGTGTTAACCAGCCCCTGAGCCAACTCGCGTCTTAGGCAAATTTAGAAAGAAGAAAGAAAAAACGTTTATAAGCACAAAATACACATACTTAACTAGCTTAATCTAATTGTACATAATAGTGGGTTGCGCTAAAAGGTCATTACTCAGCTGGGAGCTGAGCAGCAAACATATCTAAAACTACTTCTATCTAAAAAAATAACAATTTATCAGTTGCTCTTTAGTTACCAGCTGTCACCTTTATTTTACTTGACAATAGAGGCCATTGAAAATTTTAGAGCAATTGAGTGGTTGAATTTATAATGATTCATTTTTTTACAAACGTGTGTATTGTATTCTATTGTGTATACGATACGTGTGTATTGAGGCTATTTCAAGGTACCTCCGCTTATTACCTATACTTTGGGCAGGCATCTACTTTAAGGCAACACTGACAATTATTTCATAATAAGGATAATGAGGGTAGTTCATATATTCTTAATAATTAGTGACGACTATGATTAATCATTGACGCGAATATAACAATTCAAAGAACATTAGTGTATAAATGAACGTAAATAAGTTATGAGGAACCAACGCCCGTACTTTGACAAACATCTAGCAAGAAATGACCAACGCCAGGTTTGTAACTATGTATTAAATGTCATTACAAGAGGATAAAGTAAATGTGTGAATACTGTCAATTTTGAAGTATTTAACAACTACTCGCGCGTTTTGGCACAACATACAATATGCTTTTTCTTTTATATTACCAGTTATCATTACAACCTTAAATATAATAATCACATGACATGTAAAATAGTTTTGTACCTGTAAACTTACATAAAGCAACTGAAAAGAGGCTATTCATAGACAATGTTACCCTAAAATGTTGGAGTTTATTTTACATGCGGTATGACCAACCCTAAAAGTCAATTTAGTTTCTAAATAATCATAAATGCATCACAAAATAAAATCTAGATATTTCAGCAAAGTTATTATGATAAAAATAAACCATATACACTTTTTCAAGTATATTCAAAATATTTATTCGAGGGTATTAGACGAATTTAAAGAGGGTGAATATTACTACTAGTTTCCGCTTTCAGCAATATGGCCGCCATAGTTGTTTAGGGTAATGTGGCGTTCGACAAAACAGAGTGAAATTGTTAAAATATTTATTTGTGACGTAATGATGCATAAAGTTTTCAGCGTTTTATAGCAGTGTTTGAAGCGGAGACTGTGCTACACATGTTTCTAGTTGGTGTTTAAAATTTTCAATGCATACAGATCGTTTTGTAAATTGAACAGTCAACAAACTTTTGTTTATTCCATTCTAGTGGGTTTATTAATTTCTGCCGAGAATACTCTATTATGAACCATCCATACGTTTCTTGAGATAGTGGAATAAGGACTGACGTCGACACATTAGGTAAATATTTAATGATTTTTAAGAAGTTACTGTACATACTTATTCACCCTGGGTCGCCATTGTTTGACAGAGGACGAATGCTAATCAAATAATATATGGCAAAGATTTACCTACTTCATTTGTTGTTATTGTCGTCAACCCATTTATATCGCTCATAAATCTTATGCAGTGTCGGTGTTTTCTCGGTAACACTGCCTAAGTTGAAACAGATGCAATAATTCATTGCCACTGCTCAATTATATGTTTTGTTTTCTCTTTTAATGTATTATTTGCATTTGTAAGGAAGCATCTGTATGCTCTTTGAGTTAAGTGAGGTTGCTTTTAGATAGCTAAACTTTCACTTTGTTTTTGTTGCTGCTTTTATTTCACAAACACATGTTGAGTCTGAAATGTTTCTAACCTGAAGTTCAATGACAATTTTACTGAATTGACCTGCATTCTCTAATCAGTTAACCCTGTACTTTCACACTTAAACTAATAATAAGATAATCTGAGTTTACATAGTTGCCCTCCTGTGGAAGTAATACAATTAATCATTGGAAAGCAGACATCAAGGAAACATTTGGAAATAGTTTTTGAAATGCCTCAAATTTGAAGCAAATTGTGAATCTTCTAAATGTTAGTACAGTCAACTATTATACCTATTAAATTTAAGTTATCTAGTCCACATAAACATCATTATTCTGTGTAGCTTAACATTTAATACCTTTAAATATCAATACTATATAATATTTTTTTTCCTAATTAGATTTGGTTATCTATTGCAATCATTATATTAAACATCTATCTGTTTATCTACAATATGGTTTTTCATCTATTTAATTTTATGTTCTTATGCTGCTGTGCTTAATAATTCTCAGGGTTCGAAAATATCCTATATTTATAGTAAATATCAAAATATCGGATATTTATGATATACAGGGTGGCCCATTCAAATCGGTCAGTATGGGAAAGTCTGAAACTGTAAGACATACGAAGATTTGTTCTTAGGAACCATGTCACCGATTTTGATAAAAAGAAAAACTGCATTCATACAATTAAAAAAAAAAGTGTACCCAGCTGGGGAATCGAACCCGGTTGTTTTGAAAAAATAAACTTACACTATTTCTATTCAGATATCGTTTGTGTAGGTCTTAAGCAGTAAATATCTCTAAGAAACATAATGTCTAAAATGAATAAAATGCATTTTTTTCACATACTTTAATTTATCATAGTATGTGTTCAAAGTGACCACCGTCTTTTTCAATACAATATTCAACACGTCTAGGTAACGATCTTACTATTGCATTTTGTATCTTCATGTGGTGAATCTGCGTTAAAGTTGACTCTATGGCTACTTTTAGGTCTTCAACTGTGTTATAGCTATTTTTGTACACTGTTGTAAAGATGAAGTGAACTTGCTGAATATTGTAACGGTGGTCACTTTGAACACCTACTATGATAAATTAAAGTATGTGAAAAAAATGCATTTTATTCATTTTAGACATTATGTTTCTTAGAGATATTTACTGCTTAAGACCTACAAACGATATCTGAATAGAAATAGTGTAAGTTTATTTTTTCAAAACAACCGGGTTCGATTCCCCAGCTGGGTACACTTTTTTTTTTTATTGTATGAATGCAGTTTTTCTTTTTATCAAAATCGGTGACATGGTTCCTAAGAACAAATCTTCGTATGTCTTACAGTTTCAGACTTTCCCATACTGACCGATTTGAATGGGCCACCCTGTATATCAACTTTGATATATATCCATTTTGCATGGAAGGCATAGTATTATTTTGTTGCATTATTTATGAATACAACTTCAGATAAGGAAAATTCTACTGAAAAACATAACATTTAGTAGAAAAACAGTAACAAACACAAAAAAACTCTATTTTTAACAATGTTACATTTAATTAATTTAAATACGGTTGTACTCACGTTATTATCAAGAATTACGGGTGTGAGTACAACCATATTTAAATTAACTATTTTAATATGTCTCACGAAAGTTTAACGTGTATAATGTTACATTTTTTAAAACCATTTTTGTATTGCAATATTTATAAACAAATGATAAATATCGGATATTTATATCCATTGATATATATCATGAACCCCGCTGGATATATATTGGATATATATCGGATATATATCCATTGATATATATCCTCGAACCCTGTAAATTCTGTAATGCGCTAGATTTTGAAATATCAAAATGATACCCTGAATGTATTTAGGGTCAGGTCAAGTCACATTCAATCATTCAGTTACATCTACATACTTACGGAAAATATTTGAACACATCTCTAATATAATGAATATAAGAGATCAGATGTTTTTGTTCACTGGAGTGAATGCAATTATTACATTAGGTTTTTTGTAAATTTTGATAGATCACATACCAGAATGTGTAAACACAATAAAGATAAACTTCATTGATTACTGTAATTGATTATTTTCATTGAAAGTAGAACCATTGTAACATACTTTGATGTAAGATTTGGATTCCCATAACTGCAGGCTTTTTCATTGAACTATGGACTTTAGCTACTTAGTTACAAGACAATGTTTAATGTTTAAACAACCTATTTTATTACATGAAAGTTGTACATGAGCCTAAAAAAGATATCCAAACAGTTAATGCTTTCACGATTGGGGCTTCTTTCCCATGTTTTGCCAACCCATTGATACCTGCTTTGCCTGCTTACAGTTGGAACTCTAATATCATCTCTAACTTAAAAAGTATCATTAAAAAGCTTGAACAGTCTTAATTACTCCAATTAGAATCATGTACTAAAGTAACACTAATTTGATGCTTTTACTTAATATAGAAACTAAGACTAGATTAAAACTTAAAAGTATTTATGTAGACTTGTCAGATAGTATACTTAATAGAAAATTAGTTATAATATAGGATTGTCTATGAGTTCTATGTCTTAGAGAAATTCTGCAACCCCAACATAATATAAATGGAAACCTCATGCAGATCACAGTTTGAATACAGTCACAGTTGGCTAATCCTAAAAATATATTAATGCAGTCAATTCATTCAGTTTACCAATAAAATAATTGTAAATTAATGATTTTTGAACTTTGCAGGTTATGGCAAACTTGAATTTCCAGCAAGCGCCTAGAAGCCTAGCCAGTGGCGGGGTGGGAGGCCGCGTGGGCTCGGGGCTGGTGGGCGGCGTGTCGGGCCATGTGACGCCCACGTTCGGCGGCGCGCTGTCGCCCGGCCGCGGCGCCACCGCCATGCCCGGCGGCGCGCCGCCCTCCATGGCCTCCAGATCCACACTCTTCGGACAGCGGGCGTTTGCAGACCGAAGGGTACCGATGCCGACGCCACTATCTCAGCCTAATTCTAATGCTATGGTATGTACACATTACTGGGCTTGCTGCAGCGAAAGAATTATTCTTTGATAATTGCTCTATAAACTGTAATGTCTGCAAAAAATCGATGTCACATGGTATGATAAGTAGTAGACAGTTTTTGCAAACACGATGGAAGTATCAACCATCGTCATCCTCCTACCGTTTGTCGTGCACCTACTGAAGCCGATAGTCCACTATCATATGTTTATCATAGAAATATGATCATAGGCAACATGCCGTCCTTTTTCTTTACGTTGGAGTAAAAGGGAGGCATACAGACCTATGATCATATTTATATGATAAACATATGATAGTGTACTTTCGGCTTGATACATGATCCACCCTCGTGGTTTTCTCCGTCCACTTTGCTCTATCCTCAACATAGTCATTATCGGCAATGATTGTACTAACCTGAAAAATAAACATATTGAATAAGCTAGGTATCCCTATTTGTTAAAGGTACTTCTCATTAAAATTGAAATTCACAAAATGTGAGAGGTCAAGGCGACATGAAAAAACGTTCAAGGACGTAGCTAAAATGTTAAAATAAAACCTAATCTAACAGAAGTAACAATTTTTATTGTCATTCCATTCAAAAGTATGAAAACGAGATATTTTTATGTGATTTCAGAGTGGCTTCTATAGATGAAAGTTAATCATATACATAAATGAGTAGAATTGCATGTATGTGTTTTTTTGGATCATGTGAAAAAACCTGTATATCTAAGGAAGATTTTTTATCTCAAATGTTTGTCCAAATTCTGATTGTAACACCACTAGTTTAATCGAGAACATGCATTACAAATATTAGTTATTCTCTTTATTGTTCTGAATCTGAATTTAGATACTTACATAATATAGCAATAGAAAGCTAGAAAGTATGTTGGAGTAAAAAATGTGTAATAATGTTTCAGTCAAGTATGGGCAACCTGTCCCGCTTCAACGCCGGCAGCAACTACCACTCGGTGTTCGGCGAGGGCGGCGACACGTCGACGCCGCCGCTGCTCGACCTCAGCGAGTTCCCGTCGCTCACCGCGCGCGGCGCCGGCGACCAGGCGCCCGCCGCCGCGCCGCCGCCGCCCGGCTCCAAACCGTACGGTACGTCACGCACACACACACATTCGCCTTTCACCACACGCCGTCAGCGTTTCTTAATAGGTATATCAAAGAGCCCATGCAAGTTCGTACAAGTAGCGACGTCACGTTCAATCGTTGATGCTTCAGTGGTGATGATGCAACTGCACTAATATGGAAGAGCGATAGAGAGAGATAACTACGATATGATATCAAGCATTGCATCAAGGATTGCACTCTACGCTTACGCTCTTTGTACCGAGTTGCTGAGTGCCTTAGGCGCTGGTCGTCCTGAACCGTCGACGGCGACGTCCAGCTGGACGTCCGCGGCGTCCGGCGAGAACGACCACTCCCGAACATTGAATAGTACATTGTGCAACAAGGGGAGGAAGTTGAATATCACTAAGGCAGCGTTCCCACTTATGCGTCGCGTGTCTCGGGGCGCACAAAGGGCGTCCGCGCCACGCCATCTGAGTGTAATTCAAAAAGCGTCTCCTCAGTACATTTTGTATAGGAAGGACGTAAGGCGCGCCGCCAAGTGGCGCGGCGCGCGCCCCGCCGCCGCCACGCCACCTGGGGCGCGTCTTACGTCTTTCCTATACAAAATGTACTGAAGAGGCGTTTTTTGAATTACACTGAAGCGGCGTGGCGCGGACGCCCGTTGCGCGCCCCGAGACACGCGACGCTCTGGTGTGGCCGGTCACTTACGAGAGTAAGTTAAATCGCGACGGCTTGCCGGAGCGATTTAAAGACTCGAGTTAATAATGTTCATACTCCCCGAGTTACACACAATGTTTTTCATCACATTTGAGAGAAAAATACAGAGGAAACAGTTATAAGGCAAAACCTTCAACCGGCGGCGTTGCGACCAATAGTGTATCTTGATTTACATCAGATTATTCATATTAAATCTATTGTTTTTGATAACAAACACTTTTTGAACGAAAACAAACTCGAAATTACTGCGTATAAATTAAATGCAATGTTCAAAAAGCAGATAAATCATATGATTGAACTAAAATTTCACTTATCTTTAATTCAGTTCAATATTTTGATCTGTAGTACTCTCCGTTGCTAGGCAACGGTGGGTGCCTCGCGTACGCACGCGGTCAAGCGCGAGTAGAGAGCATGTTGTCAGATTATAAATTATAACAATTTATCTCAGTTAAGTTTACGAAATAAATGCAAAACACACTGAGATAATTGTAAAACATAAATAAAATGCATTTTTCATACCTTATACAGTAGAACCCGGTTAAAACGATCACGTTTAATACGATTTTCCGCATATTACGCCGGTCCCTACAATTTGAGACTTGTTTTCAGACATTTTTTCACGGTTAATACGACTCGCGTCCCCGCTTAATACACCATCTATAACCACAAAATTAAAATTTTGAAAAAACCCCCGACCGCGACATAGTGGACCGATTTTCATGAAACATGGCTAAGAACACTCCCGACTAACTCAGCTTTCAGACAAAAAAAACTAAATCAAAATCGGTTCATCCGTTCGGGAGCTACGATGCCACAGACAGACACACACACAGACAGACAAACAGACAGACAGACGGACAGACAGACAGACAGACAGACAGACAGACGTCAAACTTATAACACCCCTTCGTTTTTGCGTCGGGGGTTAAAGCCACCTTGCATGACTTTACAACTTTATTTGGGCCATTTTATTCAAAGTTGTCCACCCCGAAAAAAGTTGATATGAAAATGAAACCGATAGAAATTTATTAAAAGCTATTTTTATAGATTCTTTAATAAATAAATTTATATAAAATATAGAAGGTTCACTTGACTTTTAAGTAATTAATGAAAAAAATATGTTTTTGTTGAGTTGAGGGGAAGCGAGTGTTCCGTTCCGCAACCAAATTTAATCGCAGATAATGTAAATATAAAAGGTTTGGGAATTTTACAATATTTTTATTATTCATTCTAAAATAACAAATGAAGAAATTACACTTTCATTTTCACATAAATGCGGACTACTATTTTTTAAACCCATATATATATCCGTTCCGTTACTTTCAGTACAAAATAGAGGAGAATTTTTAAGATTACTATACTGTTTCACAAGTTTATAGGATGCCATCACTTGTAATAAATAGTTTAAACGTTACTATTTCAATATAAAATAACGGAAACGTAGTTTAATAATAAATTGTATTTAATTTTTGCAAATAAAACTATTTGAAACATGGGACAGTAACGGATCTGACTGTATGGGTAACGGATGAAAGCTAAGGTCTCGTCTACACTTGAACGTGGGTACCTAAGACCTCCAAAGCATATCGCGAGTAATGACTAAAACAACCGGAGTGTGTAATCCGTGATTGATTACCATATTTTAGATGAGTTAGTTTTAATCCCATACGTTTTTCTTTTATTTCCCGCAATCAAATGAAACTAAAACATCACATTAAAACCACGTGAATACCGCTTTATACTTCCATTCCGATACGTTTTTCTTTCCGCCTATACGAAACCAACGATCTAGTATCGGATCGGAAGTAACGGAACGCTACCTCCGGCGATATTTTACTTAATTATTTATTAAATAATCACAAATCTTGTTTTTAATTGGCTTATTTGGTTTCAATATTAGTACTTTGTTTTAGGAATCGATGTTAAAAGGTTGCATATTACGTATTTACCCGCAAATTTGGTTTCGGGAGGTGGATTGAGAAAATGTTACCCCTGAGTACGAGCTACTTTGATGCGTGTTTGGCGGCAACTGGCAAATGCAAGATGACGGTATTGAGTAGTTTTAAATTAATTTTGCCAAGCTGAATAAAATGCTACCAAATGTTAGGAACTTTCTTTTAATTTTAACAGTCATTCTGCGGTTTCGGAATGGAAAATTCCACAATTGCCAGATTCCGTCTCGGCAAATTATACTTAATTTTAAATAGTACGTTTATTTATTAACATGAAATATTTTATAACATAATAGCGTATAACTCAATCTTTTCAAATTATACCGTCATCAATATTTAGTACAATTAGTTATAGAATAAAATCCATAACAAAAACGATATTTGACGTGGGACAGCAAAAAATTGCCCATTTTTTATCACATTATAATTTTTAACAAATACATAATTATAATAAAAATTTAAATGAATATTGTAAATTACTGTCAACTAAATTTGGGTTCGAATAAAAAATAGTCTTCATTAGTTTAGACTCTTTAAATACGCTAAATATTATATCAAAAGTATGGGACAAGCCAAAAACGGGGTGGACAACTTTGAAAAAAATGGCCCATTTATGCGGGTGACAAAAATCGGAACTAATTGTACTGTACTAATTACGCGATTCTGGCGACACCGCCAACCCGTAAAGATAAATTTGTAATTTGTCGTCCTAACTCAGCGGTTAGTGCTATAGTTCGTATCTACCTACATACACTTCGCTCATTATCACTGCTGCGGTGTTGAGTTTCTGAATTCTTTGTCCCATCTTTGGTTCAGTGATGTCAAAAATAAGAAGAAAAGCATTATCTCTCCAAGAAAAAATAACCATATTAAAAGTTTACGATTAAAAATCACAATTTTTTCACGTTTAATACGATTTCCCGTATAATACGCTTTTTTGGCTGGGTCCCCTCAGAATCGTTTTAAGCGGGTTCTACTGTAATATCTTTTATAGCTTAATAGACAAATTTTGGTTGTGCAATAAAAATCCTTGGCAGATTGAAACATCCTTTGCCTGAAGTATTGTACGGATTGTATTCATTTTTAAAACTAAATCCATTATTCCCTTGGGAATAAAATAGTACATATGCTTCAGTACACGTATACGTAATGATACCTTTAAACAGCAAATGTGATGAAAAATACTTAGCATACAGACGCCGCGGACGACGTCCAGCCGGACGTCACCGTCGTCGGTTCAGCACGGCCAGCGCCTTAGGTATCATATCATAATACCTGGGTATCAAGTAAAAATCTGGTATGGTTCCAATTCCAACTAGTAAATAAAATGATTGTGAGTCAATGAGGAACTTTCTAGGATTGCTTGTTTTTCATTTATGTTATGAAATATTTAGTTGAAAATATTTATTCATGTGTAGTATATCAAATACCATCCATTCATGTTTTTAATTGTTTAAACAGCTTTTAGTATATTTCTTATATGGCATTGTGTTCACAAATTTAATAAAATATGTGATAACATAGCAAAATTCTTTTTACTTCTTTCCAATGCTGAAAATGTAGAATTGTGTACATAGCTTGGAAAACTTTGAACTGGAATTCATAAATAATTTTGCTAAATCACGATGAAACATTTACGATAATGTAATGCCAGAGTACTAACACAGATTGATGACTTAGCTGAATAGGTACATTCAGCTAAGTCAAGCTTCAATTTAGACTTAGCTTTTTAAAGGTCACAAGAGTACAAAATACAAAAACTTAGTATAATTATCAACTCCAATAAAAGCATCGAAGAATCGTCATTTCCGATTAGTTCTAACTTTTATTTGCCGTCGAATGGATGGTATGTGGACTTATGGACTATGTGGACACTAAATATTTGTCAGTTTTTATCTCACCCATCGGGAGATGATTGATTTTTGATTTTCCCGATTAGGCGTCGATTTAATAAAGGGCTAAAACCTGTAAGCGTCTCAATTTATCAGAACGGTTAGATAACATGTCGAACGGTGTCTATGCGAGCGCGTAGATGTCGCGGTCGTACGGCTCACGTACATAGTGCGCGACCTAATAACCGTGAGACCCGGTCCGGCTCGGTCGGCAGAGACCCCGTCCGCCGAGCTGACGGTCCCGGGTTCGAATCCCGGGAAGGGCATCTATTCGTGTGATGCCGACGAACACAGATATCCGTTCCCGAGTCGTGGACGTATTCTACGTATGCGTATCGTCGCCTAGCAGCCCAATAGTGAGTAATGATTTCTCCGACAGTGGGTATGGTGAAGCAGCCGACGTCGGAGCAGTCGGAGTTCACGATGTCGTCCGAGGACTTCCCCGCGCTGCCCGGCACGTCGGCGGGCGGCGCGGCGGCGGGCGCGCTGGGCGCGGGCGCGGCGCTGCACGACCACAACCACGCGCCCGACAAGCCGCGCAAGGGCATACAGACCGAGCCCGAAGGTACCGCACACCGCACACCCCACACACCACACCACACTCCACACGCATACTTCCGCTATGTCATACTATAACACCCGGGGCCCATTTCTCAAAACTGAAAGTTACAATATACGCGCGGAAGTCTCTTTCCGACTTGTCATATTAGACATTGACTACCACTTGTAAATTATAACTTGTGGCTTCGAGAAAAACTGGTAACTTTTAACATACGTACGCGGCGGACGTATGGATGTGTGCGCGTCGTGTTCGTACGCAACACGCGTAAGCGAATGAGAATGAACGAGAATGAATCTTTCATTTGATCAGAATCTTACACGTGTTGCGCAGATACGTACACGGCGCGCATACATATACATATAACCTCGTGGCGTACGTTTGTTAGAAGTGTTATGGTCATGTACTGTGGTTGTGTGCACCTCGTTTTAATAGTACAATGTACAGTCGCCATCAAATATATCACAGTTGACAAAACTCACAAATATCGAAACACGCCTCTGTTGTATAGTCCGTGTTCCAATATTTGTGAGAGCTTTGGCAGCCCTGATGGCGACTGTACTGTAGTATACTAGATTACAATACAAATGCGCCGAAAAGGAAAGTTGAAACGAATGGCTAAAAATTAAAACACGATCGAGATGCCGACACGAGCTGCTATTACAAATTTGCACTTGTATTGTCCAATGTTTTACAGTAGATATGGCCCTTAATATTTGGACATAGTCAAGTAAAATCCTACTTAGTGCACTAGTGCAGAAAAGTACCGCCATTTGTACTGTAAAATATTATGAAAGTTAGTATGTAGATATAAATTATTTTTGTTTTTTTTTCCAAAAAAAATCTAAGAGCGGAATTTTCAAGCGTAAAATTTATAGATATACGTGTTCTCCTCGTCTAGCCATTCAATAGATTATTAAAATCATGTAGTTAATCTTGGTTTTACCAAAAATAACTCATGTAATGCTTTACTCCAATATGTAGGGTAGGGTAGCAATCAATCATGTTCCAATTTTCTTTACAGCTTGTTAAGCCTAAATTATTATCTTAAAATTTCGTCCATTAACCATTTGGTCGAAATTTTAAACCCATAGACGAATGAATTATATGCTGCAGTACATTTTATTAAACAGTGTAAATTGTGTATGATAATAATTATATTAATTCATACTTATTAAGTTATTATTGTTAATTTTGTAGAAAAAATATTTCGTAGGCGCTCCCTATGGACAGTAGATAATGTTTTTCTATTTATTAATTTGTTTGATTTAATTTGTCTTATAAAATAATGCATTCTAAATTACATTTTCAGTTCGTAGTAGTATGCATGTTAGATGACCTTGTAGATAGAATCAATGTGCAAATAAATCGTATTTTTACATGAAGTTTTTTTTCTTCCCAAGTTGTCAATCAAGGAGCGCATACGGAATTCTATGGTGTGTATGATCGAATACGTTGGCTGTGGCCAGCCCCCGTAGTCGAATGGCATTTCTGCGACGCTAAACGCCACCGAAACGCCGCAGAAAGGTAGTCTGGCTCTGTCGCGCTAATACGCAAGAGAGATTGAGATAGATAGCTACGAAAGAGATATTATCGTGAGCGTTTCGTGAGCGTTTGTGCATTCGGCTACGCACACTGAAGTATACAGAAGTAGCTTTATCATGCTTTTTCTAAAAAAATTCACATATAAGATTTCTTGCAAATAATAAGTACCTACATAAAAGGACTAAAGAACAAATTTCGCACTAATAAATGGCCATACTAGAATTTGAACCCCAGGGCCGGATGGCCTTCATGGGCAGGGTCACTATCTACTAGGACAGTTTAGAGATGGCATATACAACTGTGTGTAAGAGTAAAACGTAACATGATAAAGATACTTTGATATGTCTGCCACATAAATCCAATAAACCCACGTCGTCCATTTAACCATTTTATGAAACATGAATAAATTGTAGGTAAAGTGACGAACATACCGGAGACGATGATCCCGAACCAGTTCGGTATCGTGGGGCTGCTGACGTTCATCCGCGCCGCCGAGTCCGACCCCAGCCTCGTGTCGCTGGCGCTGGGGCAGGACCTCACGGCGCTCGGCCTCAACCTCAACTCGCCCGACAACCTCTATCTCACCTTCGCCGGTCCCTGGGCGGACACTCCCTGCAGGTACACTCCGCTCTAGTACATCCGCCCGCCGAGTCCGACCCCAGCCTCGTGTCGCTGGCGCTGGGGCAGGACCTCACGGCGCTCGGCCTCAACCTCAACTCGCCCGACAACCTCTATCTCACCTTCGCCGGTCCCTGGGCGGACACTCCCTGCAGGTACACTCCGCTCTAGTACATCCGCCCGCCGAGTCCGACCCCAGCCTCGTGTCGCTGGCGCTGGGGCAGGACCTCACGGCGCTCGGCCTCAACCTCAACTCGCCCGACAACCTCTATCTCACCTTCGCCGGTCCCTGGGCGGACACTCCCTGCAGGTACACTCCGCTCTAGTACATCCGCCCGCCGAGTCCGACCCCAGCCTCGTGTCGCTGGCGCTGGGGCAGGACCTCACGGCGCTCGGCCTCAACCTCAACTCGCCCGACAACCTCTATCTCACCTTCGCCGGTCCCTGGGCGGACACTCCCTGCAGGTACACTCCGCTCTAGTACATCCGCCCGCCTAGTACATTTTTAAGACCCCCCATCCCGCCTACGATTATGCCAATCAATCCTGAAATTGTAATTGACATGTAATTTATTTATTACCAATAAAATGAATATGATACAGCGTGCGGTGGCTCCCCACACGCTGTAACGCCGTATATGCGCAGTAAAATTCAATGGCATCTTTTGAAATTCTCCCGCAACCTCAAGTTTGTGCTGAGATTACAGCGTTTCGTTTGAAAAATATATATTAAATAAATAAATAATTTTGATACTTTCTTTGCAGACCACAAGACATGGACTACCACGTACCCCCCGAGTATCTGATAAACGGCTCCATCAGAGAAAAGCTGGCGCCGCTACGACTGAGTCGATATAAGGAAGACCTATTATTTTATTTGTTCTACTGTTTTGTCGGGGACGTCCTGCAGATAGCAGCCGCCGCCGAATTGTAAGCGTTTTGTTTCTGACACAATATCCATACTAATATTATAAATGGGAAAGTGTGTGTGTCTGTTTGTTTGTCCGTCTTTCACGGCAACACGGAGCGACGAATTGACGTGATTTTTTAAGTGGAGATAGTTGAAGGGATGGAAAGTGACATAGGCTATTTTTTGTCTCTTTCTAACGCGAGCGAAGCCGCGGGTAAAAGCTAGTTTACTATATAACCTTTTTGACGGTATTTCCACAATTGATTTAAGCAGCAATGCTTAGAAGTACTGCTTAGGCACATTGTCAAAGTAATGGTCAATGTTTCCAGTACGGTTTATATTTGATAACTTATAGCCAAGACAGGATTCGTTGCAAAACTTTTCCAAGTAAAATCTTGAACTTGGCAGTGGCAGCCACTTAGATCTCAATTCTTTTGTAGGCGAAGTGTATAACGAAGCATGATTCCAGTATTGCACTTCTCTCTCATTTGACATTTATGTTTTTGATACTGTGTTCCCAAGTAACAAAAAATGTCTAGTATCATATAGATATACTTTGGCTGTCTCACATTGAAATGATTGCAGTTGATCGTATCTGTTAGTCGCTGAACACCCTCAGATATGTTAGGAACCGCATAAACTATTCTTTCGTGTTGCAGATACAACCGCGAGTGGCGGTACCACATGGAGGAGAAGGTGTGGATCTCGCAGGCGCCCGGCATGCCCATGGTGGAGAAAACGCCCACCTACGAGCGCGGCACCTACTATTTCTTTGACGCGCACAATTGGCGCAAGGTAAAACCATATTTATACATATGTTGTGACAGCGGCCGGCAAAACTTTGTTGCTTACCATAAAGAACGAGATTTGCTTGTATCGTTGTAAGAATAAGATGTCAAACCGTTTTTATGGCAACCCGGCCGCGGACACATTACCGTTTTATTCCGATTCATAAATGATATACACACGCAGTGCACAACAATGATACACACGAGCAATGCCGGCTCGAGCGTTCCGTCAGGACCTGTTTTTTACACCTAACGATGAAAACTATTTCTTACCATTTTGCTTTTGGGGGAGGGGGGCTCTACCCTAGATCCGCCCTGCGAGATCTGATAAAGATGTAGTTTGGAGATGGAGAAGGGGGTGCCGATAAATTTAGGCATATTTAAACTGCCTAGGGGCCCAAGGTATCGGAATCCGGGCCTATTTAGGAAGTAAAATTAAACAAAAAATATGGAGGGTTACTACAACAATAAATTATTGTTGATGAAATGAGGTGTCTAACATTTAGATGATAAACAGTATCGTGTATAACTACAGCATGGTTTGTCCCCAGGTGGCGAAAGAGTTCCACCTAGACTACAGCAAGCTGGAGGGCCGACCGCAGCTGCCGCCGCACGTGCTCACGTAGCGGCCCCGCGCCCTCTCTCACACACCTATTGTAGTTTTGTTATATAAAAGTACAAGTTTATACACGCCTTTCATTTTACCTTACGTTGGTGTACCTGTCTACAACAGTTTACACACATAGTAGTAGAGTTAGTCGCCATCAACAGGGATAGCTAATGCTTGGCACGACATACGTAACACGTCTTTTTCTAATTGTTGTAAGGACGGGTAGTCAATCTCGTGCCAATCATGCGCTACAAGCTAACATTTCATTGATATTAGTGCAAGCGTGACTGAATGCATTAAGGTCCAGTTTATTTAAGCATTGTTTTGGCTAAAGCAGGTAGTAGAAGTCCAAAATCTGATATATAGTTAGATGGTAGAGGTTTGGGCTAGCATTCCAGGTGTCATGGGTTCAAGTCCCACCCATAACAGTTTATCTGCTTTACAACGTGGAGGAACCCAAACTACTGTTTTACCTAAATTATATTGGGATCAGAATTACCAATCAAAATGAACAGAGGTCTGCTTAAACATACATTTAATTTCAATATTACATCTCAATTAAAACCATTGGTTTACAAAAATACAGCAAATAATACATAATTTTATGGAGTAAAAAAACAAAGATTGGATTTGCAGAATGGACAGAGGAACGGAACACTCATGTCATGGAAGTTTGTTTTACTTATTCAAATGTGCAGATGTAGGGTAAATCTTGTACCACCGTATTTTATCAAAAAAGTACATGTGAAATGCCACTATAGTGCGGGGCGGAAACGGCTAATTAGTATGAGAGTACAGTCCCTGCTGGCAGAAAGCATGAAACTTGGCATGTATGCATTGTTTGCATTGTTTCAAACCTAAGCCGCATGGCCTGTTAATCCGTAATTGCTTGGTTTCCACGGGACAGGCTTCGCCTAGTGTGGGACCATAGAACTAATTGTCTGTAAATCTTTATGTTAAATAAATATTTCATTTCATTTTCATATAGCTTATAGATTTATAAGAAAATATGGAAGTAGAAACACGCCGAGGTGTCAATGTTTCCCCTCTTTCCCCCCACTTTTGTATCCCTGATTTCAGTTTTTTAATATTTCCATGAAAACCGTGAAAGCTATCATCACGATGTCTAGGAGAAGTATATTCTTCATAAAATTCTCTACAATATTGTCTATGGAAGTATAAAGCTAGAACTTATAATTTTCAAACTACGCTCATTTTCCCCTAACAATATTTCTCTTTGATGACCTGAACGATAAGTAAGACTAGCGACTTTGATCTTTTACCTGTGGCGATGTTGCTTCACAAAATTGTTCCTTGGGTCAAACTGATCCGATTTAGCTCAATAGTCATGAAATCGCACGTCACAACCCCTCACAAAGACAAGGGGAAAGGGCCGGTTTCCTCGGTGAAAACTATGCATTACTTCTTTTTGCTCTTAGTGACTAGGGCAAACCGTATATCATTTTCGTGTAATATAAGGACGAGGTAATCATTTCTGAAAAAAATCGTTGCACCTTTTCATACAAAAATAACGATTTGCCACTGTTCTGAACGTAAATGCATGCTGTTCTTATAGAAACACAAAAATCACTATATCCCATGCCTTTAATATTTGAGGAGTTCCCTCGACTTTTCGTGTGCTACTCTGCGGCGGCGCCACCATAATGAAATTCAACTAATTATATGTTAAAATGATGTTCGTAAGACGTACAGTATGTACGTATAATTTTATGACTGTACCTATAGCGGGAAACGAAATAATGGGCTTTTATTGTGGCGCCGCTGCAGAGGATGCTCTGCAGCGGCGCCACTCAGTTCTCATAGATAGATATGACATCATCTACTTTTTTCTCATGGAAATTGATGTACCAATGCTGTTTATTATGTACGTATTGAAAAAATCACTATAACTTAGTAAATTTATGTACTTTCAGTAATTCCGCATTCCGCCTGAACGGTATGAGCTAGTATGTAAGGAGGTGTACCTACGGGTAAGCGAGAGGGAGATATGTTCCTTCCCGCTCGCTCCCGCGCTCGGCGCGTTTCGTTCTAGGTTTCAATAATTATTATTAAATTTATGCCCCTGTTGTACACTTTGCTTTTTACTTCGATTGCGAGGAATTAATTATATTTTTCTCGGCAATTTACACCAAGAAATTGTCGTAAAGCGAAAGAACACAATAGGTACATAAGATAACCAATTCCCGCCAACTTTTTTTTCAACATGTGATCAGAGTTTCAGACGCTTGGCTTTTTGCCAAGTCAAAAATTTTTTAAACGATAAGTAATCGAATCCTATTTTATTTAATTTACTTAATTTAATGACAGAAAATACGGAATTCTAATAAATTATAGCAAAAATAAAATAACCTATCAAAGTTTTGTCACCTACACAATTTTATTGCTCAATAAAATTGTGCAATATGTTTTAACTGTTTGTCTCTTGAGACCGATACCTTAGTCTTAGGCCGGCACGGCAACAGACAGTCTTAGGCTCCCCACAGACAGTCTTAAAAATTCATAATCTTAAAAAAAACTTGTATGCAATCTGACAGTCCAAACTGACACTGACAAGACACTGACAGATCTGTCAGTGTCAATTGCATACAATTTTTTTTTAAGATTATGAATTTTTAAGACTGTCTGTGGGAAGCCTATGACTTTATCAAATTATGAATTTTAAGGTTATTTTATTTTTGCTATAATTTATTAGAATTCCGTATTTTCTGTCATTAAATTAAGTAAATTAAATAAAATAAGATTCGATTACTTATCGTTTAAAAAATTTTTGACTTGGCCAAAAACCAAGCGTCTGAAACTCTGATCACATGTTGAAAAAAAAGTTGGCGGGAATTGGTTAACTTATGTACCTATTATGTTCTTTCGCTTTACGACAATTTCGTGGTGTAAATTGCCGAGAAAAATATAATTAATTCCTCGCAATCGAAGTAAAAAGCAAAGTGTACAACAGGGGCATAAATTTAATAATAATTATTGAAACCTAGAACGAAACGCGCCGAGCGCGGGAGTGAGCGGGAAGGAACATATCTCCCTCTCGCTTACCCGTAGGTACACCTCCTTACATACTAGCTCATACCGTTCAGGCGGAATGCGGAATTACTGAAAGTACATAAATTTACTAAGTTATAGTGATTTTTTCAATACGTACATAATAAACAGCATTGGTACATCAATTTCCATGAGAAAAAAGTAGATGATGTCATATCTATCTATGAGAACTGAGTGGCGCCGCTGCAGAGCATCCTCTGCAGCGGCGCCACAATAAAAGCCCATTATTTCGTTTCCCGCTATAGGTACAGTCATAAAATTATACGTACATACTGTACGTCTTACGAACATCATTTTAACATATAATTAGTTGAATTTCATTATGGTGGCGCCGCCGCAGAGTAGCACACGACTTTTCCAGGATTCCATCATCACAACTGGGTTATTGGCTAATCTGTCCTATGTTTTATTTGTTGATAATTGCCGCGATGTAACTGTAAATGCCATAACTTCCATACTTAATATTAATGAAATACATAAAAGTTCATTATTTTGCTATAAAATCGTTATTTTTGTACATGCCAAGTTTCATGCTTTCTGTGAGACCGGACTGTACATCTGGTTAAGAACTCGTACTACTAGTCAATATCAGTAGTTTTTTTGTACACTACTGAGACTGCCTGAATTAGAATGCTAGTTTCGTAACTGTCCGTGAAAATATGAGGCAAAGGATTATGCACTGCTTCTGTATTCATCTTGTAAGACTTCTAGGCATTCCTGTCCATCCTGAACGAACGATTTTAATATTTTTTGTCGTTATAGTAAGCATATAAAACTTGAAATTAATGCACCATGGACTAAATAAAAAATGCATAGTTATGTCTACATTTAAAATACGTTTTGTGTGAATTTTAATCTCAGTCTAAATCATCAGTACTGGCAGCAGGAGCAGGATCATTCTCTCGCATGGTGGGTTCCTCATCATTTTTGCCGGGTACCCATAAGCCTGAGTCAACACACCTCTTCATGTGGTAAATAGCTTCCTGCTCTGGCATCTTGGCTATTGTGGCTTGTAGCAATGGAACATCTTGTGTGTCAAAGCATTTTTTCAGTTCCTGAAATAGATATTTCCTGGTGTTAGTTTATCCCTTTTTACTCAAGCTTTACAGAGTGCTGGAATTGTCATTCCATCTTCGAAGAAAGGCTAAAGCAGAAATAAGGCATAATAAAGCAATAATACAAGGCCTGTACCTTTCGAGAAACGGGCCACTGGTCTACAAACCCTTTTATGTATAAGGCATAAACATGTCTGCAGTATTGGTCCCTATTACTGAGACATAGAGTTCAAATTTGGGTGGGAAATATATTCCCTTTGACTTATAAAGGCTATTAAACAATATCTCTTAGGCCCACTTGCACCGACCACTTAACTCAGGGTTAGTGGGCTTTCATCTGTCAAATTCCATATAAAATGGTGGGTTAACTCTCGGGTTAACCCTTCATTTTTGTTGGTGCAAGTGGCCCTTAAACACCGTGTTTCACTTAACACTAAAAACCTGAAAACCGTTTGTTCAGAATCGAGAGTAGAATCGATTGAGCTATATCTTGATGGGGGTAATATTTTTGTTTAAATTAGTATTATTAGTTATTTTTTATGTGCCTATTCTATTGTATTCGTAATACAACATTGTGTATATCGCATTGCTAGAGATTGTTTACCTTCTTCAGTATTTGGGGGTATTAATACTGGCTGGTTACTTGGACGATTATTTTTTCCGCTACGAGTTTGACGTTGTTTGTCAGTTTAATCTTAATGATTATCATAAGTCATAACAAATTGAATTCGTACCTAATTACAACCTTGTCATTTTGAATATTGGGTTTAAATTTGCTTACTGCGATTACCTGTCCAATTTGAAGTTAACTGTGACAAAGCTTTAAAGTGTTTTACAGTGACATCTTAAATAGCTGTCTATTGGTAAACCTTATGTCGTTGCAGTAACGTACACAAATAAATAGTTTTATGGTTTATGATGGTAGTTAGCAATTATTTTATTGAGTGTAGAGCTAAAAGTCGAGTAGAGCTGTACAGAAAATTAAAAATTCAATTAAAAAAAAAGTAACCATCAGATTAAAAGATGAATACTCTAGATGAGTTTAAAAAAATAAAAATCAGTTGGGGTGTCTGAGGTTTTGAGTGATACTGGAAACACGTTGAATAAAATGATTGATGGGTCATAAAACTCATAAACGTTTTGAATACTCTTGGGGTTAAGATTTGGATGCATGGGAAGGGAAGGAGGATTAAAGCATATTAGTCAAAACATGTGAAGTGTTTTTTGGTTGGTGTTTATAAGGGGTTTTCAGATACAGAAAGATTAATGACTTAGCAGTTTGGCTACAGAACACAGTTTAAGAACAGAATATAGAATGCTCACATCAGGTAGTTCTGCATACACTTCAACAGGGTCCAGCCCTCCGGGCCCAAGCCTCTCTTTCCTCTCCTCCTCCTCCTGCTCCTTGATGGCTTGCTCAATCTTTTCGGCGGCGCGCTTCTGGATTCTGGCTTTGAACTGATTCAGCTCATCATCAAATGAGTCTTTATATGTTTTCTCGGCTACCTGTATCCTGTATACAAGTAAGGCAATATTTTAGAATTACAGATAAGTAATAATGCTTGTGTTGTGCTGCTGTTTATAACTTTGGCTGCTCAAGAAGAGTTTGGAATTAACAGTGTAATTGGCAGTGAGAATGAACCCTCTGAGCAACATGCCTGTTATAGTCATCATATACTACATATGCAAAGTGGTTGGTTTGTTGTTTTGGCCAGCATAGGGCTAGGGTCTCTAATATAAGAGATTCCCATGTTAGAGGTTAAACATCTAAACAAGGAAATCTTTGCTATGCACTCTTACAAGAATCCCAATAAGGCTATCTTTCTTTGTCAAAGTATGTCAAACCCTTGTCTAAATTCTAAGATTTGTAAGAGGTCTTTCAACCATGCACCACAGTGAATGTGTCAAGTATGTGTGTATAACACATGTACACAATCATAATTATGGATCCTTTAGGATTCTGCACCTAATTTGAATCCAATGAATGTTTACATTGAATACCAACTGGAGCTATAGCAATATTCCCATGCAACAGTGTTACAGCAACATGACTTACCTTGAGAAGAATGATCCAATGCATGCTCTAGGATCCACATCCAGTTGCTTGGAGAGTTCTAAGATGTACTGCATGCAGATTGTTTGGTGGGCGACATGGGCCATCAGGTCATGTTTCTATAATAGAAAAGAAGTTTAAGTTAGAACATGTATTTACCAGGGTCACACGATAATCCATTCCATTCACATGCATTTATAAAATATTATGATCTGTTTTAGCAGAACACAAACCGGTTACTAATAATCTTATAAAAATTCACTAATCAAGGGTTTGCTGGTGAATAAATCAAGATAATTAAATTTGTCCTTAAAATAACATTGTGGAAATTGCACATAGTTTGAATTTCAAAAACCAGTTTGCTCAACTTATCGGGTTTCACCAGTAAACCCTTGTAATTTATAATAATATCTAATAAACTAAGAGTACAAACCTCTTCCATTTCTAAGTTGATGCACCAGATTACGAGGTAGTTAGCTGTTTCCTCACATGCTAGCTGTGGGTGTTGCTGAAGGAATGCCTTTGAGTCATCATATTTTCTCAACATACCAAATTGTTTTAAAAGTTTTTCATTTTCTTTAATAAATTGCCTCATCTTTTCTTCTTTTTCTTCCTCAGTCAAATTCTCCTCCTTCGCACGAGCGGGTTTCGTATTAATAACAGTTTTTGTAAAACCGGGTTCACTGATTGTGTCTACATTCCACGGTGTCTGTTTCTCTTTCTTTTTAAGCTCTTCTTCCTTCTTTTTAAGCTCTCTGTCTTCTTTTTCCAACTCGACCAATGTTTTTTTTAATGATTCAAGATCAGGGCCATCAGAACCCAATTCAGAGAGTTTGCTTTTGGCTTCTGCTAATTTCCTCTTTGTTTCATTCTTCTTGCGTTCGAACTCTTCCTTTTCCCTTTTTCTCTCTTCCATGCGCTCCAAGCGTGCTTGGTGTCTCCATCGAAACAGTGATGGTGTATCGATGTTTGGATGAGTCTCATCTTCGTCATCAGATATCTACAAAACACATTTTCGTTAGGACTACACTGTTTCAATCAATTAATCATAGGTGAACAATGGATTATTACTTAAATAAAGCTCATGCTTATGGAAGATAATAGTCAGTAAGATTTATTTACACTACCGGCTATTTTATTTATACCAACCTCAATATCTTTCCATTTGCTGTAGTCCACCATTCTCACTAATTATTATGTTTACTGAATATGACAAACTGTGTTTTTCGACGTAAAAAGGATACCCACAACACTTAGATTATCTCGAACTAGATTTTCACTCGGCGTTCGCTCAATTTACATCCCATAAAATTACAACTCAAACGCCTTTTTGCCTCTTTTCTCGAATGTAAATTTCTAGACGATTCTCCTTGCCTGGCGCTTTGATTTCGTGATTTGACAGACAGAACCACGACAGAACGCAAAGCATTACCAGACTAAAAAAATTCGGTCACCGGTCACCGTTCATAAACACATAAAATACTGTGCATTACTTTGCTTTGCCTTGCGTTTCCAAAGATTAAAATAGTAGAGGGTGAAGAAAATCTAGTCATTAAAAAAACCGGCCAAGAGCGTGTCAGGCCACGTAGTTTTCCGTATTTTTCTCAAAAACTACTGAACCTATCAAGTTCAAAATAATTTTCCTAGAAAGTTTTTATAAAGTTCTTCTACTCTTGTGATTTTTTTCATATTTTTTAAACGTATGGTTCAAAAGTTAGAGGGGGGGGACGCACTTTTTTTTCCTTTAGGAGCGATTATTTCCGAAAATATGAATATTATCAAAAAACGATCTTAGTAAACCCTTATTCATTTTTAAATACCTATCCAACGTTGGAATGAAAAAAATATCAGCCCCCACTTTGCATGTAGGGGGGCTACCCTAATAAAACATTTTTTTTCCATTTTTTATTTTTGCACTTTGTTGACGTGATTAATATACATATTGGTACCAAATTTCAGCTTTCTAGTGCTAACGGCTACTGAGATTATCCGCGGACGGACGGACAGACAGACATGGCGAAACTATAAGGGTTCCTAGTTGACTACGGAACCCTAAAAAGGCGCAAAAATTCAAATTTTGTATGGAATGCTCAACTTTCTACCCTTCTAACCTCAAGTGTAAAAGGTTGCTAATAATGGCCAAAAGATGTCTCTTTTACCAAATTGTAACTGAACAACAAGGTCAGACGGGATTAGAAATCAAACTTAAGTCATTTAATTTCACATTGGTTTGTGAAAAGCTCCAAAAATAGTTACATTTATATGTTATTGTATTGACCTGAACTCCAAGCTCCATAATACCCACCTGTCACGGGCATTAAAATTTATGTAAAAATAAAAAAATATTTCTTTCATACAAATTGTTGTAATTATGTAATTATGGTAAACATTTCTCTCAATTTGTGGATATTCTAGCCGGATTTTTTTTGATCTCATACAAGCTTTTTCTCCTTGATAGAAATGGGATCGATTGGCGCAAAAAAAAGTGAATGAAAAATTATCTTTTTCTCGCACCCTGTATATTTTTTCCAAAATCCTGTAAACGACAATTTCCATAAATTAAAAATGAAGGAAGGTCTCCTAAGACCGTTTTCGCGTAGCAGCACGGGATCTGGTAGCTGCCCTCACTGACCCGCTATCAAAATACAGCCTGTAGAGTAGAAATTAATAGGGGCGCCACCGTCTATGTAAACCGTTTTGCATGTGGCATCTATTCAGTCACTTTTGTATGAGAACAGTAAGTGTTGCTATAATAAATAATAAAAAAAAACAGTATCATTTATTTTTCTTACCAGGCTGTAGGTAATATTAAACAACATATCGTTGTTACATATTTATATTTAATTTATTGTTCTTTACACACACAAAAATATTATTATCCAATAAAAGAGGCGGATTTGATACCTCTAGCTAGGCACTACAATACAAATATACAAGTAGATTTCTATAAATAAAATATACAGGTAAGGTACCTATTGAAGAACCTGTATATTATAAATTCTTAATGTAATATTCCCTACCACAATGATTTTAAAAATATCTATTTGATAAGTATATATTCGTTATGGCCAACGAACATTGATCTAAGTATATTTAATGTTTCTTTTTCTTCTTTGCTAGCGTGGTGAGCAGAGTGGTGATGGTGGTTAAAGTCGTGGGTGCTTCGGTAACTGAGGCGGTAGCGTTCACGAAATCATCTTCGTCATCCGACTCCTGGACACGTGAATCGTCGGGAATGCTGATTTGGAATTGCAGGAGCACGACTAGGTAAGTCACCATAGTAGCTAGTAGCTGTGAACAATTTTGGTAACATGAATTCTATGAATTTTTTTACATTATTTTTCTCAAACATGGTATGAAATATTGATGTTATGTGCCTTATAATTGGCAGCGAAGTATGACGTTGCAGGTGCGGCTAGGACGATTGATAGATAATGGAATTTCATACAAACCTTGCAGGCCAAGGCCGGCAAAGTCCTCTTTTTTAATTTCCAAACACAGATAATTGTGACATAACATCCAGGTATTTAGCCAATTAAAAAAAAAAACTATAAGGGGCTTTATAGACGTGCCGACTGCAACTGGTACGGGCCCTAGACAATATTTATTTGATTTTGGGTGCGTTTTCATACAAAAAAATTTTTTTCGTTTTTTTTTGAATTTTTTTTTTTACTTTTTGTTTTTTTATAAGCGTATACGAGGTTTCAAAGGGAAACGAAAATTCGATTATTTTTGCGCTACGACGCACCGTTTAGGAGATACAGCCATCCAAAGTTATTATTTTCAGTAGAATTTATTTATTTCATACCATGTTTGAGAAAAGCACTATACATACCTCGGCGGGAAATGGGGTTGCCCGCCTCAGACCTATCCGGCTTCGCTTCGCTCGGCCGTCTATATGTCTTCGGCCGGCAACCCCCTTTGTCCCGGCCTCTGTAGTAATGTACTATTGTATAAGTACCTAGTTTACTTTGTCGTTTTAAAATTTATACTCTCAGATATAAAATATGTACTTAGTGTAGTTTATGTGGAGCTTTTTAGTTCGAACACTTCGAACGTTGCTTGTGTCATTTTCAAACTCGGGTAAATCTGTTCTGCTACAAGGTTGATTATATATTTTTTTATTTAAGTAATCAACTTTAAAGCAGAATAGAATTTAAGGGAAACATTTAATTTAAGCCAAAACTAAGAATAACGATAACGAAGACGATAACGAGCACGGATAACGAGTTAAGATTTTAACGCCATCTAGCGGTCGGTCTGTCAAAATATTACTGTGACACATGACGTATTATATTCTTTGCACATGACTATTATTTAATTTTATACCCCCTTTTCTCCTTTATTTGTTAGCTGTGGCCGAAATCCATACTTTATTATTAATATATGATTATTATTTAAGTATGTATGTATTTATCTATTTAAGTATGTATATCGTCGCTTAGCACCCATAGTACAAGCTTTGCTTAGTTTGGGTAAAAAGCTTTGCATAGTACAAGCTTTGCTTTGCTAAGTTGATCCGTGTAAGGTGAAGGTGTCCCCAATATTTACGTCCGTCGTAAATCGACCGCGACCGCGTCCGATCGGAATCTGGCTCGCTGGATGTTTTGTTCTCTGCACACTGATCGGTCGCGGTCGCGGTCGATTTACGACGGACGTCCGCGTAGTATGTTCCTAGCTTTAACCGTGCAAACTATCGGTCGTCGGTCGTGGACGTGGCCTTGAGCGCACGGGCGTCCGATCGAAATCTGGCTCGCTGGATGTTTTGGTCAGCCAAAGCCACGTCCCGAAGACCGTGCACACTGATCGGTCGCGGTCCGGATGTCCGCGTAGGCGCGTAGTATGTTCCCAGCTTTAATTAAAGACAAACTCTTTTCTACACATCATTGCATGTTGCCAAAACGGTTAGGTACTAATACTGGCTGGTGGTATTTATCCTTGTCAGGACTTTGTATGATCTTTGCAGATCTTTGTGAGGTCACTGCTATGATATGGCATTCTCTCAAGAGACTATACCTAATAATAAAATTAGGTGCAAAATAAGATTAAAACATATAATATAAAAGTGTTGTGGTGAAAATAATATAACTAAAATGTAGTTATTCAACATCAAATTACTTACATGTGATGCAAAATATTTGGATTTTTACGTAGTCCTGAATGGAAGGTGTTAGTTTGATAGAGTTATAACTGTGCCTATTCTATTGTGAACTATATGTGCACTGATATCCTGATCCGGGCTCGCGAAGTCTGTTTCTGAAGGAAAATTCAGCATTTGAGCTACTAAGGTACGTTACCACTCCACGCTTACCTTTTTGAATGTTGGGCGGAAACGATTTGTGCAGTCTTAGACCGAAACTATACATATTGATAGTGTACTACCGGCCTAAGTAAGTAGGTTGTGTCCTAATTTACGTGCAGAATTCGTTTCTGTCAATTTTATGAAATCTTTATCGTTTAAGAAATATTATAGCTATCAAAATGATTACGATACAAGTGCGGAAAACTGTAAATTACACACAAACACGGGTGTGGAGAATTTAATAAGCAAGCTAGCACAATGACACTATTAGTCAGAATGTTAATTGTTCTGTAAGTTCTGTTACTATTATACTTTACAACAAAGTTGTAACTTACACGAAATCATTCATTCCCACACCCAGAATACACACACCTACAGTTATACATAGTTAAGTATGTAGCCCCTGCGTTCTGCAACTAATTATGTAGGTACTTAGATATAAATGATATAATATATGTACCTAAGTAATGGACATGTTCTTGGACGGTGGTGCCGGTGGTTGTGGTTATAAATTTTGAATTGCCTCGATAACGACGGCTGGCCCCGTAGCCGAATGGCATTTCTCCGACGCCAAACGAAAGCGATACGCCGCTGGCTCTGTCGCGCCAATACGCAAGCGCGATAGAGATAGATATCTACTAGCGCTTCGTTTCGTGAGCGTTTCGTGAGCGATTGTGCCATTCGGCTAGCCACCCTGAAATCAGAGGTAACTTTTTCTACCGACTTTTCATTTTATTCGGCGTATTGGGAATATATCATTAGTAGTCCAACCAAAGTCTCAGTTTCGATATTGGCTGGCTTCTGCATAAAAAAGATTTTTCGGCCTAAGGTTTGGTTTCGGCGAAAAAACTCCCGATCTGTCGGACGCACAGAAACCAATGAAATAGTACCTGTATCTATTTTCGTTTCACTAGGATCTTGCTCGGCTTAGCTTCGGTACGGTAGTGGACGGAACGGGACGCCTCATTTGTCTTAAAATATGAAAATTTAGAGTATTTAGAAAAAGTTGATTGGTAGGTAGGTATATTTTATTTTTCCCCTCACTAGCTCGGAAACACGTGTTTTGTCCTTTAATACCAACGGGTAAAAACGCATTTTATCCACTAGTGGGTAAAGTAATTTGACCTTGAATAAAGTCAAATTAACTGCTTTAAAATTGATAAAAGTAGGTGAATCTAGTAATAAAGATGATTTACCACCTGTGGAACTACTGGAAGCGGCAGTGATAAACGCATTTTTTGCGTTGTAGTTCCCTCGCTATAGTGAGGGGAAAAGTTTTGCGTTACACTCGGGTGCAAGTGTATTTTACTTCTCGTGTGTTAAACTCTCGCTTTGCTCGTGGTTCAACTATAGAATCCTTTCACTTGCTCGTTTTTCAATTCCACACTCGGCGTTAAAATACAACTTTGCCCCCCTTGTATAACAAATAACTATTACGTTTTTCTATAAAATTATAAATTACATACATATTAACTAATCCATTATTTATCTACGCGTAAAATGAACAGCCCAGTGATATTTAATTTAGCAGTTCATATAATTATTTTGAATGTTATTAAAGTTTTAGTTTCGGATTCGGCCGAAATTCGAGTCAAAGCCGAGTCCTTTGGTTTCGGTTAAAATAACATATTTCCGTCGGATATTAGAAAAAATTTATGAAACGTAATATGAATATCGTCACTACTTTTAAAAAAACTTGTATCTTCGTCTGTCAATGAAAAGATGTAGTGTGTATGGAATGCATATAGACTTACTGCGTTTTAACTTTGAGAAGCAGCGTGAGATACGAGATTTTTTAAAAGTAGTGACGATATACCCTATGAAGCGTAATTCAACATGCATACAAAAATGGCGTGAAAATTTATACACGACACGATCCTCGACGCTAATAGCAAACTGTGTCTAATTTAACGAAGTGCGGCATAATGTGTTGTAACATGATACGTGATTATCTAGCAAAGATGAACTGCGATTTTAGTCAACAGCGTTGCGTTTGCACTAAGTTTGCACTACCTGGATACGTATTTGGTTTGGTAATACGAGGGTTAGCATTAGCATAGTGTCATAGCGTACATAGGCATCACACTCCATGCGTTAATGTCACTAATGAAATGAACATGGTGTTTGTCCCATAGTTATTGACTGACACTACAATATGGAGATACATAATATTTAATTGGAATTGGCTCTATTTAGGCAGAAATAAACAAGCCAGTAGAAGTCCTTTATTATTAAGAGTATTATAAGTAAAGGAATCGCCCATATTTATGAAACTTCAGGCGATAAAACGAAAATAACGAGGCACTATTTCTACAAGAAATGGTCCTTATCAACGACCCATCTAAGCCCTAGAACCATTTTTACTGTTTCAAATTTACATCCTTCTTTATTTCAATTATTGTTCAAAGCATGAGTTACATCTCCTTTTTAAAAGATATCGAGATTCAGGAGGACAGATGATCCGCATATCGCCGAACGCCGACGTGACGAGCACCCCATTTAAATCGAAGAATCCTTTCATGTTCATCCGTGAAGGGTTAATCTCCATCCGCAGGAACGATTATCAGCTCAATTGAATTTATCTCTACGTCGCAATCGTTTATTAGCTCTACCTATTTTAGCACGCCTAACGAAGACATTTAACTGTCCGTCGGCGGAAATAATTCGTGTATAGGCGAATTTTGGCATAGTTGTAGGGAATGGTGTTCTAATCCACATACTCAAAGTACTGATGGGTTGGGGAGGAGTTAACGGGTGGAGGGGGGTGTAAAGGTCCCTTTTTTTAGTTTTTCGAGAATAACTCTTAAACTGTGGCACATAGCAAAAAATGTTCTGAAACACAAGTAATCTTCATAAAATTCTCTACAAAAAAGTCTTAAGTATACACTTTTTATCTGGGACCAATCGTTCAAGAGATATGGAAGGGAAAAGATGGACAATAAAGGAATAAACTCATTTGTTTATGAACAATACGTTTATTCTTATAGAGACGCGGTAGCGTGTCAAGCCAGGTCCAAGTAACAAAAGTAGCAAGCAGCACCGTGTGTAATATTACACGAACCATTTGGAGCCACATTTGACCCTCTTCTAACTCAAAAACTATTTCACATAAACGTGTTATAATGCAACGTAAAAAGAAACCAACGCGCGTGGTAAAAGTATGAGCTATAAGCGCTCCTCAATAAGCCCGGTACTAGCAGTCCGCCTTAGTGCGTTTTCACATTATCCGATCCGATATCGGATGTCGGAAGGATTTCAAAGGCAAAAATCCAAGACGGCGCCTTAAATGTACGGGATATCGGTCCTACTTCCAATATCGGATCGGATAATGTGAAAACGCACTTATCCCGTGCGCGCGCGCAGCCCTTTATAAGCCACCGCGCGGCCGGCGCTCGCTCATCCCAGTCGTCCTCAAAACGTCGACGTAAGACCGCCCCACAAGGATGGGGCGCGACCAGATACAGTCCTCACAGCGCCCAGCGCGGAAGGGGCTACTCACACCCCAGCAGGGGTGTTGAACGACATTACAGCAGCGCTCGCTCAGTTTGTCTCGCGCAGCGATCCGATCACATTGTAGCTGACTTGACGAGCAAAGCATCACGACCGCCCGGTATTGCTTTGATGGGATAAATTCATAAATAAAATTCCTAACTATCTTCCGTCTCTACTTCGATGGGAGTTCCGTTACTGCATGCTCCCGAGCATACACCACAGACACTGGAGCAGGCAATTCCTGCTTTTCGGCAGCCGCATCACACCCCACACCCAGTCTTGCATCGGCAAAATATAGCTTTGAGAATGGAGTCAGGTGCCACTGGGTCGTTGGTTGTCACTGGCTTTAATATGCCATCGCCTTTTCTAGTTCATCCCCATTCAGTAGGTGGTAAATAAATTGTACGTTAAATACAAAAATATTTGTACGCCTTTTTTTTCGGATTCAATAAGTAAAATTTTCCTAAAATAGAGGTAAGTTTAGCACGTGCATTCAATATTCAAGCAGGCGCCGTCTTGGATTTTTGCCTTTGAAATCCTTCCGATCCGACATTCGATATCGGATCGGATAATGTGAAAACGCACTAAGGCGGGCTGCTAGTACCGGGCTTATTGAGGAGCGCTTATAGCTCATACTTTTACTACGCGCGTTGGTTTCTTTTTACGTTGCATTATAACACGTTTATGTGAAATAGTTTTTGAGTTAGAAAGGGGTCAAATGTGGCTTCAAACGGTTCGTGTAATATTACACACGGTGCTGCTTGCTACTTTTGTTACTTGAACCTGGCTTGACACGCTACCGCGTCTCTATAAGAATAAACGTATTGTTCATAAACAAATGAGTTTATTCCTTTATTGTCCATCTTTTCCCTTCCATATCTCATGAACGATTGGTCCCAGATAAAAAGTGTATAAGACTTTTTTGTAGATAATTTTATGAAGATTACTTGTGTTTCAGAACATTTTTTGCTATGTGCCACAGTTTAAGAGTTATTCGCGAAAAACTAAAAAAAGGGACCTTTACACCCCCCTCCACCCGTTAGCTCCTCCCCAACCCATCAGTACTTTGAGTATGTGGATTAGAACACCATTCCCTACAACTATGCCAAAATTTGCCTATACCTACGAATTATTTCCCGCGAGATAGGCTTCATTGAGTGTGCTATTTGCTCTTACTATACCTACAATATCTGCGCGAACGAGCTTCGCTCGGTTCTATTTTATTATATCACGTCTTTAGATAAAAAAAACCGGCCAAGAGCGTGTCGGGCCACGCTCAGTGTAGGGTTCCGTAGTTTCCCGTATTTTTTTCAAAAACTGTTCAACCTATCAAGTTCAGAATAATTTCCCTAGAAAGTCTTTATAAAGTTCTACTTTTGTGATTTTTTCATATTTATAAACTTATGGTTCAAAAGTTAGAGGGGGGGGGGGCGAATTTTTTTTTACTTTTGAAGTGATTATTTCCGAAAATATTAACAATATCAAATAATTTTTAAGAAAAAAAAAACCGCCGC
This sequence comes from Leguminivora glycinivorella, assembly GCF_023078275.1. Classification (NCBI taxonomy): domain Eukaryota; kingdom Metazoa; phylum Arthropoda; class Insecta; order Lepidoptera; family Tortricidae; genus Leguminivora; species Leguminivora glycinivorella. The sequence goes on from NC_062971.1 coordinate 8,549,692, forward strand.
TTTTGGTGAGAGGCGTTGCGATTGCGAAAGCGAATGTTGGATTATGTAGAAATGTGTAGGTATTTATTAAAACTGCTTTTAATGTAGGTATCTAAATCTTTGATTATTTAATGGAAACACAATTTCCGTTCTGATCATCATCAGAAGTTCCACTGCACTAAATGTCACTGTTCTGAAAGCAAACGCAAGCTGTTCTTATAAAAATACCAAAGTCATTATAAGCGTGCCGTTCAAATTTGAGGAGTTCGGTTCTGACCATCATCAGCAGTTCCATTGTACCAAATGTCACTGTTTTTTATTTTTTATTTATTTAAACTTTATTGCACAGTAAAAATATACAGTTACAAAAGGCGAACTTAATGCTACATGGCATTCTCTACCAGTCAACCTTTAGGCCAAACAGAGAAGACCAAAAACTGTTCTGGATGTAAGTGCATGTTGTTCTTATAAAAATACCAAAGTCACTATAAGCGTGCCGTTCAGATTTGAGGAGTTCCGTTCTGACCATCATCAGCAGTTCCACTGCACCAAATTTCACTGTTCCGTATGTAGATGCATGCTGTTCCTTAAAAAACACAAAAATCACCATATGTGTGTCTTTCAGATTTGAGGAGTTCCATCGATTTCTCCAGGATCCCATCATCAGAACTGGGTTCTGAGAAAAATGGAACGAATCTGTATGCATATACAGTCAAAAAAAAAAATTCAAAATCGGTCCAGTAACGACGGAGATATCATGGAACAAACCTTTAAAAAAAAATTACAAACGAATTGAAAACCTTCCTTGAGAGATTTGAGGCGGCGGTTAAAAAAAGTTACTTTAGGGCCAGTTGCACCAAACCACCTGTAAATGTAGGCTCTGTTCGTAAAATTTTACCGATTACGTGGGGGACTTAACGATTTGTTAATGAATTGCGTTGCACCAACCCAAAAATTACTGCACGTAACCGCTAACTGTGATGCCAGGTCGTGAATGAAATCCTACCAACATTTTTATGGTAGAATTGATTTTTCATATAGCAACCCAATCATATAAATGTCAAAATCTTTATTTAAAAAAAAACTTAGGCGCAAACTAAACTTTCTTTGCAGCTCTTATCGAAATATTTAACAATTTACACCACTTATGTACACTTGTGTTCGTGGTTATCTTTAATGTATATTCATGACGCATGAAAAGGACGCATCTCTACGACTTTCAAGTGGCTATTTCCAACCTCAAAGCCTTTGTAACAAGGAATGAAGGAACCAATTACCAGGCAAGTTTTCTCATGAGTATTATAATCATTATAGGTAGCTTATTACAGACCTCTTACCCAAATGCATAGCCTTTATTCCGTGAACTAGCTATGAAACAAATTAGCATACTTTTGGTGCAGTACTAGGTAAGTTCAATGTCATACACAGCACACAGCCTATGGCAAAATTTCCAGTAAGATTAATGACAAAACTGTTTGTAGTAGCAGACATTTAAGTTTATTTATGTACTTTTACTTAAATTTTGTTGTGTTTGATAAGGATTATTAAGTACTAAATATAATAATAAGTTACATGTTGCTTTCTTTTCAGAGTTGATTTACACCATTTGATGTGGACTACAAGATGACAGTTCTACAAGTGAATCTGTTCTAGAAATCAACAAATTATACTATGAAATTAACTGGAAGTCTGGAAGAAACTTGTAGAAAATAAAGTTTTACAAATTATTATCATCAGAATTTCAATTTTGTCAATAAAATATATTTTTGTTACTTTATGTGCCAAATGACTATTAGGGTGGAGCGAAAAAACACTTTTCTGGAATTAGCAAACCTAATAGTTATCAATCAATGCCTTTTAGTCTATGAAGCCTTTGTGCAAAATTTCAGCTTTTTAAATCAACATCTTCTGCCTCCGCATTAGGGTTGAAATTTTGAAAATCTCATACAAACCTATAAATTCAACTTTTAGATAAAAAAAAAATTTCGACAGTATTATGTTTAGTATATGTTATTGATACATATCATTATGAGAAACTACAAAAAGTTGCGAAAATAGCGTCAAGAATCACCAAAGTTTGTCTAGTTTCAGTACATTCGCCAAAATAGCCGCTAAAATACTGAAAATTGGCGATTTTTAACGCTATTTTCGCAATTTTTGGTACTTTATTGTAATAATATGTATCAATAATGTATACTGAATATAATACTGCCAAAAAACATTTTTTATCTAAAAGTTGAATTTTCAGGTTTGTATGAGATTTTCAAAATTTCAAACCTAATGCGGAGGCAGAAGATGTTGATTTAAAAGGCTGAAAATTTGCACAAAGGCTTCATAGACTAAGGGGCATTGATTGATAACTATTAGGTTTGCTAATTCCAGAAAAGTGTTTTTTCGCTCCACCCTAATGACTATACAGTCTCCACTAATAGACCCCAACCCATTAAAAATTGTGGTTATAAAATTGGAAATTGAATGCTTATTCTAAAGACCACATTTTCACTGCAATATGTTTGAGGCTGGCATCTATTGGGATCAATCCATTTATTCACATGTTAGAGAACAGCACCGATAGTTTAAATGTGGCCGGCAGACACATTTTTTCCAGAGTATGTAAGTTTTCTATGTAATCAAGTGTTTACATAATTATATTACTGTCTGAGTAACCCACAACACAAGCATTATTAAGCTATCATGGAACTCAGTCAATCTGTGTAAAAATAAAGTCCTACCTATAATATTTCTTTTTTTCTAACTTATATCTAGTGTCACAGTTTATGATAATTAGTACTTTATTCATGAACAATACAGGATTTTATCTACCTTCCTGTATAGTCATTGTTTCCCACTATACTCTTATTATAACTATCTGCTTATTCAAGTTATAATATCCTTTTTTTGAGGTGTAGATAAATTACCCATTGAATTATTTACTGTTGTTTTAATTTCACAGAGGTATATTTCTTCTTTCCAGAATAGTAAGTAAAGTTTCCAAATTAGCATGACACAACTAGAAATTATTTTGCCTATATAATTATACTGCTACTGAAAAGTCTGATAACGCTCTGACATGCCACAATATTCACAAGCCCACCCTCAACAGTATGCTGAAAAATAAGTACAGAACTATAAGTGCCTATGAAATCTTAGACTCTGATTTATTTTAGAAATGTTCAGCTGCATCATTTATATCAAAGCAACACAAATTATGAAATACAATTTGAGGACTTTTAGTAGTAGGTAATAATACTTTAAAATGGTTAGAACATTTTGGTGTCAAGAATTTATCCCTGACCGACATGAAAAATTTAGGTTTAAGTAGTGAATTTCAAGCAGATACTATGTTTGCATTACTATTTAGGATATAAAATCTGTATTGCTTTCATGCTGGTTAGCTTTATGTATTTAATTAGCTGAAATACATGCTTGATTGTCAACTTTGCCTTTGCACTAGTCAAACTCAAGATTGCATCTCTCTGTCCGGAGTGTTTACGAATAGTATGAATTCACGTTCATCCCACTGTTTTACTAAAAGCCTACACTATTTATGCTGGTAGAAACAAATAAATTCTCATTCCTATGCCACTGGCATAAGTCAACTTCGCTGTGTCGCCGACATAGGAGGAGGATTATTTTGGTCTCAAACTTTGCGACGCCAGCACTGAACACGTTAAATGTAAATAATTTGACTACTGCAAAGTTTTTGCATTATAGGTTTATGAAAAAGTTATAAAAGGTGAAATAAAACTCGGATAAGTAGGTATGAACAGAAGTATTATAATAACATTTTCTTTACATTTTTTCACTATCTTGCCTATGCTGTTGCCTAAAAGTTGTGTAGATTGTCCCAACACATTTGCTTCACACTAAAATACTTCATTTCGTATGTCTCATAGACGTGTATAGTTCAAAACGAAAGTTGATTCCTGTCGCGAGATACGATTTTGAAGGTCGGATTTTATACAATGTTTGTCGTTATTCTCGCCCTGATTTCGGATGTCATAATGGATCCACAACTTTTTCCAGGATATTTATTATTTTATTCGTGATTCCAAATATACCAAGACCCTTTTAAAGACTGTATTGTCGACAAATAGTTTTCATTATTTGCTGTCGAATTTTGATCTCATAGGACGCACTTGTGAATTTCTTACAGCATCGATCGATTATATATTCAACTGAAGCTCATTCTGCACTCGATCTAAATATAAACACACACATTTATTAACAAAATAAATTAAATTAAAGGTGTTTACAAACACAAATCGTCGCGCAATTAAAATAACCTTAAAACCACTCTGGTGTGTCACTGTCACTTTTTTATGTTTAGTTACTTCCACATTTTTACTGTTTTAAACGTTTTGTAAGTATTTTACATTGCTAATAGCTCAAATTATTTTAAAATAAGCATAAACTCGTGAAATACGGGACAAATTCAAAACATTGGCCGCCATTTTGGTTCCTAGATTTACCTAATACGAGCCGTTAACCGGTGCTCTGGCACCGGTTAAATGAATCGTAACCCTTTTACTGACGGATGGCATGGTGCAACGCAAATATGGACTTAACGGTCGTCGGAGCCATCTTTAACGATGAAGGGGGCGTCAAAGTGTGCTGGTGCAACCGGCCCTTAGACTGATATAATGTAATAATAGGTATAACCGCTTTTCACATCACTGTTTTTAACGCCGGGCGTACATTTTTTCATGCAAGACCTAGTTCTTAACTATTATTTTGTTCGCAAAATTAATAGGTTACATTTTCAATGACTAGCGAAACTCTTTGCGTGGTCGAAAATTGATGAGATGTTTGACGCTTGAAATGATAGGTAGGTATTGTCATTTCACCTAATGTCATAATTATTCAACTAAAATTGCCTATGTTAAAACATTGTGATTATTGAAATTTGCTCTACTGCAATGGAACTGTAATGTGACTGATTATTAACAAAAGTAACAAACCAAATCCACTCTCGCATCAGGTTGGGCATAGAAAAAATGTTATGTGCGTATCACGAAAAAGCACAAAATGACCAACGTTTCAACCCGCGGGCCCTGCAGCTACATTTGATGAAAAAATACTGCGGTATTTTCGCCGGAATCCAGGGAAACATTAATTACATACAATATTAAATATCATGTGCTGCACCGTCACGGGACGGGAAGATGGAAGAACATTTGAACACCGTAGGATGTTAAACGTGAAAATAGTGTTAAAAATGGTTAAAAGTATGTAATAAAGATTGATAATCATATTTTTGCCTTTATTTTATTTAAGTATTTGACACGCGTCATTCATACATCAGGCTCGGAAATAATGTAAACAAAGTCCGAGATTTCCCGATTGCGATCCCTTAATCTAACAATATGGTATGTGCATGTGGGTTACCACCAGAGCCAAAAGTTGGCGAATTTGTTAATTTTATTTTTTGTTGAATTTGTCATTCCAACCTTCACTAATCTACTCTGCTGCACTTATATAACGCTATATTCCCGAGAAGGTACATAGTGTTAAACCACCCTGTATATCTGCGGTTACTGTGTAATGTTTTGATAGATGATGATAGACCATTTAAATAGATTGGTATAATCCGAGCAGATTTGTTACTGGCATGATACGAGCAAACCAGTAAATGAGCACCGAGCAGTGTCTAGGACAGGAAAAGATGGAACGCAATGATTTTAATTTTTGAAGGGTGCTGTTTGCTGCAGTAGTGTGGCGTTATTCGCAGGATAAATAATTGTAAGACCACGCGAGACACTGTGTTATTACTGTTATTATCGCGGTGTCCCATAAACACGTAGACACGTAGACTGGTGTTATCCGCCTAGCAGTAGCACTGCTGGATAACACATTAAATTTATGTAGGTGAATTGTAAAAATAGTCTGTATAATTCGTCGAAGTTAATTGATTCCATTGTGTTACGGGAAATAAGTCCAATTATTTAAGTTACATTGCATGTGTATGAATTAATTTAATCGTAGGTATACAGGGCGGCTCATTGAAATCGCTCAGTATGGGAAATTTTGAAACTATAAGACATACGAAGATCTGTTCCTAGGAACCATATATGTCACCGATTTTAATAAAAAGAAAAATTGCAATCATGCATTTGAAAAAGAAGCTGTTGAATACTCTAACGTTGGTCACTTCGAATCGAACATCTACTAAAATAAATTAAATTATGTGAAAACAATTCATTTTATATTCATTTTAACCATCATGTTTCATAGAGACATTTACTGCTTAAGACCTACACAATCGATATTTGAATAGAACAAAATGTAAGTTTTTTTTTTCGAAACAACCGGGTTCGATTCCCCAGCTGGGTACAGTATTTTTTTTAAATGTATCAATGCAGTTTTTCTTTTTATTAAAATCGATGACATGGTTTCTAAGAACAGATCTTCGTATGTCTTATAGTTTCAGACTTCCCAAACTGACCGATTTGAATGAGCCATCCTGTATAATATAATACAATTTAGGTACCTACTTGTAATTATGTTTGATTTTTGTAACGCAATTAATCGATTATATAGTTATTTAATTGAAACCCTCAACTCACCGATTTGAACAGCGTTCTGTTGACGTCGAAAAATCCCCCCAAGCTGATTTGGGAGGGGTTCATTTCAGTGGCTCGCAGGAACATGTTCACCTCGGTCAGAGCGTCCGCGTTCATCCATGACAACTCAATCATCAAAAGCTTCTTTTGGAAGTTCAGGCGTACCTATTGAAATTATACGAATACATAAGTATATACGAACGAATACATAAGTATATGCGTACATATGAACAGTAGATACCTAGTTTTAGTGCAATTTTGGGGAAGTGATTCAATTAATTTGTCTATAAAATTTCATAGGGACTGGTTAAAATACATAGTGATGGACCAAATCAATTTAGTTTTGATTAAGGAATATTAAATCAGTCGTTGTACTCACGTTATGTGAAGCATAGTGCGCCTCGTCACAAATAAAGAATAGTAGCATAATACTGCAAAAAGCAGTCAAAGCTAAACCGATGTCTTTGACCCCGAAGCCTTCGGAGATTTTGCTAAGCAGACCGTAGATAGAAAGTGTGATAATAAGGAACAAGTAGAGGCTCATGAAAGTGAAGGTGTAACAATTGGCGATCCCGGTGTCCCGGGCCAGTTTGCTGAGGCGTAACCAAAGGGCGCGGTATTCGGCAACCTTGCCGGCTGGCCCAATGTTACGAAGAGCCTATAACACATAGAACATTCAACTGATTATAAGTATGAAATATGCGTAGCATAAAATATTATCACATTGAAAAAAGAATCGTTATAAGTAGTTTGATAGCTCTTTTCCTTACAAGAATCTTACCTGTTGAAAATCTTCTGCCAAGATGTGCGCACAAATACTGAGAGTTTCACAAAGAAGGTACCAGTACCCGCCCAACATGTAAGTCAATATTTCCAGAAATACATATGGAAGGATTTGCAGTAATTTGAAGTGGACCATGGTGACATGTGTGATGATCACTGAAGCCGTTGAAAGTGCTGGGATGACTATTGACATAGCAAGAGCTTTTTTATAAAGCCCTACGGGAAGGACTCGGTTTGACAGTTTTTTGTAAGCAATCTGTAAAAATTATATGAAAAAGTAAATCAAATGACAACAATGGCCGCAAATTAATGCTATATAAAAAATCATACATATTCACCTCATATTCAACCCATCCGTTGAGAACTTCTGCAATCTTTCTTGTTTCATACCACAATATAGGGACTGCAATCATAGGAAACAAGTACACTGTAAATAGGTACTCAATCACAGCTTCCTCAAATTTGCCTTCTTGAGCACCGGTTCTCACTATTTGGACTTTATTTAGGGAAAGGTACAAAAGATATGCTGTAAGAGAGCAGTAGAGAACAACAGAGTAGAGCATTGAGGGAGACGCAGGTTGATATTGGGTCACTCCCGGAACCGGTCTGCTCAATGGAAGAACACCCATTATCCTCAGTAGAGTAAACACCGGCTTGATGTTTTCATAAATTATGTCTCTGGTGATGTCGGGATTAATTATGTTATCTTGTATAGGGGCTATGGCATTATTAGGTGTCGGTAATCTCGGAGTACGATTGGGTGTAACGTCCAAGAATATGATTTTGTTCTTTGCCTTTTCGTCCATTTGCGCTGCGACGCCATTGGGTATGGGTGGTTGATTTGGAAATAAGCTATTATTAGTGTAGAAAGCCATTTGAGCTTTTTTCCCTTGGTAGTGGCCGGGCTGGCGTCTGAACTGCGAGTGGGAAGCCCGGAGAGGAGCGACTAATGGCGACACGCCGGCGGCTCCTAGTCATATTTCAAAACCTGACAAGTTGATTGCAGCCACGTAAGCGTTTCGTCGCCCTTGCGTTAAACTTTCAGTGCGTTCTTCACCTCGAACAGGACCTTGAGTCATTAGAACGCCCCCGCCATATCTTGTGGTTAATAAATACATAATTTATTTTGTTATTTGCATACGAAGCGGTTCAGTTACCAAAATTATTTTTACTTGGAATGACTTAGACCCGATTTCGTAGAATAAATGGGACATTTCTTGTAAATGGTAGGGCTGGCGCAAGTGAATAAACATGTAGGTAAACTTTTTATTAAGTATTTTTATGTAATCATAACCACTCACTTGCTTTTGGTAACTCTAGTTACAAGCTGTCACCTTTATTTTACTTAATAATAGAGACCATTGAATATTTTACAGGCACATAACATAAGTCTTCAATTTACCTAAAAATATTAATGTTGCTGTAATATTTGAGTTGCACAAAAAATAATTTATAAGACATTCAACATTCGTCATAATTGCTTATATTTCGTTTATTCACGCATAGCACGTTTACCTTGCTTAGGAATTCGTACGAACTTTGCCTCCGCACATTATGTAGATTTATTATAATTCCGCATATCTATACTTCTGCGTGAAATATCTTTCAAGATCGCGGAGGAGTGAAGCGATTCGAGATTCGGAACCACTTTATGTCTTATTAGGGATTTAAAGATTGTGTACCCGGCTTGTGCGTTGTTTATTTACAGATTCTTTCTTATATTTTACGGCAAAATATTGAATTTAGTATTGTGTTGTGAATTTATATTTTATTCAAAAGATGTGCTGGATACCCACATGCACACAGGCGTGTAGCATAGTATTACACCCGTAAAGTGTAAATGTAATGTGTGTGTGTGTAGTGCCTGTGTGGTGACGGGTTAAGAATTTCACCACCCCCTTTCTTCCCGTGGGTGTCGTAGAAGGCGACTATGGGATATGGGTTAAATTGTGGCGTAGGCGAGAGGCTGGCAACCTGTCACTGCAATGTCACAGTTTCGTTTTCTTTCAACCCCTTATTTGCCAAGAGTGGCACTGAAGCTTTAGTGGTTTCATGTGTTCTGCCTACCCCTTTATGGAATACAGGCGTGATTGTATGTATGTATGTATGTATATATGTATGTAAAGTGTAAATCATAATTATTTCCTGATTATATATATATATAATTATTAGGTATAGGTACTGTGGTCTGTGACTGTTTAAATACCATCAGATGGCTCTAATGCGCGTTTGCCGTCGCAAACTATGAAAAAATAACTGCCCTTGAAAAGATGTAAAGCAATCACAACTTCTTTGGTAATGCAGGTATCCAATATCCATGGGCGACGGTAAGTTGCTTACCATCGGTATGATAATGCTAAACAAATGATAAACTTTGTGTCACTGGGTTTGGAATAACATATAATTCATAGAAATATATACCTAGAAACCAGCCTTGTTGAATTGTGATGTCTGCAGTAGTATGACGTTCAACTTGTATCTTTAGCTTTGTGTTTAATTACTGTCACTTGAAACTGTACTTTCAACCAAAAACGCACCTTAAAAACCCTGTAAAGTACCAAGTCTGCACACGCTTCCTTACCTTCTTTGAGTTTCTTAATTTAAATGTCATTCTCGACATTAGTACTTCTAAATATATAAGGTCCTAATTTATTAGTTGCAGATATTTTAACACATGATACTTTACATTAAAATAATTAACTTTAAATATAAATTAAGAAATCTTTTCATGTAACTTTTTTGATTTCATTTTCCTAACAAAAAAAATAATTATAATTTCGTCTAAAAAAAATCATCATGTGCATTATCACATGTCACAATAACACTGTCTGTCATGTCAACAATTGTTTGTTGTAAATGTCGTAAAGGTTCGGCGGGAAAACTGCACATGTCATTGAAGTGGCCAGTTACAGTTAAGTGGTACGTAAAAGAGGTACTAGAATCTGTTCAATGAGTTTTCATTTAATAATCACATAAACAGGGTGTTTTTACGTAGCAAATTTGTTTTTCCGTTTTCTCCAAAAAAACATCGTAAAAGCTATAATGTTTCACGGTTTAATATACTCCAGAGACCGAGTACTATCAGCTGTAAAAATATCTGCATCTAATAAATTAGGACCTTATATAAAAGAAGAAACAGACTGACTGACATATCAACGCACAGCCGAAACCGCTGGTCCTAGAGATCCCAAATTTAGCACGTAGGTGTATATAAGGTGTATATGAGCACTGGAAATCATGGTGAACACTCTAGATAAAGAAAGTAAACTAGTGGGACTACACATGAATACAACTAAAACAAAGATAATGACAAACAGTCGGAGAAGAACAATATATCTAGCAGGCACCGAAATCGAATATGTCCAAGAATACATATATCTCGGGAAACAGATATCCTTCAGCCCAGACAGCAATGAAGAAGAGGTAAAGTACGTATTAATTGTGCATGGAAAAAGTTTTGGTCACAAAAAGAAATACTAAAAGGTAATTATGCACTATCACTAAAGAAAACTGTAATGGATACCAGCATCCTTCCTAGCCTAACATATGGCAGCCAAACATGGGTGTTTACAAACAAAGTCAAAAATGCTATTACAACCTGTCAGCGTGCAATGGAGAGGAGTCTTTTAAAAATACGGAAAGTTCATAAAATCAGGAGCGAAAATATAAGGAAGAAAACCAAGCTTACAGATGCCCTACAGCAGAGCCTACGCTTGAAATGGAAATGGGCAGGGCACATAGCTAGGTATAAAGACGGAAGATGGACACTGGAAACTACAAAATGGAAGGGACCAGCTGGAAAAAGCAATAGGGGAAAACCAAGAAAGAGATGGACCGAGGACATCATTCCAGTAGCAGGCATAGACTGGCTAAAGACAGCCCAAAATAAAGACCAATGGAGAAAGTGTGAGGAGGCTTTTACCCAAAAGGGGTCCACATTAAGTTAAAGAAACATAACAGAAGTATACTTATTGTAATGTAATGTGGAAATAAAAAGCTATTTTATTTATTATTTTATTTATGAGCACTAAGAAAGGATTTTTTTAATTCACCTCCTAAGGGGGTGAAATGGAGGTCCAAAGTTTGTATGGGAAAACAAGATTACGTACGCGGACGAAGCCGCGGGAAACAGCTAGTTCTTAATAAAATAATGGTAAAACTTTCCGGTCGATCGTTATTGGAATGCACTGATCTGTCTGCTATCACAGATCAGAGTACGTAGCCGAAAGCCGAATGGCACAAACGCTCACGAAACGAAACGCTCGTAAATACCTATCTCTATCGCTCTTGCGTATTGGCGCGACAGAGCCAGACTACCTTTCGCGGTGTTTCGTTTTCGTTTCGCGTCGTAGAAATGCCATTCGGCTACGGCACCAGTGCTTTCCACTAACTGTGATGTGAACCTAGGTCTCAAGTCTCGATTTAGGAAAATAAGTAATTAGTTTTAGCGCACGCGCGCGCGCGGTACTCAATTTCTTCCGGTGAATATCATAGTTTATAATTGGACCATTTGAGGCTGAAACAACCTCGTAATGAAAGCGGTATTACGTCGCTAATTTAAACCCAACAGGCGGCGGCCCGCGCAATTAAACGGAGCTGCATCGCGGCAGCTTAATCGACAGGTAAGTCGGTTGCACGTACCCTGCGCATACAGAAACAGTAGAACAGCAAGGAGCTGTGGTTGGCTAAATTTTACAGGTTTGTAATTTGTAACAGTGAATTTTATCTGGGCTCACATCTGTCTACGAGCTTAAAGGCTACGGACTTCGATAGTATGGGCGTCGCACGTGATAACGCGAGCTATTTTGCCGAATGTACGGACTGAAGTGAAGCGTCAAAAGGCCAGAGTGACAGTAAGTCTCTCTGGTCATTACATTTATCTATGCAATGCGAGCCTTCTGTTTCACTATACTTTGTGATAGATGATAGCCAAGAAACAGGCTCGCTTCAAGTTAAATTAGCTTTCGGGACAAACTGTTGCTTTTTAGGGTTCCGTACCTCAAAGAGGAAAAACGGAACCCTTATAGGATCACTCGTGTGTCTGTCTGTCCCTCTGTTACAGCCGATTTCTCCGAAACTACTGGACCGATTTACTTGAAATTTGGTACACATATGTAAACCTGTGGCCCAAAGACGGACATGTAATTTAATTAAATGAAATTTAATCATAGGGGTCACTTTTGGGGGGTAAACTTGAAAATTAAAAATCAAAGTTATTAAAACTATATTGTGTTATATATCAAATGAAAGAGCATTTTATGAGCATTTGAAATATATTTTTTTTTAATTTTTAATTTTGGTACTTTAGAAGTAATTTAAGAAAATAGACAAAAAATGACCATTCCCCCTCCCTTATCTCCGAAACTACTTAGCGTAAAATTTTCAAAAAAATACACGAGATAGCCCTCTACCTGTAGATTACAGGAAAACCTATTAGAAATCTACAGTCAAGCGTAAGTCGGACTTACGAGAAAAAAACTCAAATTAAGATTTTCACTCACTGACGCTACAAGCAGTTACTAAACGTCTTAAAATTTTGTAAGCGTGATGGACAGGTAGAAAGAAATTCATTTCTGTCTTTTTCTTTTTAGAAATGGTTCAATTTTTTTTTTTCATTTGCCAAAATGACTTAAGTTCCTACTAAAAAGGAGGCGCTTAAGACCGTTTGTAAGTGGACTGAGCAAAATTTTGTATAAATCGGTCCAAAAAAAGGTCTCTGTTGACGAAAACATAGAACTTGTGCCAACGACAGCCCAAATCTGAAGTCCATTTTGCTCTATCTCTTATCGTTTCCGAGATATATACGTAAAGTCTTGAAAGTGCGAAAAGTTAACTTTGCCATCACAGTCGTTCAGGCGCTCATGAGTTCTTTGTATGGAAAAGTCGAAAACCGACTCGCACTTGACCAATGTTCATAGAACGTGTTGTGGTTTTTTACGCGGGTCCGCGACTGACGACGTTCGAATGTTTTGTTCGGAAATGTTTGAGGGTGGTTTCTTTGAAACGTCGCCGGCGGCGGGTGGTTCGACGGGCGAAGGTCACACGCCGCACGCGACGGTCTGTATTCGTTTTGTACAATAGCAACGGACGGCGGGTGGCGTCTTGATATGGAAAATGACTGACTTCACTAAAGATAATGATGAACTCATTGAGGTAATACTAGAGAGGACACTGCGAGCAAAACGTTTGCGCTACAAACATAAGTCCATTGGACTTATGTTTCTGCCTGCACACAAATAAAATGTAAAAATGCCTTCCTGCGCAACAAGATGCTGTTTAAGCCATACGAGAAAATCGAATAAAACTGACGTGTCACATTTCATCGGTTAGTATACACGCTATGTTAATCGATCTTTATTTAAGTAATTATTTCTCAAACGCGAAGCTATCGCTGCCACTTTGTTGAACGAAATCATAGATTAATCGCATCATAATCGCACAGACTTGACATGTAGGTAATGAAGTATAGTAATTGTGATTATATTCCGTTTGTAATATATAAAAGAGAAATGTTAAATTTATTTCACGCTATACTTATGAATACTACACAGTTCTAACACGAGTTGTAATCGATATTTTCATACAATAATAACCTATGATTTTCTTCAAGGGCAATTAAAGTAGGTATATGAAAAAAATCAATAATGTATTTTTGTTTCACTTAGTAGAACTTAAACATAGCACAATGTATGATAGTGCTAAAATTAAACTACTTACCCCCTTATTCATAAACGTTCACTAAAGTTATCAAGCCGATAAAGTTCGTTTGTCCCTTTCTATCACACCAATACGCCGAAAAGTAACTAAAGTAACTAACCCCCTTATTCAAAAACGCACACTAAAGTTTAGTGTGCGTTTATGAATAAGGGGGTTAGTATTTTACAAAAAGTATAAAAAAAGGTCTACACTAAGAGTGTCGCGTCTAGGTGGTCATTGGTCAATTCTTACTCTATGACACGGTACCTCCCCACGCATGCGCCGCGCGCTGCCGGCCGGAGCACAGACTTTGTTTGGGGTGTAATTTCTAGTATGTTAGTACATAGTAATTCAATGGATGAATTGTACTTCTGTGAACTGTTTTCGATATACTTAATCGAATATATGATGTATATTTTTCTTTACTACAATGCAAGTGTTTGAGTACCAAGTTAAAAATTTCACTTTCTTTTTGCCGGTTTCATACAAAAATATCGTTTGACTGTCTCTTTTTTTGGGTAATATCAATATTTATATGGAAACAGATTAAGTCGCGTATAATCTTCTTCCTCTAAGAATTACAATGTAAGTATTTTTGCATTCATTTTGATCAGAGCACAACACAACAGTTCAAAAATCAGTCTACCAGAGCTTCTAAGTTCCGTCGCCGACGACGGGTGACCAAGGGTCAGAAAACCCACGCACCCGCGACCGACAGCGTGTGGCACATGCGGCTCACATCCAAACGCCGCCGGGCGCGTGTGACGGGCCAGAGAAACCAGGGCCTTAGGGCTAGGTGATTATCGCCGCGCCGCAGAGGACGCGCTGAGGGGGGGCGGTGCCTACAGCAGTTGTAGTTGTATGCATACCTAGCTCACGCACACAGACGCGTCCGCTGGCGCCGCCAGGGGCGGCTCACTCCGCTATCCTATCGCCGCGCTACAAGTATATCCTGGCGGCCACGAGCTGTGGCCGCGAGTTCGCGGCCTACTCAGGGGTGGCGCACATTCTCACGGAATGCACGTTCGCACTTTCTATTGTTACTTTACGTCGCGAGGTTTTTTAAGCGATGTCCGCGGGTGGAATGGCTAATAATACTTAATTAAATAGATATATTGAATAAAATAAATACCAAAAGATATTCTTATACAGATCTACTACTGATTAAGTCCCACGGAAAAGTTCAATAAGGCTTGTGATGTTGGAACCTTGAACAAAAATATATAAATACAGCGTATATACCTAGAAAGTACTCAAGACTTGAATATAATAATATAACATTTAATGTGAGTATTAATTCGTTTGGATCCATTGGTAACCCTATCACCGGACGCCGCGCACGTGCGGCTCGTTTCTTTGTAAGAATGTTGTAGGTATTTAAAAAGGCGGCATTTCGGAAACATCAAAGCAGTGGGCCTTCTTTACTTGTGCTATTATATATTCTGTGGCGCCGCGCCGGTATCCACGTGCGCTCTCTGCAATGTGCGCTAAACGTTTACCTACTCCGTGTAATACTGATAAAAGAAAGTATTGACATGAATTCACACGTTTCGGAAATGACTGTAGGTATTTTAAATATTTTAGCACAATATGTTTTTTGCCTCTTATTGCCTATTATACAATATATACATACCTACTATGGCAACTCTATCACAGCGCAGAATATGCAGAAGCCACATGGTGGTCTGCGACAGAAACTCAATAGACATTTTTAGAGTTTTTAAAATAAGTACCTAAGTAGGTACGTGAAGTAACATGGTAAATTAAAAAAATATCATTAGATACTTATTGCGAAGGTGTAAACAATTTCCTTCGTTTTGCCACATATCAATAATTACCTATCTATATTAAATTCATTAATCCGTATACATTACATTTTTACAGTACGGTAATACTCACCCCGTTATTCATAAACGTACACTAAGTTATCAAGCCGATAAAGTTCGGTTGTCCCTTTCCGACGTATTGGTGTGATAGAAAGGGACAAACGAACTTTATCGGCTGGATAACTTTAGTGTACGTTTATGAATAAAGGTGTTAAAATTATAGCTACGAAATTTTACATAAAACACCTACTTTAAAATAAAATAAAGAATGTTGAATTTGGTTAACATTATAAAAGACCTCACGCAAGCTGTGCTAATTAGTTCGCGAATTCGTCGAGAGGTAGCGCTAAACACAATTATGCTCATTAGAGAACCTATACTTCTAGCCTAGCCCAGTCTTTAGACTTATGTGAGTAACGTAAAAGTACCTAATAGTTTTGTAGGTACGGAACCCTCGGTGGGCGAGTCCGACTCGCACTTGGCCGGTTTTCATTAAATAACTTTGCTACGAACACCAAACCTAGCTACGAAATTATTGGTCTATGTGTATAGTCGAAATGCGGTCATGTGTTGACAAACAATATAGGTACTTAATACTAATAATACAAGTTTAGTAAGTTTTACAAATCATACTCGTCCTACTCGTATAATAAATCAATTGTACTGTAGTCTCGGTAAAAAAGTTTTTATGCTTTAGAGCGTCTAAGCCTTGGAAAGTTGTAAGTATATTATTGTCATTGTATTTCTTTTCCATCCTTATTTTCTCTCTTTGTATGTTCTGTTATGTTATGAAAAATATTAATCATACATATCTTTACCTAGTACGATGTACCTACTTAATATCGTTTACGGGATACGCAGATAGTCGCGTTTGAGATTACAAATTGACGCGCCGCCGCGCGCCGTGCCGGCAATCTCGAGATGCGAGTCATCGTAATCGCATCCGAGCCGGGCGTCTCGAGTGGATGCCGTCACATACATCCACTCACACTTGACGTTTATTGATTATTGCTAATACTACTTATTATTTTAGTTAGAAGTAGACGTAAACCTACAGAATTATACCTTACCTTACCTATAGGTACCTAGAATGGACAGAACTAAATTTCAGTAAGTTGTGAAACATATTTTGATGTTCACTGTATCATTTCTGTTTTATATTGATTCATTTACGAGTAGGTACAGTCAACCAATTTGAATCCTAGGCCACTGTAGAACCTTTGCACAGTTAACGTCAATGTGACTTCTTATGGCAAATAGAACATGGTTTAAATAAGACAGGGTTCTAGAGTGGCCTAGGATTCAAATTGGTTGACCGTACGACAGTCTTTGATATGTGCTTATTATCTGGGATCTGGGATGGCGCTAGGACCAATGAGTTTTACCAACTTTAAACCTATTTAGTTACGTCTGTTCTTATGAGATTCCATGTACCTACTCCGTATATGGATTATATGGAAGGTTAAATATTTATACGAAATTAAAACTAACAAATCCAGTCCAATTGCTTGTTAAAAGTTTAAAACAGCTGAGTATAACCCAAATAATACAATCTTGGAGTAACTTTGTTAACCCTGAAAAAAGTGTGCCGGGTTTGCGGTAGTCTTGCAGAATTAATAGGCACGTTTCGGCTAGAGCTAGATTAAGCGCGCCCGTTACCAGAAAGGATAGGAGCCAACTAATACACTCCACGCACAGAGACCTTGCTCGAATTCAGGAAATTAACGGGGCATTGATTAGGTACTTTGCTCTGAAAAATAGTCATTGGAGTCAGTCCGTCTGTCACATTACTAAATATCTCGAGAACAACTAATGCTATCAACTTGAAGTAGTTGTTTTGTGAACACTGTAAGCCTCTACAAATAGAAAGTATTTTCTTTTTAATTTATTAATTTGTTCACACAACACAACATATATGCGTTTACCCAAGTACTCGTACGAAGACCGGTTGACGACACATGACGTCACACACATACGTCAATCTAGTAATAAAGGTCCCCACCTGCGCCGCGTACCTACATTAGACTGCACCTTACAGCCGAAGCGGCTACACATACATCTGTATAGATTCATTAAAATACCTAAACTACTTGTACCTAGTTATTAAGTTAATTAAAAGAAAAATAGTACTATCCTGGAGTTCTTCATTCTTCATAAGAAGATCTTACATTGAGGAGTACACCGAACAAATTTTATTTCAATTTAAAATATCTTTATTCATGTAGGCCTAGTTACAAGCTCTTATGAATAGTTCATTACATATATATTATGATCTTAATCTAACCTAATTATCAGAGCAATTTATTGTTGTAAATTATTGTTCATAATAATATTGAGTCTATAATATACAATTTCATATAAAAATAATCGTTAAACAAAAAATATATAATTAGGTATATGTATATATAAAAATACATGTCTAGAATATTTCTAGGAAAAATCCAATGTCCAAAAAAATACATTAATTTCATCAACAATAATAATAATAATAATAAGAAACCATTTCGAATAACAATTAATCCCACGTTGTTTTATCATTCATGTAGTCTTGTGTTGTATAATAAGCTTTGGAAATGAGTACACGCTTTACATGATTCTTAAATTTATTAATTGACAAGTCAGTAATATGATTCGGAAGCTTATTATAAAATCGAACACAATTACCCAAGAATGATTTTTTAATTTTACAGAGCCGTGTGAAGGGCACCGCGAGTTTATGTTTATTTTTAGTATTTGGGTATCTGTCTTTAGAAAGAGCTCAAATTGAACGCGAATAAACTATTTTTCATATTTTTTTTGTTGTGGAAAAGAAGAATTTTAAAGGAAAATGAAAAAAAAAAATCGTTCGAAGTTACCAACCAACAAAAAAATATGAAACTTTTAGGAAACATTGGCTTTATGCAAAATTTTACAGGAAAAATAAAATTGTGTTTGTATCTTTGAAACATTTTTTTATTCACAAAAACTTTTCAAATTTTTACTTTCAATTTAACCACCCTTGCCCTTGGGTGTATATCGTACTCCAAATGAAACCGTCTTCTTTCAAATAAAGTAAAAACTGTGAAAATCGGTTAACATTACAAATAATTATCCCTGAAAAACCGACATACTATACAGGTCGCGCTAATTACCAACATACTATACAGATCGCTCTAATTAGTTAGCGAATTCATCGAGAGATGGCGCTATACACAATAATGCTCATTAGTACCTTTACTTTTAGCTTCTAGTCAAGTCATTTACTTAGTGCCACCTAGTCCATCTTCTAGGCCTTACAGAAAACCAGCGTTGCGGAGTGCAACCATTGAGCGCAACTTATAATTTTTTGTAACTAGTTTTAGTTTAAGATAGTTATTGATATGTATTGTGTGCTAATAAATGCTTTTTATTTCTTTATTTCTTTCAAGTCATTAGAGTTATATGAGAATCATCAGATTATTTTAAGTAGGTAGTTTGAAAGAAAGTTTGTACGGAACCCTCGGTGGGCGAGTCCGACTCGCACTTGGCCGGTTTTTTTAAAGAAAAATAAGCCAAATGAGTGTAATCGACTCGACGATGTCTGGTGAAATACACATTTCGACGAAAAACCAAACTTCTTAAAATATGAGGACCGTGGTCCTTAATCGAAAACTCTCATTTGTCATTAAACTTTTTCTTTATTGCCTTTAATGTTCTGAATTTAGATCGTTTCCGGGTATCGCTCAATACATACTGATCCCTAAAAAAGTCGTAAATTACGCGTGTCGATACAGAAGTCTCATTAAGATCATGGCTAACAAAAGTAGGTCAATGCTCACCAACAACGATATAGAATTATTTTGCTTATCCAATTCGAGTATTTACAAGAGGTCGTGCTTGTAAATGGCTGATTCATTCGCACGTGTAAAATCAGCAATATCAGCATCAAAAGTAGCCGTTGAAACAACGCACCAAAAGTTTATACCTAGTTGAAGCGTTATTTGATCCGCTACTTTTGATGCTGACTGTCGTCCCGCTTGCTCTTACGACGGAGCTAATCGGCACACCAATAACAGTAGGCTCTAACTACTAGGGCTCTAGTCTAGTAACAACAAAGGAACGCTAAGATAATGTATCGGAAATTAAGTGAGTGCCTATTGTTTATAATGTTAATAAAATGCGTAGACTCTAATTTCCGTTCTTTAATCGTACAAGCCCAGATAGGGTTTCACCCAGTAGGTTAAAACGTAATAATAATAAGTAGAAAGGGATTAACCTCGCGTAAAACTTAGTTCAAGTACGGAAGCGGGATTGCCATAGTTGATAGGTTTGTGAAATAAAATACCTGGTGCCGTAGCCGAATGGCATGTCTGCGACGCGAAACGAAAACGAAACGCCGCTACAGGTAGTCTGGCTCTGTCACGCCAATATGCAAGAGCGATAGAGATAGATATCTACGAGCGTTTTGTGAGCGTTTGTGCCATTCGGCTACGTACCCTGGTCCGTCTATCATATTACCTATTAAACATTGGAGTATAGTACCTTCGTGTTAGCTGTTATCTTATAATTTTGGATACAATATACCAATTCTTACGAGCATATTTTTTAGTATTAGAAGCCAACACAATCATAAAAAAGATTTCAAAATGCGGATAGGTACTGTGATTGGCGAATGCTTCTAACTTTATGAAAGTCGCTCGTGTAAATTCAGTGTTTAAACAAGCAGCGCATCAGGTTGAGGCTGTATGTTTAATCCATAATTCAAAGCCACATGCGTCAATCGCGCCATGCATGTGTAATATCATACAATCGATTAGGATCTACAATACATATTTCTAATCTAGTTCATTGGCTTAGGCTGACCTTCTCAATTTGACATATTATCAAACTCACTGCTTCGCTGTTTTAGCTAGAGATGTAATTTCTCAATTACAAAGTTTTAAAACTACATGAAATAAGTAAAAATTAACATATTATTACAGTTATTCTCCGTTATAGGATTTTAGTACTCATAACTTTACTCTCTACCTTATTTCATTCCTTGGTTAGTATGTAACACCGCGGGGAATTAACTTTTATGTATCTCATATTACCTACCATGCAATAGTTATTTGTTATACAAGAGTGCAAAGTTGTATTTTAACGCAGAGTGTGGAATTGAATAACGAGCAAGCGAAAGGATACTATAGCGAGGAAAGTACAACGCAAAAAACGTGTTTATCACTGCTTCCAGTAGTTCCACAGGTGGTAAAACATCTTCATCACTAGATTAACCCACTTTTATCAGTTTTAAAGCAGAAAATTTGCCTCAGTTCAAGGTCTAATTACTTTATCCACTAGTGGATAAAATGCGTTTTTACGTATTAAAGGACAAAACACGGTGTTTCCGAGCTAGTGAGGGGAAAATAATAAAAAGCGTAGCCATGGTTGCGTGGAAAATCGGCTCTTTCACAGTAATTCTTTTGAATGTAGTTTTCATGACAAATAAATATTAAGTATTTACTGTGTAAGCTTTCGATGAATGCAATAAACGCGTACATCTACGTCCATATCATAAGTTTCCTAATATATACTTAAAAGTGAACTGACACTCACTAGTTCATACACTTGGATGGTGATAAGCAATAATGTGTCAACCCACAAAAACTAAAAAAATGAGATTTTAATGCCATGTTATAGATGGATTTTTAAACTTCAATTTGCAAAAATGACCTTTTCGTTTTGAAAATTTTCACAATCCCAAAAGTAAAAAAATAGGTTACGGCTCAGCGACGACATTGGTCTAAGCGCGGCAGCGGTGAGCGGCGGCCATACATTGGAGCGAGACACAGCGATGGGACTTTTCATTCGCACGTATGGCTGCCGCTCACCGCTGTCGCGCCTGTTTTGCATTAAAGTGTCAAGAACCTTAACTTATTATAGTAATTAGCAGAAGACATATTTAAATTACAATAATGTGTTATGAGGGTTGACTCATTATTGCGAAAATCACATTCCGCTAGTTCTGTTTTAGCACAAGCGGTGTAAAGGTAGGTGTTCCTAAAAATAGTGTTTATAATAAGTAATTAAACAAATTATCAGCAAAAATATATTCATTATTGCGGTTTTCAAGTGTTAAATACTACTGGTGACAAAAATGCGGTATTTATAAGGTGTAATCATACTTTTTTTACGGAATACGTTTTGAGGTCAGTTTTCCGAAAAACATATAGTAAAATAGCTTAACGTATGCGGAATGAAATCTGGACAAAGTTTTGATATCGTACAGAGTAAGTAAATAAATAAACTAAAATAATGTATAAATGCCAGATTAAAGTTTACATATCTGTCATTTAAACTGGTAAGTTTCATGAGTATTGGATTCCTTTTCTCGAAATGATGGTCAATCGAGAAGGACGACCTAGCGAAACTGTTTGTAATTTCTACATACCAATTTTCTGTGACCGAATGCAAAAGCCCGAGGAAAGTTTTGTAGGAAGGGTTAGAAGCTAACAGTCAATTTATAATATTTTTGCGTCCTTTTTCTTTACAAAAACTACCGCAACAAAGCGTGGTTCAAGAAAACATTACAGCATTGGCAAGTTTTCTGGGAGAGATTTGATTAAAAGAAATGTCGGCCCCCTAAGGCACAAAATCTTACAGAGAGCTCGAGACAGCATTCGAATGGGGCAGCGAAAGTGATAAAAATTATCTTGAAGACATGAGTATCGATATACATTCAAAAAAAGTTAGACCTATAGTCTTCAAAAATAAAATAAAAAATTTAGGTGTCCGTGCCTTCGCTTGAACCACTAATGAGATTAACACCTTCATAACTCGGCCCTAATCGAGTGAATTCCTCGACTAGTAGCGCCATCTGGCGCGCCAGTCAAGTACTAGTGTCGCCCGGTTACCAGCGCTCGGCTGCTTTTTCCTCAGTACGCTTTTGTAACTCGGCCGAGCAACACGTTTACAAAAGCAAGTCTTAAAAAGTTCGAGAAATTTAAAACATCGAGAAGATTATGATTACTTCTAACTTCGTGATATTCCGCTCGGTGCCTTTGGCCCAGCGACGAGACGCAGTGACCTCCTGTAGGCACCGTCATAAGTACGCGGATAGATATGCGTCACTCACGTGAGACTGACATGGCGTCGTCCCGTGAGACGACAGACATCGTCCCGTGAGACGACAGACGTCGTCCTGTGAGACGACAGACGTCGTCCTGTGAGACGACAGACGTCGTCCCGTGAGACGAAAGATATCGTCCCGTTAGACGATAGAGGTTGTCCTGTGAGACGACAGATGTCGTCCCGTGAGACAACAGACGTCGTCCCGTGAGACGAAAGACGTCGTCCCGTGAGACGACAGGCGTCGTCCCGTGAGACGACATGACGTCGTCCAGTGAGATGACATGGCGTAATCCCGTGAGACGACAAGCGTCGTCCCGTTAGACGACATGGCGTCGTGCCGTGACACGACAGGCGTCGTCCAATGAGACGACATTGCATTGTCCCGCGAGACGACAGGGTTGTTCCTGTGTGGTGGCATGGAGACGATGAAGAAAATTGACAGCGATGGGACGCAGTGTAATCCTATGCACCGTCATAAAGAATATAAAGGACAAATGCTACGCTCACGTAAGACGAGACAGAGCGACGTCCCGTGAGACGACATAGGTTCGTCCCTTGAAAAGTCATAGCTTCGCCTCGTGAGGTGACAGGACACAAGAGATGTCTTGAAACGACAGATGAGGTCCCTTTAGATAACCTGGCCTATGAAAAGATAGGGCCCACGATCCAATAGGGCATCGCCTCGTGATATGACGAAGGAAATCATTCATTGTGCAGACATGATTCGTCATTAGAGACAACATGAGTAAAGTTGTGCTGTGCGAAAAAGTACACTGTCATATAAATTGACAAGCGTCGCCCCGTAAAAGATTGAACTTTGCAGCGACTTGGAATTTGGATTTCGTTGCCCTATGCGATGATTTACGACATCCTGTGAGAACCCATTGGGTTATTACATGCTATGCACTAATTCACCTTTCGTGTCATGAGACGAGCGTTATGATCACGAGG
Source organism: Leguminivora glycinivorella (assembly GCF_023078275.1). Lineage (NCBI taxonomy): Eukaryota > Metazoa > Arthropoda > Insecta > Lepidoptera > Tortricidae > Leguminivora > Leguminivora glycinivorella. The sequence continues at coordinate 8,573,558 of NC_062971.1, forward strand.
CAAAATGTTGTATTTGTACTCGAATCTCAATGAGATTATGTCGCTTTAAGATCTACTTTGCGGTAATTAGATAGATAGATAGATAAAAACTTTATTGCATAAAAATATCATGACAAAAAAAATTATAATAATAATAATTAAGAACTATAAGAATTAGCACAACTCTTAACTAAACATACTTTGTATAAGGTATTTCTAAACATATATACTTCGTAGAAGGTCTTTCGAATCAGAACCACAGCGTACGTGTTAACCTGAGACATACACAATTACACAGTTTAGTCATTGTCTTATTAGACAAAAATCATCACGTGATGGGTTCCCATAAGTGGGGTCGTTTTAGACAGGTAAAGTGAACGACATCGGCGTCGTCTCAATTGCCTAATTAGCTAATACATAATCAGCGTGGTCACCTGACCAACAGATGAATGATTGTGAGGAATGTCCAAATTTCTCTCACTCGTGAATATCTGAACGGCCATAATGATGACGAATGTGTGATCCAATTACTGTAAAGCAACGCCGTTATTGCCAACCTAATTTGTCATGTCAACTTTTAGAATGCTCGTCATGATAGAGGTTTATTACAATATAGCAGGTTTGACGTTGTGAAAATCCACTTCCACATCTAAAAACGTGTGGGTGGAGCTTCGGTAGCAATTAACTAGCACTTTGTTGCCAGATACTAAGCGAATTAAGAAATATACATAATAGTGATGCTAAACAGAATGAAAAACCACTTTATATTACAAAGCCCTTCTTGCCCAATCAGAAAGGGAGAGGGGGCGGTGAAAATACCAATGGGAAAAAGAAAATCCATTAATTTATGCTACTGTTTTACGCTATTCCTAGAGTGCAGATTCTTCTAAATGAATGATTAGAGCTCTAGTCTCATCAACTCACGGGCGTCAATAATTGACGCATGGTCTTGGGTCTTGATACGGACTTTAGAAATGCAGAAGAACCACTCAGGTACTTAGCAAATGTTGACTATTAGCTACAAAATAACTTACCGCAAAGGAAAATTCTTGTACTAGGCTCATTACTCTGTGAAACCTGGATATTAGTCTGTATTTCAGCAAACTTATAGCTGTCCGGCTGAAACGTCCAGTCGGACTAATGGCGGATAATGTTCCAGTATATGTTGTTCAGTATACCGAACTGACAAAAGTATCACTTCTGTAGCAATCGACCCAGTAGAGACTTCTGAACCAATTCATTTAGAAATAAAAAGCTACAGCTCGGAAAGTTTTCTAAGTACGATATATACATATATGTACTACAAATTGACCTCAAACTGCCGTTAATCGACCAACGGTTAGAATACTCAATCATGCATTATTACTAACGTTAGCTAGACCAAGGTTACAGACAATCCTTGAAGAGGTTAATTACAAAGACAACAAACTCGTACCGGAAATCTGACTCCCAAATATATACGATATTTTGTGGATAGTTTGGCAGAATAACTTAAAGGATATGTTATTTAGCACAATAGAATTTTAGTATGCCTTGTTGCATTGTTACTCAGGACGGACTCTCGTCGTAAAAGGATTTGTCGGTTGTCCAGTTCGATGGCGTAATGTTACGAATCCTATGTTTCTATAAATAACTAACGAATTAGATTAAAGAGACGACCGAACAATATTCTCAAACTATTTACAGCGAAGAACTATGGCTTACATCTCTTGACCGAAGTAAATGAAGTTGGTCCTAAACTTAAACAACTACACAAAACAAAGCAAGAAACCGTGTAGGTAAATTGTATTCAAAGTGCTTATTTGTTGTATGAGTATGATATATCGAAAACACTTTAATCTCATTAAAACCAATAGGGCAATACATTTTCCGAGAGAAGCCGATTTTCACAATTTGCTAAGGCACTCTTATGGATAAAATGTTGAAAGGTAGTCACTGAATGTGGAGGCCTGTTTCTGAAATGATAAATTAAACGGAAATTGAAGGATGAATCTCTTTCGATTTTAGACCACAGTTTCCTCTTACAAATAAAGAGGCGCTCGCATCCTAAAATTATCGCCCGCTACTGCGGTATTACTAACAGAAAGTTCCCGTTTATTTCATTTGACAAATGTTTTCTGAATAGGTTTCTGGGGCCTAGAGAGATTAACAGAAGTTGCATATTTACAATTAACTTTTGGAACTCCATTAGCGCGTTGTAGGATCGGTACACATTTCCGCAGTTGCTTACTAAGCGCCATTTATTAGAATTTTGCGGCGCGACCATTTGTCAGTAACAGAGGAGACGCCACAACTTATTCAAAAAACGGTCCGTAAGGCCAGAGGACGAGTCCCAGTCCCAATTGAATTTAGTGTAAGGAACTAGAAATATGATGTTTATAACATTACTGTGCATAAGACTTAATTTAGAAGACTTCGGACTCCTAATATACCTGACATACAAGAATTTGTTAGGACACTCATAAAAGGGAGCGCAGATTCTAGGCAAAATGGGTTTCTAGTGGTAACAGAAAACTTAAAATTATTGCCGTTTAAATAGATATTGATGAACTATATTTATCAGAAGTAAGGTCTTGAGACCTAAATAAAAAATAAAAGCTCAGCGCTTAAGGTACGCAGTAGGTACTTATAGCTACGATATTTTGACCTATTGGTCTCGAATGACAGGCAAGTGTAAATACCATTGTCATCGTCCGTGGCGCTACATGCTACAGCCGTGCGTACGTACGACTTTTAAGAAAATCCTAATTATATGCCATACGATAAATAAATAATTGTCATCTCGATATAATTGTAGAATCAGGTATTACCTTACATAACAGTTGCATCTTGTTTATGGGAAGTCCCGCTGCATATGGATTTTGGGAAATAAGCAAGAATACAGTAAATATTAACCCGTATGTTTATGTGTATACATCAGTTTATAAAGAACGTGAGACATTTATATTATTCGCACAAAAGAGCAATATAGAATATATTGCTTTGCAATTTGGTGATAAATTACGAAAGTGCTGAAAAGAAAACTATTTACTATCTTAAGCTGATGACTGAATTTGAATTATAAATGGGTAATCGTACATCATTAACCCTTATTTGAATAGTTATCTGTCGTCTTACATTCTTATTAGAATATCGAAATGGACTAAAGAGCCATAAGTCGTAATGTTTTAGAATTACTAGCTCACGAATCGTACAATTTTCCCTTTATAAATTCGGCTAGTCAGCACATAAGTCATAAAAATGATAAGCCTAAAAATATATGCATCACATATTCATAATTATTCAAACACAAATTAAATATTTCAAATATCGAAAAAAGCATACTAGCTAGACATAGTAAAAGACTAAATAAAGTTGACGAGTACAGTGTAGAGTGGATTCCCGCATTAACATTCATGTATATTCATGGAAGTATCAAAGTCAATTTAATTAGAAATAATTGCCTTCATTTGATCTTCGCCTAAGTATGTGTGACTCATTAGATCATTGATTCGTTTCAATCGCTTGTATCCCAAAGATTTTTGCTCAGTTGACCCATTTTAATTTAATAGGAAAAATTTACATAGTTTCCGTTCTCGTAAAGACTTTGAGTAGGAGCTTACCTTTTATTATATGGATCCTTAGCTAATCATGGCCATGGTATTATCAATTCAGTCAGAAGCCGAAAATGTATTATCATCTTATTTGCAGTTTTGCTACCAGTCCAGCAGTAACGCATACATTATCGTAATGTGGGTATACATTACAAATTAGCATATGATAGTGTGCAATTTCTCCCAACTCAAGCGTCTATTTCAATTGTTTTGGGCAAATGTATATTTCATATACAGAATTCATAACACATTATGCATTGGGAAATGTTGACATTTGGCAGTGGGCTATGTAAGACAATGTTTAAGCTATGTCAATATTGCTTATTACTCAGTATACTAACAATAATATGTGCATATTGAGAGATACATATAGGCGCATTACTTATGGTACAGTAATCAATTTACATGAAAAATAAAAATTTCAACATAATGTCATAATGCTCACGGCAGTGCTATGATATAATTGTGTATTATAGTTACATAATATAATTATAGTTATCTTAAGCAGAAGAAGACTAGTATCTTGGTGAATTTATAAGACAAAAAACATGTATATGATCTTGTTCTGATTAAGGACTGTTGTAAGGGAAACGTGAGACAAATTTTGCCGACGTTGATGTAACACCCATTGATGAAGGGAAGCTCTTCAGAGTTTGGGTTGCTACAGATATTTTCTCACAAAAATGTTAATGAAATAACAGGTTTTATTTCCGTAAATATTGTAATACCGATCTATTAACTACTGGCTTCCTGTCGGTTTTATGTTATATATAAATTAAGTGATTCACCACCATCATAGAGTCATAATGGATAACTGTGCTGTGCTGTCAGTTTCAACTCATGAAACCTTAGTAGCTAAATTTTGAAACATCCCTTTGTATACCTTTTTATTGCTTATTATGACATTTCTGTATAAATAAAGTATATCAGTCACAGTACGCCCTAACCAGCGCCGGCAGAGGTTTAAACACGTCTCATTAGTGGTTCAAGCGAAGGCACGGACACCTAAATAGAACCGTTTTTCCCCCGAAGGGTAAAAAACGGATATTTAGGTTCCTGCCGAAGCTTGAACCACCCTTAAGGGCCTTGCCGGCTAAAGGTACTGAGGAAAAAGCAGCCGAGCGCTGGTAACCGGGCGACACTAGTACTTGACTGGCGCGCCAGATGGCGCTACTAGTCGAGGAATTCACTCGATTAGGGCCGAGTTATGAAGGTGTTAATCTCATTAGTGGTTCAAGCTTCGGCAGGAACCTAAATATCCGTTTTTTACCCTTCGGGGGAAAAACGGTTCTACTTTGAAAATGCTGCTACGCCGTTAAGTCAAAAAATGTAAAAAACAGCTGTTTTTGCATTTCTGGGTTTATGAATGACTAATAATATGTCGAGTAAATGGAATTTCATGACTAGAAAACTATTATTTTGAGAACACTAATGATCCTACGGACAATAATGTGAAAAATGTCGAGCATACGAAGCTTCTTTAAAAAGTTATCACATGGAAGATAAATTTGGACCTTAAAAAATGCTAACATTGGTTTTGTCGGCACCGATGGACATAAAGTATCACAAATTCTGTTAGAAGCTTCACATTGGCGAAAACTAACTCTTTTATTTATCGATATTCAATACATAATTAAAATCACGAAAGATATCAAAAATAAACTATGTTATATTAATTTTATAAGACATTGAATTTTGTCCAGATTTCATTCCGCATACGTTATTTCTGTCTTTTTTTGTCATGTACTCATTTTAAATGCCAAATACAATAATTTACATGTATTCACATTCAAAAATAATGTTATTTCTATAATTAAAACGATTTTGAATAATGTTTTACACTTGACTCATTCCTGCAAAACGCAAAAAATGTCATAGTTACTCACTATGAGACTTGAATGATTATTGCAAAATGATATTTTATTAGTTGTTTTATGCTACGACTCGTGTTATAAAACATAAGTCATTATTGTTAAATTATATTAGGGTCATAAATTGTTCGTTTTTTGGTGTAAGTACCATGACACTATATTGTAAAATATAACTGATCATATTAAATTATGTTTGAATAAGTTATGACTCAGTCCGTTAGTATATTTTTGAACATTAATGGTAATTCAGTACGAAATTTCACATTTTAAGTCATGAATGTACATATCCGTTATTATAATTTGCATACATTTTTGCTATACGTGTTTATATAAAAAACAAATATAAGCTACTAAATAGATTATGTGCCTTTATGTGGCTACCAGGACGGTTACCATGACTTTTTGATATTTTACTGTCACGGTGAGGGTTGCGGAAAATGTATGGAAATATTGAACAGCACTCCAAGCCAAAACGCACTTTTAGTAATATTTTCATACATATTCTGTAACAATCACCATGAACATAAAATGTCAAAAAGTCATAGGTTTTGATTAATACTTACTAAATGGTCGTTTATTATTTTGTTAAAAGATATTTTATTTTTTGTTTTTGTACAAGTCACGAGTTATTCATGATTTAAATGACTTAGTCCATTTCTTAGCGTAAAAAAATATTTTGATTAATATTTTTGATAAGTAGTTTATTTTTTTTTAGATAAAAGATGATTATTTAGTTTTTGTAACGATTCTTTGTTGAAAAAGCACAGATAATTTAAATATCTGTCTAGAAATGATCATTACTCTAATAGTTAATTTATAGTATTTTATGCAAGTGGCGTTTAAAGGAAGTCAAAAAGATGAGTGGCGTGGGTAACAATTTGAGGTAAAGCCGAAATTTGTTATTAAGACGCCACGAGTATTTTTGAGTCAGTTAAACACAATTGCATACAATACAATACTTTTACAACTACCATGCACTTCGTTTTTAATAGTTTTCTTGTTTCCTGTATTTTGATGCAAAGGCTTGCACTGTCAGCTCAGCTGCCCAAAGCCTTCCCGCGCACGCACGCAGTATCGTTATAATAATGCGTTTCCATGGTTACAGAACCAAACAATGTGTTTTCAGATTTTTCGATATTGAGCGCACGCGCGGAAAGCCAGCGGACGCTGGCTTTGGGGAATAGACTTTTATGAAGGGTTTTAAAGATCTATGCACGACCCTGTAAATGTCGAACAACAGTTTGGGAGTAGAAAAAAACATTACAAGGTTTGATTAACAAATAATGTTTTGATTCCTGGTCATTTCTCAAAATTTTGCCACCCCCACCTGTCAGTACGTTTATGTTAGAACTTTTTTTTTAGTATACAATATCTTCATAAATAAATTATCAATACATATTAAAAGACAGTTTTTACATAGAGGCCTGATGCTTTGAAATCGATTTATTTTATATTAATGTAATAAATAATAATTGTAACAAAGTTTTGTCGTTCACCTTCCGTGTCCCAACGCGGAGTACTCATGTTTCGAGTTGTTAAAAGTACACAAATTATTAACTTTACTTACCTTTATTGCTGTATTTTATTTGCATATATCCTTAACTTTTAAAACTAGAGTATCTGATAATAATATTACACTTATGTTCCAAGTTATTTGGCTTTAAAGTTTGTCCACGGCCGTTTTTGTCGTTGACCTGTCGAGACAAACTCGCAAGCACTGTGCGATCCCTACTCCACCTCTGCCGCCCCACCCCGCATGAATCGAAGCCGCCAGTATCGGCCATCACCTGCAAGCAACGGCACGTGCTCACTACGCCTTGATTAGAAAATAGAAATTTTTAATTACCTCAAACGGGAGTTTGTAACGGGTAAGTAGTCGTTATTCTATCAATCATAAACTGGTTATTGTTTGAGATAATGCATTAACTGTAACATATGTTTCGTATTTTGTTGCTTATTTTTAGGCACCTAAATATTAAGTTCGTTTGGCAAATACTTTTTGAGTTTTGGCAAAATAACTGGCATTTTGTCGGTCACCTGTGCATCGTTCACCTGGCTAAAATAGGCAAGTGAACGACATTTTGGGACAGGGATAATGACAGGGAATAATGATAAATTTACCAATCGTAATAATACTTTTTTACACCTTCAATATTTGTTTTGTGCGTTAAATGAGAAAAGTATTACTGTTATATCGGTTTAGGCTGCATTTCTCAAAGGATTGTTGCTTTTTTGTGGTGTGTGTCCTTCACCTGTGCGATAAAGCCAGGTGAACGACTCAGTGACAGGAAACCGACACGTCGATCACTTGTCATAAGCCAGATGAACCATTACGAGGGGCGATCAATCGGATCAATAAGTAATGATAATAAGTATTAAAACATAATCTAGAATATGAGTATTATGATAATAATAATAATGAGTATCCTTATATTTTTATAATTAAAAGTAACTCTTCTGTGATTTATTTACATATTTTAATTTTTTCATTTGTTTTTTGCCCCCTTTTAAAAATGAAATATTAATTATACTAATTATAGTCTAAATACCGTGTAAGTAAGCAAGTGATTGCTTGAACTGAAGTCACTTCATTATACTTCAGAGTAGCTATTATATTATAATTTTATTTAAAGGTTCTGGGTATAAAATATTAATGACCCCCTTCCTTGAGATTTGGGCGGCGGTTAAAAACTATTATAATGCTGATGGGCAGGTGAATGACGTCCATATCAGGTGAATGACCACCAAACTACAGGTGATCGACTACGGACGCAGGTTAGCGACGCTTGTCGTTAACTTGTCAAATGTGTCATACAAATTTGTACTAATTTGTCGTTAACCTGCTGCTGTTGTCGATAACCTGTGTTTATTTATCCTTCACCTGATCATGATGTCGTTCACCTGAATTTTGATCGATTATAACTTCTAAAATAATTAATTGATATCGGTGCCTTTGACATTTTTGAAATGTTTGAGACGCATTCAAACGATCCCTATAATTTTTTTTTTAAAAATGCGACATTTAAAAAAAAGCAAATCTTTCACCTGTCGGTGCCAAAATTTTAAGAAATGGCCTCCTACATACCTAATAACATAACCTTACTTAACACTTAAGTATAAAGTTAAATTTGTGCATAGGTTAAGTATTTCACAACAAGTCATGTGCTTTAACATGTTTATTTAAGTCTCATAGATATTTTTAAACAATTAGCAAAAGTGAGTTAAGTATCATAACACAGTCTTGAAAAAGTTTAACGTCATCGAACAATTCGCAATAAAAGAAAAGGGCATTATTTCGTCAAATTGAAGTTTGTTTTGAAATTAAGCTACAATAATCACTACTAGTCAACATATTATAGCTGATAAACACAACAATCTAAATAAAAACTATTTTTTAAAGAGAAACACATAAAAATAGGAAAAAATCTTTAGACGCCATTTTCTCAAAATGGTTGGCGTGTGGGTTGACACATTGTTGCTTATCAGCATCCAGTGTGTGTTATCTTATTATATAAATATAAAACTACCTCTACATATGTGTTTTAATGCATCTCATTAACAATGAGACATTATGCACCAATCACATAAATAACTATCATTGCATTGACTACAGGCCCCGTAGCCGAATGGCATTTCTGATGCGATGCGAAGCGCCGCAGAATGTAGTCTGGCTCTGTCGCGCCAATAGGCAAGAGCGATAGAGATAGATATTAGCGTGCTACGAAAGAGATATTATCGTGAGCGTTTGTGCATTCGGCTACGCACACAGACCACGTTAATTTTCGATTAAAATTTGAGCGAGACGCGCATCGTGACGTGAATAAACGCGCTGTCATTTCTGTGTGGCGTTCTATAAGTGCTACGCCATAGTCTGTAGCAGCTTACAATGAAGAAGCCAAGATTTTCGTAGCAAAGTGAGACGTGGCATAAAAATATCGTTGTGGCTTTGCAATAAATATTATTCAACCACGAACAAATAGAGATCGTAAGAGCAAGTACTTTGTAATCCCATGGTGTACGTTAGGCGGAACAGCCTCGTAACTCATCTAAGACCACTATCGCTTCATCCAATTGCTTGTTTTACACCCGTTCCGCTTTACGGCCTAAATTCATCTTGTCCACTACAGCGAGACACACTTGTGTTTTATTTATTGCACACCTTAAGCTTTATGGACCATAAACCGGCATTTCGCCGTGTTCATTTGTCGTGACAGGTATCTAATGCCAACTTTATGTATTGTTGAGCAGGTGCCTCGTGAAGTCATATTTTATATCTCCGACGTGCACGCGATAAAGTTTTTATTAACTTTGATCGTTTTTGGTATAGCTACTGATGTTGTGCGCGCGAGACTTCGTAGAACTTAAGGCTAGGTATTCAGTCTTCATCTTCCTACGGAATTTAAGGAGACAGAACTGTATGTTATGTTCATATTGGAACTGAAAACATACTCTGAGTTATGAAATTTAAAATTTAAAGTGATTCCCAACCATAGCTAAAAACATAAAAGATTAAAAAAACATATTTAGATTTCCTTTCAATCAAGTTTAAAACGGTTATCCGTCAGTTATATTTCAAATATTTGTTTATTTACTTTGTTTAACATAATATAATATAATTATTATTTCAAATGCTTACAGTGTAAAAAAACTTGTAATATAATTAAATAAATAAATATTACAGGACATTCTTACACAGATTGACCGAGTCCCACGGTAAGCTCAAGAAGGCTTGTGTTGTGGGTACTCAGACAACGATATATATAATATACAAATACATACACATAGAAAACATCCATGACTCAGGAACAAATATTTGTGCTCATTACATAAATAAATGCCCTTACCGGGATTCGAACCCGGGACCGCGGCGTAGCAGGAAGGGTCACTACGCGCTAGGCCAGACCGGTCGTCAAATATAATTATAAATACTTGCATCGACATGTTGTTTGGATTGGAATCTAACTAAAGGTGGTCGTGCGTCACATTTGATCAAGTACATAAATCTAAAATGTACAAGGGGTATGACTGAAAGTCCCAACACCTTAAATAATAAAGAGCAGGAGGAGAGCAGAGGTCAGTCTTAATTGCTACTGGGTGCCTGGTATTAAATATTTTATTTTTATGTGCTCTCACATTTGAATGTCTTCGACCGATTTTCTTTGACAAATTAGAATTTGATTTACAAAAGCAAGCTTTGTAAATACGAAAAATGTTTGCGATACAATCGCATTATTATTTATTATTCATTTACAAATACGAAACTTGAATTTAATTAATTCTGATATCAAATGGATAATCATCAGGGTTCAATCAATTATATTAACATTTTAATAATTCACTACAATGCTGAAATCTAAGTAATCTGACAACCGGAATTTCGAAATGTATTCATGGTAGACGTTGAGTTTAAGTAAACAAGTAGCATAGCAGCAGTGCTCTTGACTTCAAATTTAGTTGAGAAATAACGCTAAGAAAACATTAAAGTAACTTGGAAGGAAATCAAGAGGGCTGGAATCGTGGTAAAGTTTAGTCTTGTTCAAAGCTGTGCAAAGTAGACCTACTATTATAAAAGACTTGTTTTTAAAGTAGTTTTCCCATTCTTTTACATTGTGATGTGCAATGTTTATGGACCTCTTTTCTCAGACTACACTCGTATTGGGATGTTTTCTATTTCTATTTGTAAATGATACATTTGTGCCTTATAATTTGGTGTTTAGATCAGGTACTGCGGTTACCTAACGCTAGCTTTATGAAAGATAAGACTTGTTTATAATATCGTTGCTTACAGTTTGCGTTCGTGCTGAAGTTAGATACATTTTCGTAGCAACTTGAAACTTTCATAACGTTTGCTAATTTAAAAAAAAATCGTTTTGTAAATGGTTCGAACTTAAGAGGGCTTTCGTGTTAAAAATAGTGAAATCGCAATCAAGCGCTCGATCATACCGTGTGTGGTATCAAATTAAAGGGCTTTGCGAGCAGTTTATAAATATATATCACATTATAGGACTTTTTCTACTTGGTCTAACAAAATATGAGAAAATGTCCAAATGTGGTAATATTTGTACCGGTGAAGGCTCGTTTTCAAAAAATTGGCAAAAATCAATAATAGCAATTTATAATCACTAAGGCATAAGAGCAATTTAAATAAACGTTGCAGATTAATTTAGTACAAAATTTACTTCGATGTGATGTAGATTTTCAAAGAAATTGTCACTTAATTTTTGGTAATTTCTGAAAAAAATTGAATTCGCCTTAGGCTAGTTTACTCTTTTTCAAAAACTTAAAATAAAAATCTAGTCTGAAATGATTGTGGTGCAGGATATACGAATTATAAATTTACCCGTTTTAATATTCAAAATTGTCCAAATTTTACAAATAAGATCGACTGATTCAGCTCTATACGTGCGTTTTTCTAAACGTGCATTAGAGAAAAATACATAATTAATTTAGTGAGTTAGTTTTTAAAAATCCAGTCTTATAAAAATCAAGACAATAAGATGCTCTAACTGGAACTTGAATTAAATAAATCTATTGGATAACGGAAAGTGTAGTATTTCACCGACTAAAACTATCAATTTTACATTCTTTTGACGTTTTTTTTGAAAGCAGCCTTAAGAAATCAACATTCTTTGCGGTTCTCGTTTGATTATTTTCATCCAGTGCCTGAGGCTGGCATCGAACCAGCGTACCCTGCAATCGCGGCAGATGCCTGTTTCCGCTCGGCCACCCAGGTCATAGCTGCTGAGGTTGAAATTATCTCTCATATGAGTGTAATCTATACGAGGACTCGTAGCGCCCTCTAATGCGCGCCTCTGTAGCGCGCTCTCTTGTGTTAATTAGAATTAATCTCTAATTAGTTATAACTAGTAGTACCTTTATAATACTTAAAAAGAAGTTTATTATACTTTTTTTGCGGCTTGAGGCGTGTACTTTCACAAAATAACTAACAAGAATGTTAAGCAAATAAATGCATTTCATTTCATTTCATTACCCGAGGAAACGTATTTCTTTTCCAGCACAGAACAACTCTACATTTCTCTCCTTAGCTTTCAACGGCTTTGAGAAATTGATATACTTACCTGGTGAGTTCTAGATTAGGTCAGTTCAGACTCGAGTCTGTAAAGAAAGGCATAAAAGAGGAATGTTGGTTTTCATTTCAAATTTAAAAACATACTCGTGTATCACAATTGAAATAAGTATGCGAAATTTAATTTACTTTCATCTCATTCATGTTTGTAACGGACAATTTCATTGTGTAACATTGTGTTTGGGACAGGGTTCCTCATGGGTGTCTGCTGGAGATCTTACTTTAAACTTGGCATCGTCTATAATAGCAATTCTAATCTTCACAGGTGGTCGACATTTGTCCTCTAATATTTTTATCCTTAGTAAATTTATGTTATTTTCTTGTCTAAGTGTTTTTGAATTAATTAATGGGGGTTACGTATCTGCATCGGAGTCGTGTGGAATTGTATATTTCGCCGCAGATGTATCTATAGAGACTCTGACAATATATCTATCCACGCGCAGCAATAAACATGTATTTAGAACTTGTTAGGATATAAATAAATAATACTTGAAAAGTAATTTTCCAGCATATGACTTATGGCTATACGTACAATTAAATATTTAATATAAGTAGGTTCTTACATAGGTACTCGCAATTATGTGTATGTCAGACTAAAAATTCGAACCTTATGAAAGTTTCAAAGGAGGTACCTTGTATAACTACAGTGAGAAGTATTTAGTTCAACACAATGGCAAAGGTGATAGATTATACAGTAAGAGTTTTGAATGATTCACAGTTATTTTCATTAGACTTATATTACTCGGGACATAGACCGTGATTACCTTTTTGATTTTTGTAGAGCCTTTGCAGTTGCATGCCTCATGATCACGGAAGATTGAAGAAGGCGGGTGGATATCAAAGTTGTAAAAGGTAATCATGGTCGACACGGTTTATATCCCGGTCAATGTAAGATTACAATAAAATTACGAAATAGGACCAACCGATTATACACTGAAGAATCGTCTTTAGATCACATATTGCGTATTTGACTTTTTTTTAAATTCCAATAATAATGTGTATCTCTATGTGTGGAGGCTATTCCCAAAGTGACATGTACGTATTAAAGTTTGTAAAAATAGTACATAATTAAAGTGATTGGCTTAAGTAGAACACCCTGTTGATAACTTTTGTAAGACAAATAGTGTTTCGTGTTGTGTTATATTTCACTCATTCACTCACCCTCACCTTTATACGATATCGTCGATGCCGTCGAAATTTGTTGTTCTTATTAATCGTCGTATCAATTAAGTACGCTAACCGACAAGTATTTACAAGTGAGTATTATGTTAAATAATTAATTCCATTAATTTGCGACATCCTCGCAGCGCCTCGTATACAAATCGTACCAAGGTTTGCTTTTAAGAGGAAATGGGACGGCTGCTTTACCATACAAACGTGGTCCTTAAATTATTTTCCTTCTTGCATATTAACATTATAGATAATAGTTTTTATCACGATTAAATGTAGTTGAACTATACTTGTGTAACGTCTTGATCGTTTATAAAAAAATCTTTGAAAACTAGCAACAAAAAAAAACAGTTTTTGTAAAATTAAAATGACCCTAACTGTTATAAAAATTGACGACCGGTCTGGCCTTGTAGATAGTGCTGCCTGCTAAACCGACGGTAGTAGGTTCGAGTCCTATTAAGGGCATTTATTTGTGCGATGAGAGCTACCTACTTATTTCTGAGTCATGGATATAATATATATATTGGGTTGGTAAGAAAGTAATGAGCGATCGATTGAATTCCACATAACATTTTTGAGAGACGTCTAGAATCTTCTATGGTCGAAAGTATATAAAGGGCGAGTCGCACAGTTTCTCGTCAGTCATTCACTAGCTGTCGCCGAGCTAATATAAGGAAGAAAATGGACGAATTAAAAGTGCATGTAAGGCATTGCTTACTATATGAATTTCAGTCTGGCCATTCAGCCGCCGAAGCAGTGCGTAATATATGTCAGCGTGTTGCTCCTGAAGTTGTGTCTGAGGCCACGGCGAAACGATGGTTCCAGCGGTTTCGTAGTGGCGACTTTTCATTATCAGATCAACCTAAGTCTGGTCGACCGGTGAAGATTGATGTAGCCAAATTAAAAACCTTAATTGAAGGAGATCCGAGGCTAACGAGTCGTACTCTTGCTACCGAGTTAGGCTGCTCTCATGTCACCATAGAAACACATTTACACGAGTTGGGTAAAAACTACAAATACAGTGTTTGGATACCGCACGAACTTGATAGAGATCAACTAAACCGCCGTGCCGATATCTGCATACAACTTCTGTCTTTTCGCCGCACATTCAACTGGTTGGACCATCTTATCACTGGAGATGAAAAATGGGTCTTATATATAAATCACACACGTAAACGTCAGTGGCTAGCTCCAAACGAAAAAGGAATAGAGGCACCAAAAACAGAGCCTCACCCGAAAAAAGTTATGCTGTCCGTTTGGTGGGATATTCATGGTATTATTCACTGGGAACTCCTACCAAGTGGAATGACTGTTACCGCATCAGTACACTGTAATCAGCTTGAAAATTTAAACCAAAAAACCTGTCAGAATCGTCCACAGCATGCTAAAGTTTTTTTCTTACACGACAATGCTCCCCCACACATTGCAAAAGTGACTCGGCTAAAGCTATTGGAGCTAGGTTGGAAAGTGATACCTCACATCCACCGTACTCTCCAGACTTGGCACCTACGGATTACGCATTGTTCAGATCGCTAAGCAATGCCTTGAATGAAAAAAAGTTCGATGATCAAGCCCATCTACGACAGTACATAGCTGAGTTTTTTGAATCTAAACCTAAGAACTTCTTCGCCGATGCTATTCATTCTTTACCAGAACGATGGAGACAAGTAGTAGATAACGAAGGCCGTTATATTTTTGATAAATGATTAAAACAATAAATTAAATAAAAATTACAATATTGGTTATGATTCGCTCATTACTTTCTTACCAACCCAATATATACACACACACACACACACACACACACACATATATATATCGATGTCTAAGTACCTGTAAAACAAGCCCTTTTGAGCTTATCGTGTGGCTTAGTTAATTTGTGTAAGAATATCCTATTATTATTTAAAAATAAACAACAGACATAGGGGCATAGCTGGTTATACATTATACATCTAAGTAATTGCTTCAAAATACTTTCAATCATCAACATCATCCTCCTAGCGTTTGTGGGGGGTCTGTTTTCCTGTTGTTCTCCTTGCACTTCGTTCTATCTTGGACATCAAAATACGGTCGATAAAAGGAGGAAAATAAGGACTACATTTATATGCAAAGGAGATTTTGCGCAGCGCGTCCCTTTGCGTCTTAATGGTACACCCGTTTTTGTCATTGTTAACAAAGTAGGTACACGTTAATAACCTTCCATTACAGCATTACGGTTTTTCCGAGTGCCGTAGGCCGACCGAGGACGGATGTGTTGGGAAAGCAATTTTCATAAATTTAACCCTAGATTAAAACACCTATTTTTATATAAATACATTTGTCCTTATATTATTGTACCGTCATTTTGTCGGAGAGGTTTTATTTTTATCTGAGCATCTTTATATAAAAGTGCATACGTATTTTACTTACCGCACAACCTACCCACTCCGTATTAAGTATGGAGAAGTCTTCTTTAAAAGTTGTTGTCTGTAGCCTTCAAAGTCCACTGGGCTGGAAGTTGTAAGAAACAAAACAACCGCGAACAAACTTTAAACAACGGGCCTGACTGACAGCCGCAAGTCACGATAGTGCTGTCGGACTTACCTAGTTACACATAACTTTGTCATTAAAGTTATCCAGTTAACATTAAGTCGAGTAGCTGTATCATGCTGTGATAGACTGTCTTCTCAAGATGATTAAATGGAGCCATGAGTAGATAAATGAGTCTCTATTAGGGGACAGCGTCGACGGTTGTCTATAAGACATGTAATTACTTAATAACCTAACCACAAAATTAAAATTTTGAAAAAAACCCCGACCGCGACATAGTAGACCGATTTTCATGAAACATGGCTAAGAACACTCCCGACTAACTTAGCTCTCAGAAAAAAGAAACTAAATCTAAATCGGTTCATCCGTTCGGGAGCTGCGATGCCACAGACAGACACACACACACACACACAGACAGACAGACAAATAGACAGACAGAGAGACAGACAAACAGACAGGCAGACACGTCACACTTATAACCCCGTCGTTTTTGCGTCGGGGGTTAAAAATCCATCTTATTCTCGAAAATACAAAAATTTTTTTTGAAAATGTTAGCATTTCACATAAACATTGATATTGTTTTATTAACGACCTCTTTATTTTTTACTACGTGCTTTAAATATGTATTAAACTGGATCGGGCAGATAGTAATGTGGTAATGTGATATGATATGTGCTGGAGTTCGAGCATTCAATATAATTTAACATTATTACAGTTATATAGATAATTGACGTTGGTAACCATATGTTTTGCGTTGTCTGCTTAATAATGCAAATTTAGTCAAATACGAATTACAAATCATTCATCAGCAGATAGGCCACAGGGGTGCCCTTTATGTCAACATACAAAATATATTGAAAATGAAATTACAATCTATAATATTAATTCTAACTAAAGTATAATGCTACTATATAAGTACTTAGAATAATAATTAAAGATGTATAAGGTCTCTAAATGTCGAATTATAACATAATATGTATAAGAGGCGTTCGCAATCAAACATTATCTATAAAAAAACTGAAACTTATTTCGACATGAATAAGATGTAAGCTTCAGTGGCGGAAGACCGAGAAAATGTAACTATTGCAGAGCAAATTAAATTTGGCGCTGGCCCGCAGCGTTGTCGGCGCAGATTCGATCCGCTCTGCAAATATTCCACTTAATCAGGCACTTATTGGTTTATGCTCGGATAGTCAATGAAAACTACGTCGCCTGCAACAGAGGCTTTCCATATTTATAACATTCAGCACAGTTCAAACATACACTGACATTTGATTTTAGATTGTTTTTACGGTTCCGCATCAAAAAGGTAAATAACCTAACCACAAAATTAAAATTTTGAAAAAACCCCCGACCGCGACATAGTGGACCGATTTTCATGAAACATGGCTAAGAACACTCCCGACTAACTCAGCTTTCAGACAAAAAAAAACTAAATCTAAATCGGTTCATCCGTTCGGGAGCTACGATGCCACAGACAGACACACACACAGACAAACAGACAGACAGACAGACGGACAGACAGACACGTCAAACTTATAACACCCCTTCGTTTTTGCGTCGGGGGTTAAAAAGGAACCCTTATGGTGCGGATCTGTCCGTCTCTCACATTACTAAATATCTCGAGTACCTACTACTGAAGCTATCAACTTGAAATTTAGAATAGTTGTGAACAGTGTAAACCTCTACAAATAGAAAATACTTTTTTTTTGACATTTAAAGAATTTATTATTAAAAAATGTTATAATAAGTATTATTTTTTAAATTTATTAATTTTAATTGTAGAAAATGCCCAAAATGAAAGGGGGAAAACTGTACATTTCAAGTTACTAGGTCAAGTGGGGTATCGTTAGAAAGAGCTTATATTGAACGTAAATAAACAATTTTTTATATTTTTTTTTGTTGTGGAAAAAAAATAATTTTGAAGGAAAATATAAAAAAAAAATACCGTCCCTCCCCCCTTATCTCCGAAGTATACCAACGAAAAATTATGAAAATTTTAGGAAATATTGGTCTTCTGCCAAATATTACAGATAAATATAAAATCGTGTTTAAGAAACAAACACTTTTTTTATTCACAAAAAACTTTTCAGATTTTTACATTCAATTTAACGTCCCTTAAATTCTTTATAATAAATTAAAAACTGTCAAAATCGGGTGACATTATAAAGAATTATCCCTGAAAAACGAACATACTGTACAGGTCCCGTAAATAGTTAGCGAATTCACTGAGAGATGGCGCTATAAAAAATAATGCTCATTAGTATCTATACTTCTAGCTTCTAGTCTTCTAGTCAACTCATTAGAGTTATAAGAGATTATTTTAACTATGTAGTTTGAAAGAAAGTTTGTACGGAACCCTCGGTGGGTGAGTCCGACTCGCACTTGGCCGGTTTTTTTTGGGGTTCCGTACCAAAAAGGTGGGTTCCTTTTGTACCTTTTTGGAATTATGGCGCCGCTCTGTCCGTCTGTCTGTCTACAGAAACTGGCCAAATTGAAAGGGGGCAAACTGTAAATTTCAAGTAACTAGGTCAAGTGGGGTATCGTTAGAAAGAGCTCAAACTTTTCATGTCAAAACGATTTTTTATAATTTTTTGGTCGTGGAAAAAAAAAATGTTTTTTGAAGGAAAATGTGAAAAAAAATACCGTTCCCCCCCGTATCTCCGAAGTTTACCAACATAAATTTATGAAATTTTCACCAAACATGGCTACTATAATGAATATTATAGGAAAAATAAAATAGTACACGTATCTTGAAAACTTTTTATTTTATATATAAAAAACCTTTCAGATTTACATTTTCAATTTCAACACCCTTGCGGGCGGTTATTGTACCTGTATTTTTTAACAAAATAACAATAAAATTACTTGCTTTCAAATAGAGGCACAATGGTTAAAATCGGTTCACGCAATAAACAATTATCCCATAAAACTCATTATTAGTTTACTCAATTTGCCGATAGATGTCGCTGTACGTTGAACGCTCATTTCCTACATCGCGTTTTTCCTGATATGATGAGGTCGGTTCAGGAGCGTCCTTGCGACATGTCGTAAGTCGTAAACTTTTGAAGTCGAATAATCTTGATTTTATTTTGACGTTGTCTAACAATAAAATTGTGTATTATTTATATTACTTGTTATGTGGGTAATTGAGTCTTGAGGGATTCAGTCAAGTCTATAGAGTTCTATGAATAACAATTTTGATGATTCAACTATTGAAAGTTTGTACGGAACCCTCGGTGAGCTAGTCAGACTCGCACTTGACCGGTTTTTTTTTGTATTGTGAGTGTTGCCAGCTCCCTTTTTCATTGGAGCCACTTATTAACACTTGAGCGTCGTGGTTGACAGAGAGTGGTATTCATGAATATAACCCAAGTTCAAAGTAAATATTTAGTGTTCGAATGACATATTACTTATGTACGTCATTAATAGTACATTACTACGGCCAACCCCATTTCCCGCCGAGGTAAGTATGTATAGTGCTTTTCTCAAACATGGTATGAAATGAATAAAGTCTACTGAAAATAGAATAGAATAGAATAGAAAAGAAAATCGTTTATTGCAGAAACCATCATACAGCATCACATACATTTAAAAAAAAGAGAGAAAAAGAGAGATCTTATGAACTAAATACTTAAAACTAAATAGTAACTTTGGATGGCTGTATCTCCTAAACGGTGCGTCGTAGCGCAAAAATAATCGAATTTTCGTTCCCCTTTGATGCCCCGTATACGCTTATAAAAAAACAAAAAGTTAAAAAAAAATTCAAAAAAAAAAGAAAAAAATTTTTTTTGTATGAAAACGCACCCAAAATCAAATATTGTCTAGGGCCCGTACCAGTTGCAGTAGGCACGTCTATAAAGCCCCTTATAGTTTTTTTTTTTAATTGGCTAAATACCTGGATGTTATGTCACAATTATCTGTGTTTGGAAATTAAAAAAGAGGACTTTGCCGGCCTTGGCCTGCAAGGTTTGTATGAAATTTCATTATCTATCAATCGTCCTAGCCGCACCTGCAACGTCATACTTCGCTGCCAATTATAAGGCACATAACATCAATATTTCATACCATGTTTGAGAAAAAACATTAAATTACCTATTTTGCTATGCTCGCTATCGATAGGTCAGCATAGTTGTAAATACGCTGTCAGTGAGGTTTTAAGGTAATGGCGCTTATTAACGTGGTACTTAAGGAAGATTTCAAAAGATACCAAAAAATTAAGGGTATCAAAGCTCATTAACGACCACAAATATTTTTTTTATGGAAGAGTATTTATTGAACTATTAGTTTTGAAGAGTTTTAGAATCATTTTAGTTTATTATATGTCATAAAATGATTATTGAAGCCAACATACCTAAATTTTCTATTACCGTGGTAATGAACAGGCTGCAGTTCTATTAACGCGAATTGAGATTTCATTACCGAGGGTATGAATGACAGTGTTTTTCTGCCATCGGTAAATAGAAACCCATCTCAAAATTCGGAGCTTAATACCGACGGTTGAATATACAAATTATGACAAATACATATACCAATACTATCCTCCTTTATGAATACCCACAGAAGACTCAGTTTCACCTAAGAAATCTGTACTTACGGTACACTAAATGTCATATTTTTGATACAAGACTAATATGTCACTCGGTAATAGATACTTCTATAGGAACCCATTACCGACCCAAACAAATATTGCATGGATCGGTAATAGATTCTTATATATTCTATTACCGAGGGTTATCTGATCGTACCATCGGTAATAGGCATAAATTGGAGTATTATAAAATCTAATTCCGACCCATAAAAACAAAGTCATACAGATATATTTTCATTACAAATCAAAATAAAATATTGCAACCTTATATTAAAACCAAGTTTACATAACTGGTAAGTAAGCATCAGACTTTATGTCAATGTTTAAAAAAATTGACAAATTAACGGTTTTCATAGAAACTACGAAATCAGTCATGAAGTTTTTGCTAAAAATTAAGGTTTTGTTGAATAATTTTCATACCGCGTAAATAGTTCTTTGATAGCGTGAATAGATCAAGATTGAAACAACTGTAAGACATTATATAACTGATCACACATACTTAAAATAAAGCAAAAAGAACTAATATCACTACTTTAACTATTACTGTGGTATACCACAGTAATAGAATCTACTCACGAAATGGCGCCTTTCACCGCTGTCTTTTAATTTCCACTTTAAACACATTTCCAGGCTAAACAATACGTAAAAAGTACTCAGAAGTCATGTAGAAAACTATCATCACTACATAGTATAAAACAAAGTCACTTTTTCTGTCCCTATGTCCCTATGTCCCTTTGTATGCTTAAATCTTTGAAACTACGCAACGGATTTTGATGCGGTTTTTTTTAATAGATAGAGTGATTCAAGAGGAAGGTTTATATGTATAATAACATCCATTAAATAGTGGAGAAGTACTGTTATTTTTGAGGTTTCTAATGTGATGTCGTAAATAATTACATGCGGGTAGATTATATTTATTTGTCTACCCCGAACATTTATATAAATTAATATCGGGTAGTTTTGTGTTGTTTACATCTCCGGTGACATTTTGCTGGGACGTCAGTCTTCCGCGACCACGGCCAGTGCAACCTGGCCGAAACGTTGGGAAAAAAGGTAAAAATAATGTTAATTAATCGCATTCGACCTGTATGTGACTTTAAATATGTGTACAAAGCGCGAGAACTTAGTGTTATCTTGATAAGGGATAGGGATAGCGATAGGGATAGCGATATCACTACATAGTATAAAACAAAGTCGCTTTCTCTGTCCCTATGTCCCTTTGTATGCTTAAATCTTTGAAACTACGCAACGGATTTTGATGCGGTTTTTTTTTAATAGATAGAGTTATTCAAGAGGAAGGTTTATATGTATAATAACATCCATTAAATAGTGGAGAAGTACTGTTATTTTTGAGGTTTCTAATGTGATGTCGTAAATAATTACATGCGGGTAGATTATATTTATTTGTCTACCCCGAACATTTATATAAATTAATATCGGGTAGTTTTGTGTTGTTTACATCTCCGGTGACATTTTGCTGGGACGTCAGTCTTCCGCGACCACGGCCAGTGCAACCTGGCCGAAACGTTGGGAAAAAAGGTAAAAATAATGTTAATTAATCGCTTTCGACCTGTATGTGACTTTAAATATGTGTACAAAGCGCGAGAACTTAGTGTTATCTTGATAAGGGATAGGGATAGCGATAGGGATAGCGATAGGGATAGCGATAGCCATAGCGTTAGCGATAGCGATAGCGATAGGGATAGAGATAGGGATACGGATACGGATACGGATACGGAAACGGATACGGATACGGATAATATGGGTATCGTTAGAGGGATACGGATAACCGGTCGGCGGTCTCTTACAATCAAAGTGCTCTAAGACGATCGTTGTTTGCTTGCTTGAAGATTACGTTTGCGATAAGTATAAGCAAAATGTAAAAAATTGTAAGGGATAATAGAAAAAAGTACTTTTTACCCACCGATCATATAGTGTCGAAATACGGGCTATGTGGGATGTTTATAAAGGTTTCCCCAGCGTATATAGAATTACCTACGCTGTGGTCGATGTGTAATATTTCTACAATCATTTCAAGCAAAAGTATTATGTGCAATCGAAATAATCGCAGATAAATATACCAGAGAAACCTAAGGATCCAAATGAAAATCTTAATGAATACTTTTATTACGCGGGCGAAGCCGCGGGTAAAAGCTAGTAAACAATAATTTGAAATGCATAACTTTCACCTGTTTGCCATAATTATTACGTAAACTACTAAATGAGATTGGAGTTCACTTAGGTTTAGCGTCACACGTCAGTATGACACAACCTCTTCTCGCGGCCCCGTGGCAAAAACTGTCAAATAGCGAGCGTCTTCTTTCATTCACACTCTCTATCGCCTATATGTGCGTTAGTCAACTAAACAGGCTTCCTTTGTGTGAGTAACTTTTTTTAAGAAATTGGTCGGTTTGCCTTTAAAATGCGTATTTGCAAATGCGGCGGTAATGGACGTCGATTTCGATACCCGCGTTGATAGCCGCCGTTACCTTATCATGTATTCTTGTAGATTTTCACTATTTTATTAACGTCTCATAAATTTCTTGTATATACACCAAATCTGAGTCTTTCACTGTAAAGATTCTTTCATTAAAGTAATTTTGGCCAAGTTTACCAATAAAATAACAGTTTTATCTTATATGTACCTTTAAACGAGCAATAATTCTTGTATATTTATTTATATATTATATATACCGACGTTCTCGGAAACCGCTTTAACGATTTCGCTGAAATTTGTTATGTGGGGGTTTTAGGGGGTGAAAAATTGATCTAGCTTAGCCTTAGATCCCGGAAAACGCGAATTTTTGAGTTTTAATGCGCTTTTCTTTCGCGTTAGTATACGAAAAATTGTTATGGTCGTTAATTTTACCGACCGTGCATCGGCTGGGCGTAGCTTAAGCTCAGTCGTAAGAGGTCGGTCTAATGTTCGCAGGCACATCGCAGGTGTCAGGGTTTCGAATAACATCATCATCCTCCTTGCGTTCTCCCGGCATTTGCCACGGCTCATGGGAGCCTGGGGTCCGCTTTGACAACTAATCCCAAGATTTGGCATAGGCACTAGTTTTTACGAAAGCGACTGCCATCTGACCTTCCAACCCGAAGGGTAAACTAGACCTTATTGGAATTAGTCCGGTTTCCTCACGATGTTTTCCTTCACCGAAAAGCGACTGGCAAATATCAAATGACATTTCGCACATAAATTCCGAAAAACTCATTGGTGCGAGCCGGGGTTCGAACCCGCGACCTCCGGAATGAAAGTCGCACGTACTTACCGCTAGGCTACCAGCGCTTCTTACCGCTAGGCTACCAGCGCTTCGTCAGGGTTTCGAATAACGGCCAGAAATATATTTTTTTTGCATATAAGAGTTTTTTTTTTATCTACTTATAAAGACGTGATATAATAAAATAGAACCACAGAATATATAATAGTACAAGTACAGAAGGCTCACTCCTTTGATGTTCACAAAATGCCGCCATTCTAAATTCTTACCTACGAGTATATTAACAAACGGACCGCACGCGAGCAGCCAACATTGAATTTTATTGCGCCGCGCGAAGGTCGTCGCCAATGAATGGGCCGCGAACTCGCGGCCGCTGACATGTACTTGTAGCGCGGCGATAGAACCGCGGAGTGAGCCGCCCCTGATAGAACCGAGCGAAGCTCGGTGCGTAGATATTTTTAACCGTCGCCTCATATATCTCAAGAAGGACTGTTATCAAGTCGTCTGTATGTTTTTATTTTTATTTTTTTTAATGTTTGTTCCTCGATATCTCCGTCGTTACTGGACCGATTTTGAAAATTTTTTTTTAATTGAATGTATATGCATACAGATTGGTCCTATTTTTCTCAGAACCCAGTTCTGATGATGGGATCCTGGAGAAATCGAGGGAACTCCTCGAATCTGAAAGGCATACATATGGTTATTTTTGTGTTTTTAAAGGAACAGGATGCATTTAGGTACGGAACAGTGATATTTGGTGCAGTGGAACTGCTGATGACGGCCAGAACGGAACTCTTCAAATCTGAACGGCACGCTTATAGTGACTTTGCTATTTTTATAAGAACAGCGTGCACTTTCGTCCAGAACAGTGACATTTGGTGCAGTGGAATTGATGATGATGGTCAGAACCGAACTCCTCAAATCTGAACGGCACGCTTATAGTGACTTCGGTATTTTTATAAGAACAGCATGCACTTACGTCCAGAACAGTGACATTTGGTGCAGTGGAACTGCTGATGATGGCCAGAACCAAACTCCTCAAATCTGAACGGCACGCTTATAGTGACTTTGCCATTTTTATAAGAACAGCATGCGCTTACGTCTAGAACAGTGAGATTTGGTACAGTGGAACTGCTGATGATGGTCAGAACCGAACTCCTCAAATCTAAACGGCACGCTTATAGTGACTTCGGTATTTTTATAAGAACAGCATGCACTTACGTCCAGAACAGTGACATTTGGTGCAGTGGAACTGCTGATGATAGTCAGAAGTGTCAGAACCGAACTCCTCAAATCTGAATGGCACACTCATAGTGACTTTGGTATTTTTGTAAGAAAAGCATGCATTTAAGTTCAGAACAGTGACATTTATTTAGTTATGTTTGTTAAGCATATTGAGTTTTCAAGTCAAAGTTTGTCAAGCTTCGATTTCTTATAATATAATCGGATTCATGAGGAATTGAGGAAACTCCTCAAACCTTAACGTTATACGTATATTCATTTGTGTTGTCATCTAATAATTAAAGCATTAAAAGCAGTTTTAAAAAATACTTACACATTTCTACATAATCCAACATTCGCAAGTAGCTTTCACCAGAACCCGAAAGGCGACGGTTTTTTTTTCTTAAAAATTATAATAATTATGCTACCAATGTTGTGTGGTTAATGTCGTTGGCTATGCATTAAGTTGATTTTGATTGTACTTCTACATGTAATTATATATTGTATAGTTGTTTGTTATCCCTAAAATAAATAAATAAATAAAGTAAATGCCAGTAAGTAGTGCCGGTGCGCGGTGCCAAAGTTCTCAGCGTTTCTCGTTTAATGCGTCACACCTTAAAATGATGAAAAACATCTCCGAGCATGACAAGTCGATGCAACCGTAAGACAAGTTTTCTCCGGTTTAAGATTAATTTATTATCGGTGTACTTACCGTGAGCGACCTCAGCGAGAGGACGGATATTGCAAGTTCCTGTTCCGGCGGCCGGAGACGGGCGGCGAACAAACGCAGCGCTAATGATACTAATAATGATACTGTCGCTCAAAACTGTTTCTAATGCTATTTTTATGTTTTTTAAACGTAAATAATCTGTATATTCTCCTTGCCATATTAAATTATCTGAGAATATACATCATCATGAGAGTAGTCTCATTACAATAAAATCTTTGTAATGAGACTACTCTCATTACAAAGATACATCCCATACATCTGCGGAAAAATGTAAATTTTTCGATGCCATGTCAAGAATTACAGTGTCCAAAACTACACCTGTAGGCCACGTGCACTGCACTGCACTGTGCACTGTGTATGTGTAGGCCACGAAAAGTTACTAGTTATTTTTACTTATATCAAGTCAAAAACTATGTTGAAACAATGAATATCCTGTAATTACGATTGAATCTCCGCAGTTTATCTATTAAGTACTTATCTAGAACGACCGGACTGCAATTCCTAAAATTCAGTTTGCACTTTGGAAACAAGAAACTTGGAAGAAGAATAATATCGAAACGATATTGGATTGAATTAAAACCGTACCAATTTAAGTAAAAAGAAAACAAGAAAGTGCGGTTTATGTAATGTAATACTTGCTTTTTATTGTATTTATGTATTAATATATTATTTGTTATACGTTACAATACTTACAATTATTTATAACTGGGTCATGAAAAAGAACCCTCAGAACGACAGCGTTTAAAACGTTGTGGGTATCCCTTAATTGCAGATAGAGGTCGTAAACAGACGAACGGATGGGCAGTGCCAGCTTATGGTTTAGTAATTGGGTTCCGGTTGTCACCCTTCGGGCACGTGGGACCCTGAATACTAACAAACGCCCTTTGGAATTGTTCTCTTGTTATCACAGCCACATTGAAAGAAATATGGGTGACTGCGACCTGATAACCGTATTGGTTATTGGTTCGTATTGATTCGTTTCTGAATACAGCTCTAGTACAATTCTCGGAGTGCATAATTCGCAGACAAGGCTCTCCAATTAGTCACTTCAAACTTCGCCACCCTATCGGTAGGACTTCGTCACAGACTTCCTTCTGCTGAATTACTCCGTGTTTGTGCTGCAGCAGTGGCAACTTGATGTAACTTTTGTTCTCTATATATGATGTTATATCAATTGCCTGGCAAAATCGAGTTATTGTCGGTTTCGCGCTGCTAAAATGTGGTACATTTTCAGTATTGGAATATAAACTTTACTGATACTATTATTCTTATGAACCTACAAATGTACCTTTTCTAGTGAATGCAGTATAAACTAGTTTGTGGTAACTAAACTTGCTTTTAATACCGTATGGGTGCAGTGCAGCGGAAAGTAGGACGAAATGCCATTTGGTGTACTCTAGTGAAATGTAAACCGAAAACAAACAAGGTCTAAATCCGTTTACTTTCCAATATGTGCGCCGCTGCGCCGCGCCGGCTGACGATTGGGTACGCTGCCTAACGATTAGTTAAACTCCACGCTCGTGATGCGAATATTATAGACTACAGAGAGAGTAGTTTATAATCAATAAGCACGTATTTAATAAATATGATTGTGTGTCAATCCCGAAACATCTATCAAGATGATTAGTAAACCACCCTGAAATATTTTTCCTAACTAAAGGTTAAAGTTGTTAATTAAAACTACAATATACCGCGTGCCGGGCTACATTATATTTGTAGTGTCCATTTTTTTATGAAAATTGCAATGAAACCATCCTTAGCCGGTGCAATGAGTGAACAAAATATATCTATTTCAAGGAATTTCATACAGCGTTACGTTACGCACCTAGAACTGTAAAACAACTTTCTTTTTCACCACGCTATGCAACTGGTAAAGCTCTCTTGATTCTTCGGAAATGGATGAGAAAGTTGCATTTTACCCACAAGAGAGACAGTAACTTTTTACAAATTTTAATGTTAAGCTGGGTGGTAAAATTTACCTTTCTTAGGTATTTTCTTTCGCTTGCTCGGGTATCAATATTGGCATGTGCGGTTATACAACTTTGTCGTCTTATAAGATAAATAAATATTGGTTTGAAACGTCAAATTAATACACATCGTTTAGGCAAAAAAAATCTAATGTAAATAAATATTATTAAATAAATATTACACGAATAGAATTTTGTTTGCTAACCTGCCTGATGGTAAGCGCCGTAGCCTATTGAGTGTGTTACCAGCAAATCTAATACGAAACGCGAGAACGTATCGAGTTGATATTGAAATCATATTGGCAAGTTTACAGTTCCTTGAAGTGTTAATAAAAACACCTTAAAGCAAATTATGCGCGAACCACACAAGTGCATCTGGCTACATACAACGTGGCATATGGGCCTAAAGACATGAATCCCCCAAATTGTCATCAGCTACGGCCGATTGAGCGGTATTGGGCGTTAGTAAGAGCAGAGTTACGGAAGAACTGATATCCAGCAATTTCAGTGGAAGATCTTAAAATATATACTTAAGAGGAAGCCTGTATGTTGCACCGATAGTAGAAAAAGTAAGAGCGAATCGTCTGGCATGGTATGGGCATGTGATGCGAAGGGATGAAAGTCATGTGACGAGAAAGGCATTGCGAATGAGTGTGGAAGGAAGTAACGGGAGAGGAAAACCGAGGAAAAGGTGGATGGATTGTGTGAGAGATGATATGAAGCGAAAGCAAGTGAATGATGAGATGACGGCTGATAGGAAGGTATGGAAGCGGAAGACATGCTGCGCCGACCCCAAATGAATGGGATAAGGGCAGGCGAATGATGATGACCTAAGACAAATTGGTCAACATGAACATTTGATGAAATTTATCTATGTAACTTCTACAAATCAACACTTTCAAAGAAATTGCATTCAATTATGAGACGTACTGGACGACGAACACTGCTGTAAGCTAAATAAACACTGAAATAAAATTCTCAAGCGCAAAGACGGAATTTATGACAAAGAATGAAGTAGTTTATTTCAATCTAGAGTACTTGGGAGTCTTGGAGACTCGGATATTCTTTTATAAGGGAATAGTGGGGACAATACCCGTCCCGAGATATCTCGTGAATATTCAAGAGCCACACAATGCAGTGCACTCGCTCCGGCATTACTCGCGTTTAGCACGAATACAATATACAACTAATATCATATACCTAGTATCTGCCGTGTAGTTGCATATTTTCCTCGTTTGGCAATTTTGTTGTACCTAATGAATATAGCAAACTCTAAGTGCGTTTTGCACATTATCCGATCCGATATCGGATGTCGGACCGATATCCCATACATTACAGGCGCCATCTTGGATTTTTTCCATTGAAATCCTTCCGACATCCGATATCGGATCGGATAATGTGAAAACGGACAGGAACTCTTGACCTAGCGATGGTTTTTAGCTATAGGTAATGGTTTATTTAACTCAACGAAGTTACGGATCTTTTTGAAACAAATCTGTCAGATTTGCATTATTGATTTTGATGATAGCTTGTTTTAAGATTAATGATCAAAGGAATTGTCATGTCTGATTGTCTGTCTACCTATGCATCCCAGGCTTTGCTTTAAAATAGTGCTACATATAATTAAGATTTGCTACATACAATATACAATTTAGCATTCCATAATAGTAGATAATATTTTTATTACGGAACCATACAGTATTTTTACTTGCTCATTCTTCTTTGTTAAAGTATATGAAGAAATAATGTAGTGGTACCACAGTATAATAAATATTACTATCGTACCACAGAATATATAATAGTACAAGTACAGAAGGCCCACTGCTTTGATGTTCACGAAATGCCGCCTTTTAAAATACCTACTAAATTCTCACAAAGAAACGAGCCGCACATGCGCAGCGCCCGACGCTAAGGTTGCCTGTGGATTAAAACGTATTAATTTAATACTCAAATAAAATGTTGTACTATTATATTCAAGTTTTGGGTACTTTGTAAGTATATATACAGTTTTTATATATTTATTTTTGTTTAAGTTCCAACATCACAAGCCTTATTGAACTTTTCCGTGGGACTTAATCAATAGTACATCTGTTTAAGAATGTCCTATGGTATTTATTTTGTTCATGATGTCTCTGGAAGCAGAGATAAACGCATTTTTTGCGTTGTAGTTTCCTCGCTATAGTGAGGGGAAAAGTTTTGTGTTACACTCGGGTGCAAATGTATTTCACTTCTCGTGTGTTAAAAAACTCGCAAGTTCAGGATTCTATTCTCGAACCACTCGCTTCGCTCGTGGTTCAACTATAGAATCCTTTCACTTGCTCGTTTTTCAATTCCACACTCGGCGTTAAAATACAACTTTGCCCCCTTGTATAACAAATAACTATTACGCTGTGTACAGCAGTCCGCGGCTTAATTTAAGGTCCAGTGGGTTCAAGTCAGTTTAAAGAAATAACTACACGTACTCACAATTAATTGTTAAAGCACAGATACTACTTTTTAAAAATCACGAACTCGAATGTTATCTAGCTTCCAATTTTCCTTTACTTCCATTCGGGTTTAATACTCTGAATTATTATCTTGAAACTCGGCTCATTCGGGACTTGATACACGATTCCTGTTCGTGCAAACATTGTCCTCGATGTCGACACGCGTAGTTCTGACAGTCGGACCGAAGTTCAGGAGATGAGCCGTTTAGCTTAGCCACTCACTACTTAACATGCTACACGCGTGCCTAGATCGCGACCTTCGTCAACCCCGACGTGAGACGATTTCGGTACTGCGGTACTATTCCCGGCTTCAAAAACGAATTATTTTGCGTCCCTTTCTTTGTCATACATTCGCTAAAGGGTAATCAAGCAAAAGGGATGGCACGTACACTCTCGAATCTGCCGCCGACGTAGGATTCCGATGTCGTCGTACGACTCGTACGGAAATAGATAAAGTCGCTTTACTTGCCGAAAGATAGATTGCAGCCTTTTGTCCAACTTTTATTTGTTGGTGAATGAAATAGGATTATTTTGCGGGTTCAGCTAATTGGGTCAAAATAATATATTGCTTATGGTTGGTTCATGTTGGCAGTTAGTCTTATTAAATGACTCAAACATTTCATTAAAAAACATGCATTTCAAAGGGAGTTGGTAGTATTTAGTAATGTAGAAATTGCAGAACATTCCCAAAAAGCGGAAACATTCTTGAGAATGTTCGCAGAACATTCCCGCAACATGCAATTTATTATTTAAACAAGAGAATATACTTGAAATAATGTTTAAATGGGTATAATATAAAACTACATGTTATTATAGGTATAATATTGTCTATTACAGTTAGCTATTTTGTTGATAAGTGATAAGTTACCTAAATTCTCACTATAAGTTGCTTAAATTCTCACTATACTTCAGGGAACATTTCGACTTTCAGACTTCACAGTTTTAGGCCTGACTTTTTTTAATTAGGTACCGAACTATTATTTCTTGATGCCTGTTTTTGGTCATGCCAATATATGTATATACAAAAAAAAACAAACAAAATAAAAACAAAAAGATCGCTGTCAGGATCGAACCTGAGAACATCGGCATACGAAGCCAGCGCACTACCACGGGACTACGTCATGACTTGCGGAGTTCGACGAAATTATGGTATAAACTACGAAGTTACTAAGTATTCTGATAAATTCTCGTTCTCGAGAACATTCTCAGAAGTTACCGAAAATTCTCATGAGGAATGTTCTGCAACTTTGGAAACTTCTCGACCGTGCATTGCTAGTAGTATTACGTATAAATCCACAATTTAAAGGAGTATGACGAGAAGCTGTAAAAGTGGCAATGTTTTCAATCATTTAAACTATCACGTTTCTTTCTAAACTCAAATTTAATAAGTCCCAGTGTTACATTAGCAAACTGAATACATTTTTTTAAATCTTTATTTAATAAAAAGGGTTTTTATCATACTTGATAATGTCACCCCCATTGTTACAAAACTAAATCCTATATAATTACAAACTTAACGACGCCCAATTCCCAGATTGACCAGCTTGTACAAATCTCTGGCAGTTTTAGACAAAGGAAACGACAAATACATTTAACAGCGTATTACCTACTGATCACATTTAAAGATTAAAATGTCATGTAAACTTTTCTAGATTTCGCCTAGTTTCAGAGTTATTACCATTTATGTTATATTTACTAAATTATTAAAATTTTTCATTTCAATTTAAAGTTAAAATGAAATTAGGATCAACACTGCGTGCATTATGTACCTATATAATGAATTATATTCTAATTTAAAAATAGGTCCTTAGAAATACATTCATTTTGACTGTAGGTAAGTCAAGAATTTAGCTCGGAAATTCGTTCCTTTTGGTTACATACATAAAATCAGAAACAGCAGTTACTCTCAATTGATTCAAGCGAATTATATTATAACCGAGCGTGTACCTATTCGTACGACACAGCTTTTTATTGGAGTAAAACAAAATCTAATAAAACTCCCCCAGAGGGCTCTTCATTAAGCATCATACGTGCAAAAGAGGCTGAAACATAATAAAAAGGAGTTCTTTTGCGTTACTCACGTCTAAGTCAACTACTCTTCTCTGTGTCATTTTTTGTGTAGCGATATTTCGGAACATGAACTTTATGAGCACATGGAAAAGTCGTTTTTCTATCTAAAGCGTAAGTATGTTACGCGCTTGTGAAAGTGATCCACAGATATGGTTATCGTTATGTAATTATGCGAGTCCCCGAGGACATCCGCCCAATCTCGTTAGCGCCGAAGATTGGATTAAGACTCGTTTCATGACAGAACAAACTAGGATCCATGAGAACCGTCGCAAAACAATGTGATGTTTTGTGTTAAAACTCTTAAAACGGGCTTATGACTAACATCATAATAGACAAAACAGTCGCTTACTAATTAAATACTTGATTTCCTCCCCTTAAATGCCGAGGTATATCCTGATTTAAGAATCCCCGGACGTATACCTATACCTGGCCTAAATTGCTTTAAGGGTAACGCAACTTCGACTACGATTTCTTTTTAACGGCAAGTATCAAGATACAAATTGCCATAATAAAAGTGAGGCTTACTCTTCCATTGAGTGTAAGTGGTGGAACAGTAAATGCAGTAGTCTTCGTAGCTTGGCGGCATACTAACCTCGTATTCAATGTCAGTTTCAGCTAAGTACAATAAAACAATAGCATCATTCCTTTCCTTCCTTCAGACATCTTCGTTTTTACATGACCGGTAGCTTCCGCATGCAACAAGTACCCACATGGAGATCCTCGGTGTTAAATACTGTTTATATGTTTACTGTGCTGGCGGCGAACAAATGAGTGTAATTCGTACTAAGGCTCATAGATTCGAATGACTTCATTTGTTCCTCTCAGAAGTTAGGTAATAGGTTTTGACTGTAAGCGGATATAATGTCGAGGTTTCGGTACGTTCCTAAGAACCTACGTCAGTGTGAAAATAATGAATGATATACTGTGATAACTGATAAATTATATCAACGCGACCAATTATGATTATAGATATACATAATAAAGAAACCGTTTTAGTATGAAGCTAGGACTTGACATGCATAGGTACAGCTTATTATAGTGCAATTATAGTGTTTAATATTATGTTTTCTACAGTCTTGGTTGCTTACATACAGTTTTCATGATGTGAGAATATTGACGTAAACGTCAATACATAGGTATGGGTAGGCATCAAAGGTTCCGATTCAGATTCAGTCTGGAAGAGATATATCGCTCTTTAGCGATAAGACTGTTGTCTACCATAGTGAAAGTTATGTGCTTAATTTTTTGATGTCATATTGTTATGTTGGTGAGCAATAAATAATATTTGTATTGTATTGTGCTTTACACGTAGTAGGTATTCATAGACATTTTTGATTTTTGAAAAACAGGATAAAGAACTCTAAAGAATGCATTTCTAAGGTACCGGCCACATGAGAGCGTCGCGTGTCTCGGGGCGCGCAACTGACGTCTCCGCCACGCCGCCTGAATGTAATTCAAAAAACGTCTCCTCAGTACATTTTGTATAGGAAGGACGTAAGACGCGCCCCAGGTGGCGTGGCGGCGGCGTGGCGCGCCCGCGCCGCTTGGCGGCGCGTCTTACGTCCTTCCTATACAAAATGTACTGAGGAGACGTTTTTTGAATTACGCTCAGGTGGCGTGGCGCGGACGTCTGTTGCGGCCCCGAGACACGCGACGCTCTGATGTGGCCGGTCCCTAACTCGGGAGAATCATTGAACTTCACCCAAAGTTAGTATTTGTGGTCGGCACGTAGAAACACATAACATAAATAGATAAGTGCACCTCTTTCATTCCTTCCGAAGTAATCCAACCGTAGTTGTGGTTATCGTATATAACTAGAGGTACATTATGACGAACTAATAAAGTTTTGATCGTAAAACCATTGATGCTAATTATTTTGTAGAGTCGGTTGAAACATATCGTCACTACTTTTAAAAAATCTCGTATCTCACGCTGCTCCTCAAAGTTAAAACGCAGTAAGTCTATATGCATTCCATACATACTTACTACAATTTTCTTTTCATTGACAGACGAAGATACAAGGTTTTTTTAAAGTAGTGACGATATTCGCCATTAGACTCAGGAAACTTTAGTTATGCTAAACTGAAATAGATACCATACACTAAAGAAAAAGCGATCAAGCCCTCTGGTGGCGAAGCCGGGAATCGAACCCGGGTCTCCAGCTAATGCGACTGACGTGATAAACCGCTACACCACCCCGACCGCCGAGGTACCCGTCGAAATTTCTCTAGTGTATGTTATCTCTGCAGGCTAGGCGCCTTTGACCAACTCTAAGGGCGAGCAATTGTGCTTGCACCTCCTATATGAATCCTTTTGTAGGATAACGATATAGCGAGAGAGATGGTGCTGCCATCTATCGATGTAGGGAACAAATCAAATTATTTTATTAAATATTTTTTTATTTGCTTTTTTAAGTAGTAACACTACTATATATAAATTATAAACTGAAATAGATACCATACAGTAAAGAAAAAGCGATCAAGCCCACCGGTGGCGAAGCCGGGAATCAAACCCGGGTCTCCAGCTAACGCGGCTGACGTGATAAACCGCTACACCACCCCGACCGCCAAGGTACCCGTCGAAATTTCTCTAGTGTATGTTATCTCTGAAGGCTAGGCGCCTTTGACCAACTCTAAGGGCGAGCAATTTGTGCTTGCACCTCCTATAGTTTAGTTATGCTGTTACCGTTAAATGCCAGGTAGGTAAATTGTGTTACACTATTAGACCATCTAACTTACGTCCAAGTCTCACCTCCGCCCCCGCCGCAGTAGGTGTCATCTTTAAGTCTTATATCTACAAATTACAGATAAGCTGCAGAGACAAAGGGTTCTCTTCCATGAGATCTTGTTTGCAGTGAAAATTTATTTTGAAAACTACTGTAACAGTCCACACTCCACACTCATAAGACGCATGTCTTGCGTTGCGGCGCACAACGGACGTCTCCGCCACGCCGCCTGGGGCGCGTCTTACATCCTTCCTATACAAAATGTACTGGGTGGCTAGCCGAATGGCACAATCGCTCACGAAACGAAGCGCTAGTAGATATCTATCTCTATCGCGCTTGCGTATTGGCGCGACAGAGCCAGCGGCGTATCGCTTTCGTTTGGCGTCGGAGAAATGCCATTCGGCTACGGGGCCTGAGGAGACGTTTTTTGAATTACATTCAGGCGGCGTGGCGGAGACGTCCGTTGCGCGCCGCGAGCCTAAGTGGGGACGCTGCCTTAGGCAGCGTTCCCAGCTGCTCGGGGCGCGCAAAGGGCGTCCGCGCCACGCCACCTGAGTGTAATTCCTCCTCAGTACATTTTGTATAGGAAGGACGTTCGGCGCGCGCCCCGCCGCCGCCACGCCACCTGGGGCTCTTACGTCTTTCCTATACAAAATGTACTGAGGAGGCGTTTTTTGAATTACACTGAAGCGGCGTGGCGCGGACGCCCGTTGCGCGCCCCGAGACACGCGACGCTCTGGTGTGGCCGGTCATTTAGCTGCTATGCTCCCGTTCTCTTCAAGGCTTAAATGATTCCCGAATAAATCTCATCTGAGAGCTAATCTAAACTTAGTGTCGCATTTAACACGGTTCAGGCGACGCCGTGAGCCGCTAAATCGGTGAAACGAGGTGACAGTTCATTTTATATTTGCATACATTTAAATCTTTGAGCTTTGAGGGACAATCCTTTCCTCCGCTTAGCATATTTTAATAGCAGCGGCAATTTATTTAGACGCGCTGCGTTTAATCTCTACGCGGACTTCATACTGGGGACGCTATTGCACAACACCCTGCATTTTATGATTAAGCACTGAGACTTGGCACAGGTTGTTCCTTGGGTGGCCCTGAGTAGATAAAGATCGGGAGGCATTGAGAGCCCCCCTTAATTTAGGAGGGAAGAGGGGGGGAAGGCTGGCGCCGCCGCGCTTCCTTTGAAACCATATTTCTCTAAAACTATACAAAATAGGGCATGCGATATATCATTTTCGGATAAATGAAGGACGAGGAATTCATTTTTGGAACAAAAAAAATGTATTTTAGAACAAAAATACAAAATAAAATGGGAAAATCTGAAAACGAGATTTTTTATACATATTATTGCACATTTTATGAAAACTGTAATGATTTTTTCTAAATAAAAAATATTATTTAATAGCTATATTTATCTAGTTTTAGAAAATGTATAATTTGTTTTAGAAATATATTATAGGACGAGTGATAAAAAATAATTTACATCGCCCGATAGGGTGATTTGAATGCTCATTTCAATAAGTTTTGTCAATGATTTCAGGTATAATCACTATTTTTAACACACGAAAGCCGTAATAATTGTAGTTTATTGCTATTTTAGTGATTGATGTACTTAAAATAAAAAAAATACAAAAATTTTAAAAAATATTAAAAATGTGATAATTTTTTTTAACTTTATCCTATTTTGTTCTTTCTACACAATATATATCTAAAAGCAATAAATATCAATAAAAAGACACATTTATGCAGTTTATAAAAATATATATTTTGTTATATAAATATATTACGAAACGCGAGATAAAAAATAATGAAAATGAAAATTTTAATGTACGGGTCAGCTTGCATTATTCGATGAGGTGAGGTAAAGGTACTACCCGCTATGCAGTGGAGTTCGTCTAGTAATACAGAAATATACTTATTCTAATAACGTTTACACATGTAGGTATATCACGACCCAGTACAGAAAATTGTAAAAGTCCTATAATATAGTTTATTTTGATTGTAAAATAAAATTGCATGTGACTTATATTGCAAAAAAAATGTCTTAATCACGTTCTCCTCTCCTAAAGCAGTTCTGCATGCATAGGCTTGAAGATTTTTTAGTTTACTAGCAGAATTTAGTTACTTCCTTTGGGCCCCCTTAAATCGCTTTTACCCATCCATAAAAGATAAAATAAAAATCGTCATATTCTTCCTTTCAGTATCAATGATAGTTAGTTATTGCGCAATAGTGCCATAAAAAATAAACTAGATTCGTATTAGCATTAAACATTAATGATTTTTGAACTAAGACATTGCTTTTGTACAAAGGAGAACCTCAAAAAATGGTCTGACTAGACGAAAACATGTGTATCGGGACTATTAGTACTCAAGGCTCTCAAAAAGTGTAGCTATTTTGAGTTATTCAATAAAACAACATGAATAGTCTGAATTTAATTATGTATATATCACAACATCCACTGCATAAGCACATCAGCTCCGCACATTTAATTTAAATAGTACATTACATCAGAGGCCGGGAAAATGAGGATTTCCGGCCAAGTGGGTATATACGGCCGAGCGAGCGTGCGAGCGAGGCCGATAGGGATACGAGGCCGGGAATCCGTTTTCACGCCGAGGCATGTATAGTGCTTTTCTCAAACATACAATGAAATAAAAAAAATGCTCTAAAGGACAATATTTTATAAAAAAAAGTTACTTTGCAGGCCTAGGACTGAAAAATAATATGAAATCCCTTTACAGTCCTCTCGAGTTGTTGCGCCCAAAAAGCGATACTTCCCAGCCCATTTTAAGGAACGTAAAGACAATATTTCATTGTATGTTTGAGAAAAAGTCTTTTTTTACGATTGCACCTTACGCGGCACTGTTTTTTACACCTGCATCCGACAATTTCGAGGCATGTTTCTGCAGCAACAGGCAACGTTGCGGGCAAGTAGGCTCCCAAATCCCAATTGTTACAGACTTTCGTCCAGCCACAAGTAGCAAATAATGGCAAATTTTGAATTGGGTTTACTTAGTTGACCCCATACATGGACACCTTGATATACCTATAACCCTTACAAAAATGGTGCAAGGCAGCTTTTGTCGGTGAAATGCTGTTAATTTGGCGGTCTTTTTTGGTTAATAACTATTTTCGGTACTCGTTAACCAAAGTACAGGACGCAGATCTGAGGGCCGATTTTTGAGTCTCACTGTCACTAAAATACCGGTTGAAAACGGTGAATTGCCTATTATTTTCAGTGACAATTTTCTGAATTCGAACGCCGTGAGACTCAAAAATCGGCCCCCTGGAATAATAAATATGTCAAGTAAGAATTATCCATAAATTATGCAAATCATATAGATAACTACTATTTCACAAGATGTATTAGGATCAGATGTATATATCTGACCTATCATATCAATCGCTCATTTCATGTAATATAAATAGTTAAATTCAGACTATATAGGAGTATGTTGTTTAATTTGAAGTACTCTAAATAACTACACTTTTTGAGAGCTTTGAGTACCTTTACCTCACCTCATCGAATCATACAAGCTGACCCGTACATCAAGATCGCCCTGCCACGTCACTTTCATTATTTTTTATCTCGCGTTTCGTAATGTATTTATATAACAAACTATATATTTTTATAAACTACATAAATGTGGCTTTTCATTCATATTTATTGCTTTTAGGTATATATTGTATAGAAAGAACAAAATAGGATAATGTTATAAAAAAGTTATCACATTTAATTTTTTTTTAATTTTTGTATTTTTTTTATTTTAAGTACTACATTAATCACTAAAATAGCCATAAAATACAATGATTACGGCTTTCGTGTGTTAAAAATAGTGATTATACCCGAAATCATTGACAAAACTTATTGAAGTGAGCATTCGTATCACCCTATCGGGCGATGTAAATTATTTTTTATCACTCGTTGTATAATATATTTCTATAACAAATTATACATTTTCTAAAACTAGATAAATGTAGCTATTAAATAATATTTTTTATTTAGAAAAAACCATTACAGTTTTCATAAAATGTGCAATAATATGTATAAAAAAAAAATCTAATTTTCAGATTTTCCCATTTTATTTTGTATTTTTGTTCTAAAATACATTTTTTTTGTTCCAAAAATGAATTCCTCGTCCTTCATTTATCCGAAAATGATATGTCGCATGCCCTATTTTGTATAGTTTTTGAGAAATATGGTTTCAAAGGAAGCGCGGAGGCGCCAGCCTTCCCCCCCTCCTCCTTCCTAAATTAAGGGGGGCTCTCGATGCCTCCCGATCTTTATCTACTCAGGGCCACCCAATGAACAACTGTGCCAAGTCTCAGTGCTTAATCATAAAATGCAGGGTTCCCATACAAGACATAGCAATAGCGTCCCCAGTATCATTATAAATAAACAAAATAATTTTCACCACACCAACTGATAAAGGCTTTCTTTGCTATTCGAAAACAGATAGCAAAATTGCATTTTATCCACAAGAGTGCAATGTAATTTCATACAAATTTTAACTTGATGTCTAAAGCTGGGTATTGGAATTCACGTATAAATAATGATTTTGAATCATAAACGTTAAATAAATTGAAGTATTTTATTTATTTTCATGTTTTACAGTTCATATTTTCATAGTGTTGGTGTGGTGAAAAATTTTGTGTTTCACTCGGTGGCAAAGTTTGTTTAACCTTCGTGCCTTGATACCCTCGCAACGCTCAAGATTCCACTTTTTGAACCACTCGCTACGCTCGCGGTTCAATATTGGAATCTTTCGCTTGCTCGGGTATCAATATTGGCACGTGCGGTTAAGGCCATGCATCGATAAATATTAGGATTTTAGATTCACTGGTGTGCTTAGCCCCGGAAACCTAGAGATCTGATTTTTGGATATGTATATCTTGACTATATGATTGAAATTTTTGTACAAGTCGAAACACGAAAGCTTACAATTTTCTCGATAGAAATCTAACCCAAAGAGAGGTCTTAATTTTTCGTTTAACTAACATTGTGAGAAAAATATGCAACTTTAATCAGCCTAACCTACTTTAAAGTGAAGGTTTCCAAATTATCTAGTCTCTCATAGAAGGAAATATTTTTTATTATCGTATATACAAAGATTTATCATCATTTACGATATCATGAATTCAACAGAAAACGGCCATTTTATGCGGTTTCGTTTCTCTTTCTTTCATACGTCAATAGTATACTCGCGTCCTTTTTGTCAAAAATGTCAGACGGCCGGCAGGCCCTGAGGAGGCAAGACCTATGTCAAATCGCGCAGCGTTTTTGACAATTTATTATTACGAAAATTTGGACGTAGTTTAGCGAAAAGGATTTATCTCCATAAAATTGCCATTGAAATGAATGACTATTGTTATTGTCAGAAAGTTTAAATTCTATTGGCAATGTTTGTGGGTTAGATCCTTTTCCATAAACTACGTTCATTTTGTATATTTATTATATATACGCATGTGTGCGTATTACCAAAGCTACGTCAAACTCTATACTATTTGAGTTACAAGATGCTATGAAATTTCGACAGGAACGATAATGGTGTCCGTGGCCCTGTGGTACCAGCCATCAGCTAAATATGCTAACTTCTAGGTGATTTTTTTCCATTTTATTTCGAAATTTCTACTTTTTGTTTTTTTTTTCTTTCTTATTATACCAAATAAATTATAAAATAAAGAAATTAATATTAATTCATCTTCAAAAGAAGAAAACCTTTTCTGAGGGAGCCTAACCTAATGTATACAATGTTATTTTGTGTGTTGTACATAATTTACACAATTATAAGTGAAATAAAAAAAACAAAAATAAAAAAAAACATTCATTTAGATATAAGAATAGATATTGCAATAAAAAAAATTACAATGTTTAAGTTGGTTGGCCACGCAACGGGATTTGAACCCACAACTCTGGAGTGAAATCCTTGTACATATTGGATTGGACTGGCCCTGCCGGCCTGCTAAAGCTGATGTCCCTTGTTCGAATCCCGCCAAGGGTATTTATTAGTGTGAGGAGTACTTACAGATATTTATTTGACTCATTTTCTCATTTCATCATCTCCAAGGCCATTTACATAAACGACTCATGGTTTTATACGTACTGATAAGTTGGATGTGTTTCAGTACAATTTTAAAATGTTAAATCTGCCGTTTCGGCTTGGCTATTAAAACATAAGTAATTATGTCGTTCTCTGCTATAATTCTTTGATATTTTCTACTTAGTACGTACTTCGCTATCAAACAACCTGTATGGTCTGTGCAGTGATCTTTCTGTTCTGCGGTTGTCTGTGATTAAAACTCGTTGACGTTGGTATGTCAAAATATTTTCTGTAGCTTATGCTAAAAATACAAAAGATACAAAAACAATGGTATAAGAAAGGGAAAAGACAGACTCCAGGTACATGGTTATTTTTTAAATACATCCAGCAGCGGGGCAGGCAGGGCCCAAGGTGACCGACCTACGCGCCGTGTACAGGAGTACCGCCTTCTGCATCTCACCCCTAGCGAGTGTCGCTCACTTTTGCCTATGAGATCGTTCGCCGAAACGACGATGATCGTCGAATCAACCAAGTATCTCGTCCATTTTCGAGAACTGGCGCAGGTAAGTAGTAAGTACCTACTTGTAGTACGGTACTTCGCGATCCACAAGATTGTATGGAAAATACTAACTGCTGGTGAATTATCCTAGTTATGAGGTCATGTCTGTGCAATGTGCCCGAGTGACTCACCGGGATAGTGTTCGACAAATGTTATTATTATTGTTTATATATAGCTAAACTCAAGCTTAATCCAGAACTGTAAAATAAACCTAAGAATTGGCTTTCTCTTTTTTAGGGTTTCATACCAAACATAGGCACAAAAGGAACCTTTCTGGTGCGGTTCGGCCCGTCTATTTTCTGCGTGTTCGGCAAAATACTCGATGACTCTATGTCTCTTACTTACGATGACTTATAGTTTCTCTTAGTAGTGCGTTTTCACATCATCCGTTCCGATATCGGATGTCGGACCCATCCCATGTCCCGTATATTTACGCCATCATCTTTGATTTTTTTATTTTGAAATCTTTCCTACATCCGATATCGGATCGGATAATGTAAAAACGCACTTACACACTACTTTACTTTTTAAGTAAGTAAATAAGTTAATCTTCTTTATTGCCCTACAAAGATAACAGGTTTACAAATTTAATAACAGAATTACATTGAAAATAAAGGCAGCAACAGGCGGTCTTATCGATGTATGCGATTACTACCAGAATTCCTTATTAGGGTAGCACGAAATAAAGCATAGTTTTGG
Organism: Leguminivora glycinivorella; assembly: GCF_023078275.1. Lineage (NCBI taxonomy): Eukaryota > Metazoa > Arthropoda > Insecta > Lepidoptera > Tortricidae > Leguminivora > Leguminivora glycinivorella. Next base: position 8,616,107 of record NC_062971.1, read on the forward strand.
TATTTCCGATGAACTACAGTATGGATTCTTCAAAAAAGGAGTGTACTTAGTTTCTAATGGGTCGGCAACGCGCATGTGACACCCCTTGAGTTGCAGGTGTCCAAAGTTTCCGGTGACCTCTTTTCCTCTTACCTGCCGCCGACGTGGTATAAAAAAAATTGTAAAAGGTAATTTAAATAATATAAGGTACCTAGTTTTAATTATCAATTTTAAAAACTTGTGTTTTTAACCAACTTCCAAATTTCGAGGAGGTTATCATTTATCAATTCGTGTGTAATGTTTGATGTTTGTTACTAAGTAGACAGGTTTCGATTTTTTTTAGTGTATGTACATATTATTGAAAGCCAGTTCTGATAATTGGATTCTGGAGAAATCGAGAAAACTCCTAAAGTCTGAAAGGCGCATAATATATAGTGATTTTTGTGTTTTATTAGAACATCATGCATTTCCATTCAAAACAGTCACATATGGTGAAGTGGAACAGTTTATGATGATCAGAGCGGAACTCTTCAACGACGAATTTAACGAGTTAAGTTTTTTAAGCACTTTGAGGTTTCAAGTCAGATTTCGATCATGCTGGAGTTTTGGTGATCTCCTTTGGATACCAATCCATGAAAGATCAAGGGAACTTCTCAAATTTGAACGGCACACTTGTAGTGACTTTTGTATTATCACCAAAGTCTCTCTAATGTTTTGGATTATGAATAAGGACAAGGACTTACATTTGACGAAGTGGAACTGATGATGATCAGAACGGAACTCCTCAAAAACGCATAGCTCGTGTTAAGAGATTGATGAAAGAACTGCTGATGATGATCCGATTAGGAGCCCTTCAGTGACACATAGCTCATGTTAGGGATTTGCTCATTTATGCGTTTGTGTGTATGTAAATAAATAAATAAATAATAAATATTGGGGGATACCTTACACAGATCAACCTGGCCCCAAACTAAGCAAAGCTTGTACTATGGGTGCTAGGCGACGACGATATACTTAATTATATAAATATATACATAGAAAACATCCATGACTCAGGAACAAATATCTGTGTTCATTACACAAATAAATGCCCTTATCGGGATTCGAACCCGGGACCGCGGCGTAGCAGGGTCACTACGCGCTAGGCCAGACCGGTCGTCATCATTTCATGTGTCTCTAAACATTAAAGTTTATTATTTCTTCAGTATCGATCGCAGTCGCATGTGCGTTTCGTGTATGAGGTGCCTGGCTCGCTTTTATGTAGTGTTATATAAATCCGGATTTGTGGCTAGGCCCGTGTTATCAAGGTCCGGGTACCCAAGTTTAATATGTCCGGATTCACGGATTCTAAGTACAGTCCAGTTTGCTTTCTACGTACAGTAGAATGGATGCGTTTTTAATTTTATAACAGTGAGGAATGTAAATCATTCTGTAAAGGACGGGTTCGGTACCTCGGCAACTTAGCACTGCCGGGACTACACGAATACACAAGCAGACATTTAGAACGGGTACCTTTTTCTTTTGACAGAGAACAGGTCTTGGTAATCATAACTATCTAGGAGGCAAACGTTAATTAGTTTTCTTACTTTCATTTGAAAATCCGGTAAATTTTTTTTGCAAGGTTCAGGTGTTCCGAAATAGAATATTCATTTATTTTCGAACAATACTATAAGGCCCAGAAACTTCAAGGTACTACGTCTTTTAATATACACATAGTTTTAAGTAGAGAAGTTGAGTAGTTTTATGTGCTCTGCCTACCCCTTCATGGGATACAGGCGTGATTGTATGTATGTTGTGTGTATGTATGTATAGTTTTAAGTTTATAGTTTTAAGCACAATGTTAAAAGCATGGAGTAGAAGAAGCTCATGTGTTAAAGAATGGTACTTATGTGGTAGCTTTTACATGTGATTAGAAGACTGTAATCAGGTCCGACTAAACAGGTTCGTCCTTGCCACTAAAAAGCGCCGTGATGTCATCGGATAGTGACGGATGAGAGAGTGTTTAGAAAAATGCAATAAAAAGTGTAGAGACTCGAATATCGACCTGTGGTATACTGACGTATGTGATATCTGCTGATTCCCGAACCGTTACCACTTTTTATTTATTTGTTAGGTAGATAAGCGACCAATTATATATACCTACTCCATTTTTTTCTATATAGAGGTATATAGAAATAGGAATCGAAGATGGTATGGAAAATATCCTTGTACTGCATTAACCGTCATCTTCATAACTAAAACATAAATCATGTCTGTAAAAGTAAGTAAGTAAGTACAAGGAATCTCTGGGCAACTTGCCCGGTAAAAAACCAAAAAGCTATTTATTCTATAGTGCGTTTTTAAATAGTTAAGAGACAAATATTTACATGTTAATAAATATTTTTAAGAAATTTCACAAACAACGAATGGGTTTGTTTCTACAGGACGACGTGTAACCATCATCATTTCTTAGCATAAGGAGTATACGATAAGGCATAACATCGCTTCTGGTATTTGATAGGTACTAGTACTACTTAGAAGGATTGATCATTACTAATATGTAGTAGACTGGACTGGTATGGTGAAGTTAGAGAGTTACTTCAGATAATATATAAAGAAGGTCCTCTTCGATAGTACTAGGAAACCCTAGGCTTGGTCCATTCCTTGGCCAAAGAATTTAGCGAGTAATATTGATGTAATAGGCATAGTTGACTAATTACTCGTACTTCCCGTGGGAATTCATTTTGGTGGATTATTTGGTTATTTTTAAGTTAGTCTATATTTACTGTGTACCTAAGTTTTTATTTCAGATACCATCAGTTAAAGGATTTTATACAAATAATGCATAATATTTATTAGTTCATTATATCCAGTACACGACATGCTAAACAAGCATAAGGTACAAAGTAAGCGTAGGTATATACCTAAGTCTGTATTATGATAAACTTTTATTTCATATATTAATTTCCACTGATTTTTAGCCACTATTTATAAAACTGAACAGTGTAGTTCCTCTAGGTTATGATACACATCTCACAATATAAAAAAAAACTAAACAAAATTTGTACCTTGGTTATCAATTTAACTAAATAATTTAGGTTTTTTTTATTTATTTTTTTTATAATATGTCGGTGGCAAACAAGCATACGATCCGCCTGATGGAAAGCGGTTACCGTAACCTATGGACGCCTGCAACTCAAAGAGTGTCACATGCGCGTTGCCACCCCATTACAAACTTGTACACTCCCCTAAATCATACTATACTAAAGATTAAAAAATAACTTTGCTAAAAAAACCTTAGTTAACGTTCTATATTTCAAAAACTTTAGTTTTGTTTTATATTAGTACATCAGTTTTATTCTAAATATGATGGTTTTGTTAGGTTGTTTTTACAGCTTCAGGTTTTTTACTGATCTATCACATAAAACTTGTCAGTAAATAAGTTCGAATTTTGTACTTTTTTAATGAATTGTGCAATAAAGTTTACATAAAATAATATTTACAAATATACATACAATCAGCCTGTATCCAATAAAGAGGTAGGCAGAGCGCATGAAACTACTCATGTTTCTATGCCAGACTTGGCAAATAAGGGGTTGAAAGGAAACTAAACTCTGACAAAATGTAAAATAAAATAATCATCAGTTGATTTACCTTGTACGTTAGTTTGAGCTAGCCAGTGCGTTTATGTTTAATTTACAGTTTTAAATTAGTCTTGACTAAACTGAGCTTGGCTTAAAATAATAAATAAAATTAATACCTTTCTGATGGATTGGACTTTGACTAAGGGGATTCTAATGTCAGCAGAGATAGGTACTCTATACGTACTAGATAGGTACTACCTAGCTGTGAAAATTGATGAAGATAATATGTTAATGACTAAGGATCTGTCTACAGCTTCAACTACGGACAGTTTTTGAGTAAAAGGGTTCCTAATACCTAGATTTTTTACTATGTTTATGGGACAACATACGTATTGTCTGAAACCAGTTCTGGTAACAATTAGCATTCATAAGTCATAACTACTTATTAATTTGGGCCTCAATCCTCTCTGTTCTTGAAATTATCGTCCAGTCGTATCGAATTCTTCAATAATTTCACACCCTATTTTTGTTGTTATAAAGCCTCTCTCTCTTTCAGTTCGATTAAAGAGATTTTTTTATGTTCAGCTGTTTACCTGATTTGACATCTTTGTTTTAAAAACGTGATTTTACTACCTACTAAATTTCTTTAAACTTTCAGTTAAATGTCAACAATCAGGACAAGGTTTCGCTTTCATCTTGGCTGCAGAAAGAGTAACCGCCGGACTACCCGAGACGTGTTGAAGATCCACCTTCTGAGTGAGAAAAACTGAGAGAGATACAGATTCTCTCAAGACATATGAATATTCTACACGGTGTTTTCTTAGTTACGTTAATTTTAAGGATGCATTCCTATTATTCCTAATCTTATAATATCATTTACTTGGCACCCGAGCTTGCCTACGATTTTAATTGGATTCCAGACCATTGAGGTCAAATGGATTCTTGCAATTAAAAATCATCAAAAAAGAAATTTGCACATAGCATACCTGTATTCTTCATCTCCTTGAATACATATAAAATAAAACAACATAACTACCAAATTGTTTATTTCAATCACTTATTTTCAGAATTACATCCTTATTTGGTTATGCTTGGCATAGTTTGTATTATACATTATACACAGTAGTATATTTTATCTTGTACAGGTACTGTATGTACCTCTTGTTTTACCTCTTAAGTTGTTGTTTATACTTGCTATGTTGTTTCGTGTATTGAGGTGTGCAATAAAGAGTATTTGTATTGTATTGTATTGTATTGTATGTATACCTCCAACGACTGAGACCATACCGCCATTTAATCGTTATTCTTTATTTAAAATGTATATTGATTCACGGTGTCCTCATAAGTGTACACAATCAAGATACTTAGCCCCATTGAGTGAGTGTTTTTTGTTAAATCCAATGTTTGTAGTTCTTTAAATATATCTATGGTTTATTTGACTAAAGGTAACAATATTTGAGTAAAAAAATGTGTGACCTTCGGTTTTTGGAATGATTGCTGGTACCATATGAGACCGCTAGCCTCGCACAGAGGTAAAAGCACAGAATATATAATAGTACAAGTACAGAAGGCTCACTCCTTTGATGTCCACAAAATGCCGCCATTCTAATTTTTTACCTACATTAACAAACGGACCGCACGCGAGCAGGCGACATTGAATTTTATTGCGCGGCGCGAAAGTCGTCACCACTGAATGGGCCGCGAATTCGCGGCCGCCGACATGTACTTGTAGCGCGGCGATAAAAGCGCGGAGTGAGCCGCCCCTGGTAAAAGTAAGAAAATACTATAAAAATCTGTTATAAGTATTTATTAACAAACAGACCTTTTCAACATAATAATATGTAATAGGTAGACATGTTAGACTACATTTAATAAAAACCGGCCAAGAGCGTGTCGGGCCACGCTCAGTGTAGGGTTCCGTAGTTTTTCGTATTTTTCTTAAAAACTACTGAACCTATCAAGTTCAAAATAATTTTCCTAGAAAGTCTTTATAAAGTTGTACTTTTGTGATTTTTTTCATATTTTTTAAACATATGGTTCAAAAGTTAGAGGGGGGGGACGCACTTTTTTTTCCTTTAGGAGCGATTATTTCCGAAAATATTAATATTATCAAAAAATGATCTTAGTAAACCCTAATTTATTTTTAAATACCTATCCAACAATATATCACACGTTGGGGTTGGAATGAAAAAAAATATCAGCCCCCACTTTACATGTAGGAGGGGTACCCTAATAAAACATTTTTTTTCCATTTTTTATTTTTGCACTTTGTTGGCGTGATTGATATACATATTGGTACCAAATTTCAGCTTTCTAGTGCTAACGGTTACTGAGATTATCCGCGGACGGACGGACGGACGGACGGACGGACGGACGGACAGACAGACAGACATGGCGAAACTATAAGGGTTCCTAGTTGACTACGGAACCCTAAAAAGTAGGTTAGGGGAGACCGGGGATAGTTGACTAACTTTTGGCTTCAGCTCATATATCTTTGATGTTTGAATCAATTTAATGAAAATAATTGTTGTTACAGATAGAAGAACTATTCGGGTCTCTAAACCCTTTATTTTTGACGCAAGTATTTATTTGCAATTATAACACGTATCTATTCGATTTTCTAAACTCCAGACTCTTAGTTAACTTACCCCATCTTCGGAGTAAGTTGGCTAGGCGATAATTAATGTAAATAAAGAAATTATAAATTTCAATAAAATTTAAATATAGCCGGGGGCGCCACCCGGGGGCGGGCGAGTGGTCTAGTGGTAAGGACGTTAGCCGCGTAAGCTGAAGACCCGGGTTCGATTCCCGGCTCAGCCACCAGTGGCCCCTGGTGGGCCCTGTCGTTTTTTCTTTCGTGTATGATATCTATTTAAATTTATAATTAATATAGTAGTGTGAACTAGTGTGACTACTTGAAAAAAAAAACAAATCGAAAAATATTCAATAAAATAATTTGATTTGTTCCCTAATTGTAATGTAAATACAGAAAATTAATAATTTACAATAAAACAAAGTGTACGTAATGTTAGTAGCTTTTATCGAATTACAAGACACACAAACTTCAATCAATTCAATCAAATGAATTTAAGTGATACCATACGGGACCGCTAGTCTAAAATGGGTATATCTGTTATAATCATAGTACCAGGTAAGGTACAGAGAGGCAAATCTTGACTGGGGGGAAATTGTAACTGATCCATTTTATATTATGATAAAAAAAATCTGTTTATTTCTAAGAAACGTTTATTTATTACATACATGATGATGAGTTCTACATAGATCCACTGCACACGCCTACCATATATAAGCGGGCCGGCTTTTGAGTCTCACGTGTTCGAATTCAGAAAGTTCTTATTTTCAACCGGTATTTTAGTGACAAAATCCCGTATCGCCCCAAGTGGACACTCTAATTAATAATTCAAGCATTGTAAAACATGAAAAAATGGACCAGTTACATTTGCCCCCAGTCGAGATTTGCCCCGCTGTACCTTACATTAAAAAATCATAACAATAAGCGCATGATTGCATAATTAATTAATTATACAAGCTATTACTTCTTCTTCCTGCCAAGTTCCATCCCTGCCATATTTATTGTTAATAATAAGCAATTATCATCTTTTTTTTTAATATTACAGCAATTTATTGTTGTGATTAGCAATATTCATTTCAAAATTAAATTCCATGAATTTGGACATACGACGTAACACGGGTACACGGACGTTCATTACATGGACCCTAATTCGGATCCGTGTAACAATGAAGGGACCGCAAACTCAACGTTCTTTCTAAGAATGAAAAGAGATTAAATCGCGTATAATTAATTTACTTATAAATATATCCTGATGTTTTCCGACGACGACATTAAAAGCTAGTTTTATTTCATGAGTAAATAACTATCGTCCTAACCGAAGACAATATAATTATAATCTAATGTAAGTCTATGTTGATTGGTCTTCGCGTAGTATCTGAGGTGCCAGTGAGTTGAGGTGGTGTCCAGCCAGAAGTTGAATTTCTGAAATGTTGCATTTGCAAAAAAAAAAAGTATTTGCAGCATGTTGTGTTAAAATGACGAATGCAAATTCTTAGATACCTAAAGATGAATTTTCTTAAATTTCAATTGGCATGAAGTGGAATTTGCAGCTTGTTGAATTTGCAAAAAAAACTTAATTTTTCCCACTTCGTTACCATTTTTCAAACACTTTGTGCTGCGGTTACAAAGTGAAAAGTATGCGAAATAATAGAAAATTTCGGGACCATTTTTTTATTTCTTGTTTTTTGCCCCAGATCGAAAGGGCTCGTGATTCTGAGTAGGAAAACCATAAATTTTACCTACCTTAGAAAAAATATTTTTGGTGATTATTCTCGCGAAAATGCCAAATGTTAATAATGTACCTACTATTTCAGTTCTTACATGTATGGTGTTTTTCAGAACAAGTTCGCATACCAGGCTATTTCTGTCAGGTCGAAATTTCAAAGGGTCATATGTAGGGTAGGCACTGAAAAACATCGTACGATACACGTGCGAAGAGGAAATCCTAAACAAGCTGTCAAAAATTCGACACGAGTTTCTGCACTTGTATCGTAATGTAGGTACTATATACCATTCAGAAATAAAACATAAGGGACAACTGTTCGAGAAACATGAACATTTTGAATTAAAATTTTATTAAGTCTGATAAAAATATGTAAAGTAAATAAATGAGTTGGCCGTGGCGTCAGTAGTTACTCAGTTGCTTTTGGCAACTCTAGTTACTAGCTGTCACCTTTAATTTGACAATAGAGTCCATTGATCATTTTAGAACAATTGAGTGAGACTCAATTTCATATTAATTCCGTATCAGCAAAAAGTTCAGAAAATTAATTTTGACAGTTATTAAAATGAAGTGTTTTTTTCTTGCAAAATCTGTAAATTACGCCAATTTTCATTAATTTCAAATCTAGAGGTTTCCTTAGACCGTTTCCGTATAGCATCACCTGTATTCGCATAGTGGCATAGCAAGATCTGGTAGCTGCTGCGCCACGGGTGTGAAAAATAGAACTAAAAAATGGTGAAGAGGCCGGCTGTGCAATTCCCATTAAGTTTGTACAGTTGGATGACGTCTCCGATTTGGATGAAAATTGGTAGGCTGATAGAGTCCATGATGCTGAGCAAGAACCTTCCTTTGTTGTTACCAGATTTCTATGCATTTTCGGTAACAAAAAAGGAAAGTTTCATACAATCAATCTAGGACATTTTGGGAAACCTAGTGAATCTTGCTCAGCATCATGGACTATCAGCCTACCAATTTTTATCCAAATCAGAGACGTGATCCAAATTTACAAACTAAACGGGAATTGCGGGGCTAGTGACTCGCTGTAGGTACGTAGTGCGTTTTCACATTATCCAATCTGACATCGGATATATGTAGGAAAGAAGTACAAGGAAAAATTTAAAGATGACGGCGTAAATATATGGGATATCGGTCCTACATGTGATATCGGATAGGATAATGTGAAAACGCACTTACCTACATCACGGGGCTAGCAGTGTTGCAGAACGTATGGTATATTCCAAAGGGTAAGTAAAGTAAGTATTGCAAAACAATAAAAAAAATACAACGCGATTTAGATGACCTAGGTAGCAAGGAAATGTTATTTGTAAGAGGGGTTAAATAAACTACTTAAACCTATACCCAAGAATAATTCGTTAATATAGATATTTATAGCTGTCTCTATAAATCTCCTAAGGCGCATAATATGGAGTGTAGAAAAAACTCCATAAGCTATAGTAACGTATAGTAGCTTTGATATAAACATTAAGAACCATTCGTTTTGTTATTTGACATTGGGCGAATGAATTGAATACAATATTAGTTACAACGCCATCTGTGAAGCGTGAAATTGTCAATGTCATTTTGCCGAAATATTTTTCTTTGGCTGACTGCCGATAGTTGTAGTTTACATTTATGAAGCTAGATGGAGCTTTAGCTGGGCTATTGCTCCGCGGAACGCATTTCGGCGCTTCTATGTGTGCGTGCTTGCGGGGGCTGAGGTAATTGACAAGCGTGGCCTATGAGCTGTCAGTCGCTCCTTTAGTAGCCCCTTAAACAACAACTTTGCCCCCTTGTAAAACAAATAACTATTAGTCCCAATCCCAAGTAATTTCTTTAGAAGCTTTATATCCATATCCATACTAATATTATTAATGGGAAAGAGTGTGTGTCTGTTTGTTTGTCCGTCTTTTAAATAAATTGACGTGATTTTTGAAGTGGCGATAATTGAAGGGACGGAGAGTGACATAGGCAACTTTTTGTCTCTTTCTAACTCGAGCGAAGGCGCGGGAAAAAGCTAGTTTGAATATAATATATGGTCATTCGATTTTTTTAAATGTTTACTTCAGGGACTAACTCATAATCTATAGCACAATATTGTCCCCATAGTACAATTTCACTATCATAGTATATGTACATACATACTCGTATTATGTAATGATATTACTTGTACAAGTCTATCTTTTAAGTAAGTGTTTGTATTCAACATTGTTTTTTAAATTTATCTTTGATGTCACGATTCTATTTTGTCTCTGTCAGTTTTTCTTCTGCACCAATTTATATGTAATTATATTGTATCTGTTTCAGTCAAGCATTAAGTCCGCCATTTGAACATTTCACTTTAAGCTGTTAACACACTTCCGGGCCGTGCCCGGGATGGCCATCCACACGCATTCCCGCAAGAGAGACTGAGAAGAAAATATCTCTTTCCTGCCCCCCGCCCGTTAGTCGACTGCGTTAATTTGAGGCGCATGGACGTCACAATTGTTCACTTTTTATTTTCTACCTATTAATAAATAATATTATGTAATTGTGTTACCTATCGATAGTTTCTTATCGTGTATAATAAAATTAATTAATAACCGGTTGCGCGCGCGTGTGTGTGTGTTTACTCAATTTTTACAATGAGCGCTTTAAAAGAATATAATTTAAACGAAATATTACACAATGTTGCTCAGTCTTGTGATCTCTTAGAATGGCACTATTCTATGCGTGATTTTGAGAGTATCGGGCAAAATTATTTCGGTGATTTAGTGCCTTTGTATTTAATAGGCAGGGATTGCACCGAGAAAGAGGTTAAGTTATCGTTGGTACTGAAATTGGCTCCCACTGATAAGAGATTTCGTCTCAGTGATGCGGTCACGCGCATGTTTGACCGAGAAATGTTTGTATACAGTGTAGTAATGAGTAAATATAGAGAGATACAGAAAAAAATATCTCGCGATCACTTTGTGATACCTACATGTTACTATATACGCCCAACTTATTGTGAAGAGGTCATAGTATTGCAAGATATGCGTGAAGATGGGTACAGACCGTATACTAGGCAGCCATTTTTGGATTTAGATCACACTATTGTATCACTCAAATCGTTAGCAAAATTCCATGCATTGTCGTTCATGTTACAACAAATCGATGGGAAACTATACACTGAGATTGAACAGAAATGTGTACCTCTAAACGATTTGACTGATAAAAGGTTTATGGAAGTGATAAATGACAGACTTTCAAAGGCAATGGAGAAGTTTGCTGATACAGAATATGTAACAGTGTTGTCGATTTTACAGCAAAACTGTTCCAAATATATAAAACAGACTGCAGAAAATACCGCAGCAACTTGCATTTGCCATGGTGACATGTGGAAAGAAAACATTCTGTTTAAATACAGTGTAGGTATCACGTAACATTTTTGAGGCCATCAAATGTCAGGAAATTATTGGGTTAGGTACTTATATTGCAACTATGTAATTGTTGTAATAATATAAAACTGATAAATAAAATTAATTCTTTGTAATATTTATTTTGCTCTAAGTATGTATTATTTCGAACTCTATTATTATTTTTTGTTTGTTTTAGGAATCGGAACCTGTAGAAGCTTGTATTATTGACTATCAGACCACTCGTACCTGCAGCCTGGCTTATGATGTTCTCTACCTTATAACAAGTAGTACTGAATCGACTTTGAGAAGGCAACATTTCCGACAACTCTTAGACACTTACTATGAAACGTTTGACAATTATATCAAGAGTGCTGGATATGACACCAAAGTATTATACACTAGGACTTCATTCGATAATGATTTGAAATTGGTGGCGCCGGCATGCCTCATTGTGGCTAATACTGCTTTATGGTTGTCCAACGGCTTGCAGCAGGAAGGGCACGTCCGAAGTAAAAATATACTCTCCACACCTGAAGAAATGTCAGTTGCTGTGCAGAAATATAAATCAATAGTAAAAGATATCATGGATGATTTCTTTATGTATGGATACTTGAATGTTTAATTAATTCAATTTGGTTGTTTTTCCTAAATACAGTAAATCGTGTTCACGACGTTACGTTTAGTACTTGTATTGTTTGTAATAAGTTCTCATTAATTATTTTAATCCGGTATAAATGTTTTATTTGAATAAAATGTAGATTCCTTTAAACCGTGTTTTGGGTTTTACTATTCTTTTGTACGCGTCTGGCAAGATTAAAAACGCGACCAAATGTCTCTATATTATTATATTAATTGGGTGAATCAACTTTTCTTTGCCAGCAAAATTACGCATACTTCGACTACATGTGGTCAGAAAATTTAATTTGTATTTAGTGTAATTAGTTTATACTTATTAAAAACAGATATACAAGCTATGCAATACATCATGTTTTTATAGGATTTGCTATTTTATTACTTTATTTCGAGCAGTGACCCAGTGGACATAGCTGTCCCTCACTTTTGTATGAAAAAAGTCTCTTCCACTGGGTCACATATAGATTTAATTGTAAATGTTTTTTTTTTAATTATTCCCTTAATGTAAAATAAATATAAGGATCTTTATTCACGATGGCCAGGTTAAAACTCACAAAAGTAGAGCTAATAATAAGTATGGGCAATTCTTGCAAAAAGCAAGAAAAAGTTGATTCACCCAATTACGACTTTTTCCATTAACAGTGGTAGCTAAATAAGATCATTTAAGTTTCACAATATTACCTATCCATCGCACATTGCAGGTCTATCTTTTAGGTCGCGGTACGTGGCTTCGGTAGGGAGAAAATTTTGCATAATGCAGGGGTTTAAGAGCATTCCTATTCGCTAGTTCCGAATATTTCAATTTATCTTGCAAAAGTAGCGGTTTTCCTACATGTAGCGGCGGCAAAAGAGAGCTCTGCGAACAAAACAAGATATTACAGTGCTGTATGTCTTGTTTGCCATTGCTAGTAAATAATATAAGTAGATAATTATAGAACCTAATGTATTAGGAGCCTCGTCTGCCAACAAACCATACTCTGGTTTGGCAGAAGTTAAAGTTTAGTTTTAAGTTTTAGTTTTGAATAAACATTTATTTCATTTCATTTCATTTTCATTTCATTAATTTTGGAATGCGCATGAGTACATTCTAGAGTTTGGACTTGTAGGAACTTAGCGTGGTGCACTGTGATGAGTTTTTGGATTGTTCCAGTATATGTAATTACTTAATGGCGACGATAAGCCGTCGACAATAAGAATCGTTTACACTGTATTTATTTATCATTTATAATTTCTGTGTGACAGGAAAACAAATTACACGGGATATTAGGTTACAGTGGTTTGCTAATTAGCTATTAAAGTTAATGTAGGTAGTAAAATGATGATTCGTTGTTTATGCATCGACGCAACGGTAGTTAATTTTTTTTCTAATTCGCAATTTTGACCTCGAAATCACAGGAGCGTCTATCAGTTCGTTGATTTCGTTGTGCATTTATAGTAGATTGTACAACAAGGGCATAAAAAGACCCACAGACTAAAATAGTAGACGAGGGTAAAATGGACATTTATGCCCTTGTTGCGAACCGCCAAAGAGTGGAATGCACTGCCTGAGTCTGTCTTTCCGCATGAGTGCAATCCAGGTCTCTTTGAAGCAAGAGTATAGGTATTTCTTAGGTAAGTTCCCCTTATTCTCAAACTTAAAAAAAAACTCTGTGTTTCACTTCGATTGCGAGGAAAATAATTATATTTTTCAAGGCAATTTACGCCACGTAAATTGTCGTAAAGCGAAAAAACATAATATAAGTACATTAACCAATTCCCGCCAAGTAACTTTTTAATATTTTTTTTTTAATTTTAAACATGTGATCAGAGTATCAGACGCTTGGTTTTCTGCCAAGTCAAACATTTCGGAGCATTTTGGAACGATAATCGACGCCTTTTTTATGTGGTTTACTAAATTTAATGACAGAAAATACGGAATTCTAATAAATTATAGCAAATTTTGGATTTCTTTCAATCCCTTTTTGCCAAGAGTGGCACTGAAACTTAGTAGTTCATGTGCTCTGCCTACCCCTTTATGGGATACAGGCGTGATTATATGTATGTATATTGAGATGGCAACCCGTATTCCACATACGTGAATACGTGCTTTACTAAGTAGTTATAAATAGGTGATTAAAATTGCCATCGGTTAAAAGTAATAAATTTAAAATGGCTAGCCGAAAAAAAAGGGCGGCAATAAAAGTAGAAAGCAGGCTGTTTCCCATTCTCGGATTGCTCAATATTTTAGTTAAAAGATATTCTATAGAAATTTAAAAACAAAACCCATTATAAGATTTATTTATGAGTTTACTGGAACAACAGAAAAACCGCTATCGCACAATGCACACCGTACGCCAAACCTATAACGTAATCATACTCTAATATGGTATATTATTCCATACAAAGTCTACTCTCCTTGGTAAACTGTTTCCAGGACATCTGGAGCCCATGTGTCAAGGCATTTGACCATGACCGTACCATCCGTTGCAAAGGCACCGCGGGGGGTTGCTCTGAAGCCCCTGACCAGGCCGAGAGAGACAACGTGCACCGCTGCAGTAAGAGAGAGCGAGACAGCGCACCAACCAGAGCCTTGGAAGGGATAAGGTCCCATAGAAGAAGCGGTTGCGCAATCCTTATATTATTGTTAATAAAGTTGATATTATCGTAACTATAAGTAAGTTGGTTTAGTAGGGATTTCAGTCAACACGAGGGATGAGAGTAGCAGGACGCAGGACACTCTGATTTTAGACTCCAAGAAAGATCCAAGTCTTTCCAGCTTTGTTTCAATTTGTTCCCTGATCGTGATCATATATAATTGTAATAATTGTTAAAGATTAATTTAGTAGTTATATTAGAGGATAAAGCCAGTGGTTCCGGATTCGGCGACAAACGAGCTAAGTACCTCTTTTATCCAAACAGCGTGTCAATTTGTATTTTAAGTAACACAACATAAATATTTAACTATCTTTGTTCAAGTGCAAGGCAAGTTCAATTCTTGCGTTATAATCTGGATTTATTGTTGGGACAGATTCTATAACCTTGTAACGGATATTTAGTATTCTAAAGTAACTGCAAAATGTTTCTCCAGTTTCTTTCAGCTTTGTGTTACATATCTTTTATGATACTTTATTGATAAATGTTAGTGCGAGTTCAAGCCTCGCCTTTATGTTAAATATTATGATCTATAATCTATAATAATCCTGATATATTCTTATGTAGATCCCGAAAGCGATTGAAGTGAGACGACTGATAATTTATTGTTATATCCTACGGATGTCCAATATGTGCATTTATTATAAGTCAAACTGTGTTTAGAGTAAACTGTCTTGGAAATTCTGTTATTACGATTCCTGACGAATTATTGTATTGTTGTATTAAATAGAGCATATAGATGTTATGTAGACATTGTATGTAGACGTTACATTAATAAGGCGAAGTAAGGGTTTTAGCGGGTTTTCCCTTGCTTCATGAGCCACTGATTTAATATATTGTCCCCGCAAAGGTATGGGCTATAGGTTGACTTGTATTGTATACACTTTTGTCTTATAATTTATATAAATATTTCAAGTGATAAAGGCCTAAATTGCTTTCCTCAAGTACGTATTTCTGTAGTGTATTCAAGTTTGCATTCATAGTTTATTGATTTCATTTTATATAACGAATGCCTTATAGATTTCTTTGATAGGAACGCCCTATACCTTAATAAATTTGCGATAATATATTTCAATTTTATAAATCGCCATGTGCCTTTCCTTACAACTACCCCATATAGTAGCTCAGACTCCTTAGATCCATCTACACCTTAATCAATCTAATTTATTTAATTCTCTAAAGCCTTCAGCATGGTATTTTAGGTCCCCCAATACCATTGCAATATGTATAGCAAAAATAAAATAATATAACAAGTTTTGTCACCTACACAATTTTCTTGGTCAGTAAAATTGTACAATAATTGTTTAACTGTTTGGCTGTTGAAACCGATTACCTTAGTCTTAGAAGAAAATGTTACTTTATGCTCTAGAGCATAAAATGCGATTTTATGTCGTCTACGCACGACATAAAGGTGCACTTTTTGAGCATGAGAACTGAAAATCTCGGTTCACTATTATTTTGCAGAAACTTTTTTCGCATATATTTCATTTGACTATTGTATATATATATAGTTCTTGGCAGAAGTCACGTTTGGCAGAAATTTTTGTAATACCGAATCGTACTTTGGTATAATGTTGATGAATGATGAGCATAATAGTCTTCTAGTCGAATAGTATTACTTACTTTATTTAGTATTACTTGTGCATAATATTTAGGCGGCATGAAGTTGCAATTTGCTTTTTGATAACGAGTCGGATGTTTTGAGGACGCAAGATACCTAACACTTCTCCTTGCTTCGCTCGTCGTCGTACCTAAAGGGGGCTTTTGGGCTGTATTTCCTTTTCGATAGCGCGTCATAATTCGGCTCTTGTAATATACCATTATTAATGGTACATAAAATGGTACAAAAAACGTTACACAATAAGTAATTAAATACTGGAACTGGAAATTCCTGCTTTTCACACTTGTGTTGTAATGTGAACATTTTAGTTTTAGGTTAAGAATTGGAATAATATACTAGATTTATTTATGAGAATACGCCTAAATCGTCGCTTCACTAAATATTTTTGACACCTATCATAAATTCGAAAAGTAATTTAGATGGGCAAAAACAATTCGCATAATAAATATTTAGACCGATGGAACCTAATCCAATCGCAAGCAACTAACAAATCAAAGCAATTGGCATTTTTTTACCTTTTACGTTTTTGGCCTCTGTGTGCGTAGCCGAATGGCACAAACGCTCACGAAAGGCTCACGAAACGAAACACTCGTAGATATCTATCTCTATCGCTCTTGCGTATTGGCGCGACAGAGCCAGACTACTTTTCGTGGCGTTTCGTTTTCGTTTCGCGTCGCAGAAATGACATTCGGCTATGGCACCTGTGATGTATGATCTGCATTCTGAAAAAAATCGGTTGTTCCATAGACAGCGTAAACGTCAGGGTTATCGCCACCAAAGCATTAATCTGGCGATTATCTTGATTGGGCAAAGTTGTCGCGTTTGTCACCGTACGCACCGGCGTGTTTACCATGGGTTTCACTTTTAGTGGATTATTGCGTGGATATCCACACGAACGTGGCCAAGTACCGTTGTAATTTTAAGTACAATACATATTTGTTATTATTTACTTACCAACTTTACACACTGCTGCAGGCATGGTAAACTGATTTTAACAAACAAAGAGAGATGTTAGAAATAGATTGAGTACATAATTAACGTACCTGTTGTAAATCGTAAAATATTTTTTTAATATGTTTGAGTCTCAAGGGAAAAAAGGAAAAAAAAGGTTGATACTTTTCGATCCTGTTCAGTCAGTTTCCAGTCTTGATGTAGATTACTCTTCCCAGACCGCTTCAGCCTTGCGGGAACGATCCTGAGCTGAAGACTAATGGTGGACGCACTCGCCTAATCCCGTTGTTTATGTCCGGCTGTTTTTATCGGGTGTAAATGACAAAAGTTATATCGTGTTATAAATAATACGTTAAATACGTATAAAGTTAACTCCTTTGTTATCGTTTAACGACGCAACTAGGGCCATTAAAATAATAAAAGCTTCAAACTAGACTAACGGCCAGCTTCCTTTCCAGGGTAGGTAATGCTGTTTCCAAGTTGGTTTCTAATTAATTTATTTACTGGAAACTGAAATGCTTCCTGAGTTCGGATTTTGCCTGGTCATGGAAAATGCGCCGTGCGCGTCATGAAAGGCCTCGGCGGGTGCGCCAAGCAGTAAAATCGAATATGGGTTTTCTTATGATATAATGACCAAGATCACGTCGCCACGTTGCTAAAGTTTTGCAGAAATAATGCATATGAGCCACGAGCAGAACAGCTCTCAAGAAAAAACATTTTTACGCACAGTCTATTTTAATTTAATCGACTGTAAGATGTCATAAAGAGGAGGTTCGTTCCCCATTCGCTTGTTTTGTTTCTTCATAAGCCAGACTCCGTAATCTAGTCCGATTATTTAAAATTCTGTTCTGGCAAGATCCTTTAGGAATCGAGGTAACTCATCAAATCTTGTAATCATGCTGTATAGACATTTTTGTAGTTAAAAAGTTATTGTTGTATTTCTATAAATTCGAGTCATCTATTTAAATTTTCACCACATCAACTGGTAAAGGCTAACTTTGCTATTCGAAAACAAATAGCGAAATTGCATTTTATCCACAAGAGTGCAAGTCATTTCATACAAATTTTAACTTGATATCTTGAGTTGGCTGGTATAATTTACCTAAGTATAAATGATGATTTTGAATCATAAATATTGATTAGATTGATAAATTTGGTTTAATTTAATATTTTATAGTCGGTATTTTGTTCGTGTTGGTGTGGTGAAATTTTGTGTTTCACTCGGCGGCGAAGTTTGTTTAACCTTCGTGCCTTGAAACCGTCGCAACGCTCAAGATTCCACTTTTAGAACGCTCGCAGTTCAATATTGGAATCTTTCGCTTGCTCGGGTATCAATATTGGCACGTGTGGTTAAACAACAACTATGCCCCCTTGTAAAACAAATAACTAAGTATTTCATTATTGCTTTAGTTTTTAGCAAAGGCTATAAAGTGATAATCACATCGTTAATACTTCAGAGCGCTCAACATTTATCAGAGAAACTCTATAATGACGTCGTATGCAGTTAGTTGGATGGGCTCTAGATTGCATCTGCATTTTAAATTGGCCTGCTCAACGCCGGGGCTCCCGGGAGGCACTACACTCTGTTTTATTTCCATTATTCCTTTAATTAATGCCATTATCTTTTTTAGTTTCTGATTTACTGTACCTATAGTCGTAAGTCTTTAAATATAAGTCAAATGAGTGCCGTCAATCTGAGTTTATAGTGGTCTATAGGGATGGCGGGCGAGGCGAACA
Source organism: Leguminivora glycinivorella (assembly GCF_023078275.1). NCBI lineage: Eukaryota > Metazoa > Arthropoda > Insecta > Lepidoptera > Tortricidae > Leguminivora > Leguminivora glycinivorella. The sequence goes on from NC_062971.1 coordinate 8,634,915, forward strand.
GAGATAATGACCGGATTTCCTATGTTACCATTGTACCTAGACATTTTTCTGGCACGAACATTAAGTTGTTAGTGCTTGACAAAATAAAAACATCGACAATCCTTTTATCTATGAATTGCCTTACTTAGAATTACCCCTAATAATAATCTCAAAAATCTTGAATAATCATGTAAGAATAGTTTACATAATAACTATTAAAATATAGTAAGGTAGGAAACTCTTATAGCCTTCATAATGTTACGATTGTATACTATAGTTTTTCTACGACAGCCAAATACATACCTATTCGAGAATAATAAAATGTTACTTACCTACTTCATATAATGAATGGGAATATTTGTGTGGATCTTAGCATTGAGTATTCTGTTCAAAATGTTGATGGCGAGAACTTGTTGCACAATTCTTTAAAATATGCCAACAACGCGGTTTCAGAGAAAGTTGAAACATTTTTTTGCAATTGCCATGTCATAAAACAATCATAACATTTTGGTACGGTTCGGAAGTACATTGTTCATCAGTTTCATCACAATCACTCATAATAATTTGCACAATATCGTCGACCTACATAATAATAAACTACAAACCACTGAAATAGTTTCGTCAAAAGTTTACAAATGTCAATAGACAAGAGAAATAAAAATAAGCCGGTTTTCAGTTATGAAAAATGTGGTTGCGATCAAGAATATTTAAATGAATATGATTTTTACCTTTGTTTTGCAATATCTAATATGTAAAACCCATTTCAGTTTATTTTTTCATCTTGATTTAAATATTTTAAATTATGAACCTAAATATTATATTATTTATGAAAAGTTACTTTATTACTGCAAATGAAAACATACCTGATAAATGGAAAATGTACTTTTAAAAACTTTTTTTTCTCAGACATGCAATGAAATATTGTCTTTACGTTCCTTAAAATCGGCTGGGAAGTATCGCTTTTTGGGCGCAACAACTCGAGAGGACTGTAAAGGGATTTCATATTATTTTTTAGGCCTAGGCCAGCAAAGTAACTTTTTTTTTATAAAATACTAGCTTTTACCCGCGGCTTCGCCCGCGTAATAAAAGTATTCTTATTGAAACGTTTACAAAAAAAAAGATTTTCATTTGGATCCGTAGGTTTCTTTGTAGGTACATCTGTCCGCGATTATTTCGATTAAGGTAAAGCGGGGCAATTCTCGACTGGGGGGGCCATTGTAACTGATCTATTTGCTGTACGGTCAGCCATGAAAGTGGTTTCCCACTTTTCGACTCTATTGATCAAAAAGTGGTAAACCACTTTTTTGGCTGACTGTACCTTACACATATTACTATTGTTTTAAAAGAAATTCTTGCAATGATTGTAGAATTGTTACACAGCGACCACAGCGTAGGTAGTAGGTACGAATATGTATGTATTTTACCTATATAAATATTTATACTGGGGAAACTTCATACAACCCACATAGCCAGTATCTCGACGCTATGGTCGGTAGGGTAAAAAGTACTTCCTTGCATTATCGCTTACAATTTTTTCCATTTTGCTTATACTTATTGCAAACGTAAACATATAAAAGGCAAGCAAACAACGATCTTCTTACAGCACATTGAATGTAATAGTTATTACGGATGCAGGATACTCGCCGATGCATACTTACTAATCCCTTCCCACTGAGCCACCTGCATTTTACACTGCCTAGATATCGATTGCCGACCGATTATTCCGACCCCAATCCCTATTCTTATCCCCGTCCCTATCTCTATCCTTGTCCCCGTCCCCGTCCCCGTCCCGTCCCTGCCCCTGTCCCTCCCCTATCCCTATCCCCGTCCCCTATCCCTATCCCTATCCCTATCCCTATCCCTATCCGCATCCGCATCCGCATCCGCATCCGCATCCGCATCCGCATCCGCATCCCTATCCCTATCCCTATCCCTATCCCTACCCCTACCCCTTCCCTACCCCTACCCCTACCCCTACCCCTACCCCTACCCCTACCCCCTACCCCTACCCCTATCCCTTCCCTATCCCTAACCCTAACCCTATCCCGTTCCTGTCCCTGACCCTGTCCCTGTCCCTGTCCCTGTCCCTGTCCTTGCCCCTGTCAAATTATCATGCTAGGAGGTGAACTTTGAAAAATCCTTTCTTAGTGCTCCTCTAAGGAACTTCCGTGTCAATTTGAAATCTCTTGAACCAGAAGTAAAGATAAAAACTAAACCTATACTTATGGCTATTTTGGATATTTTAACCCCATTGCACAACAACAGGGAGAAAATTTCTTTTCCACCTCATTCGATTTTAAATATTTATCGTGATCAGCGACCCGATAAACCATAAAAACGATACCCATATTGTGTTTTTGACTTTACCCCCTTTGCACCCCTTTAGGGGTCAAATTTTCAAAAAACCTGAAACATGTCTTTAGGAATCCTCCTGTGAAGTTTCGAATAAAATAGTCAAACTAAACTTGTTTCCCGATACAAACTTTGAACCCCCATTTCACCCTTTTAAGAGGAGAATTTTGAAAAATCTTTTCTTAGTGCTCCTCTACGCCATATAAGGAACCTATGTGCCAAATTTGAAATCTCTAGGACCAGCGGTTTCGGCTGTGTGTTGATATGTCAGTTAGTCAGTCAGTCAGTTTCTTCTTTTATATATTTTTTTGATATTTAAACCCCATTGCACTACAACAGGGGAGAAGGTATTTCACTTCCGCCTCGTTAGATTTTAAAAGCGTTGTATTTATCGTGATCAGTGACCCGATAAACCATAAAAACGATACCCATATTGATTTTTTGACTTTATCACCCCCATTTTCACCCTTTTAGGGGTTAAATTTTCAAAAAACCTGAAACACGTATTCAGTCATATGTCTTAAGGAATCTTCCTGTGAAGTTTCGAATAAAATAGTCAAACTAATCTTGTTTCCCCATACAAACTTTGAACCCCCATTTGACCCCCTTAGGAGGTGAATTTTGGAAAATCCTTTCTTAGTGCTCCTCTACACTATATAAGGAACCTACGTGCCAAATTTGAGATCTCTAGGACCAGCGGTTTCGGTTGTGCGTTGATATGTCAGTCAGTCAGTCAGCTTCTTCTTTTATATATTTAGATTGTCCTTTAGAGCATTTTTTTTTAATTTAATTGTATGTTTGAGAAAAGCACTATACATGCCTCGGCGTGAAAACGGATTCCCGGCCTCGTATCCCTGTGAGCGTCAGGACCCCTGGACCACTACAGATATTTGATGTTTAGTACATACTAAAATTTAGTACCTATTTGATACTATTTGGTACCTGAGTACATATATTTGGTACCTCCACTGATATCGAAAAATCGAGCGAATAAAGTGGCCAGACATTCTGACGTCAGGGTGTCTGGACCATTTTTAGTTTACATAGTTCTAGACAACACTACTAATTGATATCTTAGTCAATATTTACTACCTATTTGGTACCTGTCAATATATTTTTTTCAAATTTTTTTGGCGTACCAGAAAAAAGTTATGACGGAATTTAAAGTTGTGAGCCCAGCCGTGGCGTTGAAGTATGTAGCGCCTGTCAAAAGTATAGAGGCATATCCGCCTGCCCTCCTGCGTGCGTCAACTTAAATAGGAATTTAGTTTTAGGCACTCGCACATCATCTCTACTGACTAGTGGCATTAATATAGTCGAAATGTAAAAGTAATTAGTGTAATTACACAAGTTTTCCATTTTCCTCCTGAGAGACCTAAACACGTGGCAAATTCTAGGGGGAAATAGCATAAACTGTTAATTAACATTAATAATGGTATATAGGATGTATATTGTATATATGTCTCAATAACGTCTAATGTCATGTCATGTCCCTGAGAGACATCTCCTGGCGGAGAAATTTGTAAATCAGTTTACCCTGACAGCCGGTCATTTCTGCGACTGTTCAGCAGCTGTAGCTGTATGGCAGATTTGGCGGCATTGTGGTAGTAAGTACTGATAGTAGATGATTGATTTGATGTTTGTATTTATTCTTAATTCATAATTGACACTAATCGATGCAACAAAACAAATGTTACCGAAAGCAGTGGTTTATTTATATGCTAAACCCCTATAACGGAGCTCGTGGACCATAGACTGGTCCACAACATCAAAATACATCCTATATACCAATATTACAAATGACGCTGTTAATTAACAGTTTATGCTATTTCCCCCCTAGAATTTGCCCAACTGTTGCCACGTGTTTAGGTCTCTCAGGAGGAAAATGGAAAACTTGTGTAATTACACTAATTACTTTTACATTTCGACTATATTAATGCCACTAGTCAGTAGAGATGATGTGCGAGTGCCTAAAACTAAATTCCTATTTAAGTTGACGCGCGCAGGAGGGCAGGCGGATTTGCCTCTATTCTTTTGACAGGCGCTACATAGTTCAACGCCACGGCTGGGCTCACAACTTTAAATTCCGTCATAACTTTTTTCTGGTACGCCAAAAAAATTTGAAGAAAATATATTGAGAGGTACCAAATAGGTAGTAAATATTGACTAAGATATCAATTAGTAGTGTTGTCTAGAACTATGTAAACAAAAAATCGTCCAGACATCCTGACGTCAGAATGTCTGGCCACTTTATTCGCTCGATTTTTCGATATCAGTGGAGGTACCAAATATATGTACTCAGGTACCAAATAGTATCAAATAGGTACTAAATTTTAGTATCTACTAAACATCAAATATCTGTTGTGGTCCAGGGGTCCTGACGCTCACGTATCCCTATCCGTATATACCCACTTGGCCGAAAATCCTCATTTTCCCGGCCTCTGATGTAATGTACTATTACAGAACTCTTATATTCATGTGAACTTATAGACAAATAGACTTTCATATCGTTACTCAAATGAACTTAATTTGGATACCGCTGAGGCGCTGACAATAATCTAATTGACAGATTTAAGGGCTGGAGTAAAAAAAGTTTAAGAAAGAAGCTCTGCAGTATGTAATTATTTTAAAGTTTCCTTGGTATCCTGGCGCGGTTCCGGCCAACCACCGGCCGCAGTTTACGACGTTTCAACGGGTAATATCGTTCCAGCATCCCGGACGTCTTGCCAATATTCTTTTCACTGAAGCACAATAGCGCGAAAATTTCATTTCGATGTAAACGGTCTTTTCGCCGCGTGGTGACAAATAATCCATTTATTTTTTGATTATGTACTTCGATGTTTTTCAGTTCGGGGAAAGATTTCTATGTGATTCGTAGTTATTTACAATTGAGTTACTTTATAATTATTTGTAGGATTCTTAATTTTAGAAAAAGTAATTGTTAAAAAAGCTGGCTTGTAAAAGAAATAAGTGGAACGTAACATTATTATTAGGTACTTAAATCAAATGGTTATTAATTATTATGAAATGAATTAATTTAATTAATTACTTAATATTATAATTATATATCCCTTGTTTCGTTTAATTTTAATCGCTTTAAAGTAAAGAGATTATTTCAATGAAAATTGTATTGCTTTAGAGCTGATATAATATTAACCTGGGCTAGCTGTGGCTTTAAGCCTACTCTAGCCAAGTTTCAGAACTAAAATTTATTTCCATCCAATATTCATCGGGCTTAGCTAACTTCTGCTTGCTCCAAATTAAGAGCTAGCATTAAACAACAAAAAGTTACTTTCGTTTTGGTCTAATTGGAATTTAATTTAGCTATACCATTTAGTCATACTTGTTATGGAGAATTTTTGACCAAAAGCTGCACTTTTAGATGGAAGCAAGCCGCTTTGCATGGTGATAGTAGACATCATAGTAAACGATTTTTTCCGAGGATATCGAAATTTCATCCCTTAGGAAGCCGAGCGCAGCGAGGTGTTTTATGAAAATGAAAAAAATTCTATCTTTTTATCATATGGTCCGATTGTCACAAATCGTATCTCAAATGAAAGATATTGATTAGTGCAACTTAAAAAAAAAATTAAAAAAAAGTATTGTTCAGAAAAAGTAACAAAAAAATTGAAAAATGTAAATTTACGTATCGCATTAAACAACTTCAAAGAATGAATGACAAAATGTACAATATCGATATACGAGTTTTTTATATCAAATACAGATAAATTCATAATTGAAAACTAAAAACCGCATCGAAATCGGATCAGTAATTTTTAAGGTACAAGTTGCCAAAGTTGGAAAAGTTTAGTTTATATGATCACTTTGCAATTCCTTTGCCAGAAAGTCAGAAATAATCTATTTTTCTTAGACATAAAAGTACACAGTGACAGTACACATCAAAATAAAAGTTTTTTTCTCGAGGATATCATAATTTAAGCCCTTAGAAGGACGAGCGTAGTGAGGACTATTAAACACTGTTAAAAAAAAATCTATTATTTTTGTGCTTTGTCCGATTTTGACAAAAAATGTGTCAATTGAAAGGTATTGTTTAATGTAATTGAAAAAAAAATTAAAAAAAAAATTGCTAAAACACGTGTAAGAAAAACAAAAAACGTGTAAGAAAAAATTCAAAAAAAAACTTAAATTTTCGTATCACGCTGAATAACTGCTAAGAACGACAGATAAGATATACAATGTCGATATATGAGTTTTTAAAATCAAAGACAAATAAATTCATAATTATAAACTGAAAACCGAATCGAAATCGGATCAGTAGTTTTTAAGATACAAGTTGCCAAAGTTGGCTTAGTTTGTTTGTATGGTCGCTTTTAAATTATTCAGCCAAAAAGTCAGAAATAATATATTTTTCTTACAGATAAGAGTATGCATTGATAGAAGACATCATAATAAATGATTTTCGCTGAGGATATAAAAATTCCATCCCTTAGGAATCCGAGCGTAGCGAGGTCTGCAACGAAAAACAACAAAAAAACAAGTTTTTTTTTTTTGGGTGGTCTGATTTTTACAAAACGTGTGTCAGTTGAAAGAAATTAATTTATGTAACATAAAAAAAACTTGTTTTTTTGTTGTTTTTCGTTGCAGACCTCGCTACGCTCGGATTCCTAAGGGATGAAATTTTTATATCCTCAGCGAAAATCATTTATTATGATGTCTTCTATCAATGCATACTCTTAGCTGTAAGAAAAATATATTATTTCTGACTTTTTGGCTGAATAATTTAAAGCTACAGCTACGTGTAAGCAATGCATGGCAAAAATGGAACTCTTAGGTACAGTTTCGTTGTCATGTCCGTCTACTGCATGTCTTATTCCACATGTAAGCACCTAGGTTATAAATATTTTAATGATCATAGGCGAATATTGTTACCCGCCATTTTACTAAGAAGCAAATGAAAAGGAATGTTCCCATAAATATTCAATAAGCCTTAGTGCGTATTCACATTATCCGATCCAATATCGGATGTAGGACCGATATCCCATACATTCAAGCGGCCATCTTTGATTTTTGCCTTTGAAATCCTCCAGACGTCCGATATCGGATCGGATAATGCGAAAACGCTTTTACACGTGTCCCCCGTCCATCTTTTCAACAGGCGTTCAAAAATGTGAAAAATGAAGATTATACAGATTAGCAAACACTTTCAAAACGGTAGTAGTGGCAGAGCGAGCACGATTAGTCAATGAAATTTATACATCAATTTATTTAGTGGTTTGATTGTAAAACATATTCTTAACACTTTGCTGGACACTACTCCAGACACAATTGAAAGACTAATGGGATTATGCTATAGTGGTACTTTAGGCGTTTAGTGTCCCTTCAATACCTAAACACGTCCGACACGCTCTTGATCAGTTTTTATAAATGATAGATACGGTATGGTATCCACCGTTTGGCTTCGGGGCTTATCGAAATTTATCGGCGCTTAAAATATTAATACGCAGCTAAATTATACAATGACTACTAAAACTAGCATTGCTCGCGGCTTCGCTCTTGTTAAATTCGTAAATTGCGGAATACTCCATATATTTATAAATGTACTTACCTATTCGTTGTTTAAAATTTTGTATGTATAAATTTAAATGTGTTAATTTTGATTTTATATATATGTGTTTTATAGGTGTAATTCGATATGTATACACGATGTAACATGAGTAAATTGAATAATTCTAACCACGCATTCCTGAGGTCAAAAGAAGGAATAAATGTAACACGACTATAAGCTAATTTCGGCAAAATAAATAGACTTTTCTTTTTTGGTAAATTTCAACCGTACTTAGATTTTTAACTATTTTTTATTTTATTTTTGAATGTACATATTTGCAATCTCTTCGCGGATTAGCAAAGGAATGTTCTAGTTTCTTGATTAACTTGCATTTCCGCAAAGTAACGCTTGATTTCATCGATTACCATTTTAATCTTGAAATGTGATCAGCCATACGCAGTCAAGTTATTTGGTGTTCTCATATTACACCTTGAGAAAGATAACGTTTGTACGATACGATAACGATAATGACACGAGATTTTATAGAAAGTTCCACAGCAGTTGAAATGAATCATGACATACGAGTACACCAACATGAAGTATTGATTGCAAAGAAATTGAATGCATGATTGAGTGAATGTAATAATATATTAATTTAGTAGTATATTCATATTCAATATTTTTAGCCTTGCTTACCATTCACTGTGGAACCTGCTATCGGTAGGTACAATATAAGAAGAGGCTCTGTAGCCGAATAGCATTTCTACGACGCGAAACGAAAACGAAACTCCGCGAAAGGTAGTCTGAGCGATAGAGATAGATAGCTTCGAGCGTTTCGTTTCGTGAGCGTTTTGTGAGCGTTTGTGCATTCGGCTACTCACGCAGTAATACTAATTTCAAAACCTTGCTGTCATTACATAACACTGATGTCTGTGCGTGGCCTCAATTTTTGGGACTACTTTTCTACATACATCTACATAACGTTGCTAAAAAATACAGACATGCATTGGCGTCAAACATAATTATATTATAACATACCAGCAGCGGCTGGTCCATACAAGCCGATTCCCACCGGCTTGCCTAAAATTGATTACTAGTAAAGTACCTACCTAATGTTAAGGTAGGTTTATTTTTGCTCAGTGTTGCCTAACAGAAATTTTCACCAGCCGCCACTGTAACATACCTACTTCTTTTTGCGTTGGGAGTTAAAAACAGGGTTAATATCGTTATTAAAATACCCCGCTTTATGAGTTATGAGCAAGCGCGATAAAATAAAATTTATAATTTGCAGAAAACATAAAATGTTGTGCCTGAACAAAATATTTCCTTTGGCAGAATGAATCTTAGTGTTGCATCCTCTAACATATTTAAGACGCATACACACTTCAACAACATTTTGGCCCTGTGAAGCTAGGAACATACTACGCGACCGCGACCGCGACCGATCAGTGTGCACGGTCTTCGGGACGTAGCTTCGGCTGACCAAAACATCCATCGATCGCATCGATCGATCGGACGTCCGTGCGCTCAAGGCCACGTCCACGACCGACGACCGATAGTTTGCACGGTTAAGTGTATATTCATTGTCTAGATCCGCGTCCGCGGTCGCGCGACGGCGGACGTCCGCGTAATATGTTCCTAGCTTGGATTAGAAATCGGTAAGGGCAGTTGTTTATGTCATGATAAGCACTGATACCACTGATGTTTGTTCCTGAGTCATGGATGTTTCCCATCTATTTAAGCATGTATATGTACATATATATTATCTCGTTGGCTTGTTACAAATATCACAAGCCTTTTTGAGCTGACCGTGAGACATTTCTTATTTTCTTTTCCGGGATTCTCTACGCGATTCCTACGCGAATAAGCGTCCCCAGCAATTTACACTCGATTAATAAAAAACCGTTTGAAATATTTTGTTCACTAGACGTAATCACGATCTGCACGTTTTTAGTAGGATACGAAGTCTTATATAAATTTAGCTGTTTCACATCAAATAAGTAAGTGCTTAATTAAAGTACTTAACCCTAAAAAAGCAGATGAAAAGTTGTAAATGTAGGTCAGTACAATATATGATCGGCGGCCTCTGCCACCGTTAAGAGCGTTATAACATTTCGGCGTCGGGCGAAATTAGGTATTTTACCCGCCGTGCGAGCCCAATATGCCGACCCTTTCTATCACGTCTTATCACTCGCTCGCACTACAATAATGGACAAAACAATCTTGATCCTTCCTATGGAATTTTGATAACAACCACAATCTACTATCTCGATGTAAACTTTTGATTTCTAATAAACATTATTTTGTACGAAAAGACTAGAATATAGCGCAAAATAATATTAATTACGTTAAAATTTATTTAAAAATTTAAAGTAATAATTATAAACTGTGATCATATTTAAGTAGATCCCATCCCAAATGTTTGCTTTTGTTATATGATAAGTATTAGAGTAAAGTATATATTAATATGATGATAAAATAAGTCAAATATAATTCTAATTACTTCAAGGTGGTACTCAGGGTCTGATGATGGAGAGACATTGTGGTCACCTAAAATCAACTCGCATATTTGAATAACATAAGAAAACGAAGTGGTTCAGTTACATGGGTTTATTGGTACCGGTGACCACCATCTGGCTCCAACATCAGACCCTCAGTACCACCTCTTGTCAAAGGTCTGATTAAGAAGAAGTAAGAACCCAATGAGCCTGATTACTAAATGGTTTAGTTACATGGATCACTGGTACTGGTGACCACCATCTGGCTCCATCATCAGACCCTGAGTACCACCCAGGGACCGGAAAACCCCTTTTTAGGCTTAACTTCATCAATTTGCTTACCCAATCAATGTTCTTACTAAATAAAACGGTAAGCTTTTTTAAAGGTAACCTTTTAAAACGGTAAGCTTATTGAATCTGTTACTTTGAGGTTACCATAACTACTAACTAAGTTAACTCCGAAACCCTATCGCGATAGGGTTTTTAAAACCTGTTTTCATTGAGTTATGGTAAGCTTTATCCGTTCCTTGTTGTCTTTCTACATTGAAACTGGTTTGCTATAGATAGAGCTTGTCTCAGACGCATGCACTCGAATTTGCGTAGTTATTACCATTTGACATGTACGTCATTTAGTTTATGTATTTGATAGTACAATTATTGACCTACTCGTACTCATCAGTATATTATAAGGGAATAAAATGAAGTAGGTTTTTACAGCAAGCAAGGTTTTGTACCTACTTTTAGGGTTCAGTAGTCGACTAGGAACCCTTATAGTTTCGCCATGTCTGTCTGTCCGTCCGTCCGTCCGTCCGTCCGTTCGTCCGTCCGTCCGCGGATAATCTCAGTAACCGTTAGTACTAGACAGCTGAAATTTGGTACCAATATGTATATTAATCACGCCAACAAAGTTCAAAAATAAAAAATGGAAAAAAATGTTTTATTGGGGTACCCCCCCTACATGTAAAGTGGGGGCTGAATTTTTTTTATTCCAACCCCAACGTATGATATATTTTTAGATAGGTATTTAAAAATGAATAAGGGTTTACTAAGATCGTTTTTTGATAATATTAATATTTTTGGAAATAATCGCTCCTAAAGGAAAAAAAAATGCTTCCCCCCCCTCTAACTTTTGAACCATATGTTTAAAAAATATGAAAAAAATCACAAATGTAGAACTTTATAAAAACTTTCTAGGAAAATTGTTTTGAACTTGATAGGTTCAGTAGTTTTTGAGAAAAATACGGAAAACTACGGAACCCTACACTGAGCGTGGCCCGACACGCTCTTGGCCAGTTTTTTACTTTTAATTTTTATTTACTTTGAACTTCACTATCAGTCTCATAAAAATAACTATAACAATGCATGTGCTCAAAAAGTGCGTTTACAATGCATGTGCTCGAAAAGTACGTTTTTTACGAAGCAAAATCGTGCAGCAAGTAGTAGGTATTTTTGAAGTAGTACTTTTCCATACTAGTTCTTTTTACTTTAAATTTTGAACTTCACTATCACTCCCATAAAAATAGCTATAACAATGTATGTGCTCGAAAAGTGCGTTTTCTATAAAACAAAATCATGCGGAAAGTAGTACTTTTCCGCACTAGTGGTTTTTACATTCCAATTTTATTTAAATTTTGAAGGCCACCATCCGTCCCAGAAAAATCGTTCGGAAAGTTGTACATTTTCGCACTAGGGTTTTTTACTTTTTTTTTTAATTATGAACTTCGCTATCAGTCCCGTAAAAATAGCTATTATAATGTATGTGCTCGGAAAGTGCGATTTGTATGTAGCAACATTGTGCGGAAAGTAGTACTTTTCCGCACTAGCGCTTTTTACTTTTCAAATGTTTTTAAATTTTGAACTTCACTATACGTCCCAGAAAAATCGTGTGGAAAGTAGTACTTTTTCAAACTAGTGCTTTTTACTTTAATTTTTTTTTATTATGAACTTCGCTATGAGTCTCATAAAAATAGCTATTATAATGTATGTGTGCTCGAGAAGTGCGTTTCCTATGAAACAAAATCGTGCGGAAAGTAATACTTTTCCACACTAGTGCTTTTTATTTTTCTTTTTTTTTTACATTTTGAACTTCACTATCCGTCCCCGGAAAATCGTGCGGAAAGTAGTACTTTTCCGCACTAGTGTTTTTTACTTTTAATTTTGAACTTCACTATCAGTCCCATAAAAATAGCTATTACAAAAGTGCGTTTTCTATAAAGTAAGATCGTGCGGAAAGTAGAGTACTTTTCGGCACTGGTACTTTTTACTTTTAATTTTTTATTTTATTTAGGACTTCACTATCAGTCCCATAAAAATAGCTATTACAATGTATGTGCTCGAAAAGTGCGTATTCTATGAAGCAAAATTGTGCGGATAGTAGTACCTACTTTTCCGCACTAGTCACTAGTGCTTTTTACTTTTAATTTTTTTTTAAATTTTGAACTTCACTGTCTATCCCAGAAAAATCGTGCGGAAAGTAGTACTTTTCCGTACTAGTGCTTTTTACTTTTTTTTAATTTGTTACTTCTCTATCAGTCCCATAAAAATAGCACTGTATGTGCTCGAATAGTGCGTTTTCTATGAAGCAAAATCGTGCGGAAAGTACTTTTCCGCACTAGTGCTTTTTACTTTTCATTTTTCTTTAAATTTTGAACTTCACTATTAGTCCCATAAAAATAGCTATTAGAATGTATGTGCTCGAAAAGTGCGTTTTCTATGAAGCAAAATTGTGCGGAAAGAAGTAGGTACTTTTCCACAATATTCACTGGTGCTTTTAACATTTTTTTTTATTTTGCTTTTAACTTTAACTTAACTAATGACTGGGACTGATAGTGAAGTTAAACTTAACTTTAACTTCACTATCAGTCCCATAAAAATCGTGTGGAAAGTAATACTTTTCCGCACTAGTGCTTTTTAATTTTAAATTTTTTTATTTTATTTTGAACTTTACTATTATAAGTCCGATAAAACCAATGTCTTTCAAATTCGAAAATTGTACTAACATAACTTTTAATTTTAATAATTACTAAAGTATTTTGTCTTATTATGTTTTTTTATTTACTCGCACAATGCAAAGTAAAGCATTGTTTGAAAACTTTGAAACATGTGCGCAAAGATGATTTCCGAAATTCCGACTCGTATCGGCTTATATGACACTCATCAGAAATCACCTACTTTCCGCACTTGTTGCATAAATAGCTATTTTGACATTTTTAACAAAGCCCAATTGAGAAGATGTTTTCAATTATCTAATCGTAAGATATCGATATAATTATTTGGTTTGTTCTTTCACAATATTTTTTTTAGTTAGTTCTTTACTAAAATTTGCTCTCGAGTATGAGCGTCTTTGCTGAGATGGTCCGACGGCCAAACAAAAGGTTGATCTTTAAAAAGCTAAAACTAGAATTGTTCGGAAACGCACAGGTAAGATAGATAAACAATAGAACGACCCGGCGCGCGCTAAGAATGCATTCAATGCCAAAACACACTATGATAATTCAGGTCAGTTATGTTTTAAATTTTAGTGGAAGGTTTTAAAGTCCAATATTGTTTGAATCGACATAAAACTACGTTATTTGAATCGACATAAACTTGTTTAGAGACGATACGTATGAGCTTGTACTCGCTATGGTTATTCAATAATAAGTTGAATTTCAATGTGCGCAGAGATTAAAGTTGCTTAAACGGTTTAATAATTAAAATGATAGGGTAACCTTTAAGACTGGGTTTGGTTTTCGTTAGAGGTTATTTAAGTTAACTGTATCAGATAGGCTTACCCTATCAAACAGTCAACCTTACAAAAGGTTACCATTATGGTTGGGGTTTTTAAAACAACTTCTAAAATAAGCCTATGAAAAACCCCGGTTATGGTAAGCGGTTCCGGTCCCTGGTACCACCTCTTGTCAAAGGTCTTATTGAGACGATCCCAATGACCCTAAAGACGATGTGGTTTAGTCATATGGTTCATTGGTACTGGTAACCACCATCTGGGTCCATCATCAGACCCTGAGTACCACCTCTTGTCGAAGGTCTTGTTGAGACGATTTCAATGAGCCTACATACGAAGTGGTTTAGTTCCATGGTTCATTGGTACTGGTGACCACCATCTGGCCCCATCATCAGACCCTGAGTACCACCTCTTGTTAAAGGTCTTATTGAGATGAACCCAATAAGGCTAAACACAAAGTGGTTTAGTCATATGGTTCATTGGTACTGGTGACAACCATCTGTCTCCATCATCAGACCCTGAGTACCACCTCTTGTCAAAGGTCTTATTGAGACGAACCCAACGAGCCTAAACACGAATTCGTTTACTTACATGGTTCACTGGTACTGGTGACCACCTTCTGGCTCCATCATCAGATCCCGAGTACCACCTCTTGTCAAAGGTCTTATTGAGACGATCCCATTGAGCCTAAATACGAAGTGGTTTAGTCATATGGTTCATTAGTACTGGTGACCACCATCTGGCTCCATCATCAGACCCTGAGTACCAACTCTTGTCAAAGGTCTTGTTGAGACGAACCCAACGAGCCTAAACACGAAGTCGTTTACTTACATGGTTCACTGGTACTGGTGACCACCTTCTGGCTCCATCATCAGATCCCGAGTACCAACTTGATGTGTCTTATCATCTTGACCGTATTGTAATTTTCACATATTTATCATCATAACTTTGTAATACTTTAACATTCAAACATAACAAAGTATTACAAAAGCAAATATTTACGGATCTAGGATCAAATTCGTTGGTCGAAGCGACATACGTCTCACCTCCTCGAGTTCCGGCGCGGCACTGAAATCGCAGGCGTCCGTCGCCGGTAAAATAGCGACAGGAAGGCTAGTTTTCAAAAAATTGGCAAAAAATCATGATAAAATATTATAACGACAAATGGATAACAGCAATTTAAGCACATTGTGCAGATTATTTATATACTAAAATAACTTCGATAACATGTAGATTTTCGGAGAAATGATCACTTGTTTCGATGTATTTTCAAGACAAAATTGAGTTCGTTTTACTTTCAATTTCTCAATTTCAAAGGATTAAATGATAAATATTGTTTAATGGGCCTAAAGTACAAGATATTAGGAATTTAAATTTACCGCATTTATGAGAGTGAGCTTATCAAATTGTACATAATAAGAGCTCCGAAATCTGTGCTTCACGTGGTTTTTCCTAAACGAGCATCAGAAAAAAAATCATTACTAATTGAAAACGCTTTTTTTTCCATATGTTTTTTAATGAACCGACAGTTAATTAGATTTTCTAACTGAAACAAGTACTTTTACTGTCTTTTAGTATGAGTAAAGTGTACAATTTTGCCGATAAATATTGTACTTTTTATAATATATCGCCTTTTTTTGTCATAGCGCTCTTAAGTACACAGCACCGTAACGAGAGCGGGACGTTCCGGGTCCTCTCGCTCCCGGTGAGTTGCACATTTCAGAGCTTATTGTGTGGTCCTGACTCGTGACGCCGCCCGCACCGTCCTCTTTTTAATTAGCGTTGACTGATGTACCTTTACCAGTATGTTTGTGTATTATTGTACTTAACGTCTTCCTTCTCCGGGAATTAATCTTTTTGTTAGTTCGCAGCTGTGCTCTGTTTATGATTTCTTTACGTCACAAAGAGTACCGTCCCTGTCAAGTCTTGTTGCCAGCATCAGACACTCCACGCAGCCTTGAAAGGTTCAATTAAATTCGAATGTGAAATGAACATAAATTAATATTATCATCCAGTATTCGTTTATGCTCATCGGTTTTTGCAACCTCAAAATTAAATGTATGTTATTAAGATGCTCTGATAATTAAATTTAGATTGAGTTCAACTTGGGTTTATTTAATATTACCTATATACAACGCGTAAAATGCCTCTAGCATGTTGAAAGATTCAATAATAATAGTATATTGTGCAACAAGGGAGGAAAGGGGGATTTTGGCATCGAGTGTTAATAATTCGCGACAGCCGCAGGCTGGAGAGAGATATAGACTAGAGTTTACAAAATCCTTACCTCCTGAGTTACACACAATATTTTTCATCACATTTGAGAGGAAAACACAGAGAAATAAAATCATAAGGCAAAAACCTTCAATGAATGGCGGTGTTGTACTGCCCGTTGCTATGGCAACGCGGTCAAGCGCAAATAGAGATGGCCGTCACAATTTCCTGCCAGATTGCAAATTATAACGATTTATCTACGTCAAATTTACAAAATAAATGTAAAATACACTGAAATAATTGTAAAAGTTTTGAATGATTCACGGTTATTTTCATTAGACTTATATTGACCGGGATATAGACCGTGATTACCTTTTTGATTTTTGTCGAGCTCCCGATATTTCGACGCAGTTGCATGCATCATGATCACGGAAAACTGACGAAGGCGGGTGGATGTGTAAAGATTTTTTTATAGCTAAATAGTCAAATTTTAGTTGTGCAAAAAATCCTTGGCTGATTGAAACATCCTTTGCCTGAAGTATTTATTGTACGGATTGTATTAATATTTAAAACTAAATCCATTACTCCCTTGGGAATATAATAGTACATTATTCTTCAGTACACGTAGACGCAATGAGACCTTTAAACAGCAAATGTGATGAAAAGTAATTTAATTACAGATAGGCTTACTGCAGGAGCTGGTGCCACGTCACGAGTCCAATCCCATCTGTTGATCCTGGCGTTCTAGATTATTGATACCTGCAGCGCCTTGTAAAGTGTACCTGCGTTTTAGAAACAGTATGCCAGCCTGGCTTTAGGGCATTAGTCGACTCGCTCATATTTTTTTACTCGGGCGATTTTTACGATTGCACAACACAGCTTGCAGAAGTAATTGCGTAGGCCTATGTGCAAAAATATATGAAATTACACATAATTATTTTTAAATCGGGACTTAATCGCGTACTGACCTGCAACGTTTCGTTTCAGGGACGGCGTTGTCCCCGTGGTCTCGGAGAAGAGTCGGTTGGAGGTCAGTTTAATATGTAGTCATACGCGATTAAGGCCCAATTTAAAAATAATTAAATATGAAATTATTTTGGAGAGAGACATTATAGCCAACAAGCTAAGTGTAGGTATATAATATTGAATGTGTAAAAAATAATAATTTCCAACTACTGTGAAGGCGTATGTAACTGGGTAGAATCGATGTAGATGAGGTTATTGTGTTTGCTCTGGAGGCGCCTGTCGCTCGGGATTTAGATCACGTCGCTGCGTCGCCACCTCGTCACGGAGTTTCGATACCTCCCACGGCTACTAACCACCAACTGTAAATAGTGTGACGCATTCTCACTCACATCTGATAAATTATTAATACATTTGTAAAATTACAATTTGAATCCACTCATACAAAGGAGAGATGTCTTTTATGAATGAGAAAGTTTAATGAACATACATTATGATCTTCATACCTATTACATTATATTAATTTGATAATAATTATAGTCACTGATGTGTTTCATATACAAATATAAAAAAAATACCATAAAAATCTTTACATTAGGTAACACGCAACCGGACGAGTCAATTCTCCATGCAAACACTCTCGACTATATGGTTTATGGAACTAGACATTTTTAACCGACTTCAAAAAAAGGAGGAGGTTCTCAATGGATATCTCCGAGAATCATGAACCGATTTTCAAATTTTTTATTTTACTTTTTCTCTTCTCTTTTATCTCTGCTAAGGTTTCCAAAGGCCTATTTTAGAAAATCGCAATTCAAACAAATAGGTTGAGCTCTGGAGGATAAAACAGAATTAAGAAGGAGGGCTCTTTTCCATTAGCATCTTCGCTCCTGTTGCATAAAATCCTAAATACTGAAAATAGCTGCATACATTTTAGTACAGCAATATACTGCACTGCGCATATTATCAATTTGATAATTATTTTACTTATGTGTGCACTTTACTGCATACTGCACTACCATTCAGCCGAGTCGTTATAACTCTTATAAGAGAACGTTGCCCCTGATACTGAGACTGTCTGACCAGGCCCCGTAGCCGCCAAACGAAAGCGATACGCCGCTGGCTCTGTCGCGCCAATACGCAAGCGCGATAGAGATAGATATCTACTAGCGCTTCGTTTCGTGAGCGTTTCGTGAGCGTTTGTGCCATTCGGCTAGCCACCCAGGCCCCGTAGCCGAATGGCATTTCTCCGACGCCAAACGAAAGCGATACGCCGCTGGCTCTGTCGCGCCAATACGCAAGCGCGATAGAGATAGATATCTACTAGCGCTTCGTTTCGTGAGCGTTTCGTGAGCGATTGTGCCATTCGGCTAGCCACCCAGAGAAGTTGAAGATTTGTTATTATTCGTACCTAAGTGCATTTTGCTCGTGCTCGTACACTATTTGATTGAATAATTATTCGCGGGACGTATGAGCGAATAATAATAAATTAACATCATTTTGGTGCAAAATATGAGTCCGAATTGTCTTCTAGGTGAAACTTTACCTCCGCGTTATCCTTTGAAATGCTTGTCAGTAATTAATGGTACTCTTTGCAAAGTAATAAAGTAAATCTATGTTATTATAATATTTATAATATAACACATTTTGCAAAACATTTGTAAATAAGTCTCAAATGGATGTCCAACTATTTTATTTTCCACGCTTTTCACCGAAATGTTGGATGGAGTACACTTTGGTGCCTACTTTATTATGCCTCGGGCACAGCTCAGATAAAAACTTGAACGCTATTTCAGCCTACAACGTTTTATAGCGGAGGAAGCTACTTCCTGAATCAAGGCAAGCCCTACAAATAGACTTTCTCCATCTTGAAAGTTTACTTAATTTGAATGAGGGAAGTTTATTGCTAGTCGTATTTTAACGTCAACAATGTTGCTGTGGGCTATATCAGTAGTTACAGCAATCTTGACTTTGATACCTACTTGTATGTGTCAGTCTCACGAATATAATGCAAAAGTTTTTTAGATAACCTTTTATATATCATAGAGGTGGAGTGGCTAATAATAAAGTAAGACCTGATTTAGACGGCGTGCGAACTCGCATGCAATCTTAGTTACATTGCGGGCTGTTGAGGTTACATACAAGGCAGCCCAGCCATCAAATACCGCAATGTAATAAAACTCGTATGCGAGTTCTCGTACCGTCTAAATGGGCCCTTATTAAGATTGTTTGTGTTTTTGATATACAACCGGTATGTGAACGGCTTTCGTACCTATCTACATAAGCAGGCCTGAAGCATCTCACGCGTAAGATAATAGTATTTTATGAAACTGTCGTTTTGTGAGGTCAAAAAAGACGAGTGGCGTGAGTAGTATTTTTTGACTCAGTTAAACACCGTTGCATATAATACTTTTTAATACAGTTGCTCAAAAAGTGCCCGTTTTTTGGCTGTTTAGCGTGCGAGAAGTTGTATTTTACGAACTAGTGCGTAAAAAGTATATACGTTCCATTTTACGACTACTTACCGAGCTGTTTTCATATTAGTCTAGTTTACTAAGACAAATAAAACTATAAACATACTATTAAGTGATTAATATTTAAAACGTAAATATTTCATAATGTAATTGTTTACTTTTAGTCATACTAAACATAATTTATAAAATGGTTTATACTTACTTTGAAAAATCGGTCATAATGAGTCGTGTAAACAGAACATGATTGGAACGAAACGCGTCTTCTACTGTCAAAGTAGAGGCGTCTACCATGTTTTAACTTAATGCACGTTCAAAAAACCTCAATATGTTACGCGATTTGTCATAATTATTTTACGTTATTTGCAATACGTCGGGGCATAAATGGATCGATTAAATTAAAATGTAGTTGTACATTAAACAATCGTCCCAAATCGTAAATGTTTATGTTTTTATGGCACCCAATGAAATAAATTATGTTAGATGAATAGCAAACTCGAAAATATGCACGCAAGTTTAAAAGCTTCAAAAATACGCCTTTGAATTGTCAAATAATCCGTCAATGTCCATGGGAAAATTGATAGTTCGGATTGTTTTATTTCGTTGTAAGTAAGTAGTAGTGTTTTTTCGCAACTGTATTAAAAAACGTCGTTCGTCACACGTGCGAGAATGTCATTCTTCACTCGTCCCGAGATTTGCCACTCGCGTGCCGCTCGTGGCAAAATGTCTCGGGACTCGTGAAGTAATGACATACTTCTCGCACTTATAACGAAATGTACTATTTTCTACGACCATGCACTTACTTTTTCATTGTTTTCTAAAATAACTTTCGTGAAATTCGCACTGTTTCTTGTATATTGACTTGTCGGCTACTCCTCCGTTCCGGCACTCACCCTGTCGCTCGCACTCCCCTGCGCCGCCGCCAGCCCCCGGCGCCCCGCGCCCCGCTTTATCCATTAAAGGCTTCCTAACAATACTTTAAGAGCTATATCGTATGCGTGGGTGCACGGGGCGCCGGACCCCGGCTGGCATCTTTTATGTAGGGTTTTAAGGATCTATGCACGACACTAAGTATAAATAACGAATAACACTACGGGAGTAGAAAAAATATCTAACCGTTTTTCTCCCACTGCATTAATTATAATTAGAGAGGGTATTAGTTTCTCTCGCACCGGTCTTGTATGGTTTTCCAAACTGTCTACAAATATTGAGTTGGCCCAATCGGTGCAAATGCCATTTGGAAAACATGCATCTCTACCTATTTTAGTTTCACGTGGCATCCTCTGGTAGCAGAAACAGAAAGCAATCAGAAATCGTTTTGGGGCGTATATTACCTACCCACTACAAAATGTTTCGCTTGGTTTACTTCGATGATGATGTAGGTATGAACTTAAATAATACCCAGAGTCGGCATTTTTGGTACTTTTGAATCGTTACAGTGACTTCTCATTTCTCGACTTGGGGTAGGTATACTTAAATTAATATTTTTTCATTTAATTTATTTTCATTATTGACAAATAACACACATACAAAGAAAATAAACAAGCCCGTCTTATCGTTAAAAAGCGATGTCTTCCATTTGCAAAAAGGGATGAATGAAAGTTAAAGTTAGCAATTTTACATTGAATCATTGCAGCTCAATGTTTTCATGCTAACAAATGTTTCATTATTTTCTCTACATATCTGTATAAAACCCCTCTCAGGGTGTAGAGAGGTGTTCATAACTAAAACAACTACTTAGTAGGAAAAAAAATCCATAAAAATCAAATGCAATTTTTGGTTGTGAAGTATTTATTATCTGTACACAAATTCCAATAATTGTGTCAAATATTCGTCAACAATTCAACATTTTCACATTTTCAGTCGCTCAAAAGAAACCTCTTGTCGTTTACCTCCACTTTAAAACTTATTTAAAATATCATTCTGTGATATTCGTAATAGTAAGTAGATCGGAAGTCGTGATATGAAAAGTCACAATGACAATTCAAAAATGCTTCGAAAATTCCACTCTCGCTAATAATATTCATCCAAAAGGTTACAACCACGCTCGAGCCATAGTTAATATGTTTTTAATTAAAATGCTAATTTGTGGGTAAAAGAGAAATTGTTAATCAATGTTAATTTATTAGCGAAAACAAATTTACAATTCTTTAGTGTAAGTTTTCATAATCAAGGTTGTTTGCTCATGTCATGTAATTAGGGAAGATGATTAGGACTGTATCTTTCTGAGAATCACATTTTGTTCGTTTATATGAAAACGCAATATTGCGCGGTAAGCGTTTTTTCTTGGCAACGTTTTCAAGTTTTTATCGGATTATTATCTAGTCTAGCATGCTGGCGACGCATTATCAGCATCCTAATTACATTTTTAAAGTGAATTTAATACCTAGTCAATATTTAGCCGCTATTTGCTTGAATAATGACAGGGTGGGTGCCACTACAAAAAAACCAAGAGCCAGACCGAAAAAACGCTGGATAGATTGTGTAGAAGATGACCTGAGAAATATGAAAAACTTTACTAACTGGAAAAGAACGCCAAACATCGTGACAACTTACAACTGGAGGAAGATTGTGGAGGAGGTCAAGACCCACAAAGGGTTGTAACGCCAACGTACTTCCGTTAGAAGTATTTGATTAAAGTTTCAATTGTTATATCTTCATTTATTTGGGCCTAGGCCACCGTTTGTTTTTAAAGTCTGTATTATATGATTAACTACTGGCCAATTAACCGAAATAAAATATTTAATTACGATATTTTATTATGACCTAAGCAAAATAGTATTTTATACAATCGTGATATAACACAAAGCTTTTCAGTCGAGTACCGTGTTTAGGCCCCAAATCATGCTGAGTGGCCTAATACTCCTAATAGTACGGTACGAGAGTGAAAAGCTTCATTATATATTATCAGTTATCACTATTGTATACAATACTTTTTCCATGAGTCATCATCTTCATCATCAATGGACGAAGAATATCATCATTCAGGTTAAATTTAATGTTAACGATTAGTTAATACTTAGTGTCGTTCACCGTTGTATCAACATCGAATTACCTGGCAACCAATTGTTTGTAATAACCGTTTCTGATTGGTCGATAACGCGATACATAAAAAAAAAATGTGTTTCAGATGCAGAAAAATTTGCCAGGTATCGCAAATTAGTATAGAACTTGTATGAAGTTCTATTTTTGAAATTTTTCCAGTTAACTAAAGTGAAGTGTAATGAAATATTATAGTTAACTAAGTGTCAAAGACTATCCGACACTGAAAAGTCAGCACTTAAAGTTTAGTTTGTTGTGTCTTAATTGACAGATTAAAGTCAACGAGTAGAAAAAATATTTTTTAATACAGTTGCTCAAAAAGTGCCCGTTTTTTGGCTGTTTAGCGTGCGAGAAGTTGTATTTTACGAACTAGTGCGTAAAACAATATTTCATTGCATGTTTGAGAAAAAATATTTTTTAATACAGTATATACGTTCCATTTTACGACTACTTACCGAGGTGTTTTCATATTAGTCTAGTTTACTAAGACAGAATAAAACTATAAACATACTATTAAGTGATTAATATTTAAAACGTTAATATTTCATATGTAATTGTTTACTTTTAGTCATACTAAACAAAATTTATAAAATGGTTTATACTTTGAAAAATCGGTCATAATGAGTCGTGTAAACAGAACATGATTGGAACGAAACGCGTCTTCTACTGTCAAAATAGAGGCGTCTACCATGTTTTAACTTAATGCACGTTCAAAAAACCTCAATATGTTACGCGATTTGTCATAATTATTTTACGTTATTTGCAATACGTCGGGGCATAAATGGATCGATTAAATTAAAATGTAGTTGTACATTAAACAATCGTCCCAAATCGTAAATGTTTATGTTTTTATGGCACCCAATGAAATAAATTATGTTAGATGAATAGCAAACTCGAAAATATGCACGCAAGTTTAAAAGCTTCAAAAATACGCCTTTGAATTGTCAAATAATCCGTCAATGTCCATGGGAAAATTGATAGTTCGGATTGTTTTATTTCGTTGTAAGTAAGTAGTAGTGTTTTTTCGCAACTGTATTAAAAAACGTCGTTCGTCACACGTGCGAGAATGTCATTCTTCACTCGTCCCGAGATTTGCCACTCGCGTGCCGCTCGTGGCAAAATGTCTCGGGACTCGTGAAGTAATGACATACTTCTCGCACTTATAACGAAATGTACTACTTTAAGTACTTAGGTATTACTTTTACGTAATCAGGCAAAAACAACACAGTCATGTTAATCTATATATTATCTGTACTTCAGGTCATTCTATTCTATTCGAAAACAACATTTTATGACTTTTGAGTAAGAGGCATAAAATTTATTATGTCAGTGATTGTTTTGACATGAAGCAAGTTCGAATTCGATAGTGTCACTACATCGCTGACAGCGTTTTCGGTGGCCACAAAAAAAAAACTCACATTATTAATCGAAGATACACAGTCATCATAGACTTTTAATACCCAAAATCTATAAATATTGTTTTTTTATGTCAAATATGTACTACAGAAAACAATCATGTATTGTGTCAAATTCGATATGAATCTAGTAGCCTAAGTTAAATACCTACTATTTAGCCCAAAAGTATGTATATTGTGTAAGTACACTCAAGGCTACCGCATTTTATTGCCGGTCCCATAGTGGATACCCCCCTCCCACTGAGGGGAGACTGAAATCTTCTCGAGGCTGAGGCGTAGGGTTAGAGCCGGCGTAGCTTTATTTGACGTTCATACGCATTGTAATATGCCTACTTGAAAAATGAATATTTCATTTTCATTTCATTATTTCATTTTCATTCATTCATTTTCATTTTCATTATGTGTATATTATTTGTCGTAAAGGGGTTATGCAGCCTACGAAACTTAACCTAGATGTAGATTAAGTTATTTTTTATAGAAATATAAAAAGACTTGACTGCTCCGTGAAGAGTTTACCCGTCACTCAGTAACCCTCGCACCGGGCTTTAGCGGCTTAGTGCCGGACTACTTTGCTTAGTGGCCGCAATCGGAACCCTGTTCCCGAGCTTGCCCATTTGATTTTGAACTTCACCATAAATATAACAGTGTCAATTATTTCGTGTATGTATTTGCTCCGTGGATCTGCCATTAGCCACTGAGATATTTGCTAGAAAGTTACGAATTTTCGGCTTGCTACTGACAAAGAAACAATGTTACAATTGAATTAAACAATTTAATGAAAATTGTTAAGCATGAAAAAGTCGTTTTCCCGTCACTAGCTCGGAAACATGTGTTTTGTCCTTTAATACCAGCGGGTAAAAACGCATTTTATCCACTAGTGGGTAAAGTAATTTGACCTTGAATAAAGTCAAGTCAACTGCTTTAAAATTGATAAAAGTAGGTGAATCTAGTAATAAAGATGATTTACCACCTGTGGAACTACTGGAAGCAGTGATAAACGCATTTTTTGCGTTGCAGTTTCCTCGCTATAGTGAGGGGAAAAGTTTTGTGTTACACTCGGGTGCAAATGTATTTTACTTCTCGTGTGTTAAAAAACTCGCAAGTTCAGGATTCTATTCTCAAACCACTCGCTTCGCTCGTGGTTCAACTATAGAATCCTTTCACTTGCTCGTTTTTCAATTCCACACTCGGCGTTAAAATACAACTTTGCCCCCTTGTATAACAAATAACTATTATATGCTGGTTGTGTATTAAGTACCTACTTAAAACGTTTAAACATTTAAACTAATTCCAGAGATACTTTGTTGTTGCCTGCTCTAGCCAGCCGAAAAGCCCGAAAACATTTTTTCCTCTCACTAGCTCGGAAACACGTGTTTTGTCCTTTAATACCAGCGGGTAAAAACGCATTTTATCCACTAGTGGGTAAAGTAATTTGACCTTGAATATAGTCAAATTAACTGCTTTAAAATTGACAAAAGTAGGTGAATTTAGTAATGAAGATGATTTACCACCTGTGGAACTACTGGAAGCAGTGATAAACGCATTTTTTGCGTTGTTTTTTCCTCGCTGTAGTGAGGGGAAAAGTTTTGTGTTACACACGGGTGCAAATGTATTTTTCTCAAACATGCAATGAAATATTGTCTTTACGTTCCTTAAAATGGGCTGGGAAGTATCGCTTTTTGGGCGCAACAACTCGAGAGGACTGTAAAGGGATTTCATATTATTTTTTAGGCCTAGGCCTGCAAAGTAACTTTTTTTTATAAAATATTGTCCTTTAGAGCATTTTTTTTTATTTCATTGTATGTTTGAGAAAAGCACTATACATGCCTCGGCGTGAAAACGGATTCCCGGCCTCGTATCCCTATCCGTATATACCCACTTGGCCGGAAATCCTCATTTTCCCGGCCTCTGATGTAATGTACTATTACTTCTCGTGTATTGAAAAACTCGCTAAGTTCAGGATTCTATTCTCGAACCACTCGCTTCGCTCGTGGTTCAACTATAGAATCCTTTCACTTGCTCGTTTTTCAATTCCACACTCGGCGTTAAAATACAACTTTGCCCCCTTGTATAACAAATAACTATTATGTTCTTATCGGGATTCTAATAGATACTTCCTTGCTTAGGTATATACAAAAATACAAATAGGTACAAAGTAAATAAGTACGACAATGCAAACAACACAACCAGCTAAAAACTACCTCATTCTAATTAATCACAGCTTACACAAAATCTTTCCATCAGAATTTTAAGATGGAGAAATTTTGTGTACCTAAGCTGTGTAAGATACAGAGTAACTACTCATGGCGTTTATCTGTCTCGTAGCCGCGCTTTAATTAAGCACCAACATTTCAGCGGAAATCAGGACATTACACAATAGGACTCGTATTCTCTAATGTTGTAGTAAATTAGTTTGAATTAAGATGTAAATGAATGACATTAATGAACATTTCATTAATCTCATTCATTATAATCTTATTTCAATTAGGGTCGACTAACTGTGTCTGTGTTAAAGCGTTCCGGACGAAACAATGAGCACTAAAAAAAAACCAGCGCTTTATTAGACCCAGAGCCCAGGCTCGCCAGACCTTCCTCAAATTCTCAAGGATGAAACTTTGGGACAATGTAGAGTTCATATCGGCGGTTAATG
The DNA here is from genome assembly GCF_023078275.1 of Leguminivora glycinivorella. NCBI lineage: Eukaryota > Metazoa > Arthropoda > Insecta > Lepidoptera > Tortricidae > Leguminivora > Leguminivora glycinivorella. The sequence continues at coordinate 8,661,729 of NC_062971.1, forward strand.
TGTGCATATTTTCTAGTTCGGCCCATCGGCCAATTTTTTGCTATCAAGTGATGAAGGTGAAAAAAAAAAGTGCTTACTTTCCTTAAATTCTCAAGGCTGATTTTTATATATGTGTTAGAGCACGTTGTTAGAAATTGGTTATCATCAATGCCAGACCGTTTCCGCCGGCCATAACTTTTACCAGACGCGACAAAGTTGGCAAATAACGACTCTAACTTACCTCATTTTCTCAAGCCTGATTTTGATATATGATACGCAGGGACCTGTAACTAGACCGTTTGTAAGCAGCCAGACCAATCGGATGGACCCAACCATCCGCCAGACCGACTTAAAGTTTCGATATGAGCATTAGTAGAATTGAAATATTCCGGGTCTATAAAAGCTAAAAACTTGAATTTTCTACATTAAGCTACGTGTATTATATTGTATACTTGACGTAATAAGCGACTTTCAAAAATTTTACTTCTAAGGAAATAAAAAAATGAAAGTTTATATGTGGTGCAAGATTAATTTTAAGCTATGAATTTTATTTACACTGCGTAAGTACATGTGTATTTTATTATAAATATAACTTTTACCAGACGCGACAAAGTTGGCAAAAAACGACTCTAACTTACCTCATTTTCTCAAGCCTGATTTTGGTATATGATACGCAGGGACCTGTAACCAGACCGTTTGTAAGCAGCCAGACCAATCGGATGGACCCAACCATCCGCCAGACCGACTTAAAGTTTCGATATGAGCATTAGTAGAATTGAAATATTCTGGGTCTATAAAAGCTAAAAACTTGAATTTTCTACATTAAGCTACGTGTATATTGTATACTTGACGTAATAAGCGACTTTAAAAAATTTTACTTCTAAGGAAATAAAAAAATTAAAGTTTATATGTGGTGCAAGATTAATTTTAAGCTATGAATTTTATTTACACTGCGTAAGTACATGTGTATTTTATTATAAATATAACTTTTACCAAACGCGACAAAGTTGGCAAAAAACGACTCTAACTTACCTCATTTTCTCAAGCCTGATTTTGGTATGTGATACGCAGGGACCTGTGACCAGACCGTTTGTAAGCAGCCAGACCAATCGGATGGACCCAACCATCCGCCAGACCGACTTAAAGTTTCGATATGAGCATTAGTAGAATTGAAATATTCTGGGTCTATAAAAGCTAAAAACTTGAATTTTCTACATTAAGCTACGTGTATATTGTATACTTGACGTAATAAGCGACTTTCAAAAATTTTACTTCTAAGGAAATAAAAAAATGAAAGTTTATATGTGGTGCAAGATTAATTTTAAGCTATGAATTTTATTTACACTGCGTGCGTTTTTTTTCGGTCGTCGAACAAGGTGGTTTAAAATTAGTTTTAAGATCGATCCTTTTTAATTTGTGGGCGAGGGACCTCACACTATGTATAAAGGCACTATGTGTATGTTGCATATAATGTCAAATCCCTCGCATACTACAAAAGTTATTTAAGCATTTATATAAGTTCAGTTAAAATGAGGTGGAAAGTATAAGTGTATATGTTGTGTACACACGTAAAGTATTCTAAACTTTTTATAACGGCATACATGTATTTGAAGAATGACAAAAATGTATTCGTGTTTGAAAATTCAGCATCTCCGACATGGGTTACAACGGGGTTGATGATAAACCACCTTGTTCGACGACCGAAAAAAAAGTTTAATTTACTTTTCTTCTTTTATTTATAATAAAATACACATGTAGTTACGCAGTGTAAATAAAATTCATAGCTTAAAATTAGTCTTGCACCACATATAAACTTTCATTTTTTTATTTCCTTAGAAGTAAAATTTTTGAAAGTCGCTTATTACGTCAAGTATACAATATACACGTAGCTTAATGTAGAAAATTCAAGTTTTTAGCTTTTATAGACCCGGAATATTTCAATTCTACTAATGCTCATATCGAAACTTTAAGTCGGTCTGGCGGATGGTTGGGTCCATCCGATTGGTCTGGCTGCTTACAAACGGTCTAGTTATAGGTCCCTGCGTATCATATATCAAAATCAGGCTTGAGAAAATGAGGTAAGTTAGAGTCGTTTTTTGCCAACTTTGTCGCGTCTGGTAAAAGTTATGGCCGGCGGAAACGGTCTGGCATTGATGATAACCAATTTCTAACAACGTCCTCTAACACATATATAAAAATCAGCCTTGAGAATTTAAGGAAAGTAAGCACTTTTTTTTTTCACCTTCATCACTTGATAGCAAAAAATTGGCCGATGGGCCGAACTAGAAAATATGCACACATTAAACGCCGATGTGAACTCTACATTGTCCCAAAGTTTCATCCTTGAGAATTTGAGGAAGGTCTGGCGGGCCTGGGCTCTTGATCTACATTGGCTATTATAAATGTTTTATAACAGTCAATGTTCCCGGGAACACCATAATATTTTAATTGCTTATGTTTTAATCTGGGTCGTTATAGTTATAGTTCTAAAAAATGTGCACATAGTAATACGTTTTTGCAGTTGGAGCTCTAAGCTTCTCCGACAAATAAACGGTAAAGTGAAACCTATGCGGGTTCTTTGTTGACCCTTCAAAACAAAAACGTACTTCCTTACCATTAACGCTCGTTTTTATATTTTACCAACTGTAAAAGTAGGTCTTTTTATTCTAAGAAATCAGCATAGAAATTAGGGGCCCGGGCTTTATTAAATTTTTATCATGAAGCTTTTACATTTATGTTGTTGTTTCTGCCGTAAGCGTTCGTGACTGGCATATTTAGCACATTCGGTGCTTCGTTCCGCCCACCACGCTACCGCCGCGGCCGCGCGCCGCCGCTACGCGTAATGTAATTATTACACATTTAAACTTCTCCTTTTGACTTTCCTGTCAACATACTCAATTAAGTAAGAGCTTTTAAAAGCGATAAAACAAACAGTCAATAAAAGGTTTTAAATTTAAAATAACTTGTTATGTATTTATAACAGTTTGTAAGTACAAATACTGTATGTATAATATTTTGCTCAATTTATCCAACTCTAAAAATCTCAAAATATAAAGCCTCTAAAAAGTTTTATTTTTATACTAAAGAAAAACAAGAATATCGAATAAATATATACAATAAAGTTAATGAGTATTATTACTATTTATACTTTTAACTACGTATAATGTAAGTAACTACGTAACTGCGTATAACCACCATTATATGTACGAGTCAATGCTCAATCATATTATGTATATCCATTCGATGATCATCGACAGCATATATATGTATATATAATGAGTGAGATGTACTCATGTTTACAGTGCTATTAATGTAAGTTAATGGACCTGTGGTCCTCAAAACTGTTTTTGAGGTAGGTATGTTTGTGTAGTTAGTAATACTTATATAAGTCTTCGTTAAGTTATAAAAAGTACCTACCTACGACCTTTGTCTACGCTCTACGTTGAAGTAGCTAGCAAATAAAGTAATCCAGACCCCAAAATCATACTAAGATTTAGATCTCAATATTGATGTTAGAGCATAAAAGCAGGTCAAGATAAAAATGTAGTAGCGCCGAAAATGAAAAGGAAAATCACGTTCTGGGCCGGTGTTTGCCGAGCGATTTGAGGGGTGCGGGAACATTTATGATTTGGCGCTTTTGCTACTGTATCCAGTTTGCCACATGTTTTCGGTAAACCTCAAATTCAACAACGTTATTAAAGGTACTAATAAAGATGCCTAAAAATAGTATTTTATACAATCGTGATATAATACAAAGCTTTTCAGTCGAGTACCATGTTTAGGCCACGAAGCTTGCTGAGTGGCCTAATAGTACGGTACGAAAGTGAAAAGCTTAATTATATCACTATTGTATACAATACTTTTTCTACGAGTCATCACCTTCATCATCAATGGACGGAAATATCATCATTCATGCAAGTTAATATTAATGTTAATAGAGTCGTTCACCATTGTTTGTAATAACCGTCTCTGATTGGCCGATAACGCGACAGATAAAAAAAAAATGTATTTCAGATGCAGGAAAATTTGCCAGGTATCGCAAATTAGTATAAAAAATTGTATGAAGTTCTATTTTTGAAATTATTACAGTTAACTAAAGTCAACTATAATGAGCTTATTATAATTGAGTCGGAACTTCCATAGAGTATCTAACACTGAAAAGTTAGCACTTATAGTTTAGTCTGTTGTGTCCTAATTGACAGATTACTGTCGACAAGTAGAAAAATATACTTTGATGTATACGGTCACTGCGGACTATACGTACTTTCTCTCCTTTCCATGTTGTCAAGATATTTCTAATGAATCTAAATGTAAGTATATAATACAATTTGAGTTATTATACATACCTACTTGGACATCGTTTATTGTGTTGTAGTACAATAAACCAAATACTTATACATATTTTTATAAAAATCCAAAAAGCAATAAGCGTTTGTTATTATACTCATTATCTACTTTTCGTTTTCGTGCTTATGCTTTTTGCACAGGTCTTTTTGCATGCTCTCTACACAATCCTGTTGGCCGTACTCGCCCATCATGGCTCATTGTGTAGACGGCCCTTGAAACGTTATAATTACTTGCGTGCTTATGACAAACACGGGTTTATAAAAAAGCGGAAGTCGACATTTTGAGAAAGCTGATAATATAACTTAACTCAATACTTAAGGCATAAATCCGTAAAGGGAAAAAACCGTGATAAATATCAAGTCAAGTTTTTACCCCTCGTTCGAGGCCAATCTAAGTTTCTTCGCGCTTCCCTTTCACAACGTTTTATAGGTAGATATCTAACTACTTTCATTCTACTTATTTGGCTGCCTGAGAGAAGCCATATCGAATAAACACATTTTTGCGTACATTTATAATGTATATTTTACATTTTTAATTAGAAATAGAAATCGTTTATTTGCTATATACATAATTTAAACTTAACCTATAATAGGTACATCTTAAACTTGTATAAACCTACACCAAAATGGATGCTGCTCACTCAGCAGAATTATGCCGATGACTAACAAGGAACAGTACCCAACTGTCCAGCTTCCATTTGATTCATTTTTATATTTTTTTTATAAGTATGTAGTCTAAAATAACAGACACGTTTTTCTTTTTAGCTGCTAAATTCAACCTGTTGGGAGAACTTGTCCTTCAAAGTACTGGAAAGTGACCAGACCCTCTACAGATAAATTTGTTCAAGCATTATATTAGGGCCATTAATTCGGTCTGTGTTTAAAAAAAAAAAAAAAAACAAATAAAAAGAAATGCGGTTTGATACCTTAAGGTAAGGTGCTTTGCGCACACTAGCGTCCCCTCCCCCCCACCTGACGCAATCTCCTCTTTTACCCTAAAATATGTCCCAAAATTCCGTTTTTTTTTTATTTTTGGGGAAAGTATACATTTAGAAAGGGGTGAAATGGGTGTCCAAAATTCGTATTTATGAGGATTTACCTTTATTTAGAGAATATGAGCTTGAAACTTCGTATAAAGAATAAAAAGGTAATAAAATACAAAGAAACGAAACTCAGCGTTTTTGGAATTTTATCCTTTAAGAGAGTTAAAATGAGGCTGGCTGAAGTTTGTATGGGGAATAAGTTTTATTTCAAGCTTCAGACTTGAAACTTGGTAAGAAGGGCAAAAACTAGTAGCTTGATAAACTTTGACAAAATTCAGAAATTAAACCACTAATAAACATATTAAATACTATTTCATTAAGTACTGAGTTATAGCGAACTTCAACAAGCTAATGCACGAATATGATAAGTGCTACAAAAAAAATGCATATACCTTTTTAGGGTTCCGTAGTCAACTAGGAACCCTTATAGCCATGTCTGTCTGTCCGTCTGTCCGTCCGTCCGTCCGTCCGTCCGTCCGTCCGTCCGTCCGTCCGTCCGTCCGTCCGTCCGCGGATAATCTCAGTAACTGTAAGCACCAGAAAGCTGAAATTTGGTACCAATATGTATATCAATCACGCCAACAAAGTGCAAAAATAAAAAATGGAAAAAAATGTTTTACCCCCCCTACATGTAAAGTGGGGACTGTTTTTTTTCATTCCAACCCCAACGTGTGATATATTGTTGGATAGGTATTTAAAAATAAATAAGGGTTTACTAAGATCGTTTTTTGATAATATTAATATTTTCGGAAATAATCGCTCCTAAAGGAAAAAAAAGTGCGTCCCCCCCCCCCCTCTAACTTTTGAACTATATGTTTAAAAAATATGAACAAAATCACAAAAGTAGAACTTTATAAAGACTTTCTAGGAAAATTGTTTTGAACTTGATAGGTTTAGTAGTTTTTGAGAAAAATACGGAAAACTACGGAACCCTACACTGAGCGTGGCCCGACACGCTCTTGGCCGGTTTTTGTTTAAAATTTAATAAGAATGAATTCTTTGATAGACACGTTTTTCCTAACTCTGATACTTTTCTCAAAAATGAAGAAAAACCGTAAACCGGGAAGTTTTTCGTGCTAAAAGGGGGTGTTGCGTCAGGGGGACGGTAGGGGACCCTAGTGTGCGCAAAGCACCTTCCCTAAGGTACCATACTACATTAAAGTTTAGCTGGATTTAATTTTTTTTATTTCCCCATACATTCGAACACAACTTGACTGAATCACATTTTTTAACCCCCGACGACGGGGTGTTATAAGTTTGACATGTCTGTCTGTCTGTGTGTGTGTCTTTCTGTGGCATCGTAGCTCCCGAACGGATGAACCGATTTAGATTTAGTTTTATTTTGTTTGAAAACTGAGTTAGTCGGGAGTGTTCTTAGCTCCACTATGTTGGGGGTTTTATCAAAATTTTGATTTTGCGGTTAGGTTATTCAAAGTTGTCCACTCCAAGCGAAGGTAACCGAAGACAATATTTTGTCCACCCCACTTTTTTGTACTATGGGTATTTTTTTACGCGATTCATATTACTCAGAATCGCGGGGTCTTTCTATCCTGATAGGAGAAAAAGAATTTCCTAAGATTTCCATACATTTTTCAAACCTTCCATTCCGTTACCACCATGCAAAATGTATGGAAAAAATGGTAGCGAAATGGGAAAAAAACCTTGGGAAACTTTTTTTTCCTATTAGGATTTGAAAGAGCTGAGTCTGAGTGGAAACCACATAAACATTTCCAAATCCAAAAAAAAGTGAAGTGGACAACTTTGAAAAAAATGGCCCAGTAACAGTTAATCACTGGTTTTGTCATAAACTGGAGAAATAAAAAAATAAAACAAACTTTAAAATCGAAATAAGATGTCATATATTAAAGAAAAAAAAATCTTAAAAATTATTTGATTGTTCCCATAGTTGCGTAAAACAAACTTGTTAGTTCACCTCAAACTCATAATTATTTTGTAAGTATCTCAAAGTTTCGTACTTTTCATAACTCATAACACAATATTATGTATGAAGCTGCTTTAATCAGCATAGTTGTTTTGATAGTCCTAGTTCCATTACTCCATTACTTGCATTTATTTATAGGTACATAATAAATCAATTTATTATCCGACGATGTTTCAAGGATATTCGGTTAATATTCAGGGATAATGAAGACCGGAGTTCCTGGTCCGTCGATGAGCACGATGTTCGTAAATGCGCGTCGGAATTTCTGCATCGTCACTGCCGGTTCTGCAATGGGGTGATTTCTGAGCTCGGCTTCGTGCACGGTTTATCCAGATTTTGGTATTAAACGAATACAACATACGTAAACAATAGATGTTATTTATTATTTACTTAAGTCGTTGTACCCGCGCCTACTAATTTAATTAATTACTTTAATTTATTGTACTTAACACAGCAAAAGGGAGTGTACAAGTTTCTAATGGGGTGGCAACGCGCATGTGACACTGTTTGAGTTGCAGGCGTCCATAGGTTACGGTGACCGCTTTATATCAGGCGGACCGTATACTTGTTTGCCACCGACGTTGTATAAAAAAAAAAAAATACCTTGTAACGTTGTAACCCAGCTTTCAGCTCAATTTCGAAATTCATTTTGCGTTATACAATATTGTATAGTAATTTTTACAATGTCAGACTAGAAATTAAATAGAATGCCGGTTTAGGGTCAGATCGAAGTCATGGACATGGCGCCATAATAATGGGTTCCGTTCTGGCTATTTTGGTTATGAAGTCCATGCTCTAAATTTACGGTGGTTGGGCGATATTCATAAAAAAGTTTTCATTTACCGATACCTACTTGACGTTAATTTTTTCTTTACAGATTTTATTTGTTTTATTCATTTGAAACTTTGAAAGTATATGATTTATTGTAAAATGAGCAGTCCGTTACTGCTCGACCACCAGTAAAGATAGATGCTAAGTAGTTAGGTATCTGACATGTGCTACGTATCATCGATGCCGCAACAGCGATTGTAATATCGTAGCTGTGTGTATATGTCGCAGGGAAATGGCCAAAACAGAGATTTCATCAAATGACTAAGGGATATGATCAAATCACGCAGGATGTCAAAATGGCGAATCCATTTTATCATTTCTCTAGAAAATTTCAGTCATTTGATTAAATCCCTGACTCTATTTAGTGAAATCACAAAATCGACCAATAAACACGCCACGTTTTGTCATTTCACTAGATTTGTTTAGGGATTTGATAAAATCCATGAACCACGTCAGTAAGTTGACGAAACGAGCTTTTAACGTCAAGTAGTTTTATCATTTCGCTAAACAAGTTCAGTGAATAGACAAATGTTTTAATAAATATGAAATTAATTTAAAATGAAACATTTTTAGCTTTGTTTCTTCATTTATTCTATTTTTTTTCTTATTTATAGAAAACAAAAAACTCTTAAAAACGGATTCAATTTTACCATTTCACTAATCTATGTATTTAGTTAAGGATTAGGAGGAAGGTGTGTATTATTAGGTTAGATCTAGTTTTTAAGTTTATGCATGTTAATAAAAAAATTGGACCAGTTAAGGATTCAATCAAATCAAGTAACAAAGGCAAGTCTAATAATCTAAGTTATATTAGATTCTAAGCTTTGTCATTTCACGAAACCAGTTCAGACATTTGATCAAATCACCAGTTGAGACTTCATCATTTCCCTAAATTTGTTTAGGGAAATGTTAAAACTAGTTGACTTTTTGAGTTCGTTTCGTCAACTCACGTCGCGGTTCAGGGATTTTATCAAATCCCTAAACAAATCTAGTGAAATGACAAACGTGTCGTGTCTATTGGCCGATTTTGTGATCTCACTAAACAGAGTCAGGGATTTAGTCAAATGACTGAAATTATCTAGAGAAATGATGAAATGTAATCGCCATTTTGACATCCTGCGTGATTTGATCAAATCCCTTAGAGATTTGATCAAATCTCTGTTTTGGCCATTTCCCTGATGCGAAAGTAACTCTGTCTGTCTGTCTGTTACGCTTTCCCGCTTAAACCACGCAACCGATTTTGATGAAATTTGGAACAGACAATCTTTAGACCCTGAGACAGAACATAGGCTACTTTTTATTTCGAAAAAAAGGGATGAAGGGGTTGAAAAAGAGGTTGAAAGTTTGTATGGGATTTCTTAATTTTAAATGATAAAACCATGAAACTTTATATTTTAGCACTTGATAAGAAATCATTAAACATATATTTAAAGTCACATACAGGTCGAACGCGATTAATTAACATTATTTTTACCTTTAAAATAAACATGGTGGGAAATAAACATTAACTAAAAGCGGGTAGATTATATTTATTTGTCTACCCCGAACATATATATAAATTAATATCGGGTAGTTTTGTGTTGTTTACATCTCCGGTGACATTTTGCTGGGACGTCAGTCTTCCGCGACCACGGCCAGTGCAACCTGGCCGAAACGTTGGGAAAAAAGGTAAAAATAATGTTAATAAAATTAATCGCGTTCGACCTGTATGTGACTTTAAATATGTGTACAAAGCGCGAGAACTTAAAGTGTTATATCATTAAACATCTTGATAAGGGATAGGGATAGGGATAGGGATAGGGATAGGGATAGGGATAGGGATAGGGATAGGGATAGGGATAGGGATAGGGATAGGGATAGGGATAGGGATAGTGATAGGGATAGCGATAGGGAAAGCGATAGGGATAGCGATAGGGATAGCGATAGGGATAGCGATAGGGATAGCGATAAGGATAGCGATAGGGATAGCGATAGCGACAGCGATAGCGACAGCGATAGCGATAGCGTTAGCGTTAGCGATAGCGATACGGATACGGATACGGATACGGATAATATGGGTATCGTTAGAGGGATACGGATAATCGGTCGGCGGTCTCTTACAATCAATGTGCTCTAAGACGATCGTTGTTTGCTTGCTTGAAGATTACGTTTGCGATAAGTATAAGCAAAATGTAAAAAATTGTAAGGGATAATAGAAAAAAGTACTTTTTACCCACCGATCATAGTGTCGAAATACGGGCTATGTGGGATGTTTATAAAGGTTTCCCCAGCGTATATAGAATTACCTACGCTGTGGTCGATGTGTAATATTTCTACAATCATTGCAAGCAAAAGTATTATGTGCAATCGAAAATAATCGCAGATAAATATACCTACAGAGAAACCTACGGTCCCTACGGATCCAAATGAAAATCTTAATGAATACTTTTATTACGCGGGCGAAGCCGCGGGTAAAAGCTAGTACATAATAAGAACAAGCCTACAAAATAAAGCAGTGGAAGTAACATGTCAAGCGAAGTCCGACAACGTCGTGCGTACCTACCACTTCACTCGACGTCGCTGGCAACACTCGTCGTGGGACATTGATTCCCTATTGGCCTAGTGTATCCCCGGCTTTATCGGATTTCCAATGTCGCCTTAACCATAAATAGTTTAAACCCGGAAAAGCTTATTTCTTCACTAGGCGGTTAAATATATTTCACGTAAACATTTCCTTATAACAATCTTAGGAAATTTACATTATTTCTGAAACAGTGCACAGTGTGTAATTTGAGCGTAGTTTAGCCTTAATAAAATTGTATAAGAGATGGTTATATGTCACAGTGAAATGAGCACCAAAGCACGTATAGTGCTCAGGACAATGCAATCAATGGTTAAAGGCATCGATGTCGCTTTGTGCGCGCTCTAGGGACTTTTCCACTAGTGCTCGCCGCGCTGCATTCGCGACGGGAAGTGCTTCAGCTAATCCGTGCCGCCTAGAGATTTTGACATGGGACTTACAGTTTTATTATTTGATTAATAACACTCGTATACTCGAACTTACAATACCGCCGTCTACAAAGCAACATTAGTTTGCAAGATAGAATTAGCTACGTTATTCATTACTTACAATAATTGTGTGTCTAAACACACTAAACTAATAAAACGTCCCACTTTGTCAGGTCCCGTAGCCGAATGGCATTTCTACGACGTGAAACGAAACGCCGCGAAAGGTAGTCTGGCCCTGTCGCGCCTTAACCCCCGACGCAAAAACGACGGGGTGTTATAAGTTTGACGTGTCTGTCTGTCTGTCTGTCCGTCTGTCCGTCTGTCCGTCCGTCCGTCCGTCCGTCCGTCCGTCCGTCCGTCCGTCCGTCCGTCCGTCCGTCCGTCCGTCCGTCCGTCCGTCCGTCCGTCCGTCCGTCCGTCCGTCCGTCCGTCTGTCTGTCTGTCTGTCCGTCTGTCTGTCTGTCTGTCTGTATGTCTGTCTGTCTGTGGCGGGTGCGTATCGATCGGTATAACTATTTTTGATATATTTTTAGTCGTTATAATGATCATTTGATATAATTATTGAATCGTATAACAACAAATAATATACTGACAAATTGTATAATTCTTATTTAATATAATGATCATTTTTTCGAATAACATTTATTATAACATACTTTGAATATAATGCTTATTTCCTATAATAAATAAATTGTATAACACAAATTATTTCTAAAGCCCAGTTAGAATTGCACAATAAATTAGATCCATCATTTACCAGAAAAGTAGATTAGGTTAGAACTGTGACCCTTACACACAACGCGCTGCTACCAGACAAACAGGTTAGGTTAGGTTAGAACTGTGACCCTTAAACATACGTACTGCTATCAGAAAAGTAGGTTAGGTTAGAACTGTGATCGCTTCAAAAAATAATAAAATTAATTCATGAAATGTTTTATACATTTCCTAGTTATATTATACTAGTCGTATATCAATAGATAGTTAAACCATACCACGGTTATTACAAATAAGTGTTATACGAAATAATGATTATACAAAATAAAAGTAGATAACTTTTTTTGGTATAATAACATTTGATATAACAACATTTCGTATATATTTAAAGGATATAATCACTCATTTGACATAATTAGCATTTGGTATAACCACAAAATATCTACTTTTATTTTGTATAATCATTATTTCGTATAACACTTATTTATAATAACCGTTATATGGTATAACTATCTATTGATATACCACTAGTGTAATATAACTAGCAAACAGTATAAAACATTTCATGAATTAATTTTATTCTTTTTTGAAGAGATCACAGTTCTAACCTAACCTAACCTACTTTTCTGATAGCAGTACATTATGTTTAAGGATCACAGTTCTAACCTAACCTATTTTTCTGGTAGCAGCGCGTTGTGTGTAGGGGTCACAGTTCTAACGTAGTCCTACTTACCAGAGTAAATGATGGATCTAATTTATTGTACAATTGTTTTTTTAACTGTGATTTAGAAAGAATTTGTGTTATACAATTTATTTATTATCGGAAATAAGCATTATACACAAAGTATGTTATAATAAATATTATTCGAATTAATGATCATTATATCAAATAAGAATTATACAATTTGTTAGTATATTATTTGTTGTTATATGATTCAATAATTATATCAAATGATCGTTATAACGACTAAACATATATCAAAAAAAGTTATATCGATCGATACGCACCCATTTTGTTCGTGTTGGTGTGGTGAAAAATGTTGTGTTACACTCGGTGGCAAAGTTTGTTTAACCGTCGTGCTTTGAAACCCTCACAACGCTCAAGATTCCACTTTTTGAACGCTACGCTCGCGGTTCAATATTGGAATCTTTCGCTTGCTCGAGTATCAATATTGGCACGTGCGGTTAAACGAAAACTTTGCCCCCTTGGAAAACAAATAACTATTGTTCCTGAGTCATATGTAGATGTTTTCTACCCCCATTATCCATAAACGTACTCTAAAGTTATCAATCCGATAAAATCGTTTTCACCACACCAACTGGTAAAGGCTTTCTTTGCTATTCGAAAACAGATAGCAAAATTGCATTTTATCCACAAGGGGGCAAAGTAATTTCATAAAAATTTTAACTCAATGTCTTAATCTGGCGGCTAGATTTTACCTATAAATGATGATTTTGAATCATAAATATTGAATAAATTGATGGATTTGATTTATTTGGATGTTTTATAGTCAGTATTTTGTTCGTGTTGGTGTGGTGAAAAATGTTGTGTTTCACTCGGTGGCAAAGTTTGTTTAACCTTCGTGTCTTGATACCCTCGCAACGCTCTTTGAACTACTCGCTACGCTCGCGGTTCAATATTGGAATCTTTCGCTTGCTCAGGTATCAATATTGGCACGTGCGGTTAAACAACTACTTTGCCCCCTTGTAAAACAAATAACTATTGTCCCTTTCCGACGTATTGGTGTGATAGAAAACGAACTTTATCGACTTGATAACAAACGAACTTTATCCACTTGATAACTTCAGAGTACATTTATGTTATGAATAAGGGGGTAAGTATATAACATATGACAGTACGTATGTAAGTAAGGTGCATTAGGGTAATTCCGAATGACAGAAATGCTCTGGTAATTTCGAAAGGGAAATCTTGATATGATGAAAATAATGGTGATTTTTATGCGACTCGACATTAGAACACTTTCGGAATTACCCTAATGCACCTTACCAGTATTTTATAAAAGACAAATATGTGCACATATTGTCGCCTATCCATAGTACTTAAAAGCAAGTTTAGGGCTGTGTTAGGTGACCCTCATCAATATTTGTTTATTTATTATTATTTATTAAATATCTCGAGATAGGCATTATCTCTATTGGTAATAATCAAATAATACATTTTCTGTAATTGTATTTAGTACATTACGTCAGACGCCGGGAAAGAAGGGCCCTTTTGATGGCGAGGAATGTATAGTGCTTTTCCCAAACTTGCACTGAAATAGGCTAAACAAACTAACCTTGAAAACCTTTTTGTTTTTCTTCCATTTTACGAAATTTTCATACGCCGTCATGTATGTTACTTTGGATTTCGGGGACAGTAAGATACTCATGTCTACTTCTGCCTCCCCTCGTAATTCCTGAGGCGTATCTACACTTTAAATTCACATTCACATCACTTTTGTCCGAACTCATTTTGAAATTTGAAAACGCTTATTGGACAAATCCGTGCAAATATTTTTTTTTTTCTTTTTCATTTCCGTGCTTAAACTTTTATTAAATCTGTTTGAGGTAACGTTTAATTTAACCAATGATATTTATTGCATTATAGTCTGGCAAAAAGAGTAAAAATTAATATGGTGCGCCACCGTCTATGTAAACCGCTTTGCATGTTGTTTTTTCTGATGATGGAGTTGTCGTAAGTGCTATTATTTATTCTGTAGCGTTGTGTCAGAATTTAACGTTTAGAAACAAGTGACTTGTGCATTACAGGCCTAGGTCTGCAATGTATCCTACTATGAAAATCCATCACAAATCATCCTCACTCAGCCCACCAGACATAAAGCGATCGCATTCTTTATAACAAAAATAAACATAACTAATCGTATTTGATACGGCTTCAATAGCAAAATACTTCTCATGCTCATGACTATTTTGCACACACTTTGACGCTGCTGCTACGTGAAGAATGACGTCACAGCAAGCGTGCTTTTACGAGATGGAGCGTTTTGAAGTGCGGTGTACGCTCTTACTTTGTACATTGTACTATAACACTTTAAGTTCTCGCGTTTTGTACACATACTTATTTAAAATCGGTTAGTTTTGTGTTGTTTACACCTTTGAAGACATTTTGCTGGGACATTAGTCTTCGGTGACCACGGTTGATGCAAGCGGGCCGAAGCGTCGAAAAAAAAGTTAAAATAATGTTATTTAATCACGTTAGACCTTTGAGTGATTTTAAATATACATTGTTTATAAACTTAATATCCTTTTTAGGTTACTACGTGTGTCACGGTGTGTGTACAATTATTTTTACATAACATATTTTAAATTGTTGACGTCTTTCAATATACAAGATTAAATATAAATATATTATATGATAGATAAGATAGTTTCAACTACTTAGTTTTAAGAATTGAATAAACCTTGTTTTTTTTTTTTTTTTTTTATCGGATGAATGAAGACAAAATGAACTCTGTTCCTATTATTAATGAATTAAATTCCATTATAGATAGGTAATTTACGCCAGGGTAAATTGTCAGTCCTCATAACGGTGTTGGCCTTCAGATTTCAAATGTCGCTTTTGGTCCCACCAAGAACACATCTTCGGGGGCAAGTCACCGTGTCCTAGAAATAAATTTGGTTACCGTTATATTAGGCAGGCGTCCAGTTAATTTAGGTCAGTAATTAGTCTATTGCTATCAACCAATTGCTTAATACTTTTTGGATGCCATCAACTCTCAGTATTCCTGACACTCTGGCTACCCATAAGTATCTAGTGGTCCATAGGAATGGTTATACGTCAAATAAGTAAAACAGTAAGAATTCTTGTGATCTGCGAATAGTAATACGACACAGAACCAATTTCAATAAGACTTCAACGGGTACATTCTACCGAGAACGATCGCCGAGATTAGAATTGACCTCTCACTGGGGGATTTCCGTACAAATGAGTGGCTTGAATATAAAAAGCATTACAACAGGATGAGGTCGGGCCAATCCCGGTTGCCTCATCCCTGAATAAACTGAAATGAAATTGTCCAAGACGGGAGTAATACTGAATTGAATTCCTCTGGAATTTACATTGCAATTATCATGTTTTATGGTGACAAGCGTCCCTGTTCTGGGATTATTCGAGCGTTAAATTCTGTCTAAACTTTAATTATAGCGTCCGTCGTGATCGAAAAGGGTTTCGATTTATTTTAGCGTAGTGACGACGCGCGACGGCGGGTTGTGACTCAACTTTTTTTCAGAAATTCCTAAATATTTTTCCTTTTTGCCCTGCTCTTTCATTGATTTACCATTAAGTTGAGTTTATATAATAATTATTCCCGTAAGTATTAAAAGTATAATAATTGTCAATTAATTAAATTGTAAAAATCATTGAAAAAGAATTTGAAACTAAAAAGCCAAAAACAAAAGCCTTCCAAACAAGGCGAAAAAGTGGCACTTGATGGTTTCAGTTGCAGTCGCGCCTAGCTCTCGCGAACTGCTCATTTTCAGTTTTCATTCAGTTTATAGACCATGAAACATTCATTGCAGTTTTCCGTTTTTATTTAATATTTGTAGTTCATGAAACGTACAGTGAGCCCGGTAAAACAACTTGTACAGTTTTTGTATAATTTTAATACCTACATAAGTTTAATTTTTAATACCTACATAATTTATGAGCCTGATAAGGAGAGACCCCAAGTAATTGGGATAAGGGAAAACTAATGATAATGATGACAAAAACTTCTGTACTTTATTTGCTAGCTTGTTTTACTTTCTGAACCCTATAAATAGAAGTTGTTTACATACAACCAACGATACCTGTTGCGCTCTTAAATCTATAACGAACCCAATTACTGAATATTGAGTTAGTAACTAAAGGTCCTCCGGCCAATAACCATAGTGAGCTTAATTCCGTCGCACATCCTGCGCTAATGAACTGCGGCGGGCCGCACTAAGCCGCTAGTGAGTTATCTCCCGTGGCCACATTTGTTACAGGCCGAGGCCCGTATTTTCCTCGTCGCAAACATTGATTATAATAATCATGTTTCTTTTGCGCAAGCCGCTTTAGGAGGACAAAGTAAATACATTTAATCCACTACATTATATGCACCTACATAAAGGATAAATAAAGACAATAGTTTTTTTTTTTTTTTTTAGTTTATTTAGAACACAAACAGTCATAATAAACATCATACATATATGTAGTACATAATGTACCAGAAACTAAAGTAATACAAATAGACCTGGAGGTTCATAACATACATATGAGGTTAACCTAAACAGTAGTTAATAACAACATAGTAGTATAAATACGTAGTTCAGAAATAAGCGCAACACATAAATATGTATTACGATTCCAAAAGCATTGACAAATACAGGCTTCGAAAAATATTTTTTACTAGGTATAATACAGTTATTTAAAAAAGTTATTTAAAAAAGTTTACGTCTCAATTGCAATTTTAGACTAGATAACGAATTATTAAAGGGATCAATATCGAATAGGTAAGTGTTTATTATAGAAACTGGGAACTCGTCTGAAAAAAGTATGCTTAGAATATTTCTTACGAGAAAAACTCACATGGAATAAAGGCCTTGGCCGTAAGCGCGGACAACCGAAGGTCACTAGCTTTAGGAGATCTGGACTATTAATGGCACCTTTAAGAATTTTAAACAGAAACATTACATCTAAATAATTCCTGCGATTAGACAAAGACGGGACACCAAAATATTTAGCCGCTAATGCGGAATTTTCAAAATATTTACCTGTTCTGTAGGCTAAGGATTTTAAGAAAATATTTTGTATCCTCTCTAAACGGACAATGTGAACTTGATACTGAGGAGACCAAACTACACTACCAAATTCGAGGATACTTCTTACCAAGGAATAAAATAACAATTTATAGGTAACAGGTCTTTTGAAAGGCTGGCCAATACGAAGGATCATCCCTAGCTTTTTATAAGCACGCTTACATAAGTTATCAATGTGTAAGTTATAGTTCAATTGTGAGTCCATTGTAACACCTAAGTCCCTAATGGATGATACCCGTGCTATTATATTACCAGAAAAAGAGTAATTAAAAATTATTGGATTGAGTTTGCGACTAAAACTAATTATGAAACATTTGTCGGTGTTTAAGAACAGGTGATTGTCTAAGCAATATTGGTGGAAGTTATTTAAATCTTGTTGCAATGAACGGCAGTCTACTTCCGATGATATAGCCCTAAAAATTTTGGTGTCATCTGCGTAAACAAGATGTTCAGCATTACGGAAGCAGGTCGCCATGTCATTGACGTACAAGATAAACAATAAAGGACCTAAATGGGAGCCCTGGGGTACTCCAGAAGGGACAGGGAGAAAACATGATGTGTATCCCTTCAACGCTACTGCCTGGCTCCGGTTGGAAAGATACGATTTAATCCACCGCAGAAGGTCACCGTGTATACCGAGTTCGAGTAATTTCTTAACTAAGTGATTATGGTTAATTTTGTCAAAACATTTCGAAAAATCGGTATACACGGCATCCACCTGGTGGCCAGAACATAATCTATCAATAATAAAATCCGAGAAGGTAAGAAGATTTGTGTCAACACTACGACCTTGACGACTTTCTATATATCTGTGTTAAAGGCGCGGTAAGCTCTTTAGCGCACATAAGGATGAAATAAGGATGTATCATATCTGTACCACTACCCTTACTAATATTTACCCTTTTTAAAAACTCAAACACACTATCCTCTGAAATATCAAAGCTACTGAGGTCTATAAGTGAGTCAACAGGTGCAAGTGACAAGTCCAGTGGCGCAGAAAGATTAGGTACAAAAACAGAGTTAAAATAAGTATTGAAAAATAATAGTTATTAATTAATTAAAATAAATACAAACGATTTCATCACTTTATGGCTGCCTGGCTGGATTCATATCATAGGGGTTTATTTATTTTTGATGATAATACTAATTCGTTTCACTGGTATTAAAATAAAAACTAGGTGTTTGAAAAGCTACTAAATAATTTATTATTAACTACACGTTGTTCATACATGTACGAACAACCAGAAATTCCTGTAATATCTTTTAAATAAAATAAAGTCGTCTACAATCCTTGATATGTAGGGTCGATCGTTGACCTTCCGTTCCCGGGACTGTTTGTGCAAATCGCATAATATACTGGCTTCATTGAATATGGAGCCACCATAAATATAGCATTCGTATCGTGATTTTGTGGAACCGCTTCGCTACCCAAACACTGTCAGTTGTTTACTATGTCTTTGAAACTTTTGATCTCTATCAGTGTACTCGTATGTTATTCAATTGTAAGTTGATTGTAAGTAGATATGGTATAGGATCTTCTTGTCAAATTGTCAAATAAATATTCGTAAATTGAATAAAGGAGGACTTATTTTTACGTTGTACTTTTAAGTGTCTCATAAGCAGAAAAAGGAAATACTTTAGGATCGAGTGTGTATCTGCTCCGGCTGTGTGGGAACTCGGGTTCCATAAGGAACCTTCGCAGAGAGAGCCTTAGGTATTCGTATTCCATAAATCGATACTTGCATAATGAAGAAACTTTTGTTTGCTTTTTACTATTATCAATTATTTATAAAATAGAAAATACGAGCATTATCCGTTCGGCTCTCCGTGATAGTAGGGGAGAGTGAGGTTATTATGGTAATTTGATAAGGCAAGACATTTAAATACCTACACCTGACGCCTTCAATGATGTATTTATGACATAAACGATGTAATTATGGCTAGTTCTTCCAAGTCACTTTTAGTAAAACGTAATTTGGAAAATATAATACCTATTATCTCCCACACATTCTCAATGTGTTAATACCTATCTAAAAAGTAAAAAAAAGAAATGACAAGTTGTGTTCCACTAGGTGGCAGAATTTGTTTAAAACCTTCGTGCTTTGAAACCATCACAACGCCTAAGATTCTACTTTTTCACCTATTGCAATCTTTAGCTATCGCTTAAACAACTATACTTCGCTTGTGAAACAAAATACTTACCTATGTAGTTATTATTATTCAACGAATTCAGCTATATATGCCTTTAAACAGACAGTAGGCTACTACAAAGCTAGAAAGACACCCGTGTACGCCTGCTTCCTTGACCTCAGCAAAGCTTTTGACAGAGTTGACCACCAATTGCTGTGGAATAAACTACAGGAACGGAAAGCGCCCACGCCAATTATTAAGATACTGGAGAAGTGGTATTCCCAGCAGAAGAACGTAGTAAGATGGAAGTCAACTCTGTCCACGGCCAGCGGGCTAGACTGTGGCGTGAGACAAGGAGGCAGTATGTCTCCGGCCCTCTTCAGCGTGTACATGGATGGGCTGTCGCAGGCTCTGACCAGTACCGAGGTTGGCTGCTCCATCAATGGGCAAATGATAATCACATCGCATATGCAGACGATATGGTCCTACTAGCACCATCTGTGGGAGCTATGCGTAAGTTACTCGCAGAATGCGAGAGATACGCCAGCCAGCACAACATGAGATACAATCCGGACAAGTCTGAATTTATGCTCATGGAGGCAGCACATATGCCCACACATGTACCACCTCTTTTGCTTGATGGAGTTCAATTGCGGAGAGTACACGAAGTCAAATATCTTGGCCACATCTTGTTGTTCAGTTTAAAAGACCAGGAGGACATAGAAAGGCAGAGGCGAGCCACCGCAGTAAGGGCAAACATGTTGGCTAGAAGATTCGCCAAATGTAGTGACAGCGTAAAAAGACAGCTGTTCCTCAGTTTTTGTACAAGCGTGTACACTATCGAGTTATGGTCCGACTACGCCTGTGCGGCGATGAGAGACCTACGCGTGCAATACAACAACGCGTGGCGGGCGTTGTTCCGCCTGCCGCGCTGGTGCAGCGCGAGCGCGATGTTCGCGGAGGGGCGCGCGCCGGGCTGGGACGCGCTACTGCGCATGAGGAGCGCTACCGCCAGAAAGGCAATTTTCGCCTCCTCCAACACGCTTCTGTCCGCGGTCAGAGAGTGGGACGCCAGCCCGCTACACGAGCGCTGGAGGGCCTACCACAGGCCTGTGGGATCGGGGTCGGGGTGACCCGAAACCGCGAGTCCTACTAGATTTATTTTAGTTTTAGTTTTATTAATTTTAATTTAATTTAGTTAATTTATTATCTTAATATTAGTAATAATCTATGGAATGTATTTCCGGCAATAAATAATTTCATTTCATTTCATTTCATTAATGTATAGGTACCAGTGGCGGCTGGTGAAAATTTCTGCTAGGCAACACTGAGCAAAAAGATACCTACCTTAACATTAGGTACTTTACTAGTAATCAATTTTAGGCAAGCCGGTGGGAATCAGATTGTATGGACCAGCCGCTGCTGATAGGTACAAAACTAAATTACTAGTTAAAATTGAATTTTGAGATTTAAAGTAAAGTTATTAACAAAAATTATGACTACATAATTACAATAAGGATTTAATTACATATACATTTATAATTTCGACAATTACCCCCCTTCCCCCTAAATATGTAGTCACCGCGCCATCATCATTATTCCCAAGTCTCTTGAGAAATCCTTTTCATAATAGTCATTCTTTATTTGAATACTGCAAACTCAGGGGACATCCGTTTATAGTGTACTCATGATTAGCTATGGTTTCAGTTTGTTTCATCCGGTTAATTGCTAAGAGTGGTACTGAACTAACAAAGTGTGGGGTAGTAAGTTTTTATTTCCGATTTAATAATGCCGTGAAAGTTCAATTCAGGGCTCAAACACCCACAAACAAGATTAAATCGGCTCTCCCGCGTTCTCGTTCGGCCATCTCACTTTATGATATTGTCACTTTATTAAGAGAGAGCTAAGATTATGCAAGCCTAGTCATTTTAGATATTACAGACCTCGTTTATGGGATTTATTTTGTATTATGCACCAGATTTGCGATAGCGTGGTATAAACAATGGCTTTAGTTTGTAATCGCGAATCTCATTGTCTGTGACTGGTTAGCAAAGATTCAACCGGATTCTTAGAATATTGGGACGTTGTACCCAATGACATTTATTTCTAATTGTGTGTATGATTAACTAAAAAAGTATAAATGATACATACTATTGCGCGGGTGTCAATTATGATTATGAATAACAATGAAGAAAAAATAAAATGTTTTCAATTAAGGTCATACAGGTGTGTCCTGAAATAGGAGCAATAAATTAATGTAGGCTATTTATTACTCCTCAAACTCAAAAATTTGTTCAGTTTACTTTCAAAAGTATATTCTTGGGATTTTTATTACATTTAAAGTTTTCTAATTGGCATTGCCTTTAAGTTGCTGAATAAAATTGTCTTGGTTTGAGGAATTCAATTTGTGTTTTATTTTTAATACATACGATCTAATATTTGGTCCCTTTTAAAGTAGAAATTACTAACCTTTAATATTTATTTATGAAACGATCATAATTTCTTGTTTTTAACCCCCGACGCAAAACGACGAGGTTTTATAAGTTTGACGTGCCTGTCTGTCTGTCTGTATGTGTGTTTGTCTGTGGCATCGTAGCTCCCGGACGGATGAATACCTAGATTTAGCTTTAGTTTTTTTTTTGTTTGAAAGCTGAGTTAGTTGAAAATGTTCTTAGCCATAGTTTCATTAAAATCAGTCCACTATGTCGGGGGTTTTTCCAAATTTTTAAATTTGTGGTTAGGTTATGTTTCATTTATTTTTATTATTTATTATTTCAATGCATGTTTGAGTAAAGCATTATTCATGCCGCGCCCTGAAATGGATTTCGTAATCTTCGTAATCCTATTTTGTCTTTAACCATTCAGCTTGCAACCTTTTACCTCTACAGTATAATGTACGAGACAGTACGAGTATCATTCTTACTATCGTGCCAAGTGGTGCCACTATAACCGTCACGGTACTCACTGTAACTACAAGTTAAATGCGGTCTGTGTGGGTATTCGAATACCTTAGACTTATATTGACCGGGATATAGACCGTGATTACCTTTTTGATTTTTGTCGAGCTCCCGATATTTCGACGCAGTTGCATGCATCATGATCACGGAAAACTGACGAAGGCGGGTGGATGTTAAAGTTGCATAGACAGCGCGCGATCTACCCTCCTTCGCGCGCGTCGGCTGCGTTCACTTTCAGCGTTACCACTGGTCGCATTCACACTCGATGGTCTGTCCAAACACACTACACTCACAGTGTCACTACGTTTGTTCAATTCTGACTTCACCGGTTTTTTACACAAACAAATCACTGGATTCCATACATTAGATAGTTTGAAGCCATCCTCACGATTGAAATTTTTATATAAGTCAATATAAGTCTAATGAAAATAACCGTGAATCATTCAAAACTCTTATTCGAATACCTATCTAGGTATGAACGTGTTTGAATTTGACTTGTAGTTTTTACAGTTAAAATGTGACAACCTTTTACTCTTCTTTTTTAACCCTCAATAACACGTTTTATTTTTACTTAACAGTATTTGTATTTAGGTCACGTCCTGAAATACTAAACTGAACTGAAATACAGCAACTCAATTCAACTCTCAAATTTATATGTAAATACTTCTATCAGAACCTGCGATCAATTCGCACGCCCTTGGCTGCTGTGGTGAAAAACAATTTTGCCAGCGAACCGAAAAGTTAATAGAATCTGCTGAGATTAAATTGACATAGGTACCTACTTATTTTTCTGTACACGTACTTACGCACATAGTATTTCACGTCATAGTCTATAAATCGGTAGGTATTAGGCTAGTCTAAATAGATAGGATCGTAGGGCACATTTTAAACTACACGCAAGACACGAACATCTTTTGTTAAACAACGATTGTCATTGTATTACTGGCTGAGGAGGCTCTTAAATATATCTACAGGACATCATTACGGCTACATATCTGCTCCCTCTATTCCTTTTCCTCTTCTGTATTCGAGTTTATCGATATTTTACCTACCTACTTACCGTTTCATAATGGGCTTTTGCTCCTGATATAACTCACTTTCCCGAACGTGAACTACTTAATAGGTTTTAGATTTCGTGTTACTTGTGGTTTATATGCCTTACAATAAACATTTTTCTATTATGATTGTGTTTAACTAGGGGCTTTTGTAATTGTTTTCTAGGTGTAATAATCGTCGGCATTGGGCACCAAAAAACTTTCCTTTACAAATACCACAGGATGTGGTCTTTATCTCATTTTATAATACATATTATCTACCCAGCTACCCACTCTACGATCTATATAATAAACAGAGAAATATCCTTCATGATGTAGGTTCCTCACCCAATGCACATGAAGCATGATAAATGATCTTGGTGGAAAGCCATACTTTATTAGACGTTTTGCGTCGTCTTAAAAACCTTTAAATCATTTTCACATTGTTGTTTTCCTCTCAAGTGCCGTGTCAGATCTGTGGACCGTGAAATAGATAAGAGTTTAGTAATAAATTGCCCGCTTCAGACAAGTAGGGATCATTTAATTTGTACCTGAAAATGGGAACCAACTTTGACTCTGGATTCATGGCATAGTGGATGGTTGTTAAATTGGAACTAGCCTCTCTCGATGACTCGTCCGGGTAAATGTCGTGAATCTGATACCATCCTGTCCATCTTATTTATTAATTACTACCTTACTACTTCACGACGAGTTATTAGAAGTCTCCTTCTTTTTAGGATGTTCCAGTCTCATTGTTTTTGAAAAATGTCTATTTCAGCCACGTTGGAGCTTAGGGTTCGAATCTAGCCTATTGCTTTCTTTCGAATGCGATTACTGATCAGGAGGCCCTCCCTTTAGATTGTCACTAAAAAATGTGGAAAATGACGATCCGTCAACTCTTCTTCAACTCTTCGTCCGTCCTCGGAGGAAATATAGACTGGAGTCCGTCGTCTACGCAAATAATCTGAGGAAATAACAACCACAAATGTAAAAAATATTATAATAACAGCTGAAATCATTATGATGCACAGACATATCACACATGGAAATACTTCGTATGTATACGGACACTAAATCAATCACGCAGGCATCGATAAGTGAAATAATAATTAATGAAAAATTATAATTTTAATGATGTCGTTGTTTTTTCTAGATCTGTTTAATGTTTGGCACTGATATAATCATATTAAGATTCATTTGACAACCCCGCGGGTGGAAGCGATGGATAATAGTTAGTAGGTAAAGAAATATTCGACATTTTGACAAAACATTAATTTAGGGTTTAGACTAACTAATCAACAACGTTTTGCGGTTGGTGGTACTAAATCATTATAGACAAACTTGCTCCTAAATAAATAAACTAGAAATGGTTTAGTCTTCATTAACTTTTTCAATACTGGTTCAAAGTAATGTTTATTAAGTATGAAAAAACTCAAATCATTCTCTTTAAAATTGAAATATATTTCAAATGAATTGTGTGATCAAGGTTTGCAAATCATACTTTTTTATCGATAGTTGGTATTTCATTGACCATGCCCACATCTCTACGACGAAGTCTCGGTCAAATGATTTTTCTAATTTTCAATTTTATTATCCTTGTCAATATTATTATAATATATGCTCTATTCTAATTGAAATTAGGTTAATTCTTACAAAATATATAAATGAAGTCTCGTGGGGAGTGCGTCTTTTTATGAATATATTGATATATAAATATCGACCCTATTGTAAACCACATTAGGTAACTTCTTAAATGGCAAAAAATCGAAGTCTCGTGGGGAGTGTTCGTGACGTAATTTCTACCCACCAACAAATTTCAAATCGATTGCATTCGATCACATAAATCGATATTCGATGACGTATGACAAAAATATTATCATTTAGATAATAAAAACAGTAATATAACAATATTAAAATTACTTACAAATGGAATATTATGCCATCTTTTTGCAAACTTGAGGTATTTGAGCGCTTATTACAAGTGTTCACAGCACAAGCGGGCATTTTTAATTACCAGTGATATGTGTCGTGGCGATTCTGTGAATGAGCATGAATCGATTGTGAAATTGTATTTACGTGACTTTATGAACATTTGTTCAAGTTTTTTGGCAGAGGGGTAAGTAACTGAAAGGCTACTCCAGTCTATATTTCCTCCGAGGCCTTGGCAGAAACAAGTATGAGGAATTTAATGAAAAACACGATATCTAGCGGAGTAAATAATTTACAAGTTTAGTGCTTAGTGTGTTGTGCTCCCGCAGCGATATTTGGCAAAAAAATATAGTTTTTTAGTAAAATGCGTTTTCCCTAGTTTAAACATTTTTTTCATATGGCCTAGCTGAAATGCGTTGTCATTAGTTATGAAAATCTAGTTTTCTGTAAAGCTTCGGTGAAAAATATTGTTAACTAAGACTTAAGTCAAAATTACATTTTTTAACAAAGTCCCTTAGTGAAAACTTTAAAACGAGTTTGTAAGGTAATATGTAGGAACGGGTTGTCTATTGTTTGCCCGACGCTAATTTGTATGACAAATGATGGTTGATGGATTCAAGTCAATCAGGTAACAAATATCAAGTATGTTCATACATACCTATCTATACTTAAGCAGCAGGAATTCCCTTGCTTATGGACCGTATTTATCTCGGTAACGAGTTCAGACTGACTAATGCGTTACACCTAAGTTCCGCTTGTGTATATTACGGCCTGTAGACAAGAGTACAAATTGTTGAAGCTCCGTGGCGACGGTACGAACGACGATACAATGCGGAGCATTAACGATTGGATTTTTGACAATTGCAAGATTTGCTGCGTAACTTTCTTTCCTAGGATAGTTTTTGTACGACAACGTCGCTGTTTTGTATGGAGTCTAAACACTGTTGTTTAAGTTACTTGTAGGAAACGTAATGTAGCCTCGTAAGTCCCGGGCATCCCGGCGTACTTGTTTGTACGCAAGTATACTTATTACATTCGAGTTTCAAATTCTAAATCGGTCAATTGCCCTGGGTCTTACGAGGATAGGAAAACTAGGCTTAGAATAAATTTAAAAGTGGAAAATGTCTGCCTTGGGTGAGACTTGAACCCACGGCCTCTGGATCGATACTCCAGCGCTCTGCCAACTGACTGCAGACGTTTCTTCTAATCAGAAGTTAAACATTTAGCATGGTTAGCGCATCGTAACTGGTGAATTTCCAATATGACTTGAAACTCTGGTTGCCGTTTAAGAAGTTTAACATTCTTACGGTAGATGTCGCTGTCCTTGTGACGGGTCCCATTGACCTAAGTGGTGGAAAATTTCGCTGGCTGGGTTGAAGTCTTGGTTGCTCAGTTGGCAGAGCGCTGGAGTATCGATCCAGCGGCCGTGAGTTCAAGTCTCATCCAAGGCAGACATTTTCCACTTCTAAATTTATTCTAAGCCTAGTGGCATCGATTGCAGACGTTTCTGCTAATCAGAAGTTAAAAAGATAGGAAAACTATTGAGTACCTACCGACAAACTTTATACTACTTATAATTTGCTGAAGCGATAAGTTCACTAGAAAATAGCTAATCATAATCAAGTATTTGGCTGTTTAGTATATATTCTCGGGCGGCACTTTAGCAAAACTCGTCGGGCTCACAGAACCAAACCACGAAGTAGAATAAACATTGCCATTTGGATATAATATGATAATAATTTGATTACCTATATTTACTTCAATGACATAAAACTATTAGTAACTAAATATCGCGGTAACCAAAGACAATATTACCTACTTCAATATTTATATTTGGCAACTTACTTTACCTACTTGACGTCCAGTCTGGCGTAGTTGGTAGTGACCCTGCCCGCTAAGCCGAGGTCCTGGGTTAGAATCCCGGTATATTAGGCATTTATTTGTTTCATCAATGTTTTCTATAAGTATGTATTTATATATAAGTATGTCTTAGTATGTATATCGTCACCTATCACCCATAGTGCAAGCATTGCTTAATTTGGGACTATAAGGTTGATCTGTGTAAGGTGTCCCCCAACTATTTTATATGAGTTGTAGGGAATCATCTATAGCTGGGTTGTTTTGGCAATTACCTTGCATTAGGTAAGATGCAGTTTTTTGGGTTTCATATCATCGATGTGCCTAAAATTAGTTTTGTTTCAAAATAAGAGCTAAGCAAGAATTACCTAAAAAAATTACTCGGTTGAATGTACTATTGAACAGTTGATCAGTCTTGTAATATTAAAACTTTCATGGATTATCATAATACAATCTGCGTAATAAAAAATTGTACCAATAACTTTTTGTTCGTCGTGACGTCTCAATAACATTCGTCTTTGGTTTTGACTTTGACTGTTTATTGGCACTAGAACAACTTTAGTAAGATAAGATATAAAAGGTAATATTCCGATAAAAAAGTACCTAATTCAAAAAACATTCATCTGAGATAAAAACAACTTTAGTAAGATAAGATATAAAAGGTAATATTTCTTGAGTTACCTATTCCATCTGAATAAAAAATGGCTTTTGGAGTACCTTCAATAAAAAATAGATATTAAGGATTTTTTTATCTGACTAATAATTAATGGTATTAAAGATTAATGATGTATTGTTTATTACATCTAATAAATACCAAGAGAAAAATGTGCTGCAAATGGCTATCGCATAAAAATACAAGCTAATCATGAGGCCACATATATGCTAAACGCGAGGACATTAACAAGTGGAGCTTAATATATAATATCCTGTAGGTATTAAAACATATTTATTTTGAAGTTTTAAACTCATAAAATACATAAATACTGCGAGCTCGAAATCCTTAAGTATATCAAATTTATATTGCGCTGCCTCAGTCGACTATCTCTTACTATGTTTCCATGTCGAAAAATATAAATTTAACTAATAAGAACCACTCTAAAAAGTATATATGACAGGATTATATACTTAGAAGCTTGCCAGATTGTTAAAAGTCAACTATGGGCTTTATAAAACAAGGCCAACGATTAAAGTGTTTATTTTCTTCCATCCTTGAAACCTATAACAGCTCATATATTAATAGAACCCGTATGAGGTCAATTGGTAACCTCCATCTCCCTCCCAAGGCTGAGAGTTGATGTGAATGGGAAACAGGTAGTGAATTATTCCTAATCAGAAATTCCTAATTGAAAATCTAGTTTTTAATTATTTTTGTCTCATTTATTTTATAGGGGATAGGGGAGACTTTTTTGTGTTCATGTATGTTATAGTACCTATATGATAAAATTGATAAATGACTTGTATTGTGTGAAATTCAAAGTCACGTACAGTAAAGTGCAAAACATGTATCGAAAAAATCTTTTCATAAATATGGTAACTACTACGCTTTTATTACAACGGAGTAAGATGCTATGGGAAATATTTTTGAGTAAGATGTGTACACCCATATTTTTACACTTGACTGTACTTAAACAATCGTGATGTGAACCAGAAAATCATCTCTTTACATTTCTTCTTTTTTTTTCTTTATATTTCGGGGAATAATTTTCAACAACGTTAAATCAGTTTTCTTCTCCTTTCTTTCTATCTTAAAAAAAAGAACCCAAATAACCCAAGGAACAAAATTTATTTTGAACGAACACCTACTTTTAAATACATTTTGTTCAGTTGAAAGTTCAGTTCAATTCAGTGTTTGAGTTAAACTCGCCGTCTTACATTAAAAACATACAAATCACTCGAGCAACATTGTTGGCACCGTTGTATATGTATATATCTGCCTTTGTCTGACACTTAAAATGATACATTTTGGTGGAGCGCGACATATTTTGATGTATCGCAGCGTCATTCATTACTCACTCTGTAAATATCTACACGAAATTAAATGTTCAGTCTATGTTTTGCTAATACAATTGCTAATAAATACGTAAGCAGCCCTGCTGATTTATCTCAGAAGTATCTCTTTGCTAATCAAACACTAGAAAAATAGTCAATCTTTGCAACTTGGTACCTTCTTAGTTTATTCTCCTTTGTCAACTTCTCAACTCCGGCTAACTAGTATCTCAGTGTAACCAGGCTTAGTATAACCGAGGTCTAAAGCAAACAGCAATAAGCTAACTTATGCTAAGAAGGAGTGGCTTTATCTTTGTTGTTTTATAAATAGTTTTAAATAGGGTAAACATTTACAAGGTGCTTTTTGAATCAATGTAATAATTTCACAGACGTAGGTATAATGGCTTAGCATAATCAATATCTGAAAACATTAGGTATGCACTTACTAGCGGCCTTCTGATAAGGGAATCTTAATAGATATATATTTTATTAGCACTCCAGTTCCTGAAATGTCTTTCTAAATAAAGAGAAAAAAAAAAAAAAAATATACGTAGCTATAAGTTGCATATATGCCGCCGAAATTGCATATCACATTACCATAATACCACTTCGGCTGGTGAAAAAATGCGGCTAGCTCGCGAGTCTCGCGACGTTAAATAACCGCAGGCCCAGCTGTGAGCGATAGTACGGATTATCTTTGAGGCTCAGCATGTCCCAAAATTAGGCATCTTTTTTTTCTAAAAATCATTAAAAAATCTGAAATAGCAGTGTACACACATTTAAATATAGCTAGATACTTTTCTGGCACGAACGAAGTGACACTAGTGACTTCCTTCCGATATCTTATTTCATCGATAACTTAGGTACATTATAATAATGTCATTAATTATTGCCGTGGCGCTGAATCTTGAGTAATTTCATGTGCTCTGCCTACAGTGCCTACCCCGTTTAGGGAGTATAGGCTTGAATTTATGTGTATATCGGGTGCCCGGTAATTAATGGACAACCTTTTAACCACCAAGAGGGCACCTTATACTAGCCTTAATACTACCTAAAATTTTAAAAAAGTGTGAAATCTCGAAAACCAGGCGACTTTTACTAAACCTTAAAGTCGATTTTCTGGACCAGTATAAGGTGCCCTCTTGGTGGTAAAAAGGTTGTCCATTAATATCCATTACAATTTTGAAAAGTGTGAAAATCTCGAAAACCAGGCAACTTTTACTAAACCTTAATGTCGATTTTCTGGACCAGTATAAGGTGCCCTTTTGGTGGTTAAAAGGTTGTCCATTAATTACCGGGCACCATGTATAACATGAATGCTTTATACAAATGTTACAGGTTTGAAAATAAATGGACAATAATAATAAAACGAACCATATTTTAATAGTTTACATAATTTCTTACATGATCATTCCAGATTTCAGAGATTATTATTAGGGGTAAATAGGATTACAGCATTGGTCTCATAATAAAAGTTGTTCATTATGACTTCAAAAGTCACTATGCGAAGTTTGAACGGTCCTTTTTATTTCACCCTGTATAATGCAATCAAATAAATAATTATCGAAATCTTGACTAACTCGAAATAGTATTTTATACAATCGTGATATTAATACAAAGCTTTTCAGTCGAGTACCATGTTTAGGCCACGAAGCTTGCTGAGTGGCCTAATAGTACGGTACGAGAGTGAAAAGCTTAATTATATCACTATTGTATACAATACTTTTTCTACGAGTCATCATCTTCATCAATCATCATCAATGGACGGAAATATCATCATTCATGCAAGTTAAAATTAATGTTAATAGAGTCGTTCACCGTTGTATCAACATCGAATTACCTAGCAACCAATTGTTTGTGATAACCGTCTCTGATTGGCCGATAACGCGACAGATAAAAAAAATGTGTTTCAGATGCAGGAAAATTTGCCAGGTATCGCAAATTAGTATAGAAATTGTATGAAGTTCTATTTTTGAAATTATTACAGTTAACTAAAGTCAACTATAATGAGCTTATTATAATTGAGTCGGAACTGCCATAGAGTATCCAACACTGAAAAGTTAGCCCTTATAGTTTAGTCTGTGGTGTCCTAATTGACAGATTACAGTCGACAAGTAGAAAAATATAATTACATAATATATGGTAACCTTCACGTCCGTCATCCCGAATAGTTTCCATGCAATTGGTTAGATTGTATTTCGTTTTACTCGTATTTTGTTATTGGTAATTTAGTATCGGGTCGCGTGCCCGTTTGTTAGTGATATGTCTCGGTTGAAAATATTTTCCTAAATTTAAAGCATCGACTGATCTCCGAGTAGTATGATCCCCGATCCCAACTTTCATTGGGTTGGTTCAATATTTGTTTCATTCTGATTGTAGTATTTCAAACTAGAAAAGATTTTGCTCATAAAACTTTGATATTTATTGTATCTCTAGGACGGATTGGAGTTCTATCATAGAATATGTTTTCTGTGAACTTCAGTGGGTAACTTTGAATGCTAGGAAATATAACGTTTAACGATTACTAAAACACATAGCTAGCATAAAAGAGGCGATAAGATCTCATGTTGTTATCATTGCCTAATTGTCTTTGTTCATGTTACATGTGTTCTTTTTATATCACATCTCACACAATTTATAGAGAGAGAGTATTATTGTACTCCTCTGTAAAGATAAACTTTACATTTATGCCAAGACATTAACTGTAATCCATTGTGTGACTTCCCCAGCAGGCATGTGCATTACTTGTAAGCTCGTATCGGAGCTCCGCCGTGTGGTGCCGCCTTCAGAATAGCACCACCCCCTCTCATCCCGTGGGTGTCGTAAAAGGCGACTAAGGGACCATTGTGACAGATTTAAACAAAAACCATTGATCACCCATATAACTATAATCGGTCGCCGTTCCTACGCAAATCCTCCTATTTTGTGTACACACAGGTCTTCGGGTCTCAATGCTTAGTCGCAGTACGGTCGACGTTTAGTCGCGGCGACCCAAATGGGGACGATTGGTAACAGGCACAAATGGTCACAGAAGTGACAGAAGTGTGCACTACGCGTGCACACATTGGTACCGTTTGGCGACTACTTTCCCAAAATCATTCGTTCATTTCATTCTTTTCAAATGGCGACTGTCAGAGACGTCAAAGTAAAAAATAAATAAAATCATTTGACATTAAAATGTAATGGCGTAAGAATTTGTTAAAGATAAAATATTGTTTGCATTTGTAATATAATGTGGGCTAATTACCATGGCCAATTAAATTGCTCGAGTGATTTCATAAAATAAGTCTAAATTTATCAACGCGCCATCAATTTACCTCAGTTTAACCAGTAATAATATTATTGACTACTCGGTGTTTGCGTGTTATGTATATTGATTGGTGAAGTTTTAGTGCTCCGGTGCATATACTATACTGAAATAATAAAAATAATGCCTAGAAAACCAATAAAGTTGTTAAAATATGGATTAAGACGGTAATATTCCATGTAAAAAACAGTCGCCAAACGGTCACCAAACGGTCGACAAACGGTCTCAAAATGGTCGCAGCGTACACGCGTGACCGAAAGCAGTGAATATTTATTATATTTTCAAAATGGCTTCATGTATTAATTTTTTCCAGGTATCCTCAAACTTTATAAACAATTAAATATGCCGTCGTACTCAGTTGCCCTCACTAAAGAAGATTAAAAAAAATTGTAACGTGCGTACCGAGCTGCTGGGTTGCAAAGGATCGGGGATCATTATTATTATGGTCTTCTATAGAGCAACTAGTATTTTGCGGCATTTCACAATTGACACTTGTTGAAGTAGTCGTCATTAATATACTATCAACATTAATTTCAGCGATCTGTACTTCTTAAGTCAAGATTTTTGTATAGATAAGTGTCTACAAATTTGTAATGTTAAAGAGACACAAATAAAACGTAGTAGAGTAAATAATGTGTTTTTTTTGTAACCCAAACAAAATACTTGTAGATACGAGTGCGGAAAAGAGGAAAATCGATACGAGTAGCGATAAATTAATACACGAACGAAGGGAGTGTCTTACTTCGACACGAGTTGTGAATGTCCTTTTCGCACGTGTATCGTACGACGATTTTCAGTACCTAAATCTAAGCTAAGAGTTTCGACCAGACAAGAAATGAATCATTGCTTGATTTGCTCGCACTACTGCGTTAGAAAAAGCAGCATCTGCACTGAAAAAAAACTATCATTGCGCAACAGAAATTCTATTAATATCACAGTAAATACTCTATTTCATTTGATTCCTACTTTTATTGTGTAAAGCAACACTACACTTCATTTTTATCAATAAGAATTAAAAATTATATATTTAATACATTAAGTAACTATAAAGTGCTTATCTATTTGTATTATCATTCTGCACTTTTCTTAACTTTCCCACATTTCTATAAAATGTCGAAGAGTGCTTAAATGGTCGTCGTCGTTTATTATTATTTAATTCGCTCATATTTAAATGATTCAAAGCAACCAGTCCACAACTTCACAAGACAGTTTGAGAAACCTTCGTATTTCAGATTGTCATTTGCGGATACAGTGGTTTAGGAGCAGTTCGGTAATCAGACCTACACATGTGTGTACAAATTCTGTCAATGTCACTGTCAGAAACCGTTCTGACAGTGACAATGACAGCCATAAATTCGTCCACATGTTGTTACCGTTATGTGTGCAAACGTCGACTAATAAAGTGTCGTTAAAAGTCATTCTGACAGTGACATTGACAGCCACAAATTCGTACACATTTTGTTACCGTAACGAGTGCACACGACGACTACATTTTGTTATTGTATCAATACGGTCGCATTGTTTGCACGACGTTACCACGCGTTATGTCACATTTGACAGTTAGTTACTGATTTGAAGATTTTGCGACTGAAATGGTTGTATGGGCAGTCACTGCATTCCTTAATCCTATCAGTCGTATCGATCACACGGTCCACTGATGCCAGGGAGTTAGGAACGAGAGAGTGGGTTTGCAGAAGCGCAACTGCTCATTAACTATAATCGCATCACGCGCAGATGACTTTTACAAAATTACTGGACTCTGATACAAAAGTCCTGCGGTGATGGAGTACTGGCGGTGAGGTTCTAGGTTGTGATGGATCCAGGCCTTAGTTGGTGCTCTGCACGCAAACGGCCAAACGAGAGTGGTCGCTCCTTGGACTCGACAGAGGCGGTGGACAGGTTCGGCAGCACGTCTGGCGACAAAGCAGTCCTATTTAGGATCGCTCTGCTTTCCTCTGCACAGGGGAGGGGCCTAGAAAAGGTGGCCCAAACATAATCCGTCTCACCTTTTATGCCAATTTCACGCGGTCGAAATAAGAAACCAAAGCAAGTATGTAAAATCTAGTTTTAGCGACATGGAACGTCCGCACTCTAAAAGACAACGAGCGTAACATGTGTCCTGAAAGAAAAACTGCAATAATAGCCAGAGAACTGTCGCGTTATAACATCGATGTCGCAGCTTTGAGTGAAAACCATCTAAGTGATAGTGGAGAACTCTGTGCTCAAAGCTCTATCATATCCGCAAATTGGACGCCGGGGAAAAGAAAATAGGGGGGAGAGGTGATGGGTGATGGACGGATGGAGGGACGGGAAAGATGCCTCTTTATGTAAACTCTATAAAGGTAAAGGGTTCGTATAGAGGTATATCTCTTCTAGTTACTGCTGGCAAGGTCCTGGCGCACATGATAAACACCCGACTGAGCACCCTAGCAGAACAAATCCTACCAGAGAGCCAATGTGGTTTCAGGCCTAACAGAGGAACGGTGGATGCCATATTTGTTGTGAAACAAATACAAGAGAAGTATGCAGAGCAAAACCGTCCTCTGTTCATGTGTTTTGTAGATCTCGAAAAGGCTTTTGACCGTGTTTCACGTCTGGCCCTCTGCTTAATTTTAGAGAAAATTGGCTGTCCATCAAAGCTAGTAAACCAGTTAAAAATAAAGCAGTTTCATGTTGACATGTCAGCTAAAGTTCAGCATAATAGCGAATTTTCGGACTCTTTCCTAGTTACAAGTGGTGTAAAGCAGGGCTGCGTTATGGCTCCTACTTTATTTGCTTTATACTTCTCGGCGGTGATGAGGGATGCAATTAGCCGAAGCATTGAACCAATTCACCTGAATGTAATATCGGACATGGAGGTGTTCAATATTTCACGATTCAGACCAAAACAAAAAGTTTGTCAGGTTACCGTTCTATGATCCTCTATGCCGATGATATATTATGTTTGATGGCTAACAGCTTAAACGCACTGCAAGGCTCCATAGAGTCATTAAGTAACTCGTGTGACAGATTTGGCTTGGTCACTAAGCCTTGGCGTCACTTATTTTTTATTTAATCGTATGGCATAGATAGGTTCACAGGTATACAGTATTTTATATCATGAAAAGTATGTCACAAATTGATGTCCAAGGTTCTCAGCCATTGAGCTGCGTCAGGAGTAAGTAGATCAGGTCGTCGGGACTTCCTGTGTAGGCTCTGAGGGGGCACTCCTGAACTATATGTTGAACAGTTTGCGATTCGGCGCCACAGTCACATCTAAGCGAATCAATCCAGCCACAAAGGTGTTTGAAATGGGCAGTACGGCCGAACCCTGTCCGCATTCTGTTTAGTTTGCACCATTCATGACGCGGGAGGTTAAACCCCTTCAATTTTGCACCGGGTGAGACAAGGCTACTCACAGAACCGTCCGTCTTTAACTGCCAGTCAGAAATCCATTTTTCGTTAAGACTACGACTGGATTCTATTAGAGCCCTAGCCAGCTTAAAAGGTGAGTGACGAGATTTGAGTCGGTGGTAGCCTTGGTTAAGGAAATCTTGGCGCCCGGGGAGATCCACTCTGGCTAATAGTTTGTGGGTTTCTCTGATAAGAGCTTCTTCCCTTCTCAGTCGGGGGGTGCGATGTTGCTTAAGACCGGGAGCCAATGAGTTGGTGTGGGAAGAATAGTACCCGAGATGATTTGTTGAGTTCCACATCGACTCGATCTGTGTGCGCACTCTCCAGCCACACTGGTGAGCAGTAATCGGCAGTGGAGTATACGAGGGCCAGAGCTGAAGTTCGTAGGCAGTCCACGCTAGCTCCCCACGTAGTACCAGCAAGTTTATTGATTATGTTGTTCCGAGTTTGCAGCTTTCTACCAAGTTTAGTGAGGTGTTCTTTAAATGTGAGTGACCGGTCTATAGTGACTCCCAAGTACTTGGGAGAGAAGCTGTATGACAGTCTTCTTCCCTGCCACAGGACATTTAACTCATGTTTTGCCAGCTTGTTGTGGAGATGGAAGCAAGCAACCTCGGTCTTTGTGGGGCTAGGAGTGAGACGCCATATTCGGAAGAAGGAGGATAATCTCTCCAGGTCCTCGGACAGGACCAACTCGAGGGAAGCAAAGTTTTTAGCTTGAGTGGACAGGGCTATGTCGTCCGCATAGATGAACTTTCTAGCAGTGGTGGAGGGAAGATCATGGGTGTATAAATTGAAGAGGACAGGAGCTAGCACCGATCCCTGGGGAAGGCCGTTGTTTTGGCGTCACTAAGACTCAGGTACTCAGACAACCAGCTAGAGGTACCAGCGCTGTTAATGCTCAAATCGTCTTGGGTAATTCAGCATTGAAAGATGTCACAACTTTCAAATACCTGGACAGCCAAATACGTAGTGTTAATCGCCTTGCCTCTGAAATTCCGTCACGCATAGCCAAAGCTGCAGCTACATTTGGTAATTTAAACCAACGTATTTGGAAGTCGCACGATCTTTAACTCCAAACTAAGCTTTCTGCGTACAAGGCCATGGTCCCATATAACCATAATCGGTCGCCGTTCCTACGCAAATCCTCCTATTTTGTGTACACATAGGTCTTCGGGTCTCAATGCTTAGTCGCAGTACGGTCGACGTTTAGTCGCGGCGACCCAAATGGGGACGATTGGTAACAGGCACAAATGGTCACAGAAGTGACAGAAGTGTGCACTACGCGTGCACACATTGTTACCGTTTGGCGACTACTTTCCCAAAATCATTCGTTAATTTCATTCTTTTCAAATGGCGACTGTCAGAGACGTCAAAGTAAAAAAGAAATAAAATCATTTGACATTAAATAGTAATGGCGTAAGAATTTGTTAAAGATAAATATTGTTTGCATTTGTAATATAATGTGGGCTAATTACCATGGCCAATTAAATTGCTCGAGTGATTTCATAAAATAAGTCTAAATTTATCAACGCGCCATCAATTTACCTCAGTTTAACCAGTAATAATATTATTGACTGCTCGGTGTTTGCGTGTTATGTATATTGATTGGTGAAGTTTTAGTGCTCCGGTGCATATACTATACTGAAATAATAAAAATAATGCCTAGAAAACCAATAAAGTTGTTAAAATATGGATTAAGACGGTAATATTCCATGTAAAAAACAGTCGCCAAACGGTCACCAAACGGTCGACAAACGGTCGCAAAATGGTCGCAGCGTACACGCGTGACCAAAAGCAGTGAATATTTATTATATTTTCAAAATGGCTTCTTGTATTATTTTTTTCCAGGTATCCTCAAACTTTATAAACAATTAAATATGCCGTGGTACTCAGTTGCCCTCACTAAAGAAGATTAAAAAAAATTGTAACGTGCGTACCGAGCTGCTGGGTTGTAAAGGATCGGGGATCATATTATTATGGTCTTCTATAGAGCAACTAGTATTTTGCGGCATTTCACAATTGACACTTGTTGAAGTAGTCTTCATTAATATTACTATCAACATTCATTTCAGCGATCTGTACTTCTTTTGTCAAGATTTTTGTATAGATAAGTGTCTACAAATTTGTAATGTTAAAGAGACATAAATAAAACTTAGTAGAGTAAATAATGTGTTTTTTTTGTAACCCAAACAAAATACTTGTAGATACGAGTGCGGAAAAGAGGAAAATCGATACGAGTAGCGATAAATTAATACACGATCGAAGGGAGTGTTTTAAATCGACACGAGTTGTGAATGTCCTTTTCGCACGTGTATCGTACGACGATTTTCAGTACCTAAATCTAAGCTAAGAGTTTCGACCAGACAAGAAATGAATCATTGCTTGATTTGCTCGCACTACTGCGTTAAAAAAAGCAGCATCTGTAATGAAAAACTATCATTGCGCAACAGAAATTCTATTAATATCACAGTAAATACTCTATTTCATTTGATTCCTACTTTTATTGTGTAAAGCAACACTACACTTCATTTTTATCAATAAGAATTAAAAATTATATATTTAATACATTAAGTAACTATAAAGTGCTTATCTATTTGTATTATCATTCTGCACTTTTCTTAACTTTCCCACATTTCTATAAAATGTCAAAGAGTGCTTAAATGGTCGTCGTCGTTTATTATTATTTAATTCGCTCATATTTAAATGATTCAAAGCAACCAGTCCACAACTTCACAAGACAGTTTGAGAAACCTTCGTATTTCAGATTGTCATTTGCGGATACAGTGGTTTAGGAGCAGTTCGGTAATCAGACCTACACATGTGTGTTCAAATTCTGTCAATGTCACTGTCAGAAACCGTTCTGACAGTGACAATGACAGCTACAAATTCGTCCACATGTTGTTACCGTTATGTGTGCAAACGTCGACTACATTTTGTTATTGTATCAATACGGTCGCATTGTTTGCACGACGTTACCACGCGTTATGTCACATTTGACAGTTAGTTACTGATTTGAAGATTTTGCGACTGAAATGGTTGTATGGGGTGCTCCTAATACTTATACCTACGCTTCAGAGTCTTGGTGCCTGTACAAAGGAGATATCAGAAAGCTTGACACTATCCACATGTGTTGTTTACGCAGCATACTCAGGATTAAGTGGCAAGATCGTGTTACTAACACAGGGGTTTTGCGACGAGCCAATATGTCCGGTATGGAGGCAGCTCTAATGAAGAGCAAATTAAGATGGTGTGGCCACGTTTGTCGCATGGATGACTGTGTACAGGCGAAACTTCCTTAAGTGCTTCTTGCAAGTGTTAAATTCGTTGTAACAGGGTCCTTTGAATACTTCCAGAGTTTAATGTTGTTCTTTTATTCGTAAACTAAACTTGTTGACTGATATCTTAAATGAGAATACAAAAGGGATAAGGGGTAGGTAGAATGTTTAACAAGCATTTTTCGTTTTGACATCACCATTCCGGTCTGCCTGCACTTATATATTCCAGAGTTCTCAAGACAACTGATGAACGTTTGGGCGATAACGGGTATCTATGTTGAATAAGGGGCCTAGTGTATTTATGACTAGCTGTGCTATTCTTGTTAGACTCCCTAAATCCGTTTTCTATTCGGAACTCAAGGATGGAAAACGCAGCCACGGGGGGCAGTTTCTGCGATTTAAAGACGTGCTGAAGCGCCACCTTAAAGCCTGCGACATTTCACCTGAGCGTTGGGAGGAGCTTGCGGTTAGGCGACCAGAATGGCGCAAGAAGGTAAGAGAAGGTGTAGCTACTTTTGAAGAAACTCGACTAGAACACCTAGATCAAAAGCGCCTTCAACGGAAGTCTCACCCAAGCCGTCCTATGCATACACTTACAATGAACAGGGCCAGCTTTACTGCGCACAGTGCGACCGGATATCTAAAACCAAGTCCGGCTTCGCGAGCCATATACGTGCTCATCAGAGGAAAATGTAAAGGTCGCCGTTGTCGGATACGACATGGAGGACTATATATGTATCGGAGCTAAATAATAATAATAAGAGAAAAAGATATGTACACTCAACTCAAAATAATTAATTAACACTACTTACGCTATTAACTGACATGAAGTAAATTTCGGGATATTGCGTTTATAGCCAGCCGCGGTTATTTGCTGGGTGTTTCGGGATAATCCCGGAAAGGCCAGGCCGCCCTGGCTTAGTCTTAAGGCGAAACAATCACCGTAAATATTTTGTTCGCCTGGATTATTTAAGCCACTTAAACTAATAACCACTTATCTTTCGGCCACATTTAATATAAATAATATAATATATTTTAGGCAATTGTATTTGTATGAAGATAGGGGGGTTATTTTTTTCTTGATTGTCGACTTTAATCAAAACAAAGTCAAAAAGTCAATGTATTCACCTAAAGCATTCAATTTCAATAGGTATAACTATAAAAAGCATTCGGCAGCATCAAACACTTCTATATTCTTTACTTACGAGTGTGGACTGCGGACGGCTATTCAGAATACGAGTGTGGACTGCGGACCCAGCACTATGCTGGATTAATGACTTACTATGTACTTACACCCTTATTCATAAACGTGCACTAAAGTTATCAAGCCGATAAAGTTCGCTTGTCCCTTTCTATCACATTAATACGTCGGAAAGAACAAACGAACTTTGTCGGCTTGATAACTTTAGTGAACGTTTATGAATAAAGGGCTTACTATCTACAAGAATAGCACAGCTAGTCATGAACTTAAATACACTAGGCCCCTTATTCAACATAGATACCTGTTATCGCCCAAACGTTCATCAGTTGTCTTGAGAACTCTGGAATATATAGTGCAGGCAGACCAGGTGATGTCAAAACGAAAAAATAAATACTTGTTAAACATTCTACCTATACCCCTGGTCCCTTTTGTATTCTCATTTAAGATATCAGTCAACAAGTTTAGTTTACGAATAAAATAACAACATTAAACTCTGGAAGTACTTATTCAAAGGATCCTGTTACAACGAATTTAACACTTGCAAGAAGCACTTAAGGAAGTTTCGTCTGTACACAGAAGGTCTTACTTAACGTGAATCTTTGTACTTTGTAGACAAGCAGCTGATAAAAAAGTTCCGCGCATACAATAGGCCCGCACTCAACCAACTTTTCCGTTTGAGAGTTAATTTTTATTTAGCGTCACTTGTAATCAACTTCTGAAATTTCATCGTGTTTATTTAAAATTAGATTAAGAGTTATTCATTATCATTATTACGTTAAACTGTGTTATAATTGTTATAAATTGTACTTGAAATAAGAAGAGGTGTCATACTAGCTCAGGTATAATTTAATTTTCATTTTTTATGCTCTGAAAGTAGTCCGTTGTTTATGAATGGAGTTTCGAAATAGTATACATTACAATACAAGTGCGAAAAAGAGGATGTTTTAAACGAGCGGCGATAAATTAAAACACGACCGAAGGGACTGTTTTAAATCGACACGAGTTAATAATTCCCTTTTCACACGTTCGTCGTACGAACTTTTTTAGTACCGACGGCCCTCTGAAGTTTCGACCAGGGTGGCTAGCCGAATGGCACAATCGCTCACGAAACGCTCACGAAACGAAGCGCTAGTAGATATCTATCTCTATCGCGCTTGCGTATTGGCGCGACAGAGCCAGCGGCGTATCGCTTTCGTTTGGCGTCGGAGAAATGCCATTCGGCTACGGGGCCAGGCCCCGTTAGCGCTTCGTTTCGTGAGCGTTTCGTGAGCGATTGTGCCATTCGGCTAGCCACCCTGATAAGAAATGAACCGCTTCTCTCACTATTGTAGGTGGGCCACCTGTACTGAAAAACGTCGTACGATACGCGTGCGAAAAAACAATTCGTAACTCGTGTCGATTTAAATCACGATAAACACCCCCTTTGGTCGTGTTTTAATTTATCGCCACTCGTTTTAGTTTCCTCTTTTCCGTACTTGTATCGTAATGTACTATTTCAGTACCTACAGATGGTGCTAGTTTTACGCGGGATACCCCCATTTGCCAGAATTTCATTTGCCATAATTTTATTTGCCATCCTATTCAACAATCATAATATTGTTTCTCATAACATCTTATGCCATAATCATTGTTTACTATATTAATCTAGTG
This sequence comes from Leguminivora glycinivorella, assembly GCF_023078275.1. Classification (NCBI taxonomy): domain Eukaryota; kingdom Metazoa; phylum Arthropoda; class Insecta; order Lepidoptera; family Tortricidae; genus Leguminivora; species Leguminivora glycinivorella. The sequence continues at coordinate 8,704,093 of NC_062971.1, forward strand.
CCAGAAACTTTGTTTCCCATAAAGTCAGTTTCCATAATGTCATTTGTCAGAATCATCGAAATCCGTAATTACCACATTCCATACCATCATTTGTCATACAAATTAGCGTCCAGAAAAGTCAATTTCCATAATGTGCTTTGGCAGAATCGAAAACTACTATAATAGGTACTAGAAGGACTAGAGAATGAAACTGCTATCAGAAAGTAGGTTAGGTTAGGTTAGAACTGTGACCCCTGGAAAATGAAACTGCTATCAGAAAGTAGGTTAGGTTAGGTTAGAACTGTGAACCTCTGGAAAAGGAAACTGCTTGAAAAGTAGGTTAGGTTAGGTTAGAACTGTGACCCCCCGGAAAATGAAAATTACTATCAGACAGTAGGTTAGGTTAGGTTAGAACTGCGACCCCCTGGAAAATGAAACTGCCATCAGAAAGTAGGTTAGGTTAGGTTAGAACTGTGACCCCCTGGAGAATGAAATTGCTAGGTTAGGTTAGGTTAGAACTGTGACCCCTGGAAAATGAAACTGCTATCAGAAAGTAGGTTAGGTTAGGTAATAATATGGGCAACAATTAATATGGCAATAATTGCTTATGGCGTTTGAATATTCTATGAAACCATATTATTGCACTTAATAATATGGCTAACAAATAGTATGGCATTGTATGATTATGGAAGGTAATATTCGGATAAACAACGAGTATGTCATATGATTTTTATGGTAAACAAATCATTCGGGCAAATGAAATTCAGGCAAGTTAGATTCGGGCAAATGAATATTATGTTAAATGACTGTCGGGCAAACAATAGACAACCGTTTTACGCACTAGTGCGAGAATTGGTTGGTTATTTTTTCATTTCTTGTCATGTCAAAATTTCGGAGGGCCATCGTCGTACGATACACGTGCGAATAGGAAATTCGTAACTCGTGTCAATTTAAAACACTCCCTTCGGTTGTGTTTTAATTTATAGCCACTCGTTCCGAACTTCCTCTTTTCCGCACTCGTATCGTATGTACCATTATAATTTTCAAGTAGATTCATCCAACCAAGTTTAACGCCACGTTATGAATCGGGACGGGAGACTAAACGAAGTTTTCTTCTTTAATGAGTTTTCTCACTAATTTAATTTAACTTTTTCAAATTCTTCAAGTCCAATTATAATCGGACAAGTGCAATAAGTTAGATTATATCCTGTATTCCGTACAATTATATTTCAACAAAAATATTCCTTAAGGATGAATGGGCACTTTTAACACAGCAGTAGGTAAATAAATACATTCTTAGCTCATAACAAATAACAATATTTCTTTTGAATACTTTATACATGCGATTGTCCTGCATACTTACTTCAACTAAGTTTTTAGCATAATATGTAAGAAGATTGATTTTTTTATTATTATTATTTTATTTGATACACTAGCATCTCTTAGAGCTGATGCGGATGTATATTTAACAATTACAAATAAGAAGCAATATAATTAACAAAAGACTGAACACCCTACAGTCAAACTGTGTGGATATTTGTTATTTGTACTTTAGTGTTTAATTATTTTCTTCTCGTCGACCTTTAAATGTCAATTAGGACATCACAGACTACCTAAACTATAAGTACTAACTTTTCAGTGTTGAATAGTCTATGACACTTGACAACTATAATATTTCATTATGATTCGCTGAAGCCAATTATAATAATTTCATACCATTCAGCCAGCCTGCTTAATAATAGGTCCAGAACGAGAATACTTAGTTCAGAGTTGCGAGTTTAGAATGACCGAATTCATGAAAAATCTGCTATTTGCGTGATTAATTATTATCATGTTCTTCTCATTACTGTATACCTACCTATTTATAGCGAGTAATTAATTATATTATACCTTTACCTTTATTATACCTTTATATATTATAATTTATTTATTTATATATATACCGACGATCTCGGAAACCGCTCTAACGATTTCGCTGAAATTTGTTATGTGGGAGTTTTCGGGGGTGAACAATCGATCCAGCTTAGCCTTAGATCCCAGAAGGCGCGAATTTTCGAGTTTTCATGCGTTTTTCTTTTGCGTTAGTAACGTGAAATATGATCGTTAATTTCGCCGACCGCGCATCGGCTCCGCGTAGCTCAGTCGTAAGAGGTAGGTCTAATGTTCGCAGGCACATCGCAGGTGTCACGGTTTCAAATCCCGGCCAGAAATAAAGTTTTTTTTTTGTATTTATAAGAGTTTTTTTATCTATAGACGTGATATAAATTAAAAAAGAAACGAGCGAAGCTCGGTGGCCCAGATATTTGAACTTATAGTAGGTAAAAAATAGTTTTTAATTTCTGATTGTACCTAATATCTAAAGTTACACCTATTAGAATATACAACATTTTTTTAAATATGTAACAACGTCCACAAGCTTTCTTCAAAGATTTAGAGAAGAAAGGATGAGGCCATGGTCAATAGGCCGTGAAGATAAGGCAATATTGGCTCGGAATGCAATTTTAAACGTGGTAACGGAAACCTTCCGATAAAATATAAAAAGGATGACGTATTGATACCGTTTTCTAGATCCCAAGTTAAAAATGTAGCCGAAGCAAACATTTGTACCTATTGTGTTTAAAATAACAAGTACAGACAGAAATTTGCCAACTTTGTATTTCACAGGGACCGCTTTAAGAACTATGATGATTTAGCAAAGTAATTTATTTATTTATCGTATGGCAAGTTTACAATCTTACATGCAAATTACAACTTAAATTTAACGTAATATAATTATTTTACGGAATAAAATATATTTGTATTTTTTCAAAAAACGTTTTTTTTATAAATGACGACATTTAATTTACCGCAGGTCCGCAGACCGCGCTTCCTGTACATACCTGTTTTTGCTTTAATAATAATCATATTAAATGCCAATAATTGTAATATTAGTATATTTTAAAGTCATCAGATGCCTTGATACATAAGTCCTGGAGAATAATCGAGTATTTTCTTACTTCTAACGTGGTGAAATTCATGTAAAAATAGCGAAATAATCAATTCATCAGATTAGACTTCATTTGAATCAATATTGAAGTTGATTATCGTCGAAAGCAGATCCTAAGTAGTTTCTCAGAATCGTATTTAATGAGCCCAACCGTCTGGAAAGGGGCACATTTCTTTGCGCAGAAGGCCGAAGCAGCGCTTGCTGATTATACAGCAAGTTTGAGTTGAATTAAGATTTATTTACGTAGTACGCAGACTATTCTTTTTATTTTGCAATAGCTAATACTAAGGTGTGCAAATTTGCTGTGCAAAAAGTAGTTCGTGATGTGGTATTTTTATTTTTTCATAATACATACTCGTTAAAATATGTAAACATTACGCTTAAGTCATGGTCGCTGTATGTAAGTTTATACGTGAAAATCTGAAAATATATCAGGACTTTCATAAAGTTGGTTGTAGGTCTATTTATGTCGCTTTATTATCGAGAAATGGTTCGTGATTTAGAATGTCTAAAATAAAATTTGCCTTTGTTTTTCTAAAATTACCACGACACCCAGTCGTGCATTGTACCTATACTAACATATATAGGTGTTCTCTGTGATCATAACCAGGTTGTGGCCCATCTTCTCCCCTCTTCTTTCTCACGCTGTGTGGTCATAAGTCGCATTAATGATATTTTTAACATTAGGTATACTTAAACTGCGACGGCCTTGGTAACATTTGGTGCGTCGGGGAAACGCTTATTTGCGTGATTAAAAAGTTTGCACATTTATTTATGAAGTTAGTAATCGTTTTCAAACTTTCTTTTTAAATGGAGATATAAAGTTCTACTGCCTAAAATTTTCTTGTTTCAATTTTTATTTATTTAGTTTAAAAATAAATTAGAAACTTGTGATTATCGCTTCTCTACAGATAACCGAGTAACTCGGACGTTTGTCATGTTTTTCATAGCAACACTCTACAAAACTTTACACTTATTAAAGGAATAATCTTTCAAATAAAAATATTAAATGTTTTATTTTTAGTACAGTACTTTGCAATGAAATAGGCTAAAATAACGGACCTGGAAAACCTTTTTATTTTCCTTCCATTTTAAGGAATTTTCATACGCCGTCATGTATCTTATTTTGGGTTTTGGGAGCAGTAAGTTACTCGTGTCTACTTCTGCCTCCGCTTGCAATTCCGGAGGCGTACCTTAAATCCACATCCACACCACTTTTGTCGGAACTCATTTTGAAATTTGAAAAAGCTCTTGATAAATATTTGATAAATCCGAGCTAACAATCATTAAAAAAACACAAATTTACAGATATTTCCAGCTGCTCTTTCAGGTCAACGTCTAAGTTTTCAACGTCTGGTTTCGGGTTCAAGCTCATGTCAGATTCCAGGTCAGTTAAGTCCAAATCCGGAGCTGCGTTGTGACTTAAAACCTAACTTGCTTAGCAAAAATAAAGAGGAAGGTGTATGTACTCGTATGGCCAAACGAGAAATATGCGTTGTTGCGCACTAACTAATCGTTAACGGCAGTGGACTGCATGAACTGTCACTTTTTAACGCCGCCCCAAATTTCAAGCAAGGAGGAGTTCTCAATTCGTCTGTAAGTTTTTTTTAATGTTTGTTATTCGATATCTCCGTCATTACTGGACTGATTTCAATTTTTTTTTGTGATTGAATGTATATACATACAGATTGGTCCCATTTTTATCAGAACCCAGTTCTAATACTTCTAATGATGGGATCCTGGAGAAATCGAGGGAAGTCCTCAAATCTTAAAGGCAAACATATAGTGATTTTTGTGTTTTTATAAGTACAACATCCATTTACGTTCGGAACAGTGACATTTGGTGCAGTGTAACTGCTGATGATGACCAGAACGGAACTCCTCAAATCTGAATGGCATCATTATAATGACTTTGGTATTTTTATGCGAACAGCATGCATTTACGTTCTGAACAGTGACATTTGGTGCAGTGGAACTGCTGGTGATCGGAACTCCTCAAATCTGAACGGCACACTTATAGTGACTTTGGTATTTTTTTTATTAAAAAACCAAGTACTTACATGAACAATAGTGACATTTGATGAAGTGGAACTTTTGACGATGATCAGAACGGAACTCCTCAGCGAAGCATAGCTCATGTTATGAGATTTGTTCTTTTTGTTATGTTTGTTAAGCATATTGAGTTTTCTAGACAAATTTTGTCAAGCTCGATTTCTTATAATTGGATATTGGATTCATGAGGAATTGAGGCAACTCCTCAACCCTGAACGGTATACGTATCGTATAATCATTTGTATTTCCATCAGATAATCAAATATTTACATTAAAAGCAGTTTAAAAAAAAACCGGCCAAGAGCGTGTCGGGCCACGCTCAGTGTAGGGTTCCGTAGTTTTCCGTATTTTTCTCAAAAACTACTGAACCTATCAAGTTCAAAATAATTTTCATAGAAAGTTTATATAAAGATATACTATTGTGATTTTTTTCATATTTTTTGAACATAGGGTTCAAAAGTTAGAGGGAGGGGGACGCACTTTTTTAGGGTTCCGTAGTCAACTAGGAACCCTTATAGTTTCGCCATGTCTGTCTGTCCGTCCGTCCGTCCGTCCGTCCGCGGATAATCTCAGTAACTGTTAGCACTAGAAAGCTGAAATTTGGTACCAATATGTATATCAATCACTCCGACAAAGTGCAAAAATAAAAAATGGAAAAAAATGTTTTATTAGGGTATCCCCCCTACATGTAAAGTGGGGGCTGATATTTTTTTTCATTCCAACCCCAACGTGTGATATATTGTTGGATAGGTATTTAAAAATGAATAAGGGTTTACTAAGATCATTTTTTGATAATATTAATATTTTCGGAAATAATCGCTCTTAAAGGAAAAAAAAGTGCGTCCCCCCCTCTAACTTTTGAACCATATGTTTAAAAAATATGAAAAAAATCACAAAAGTAGAACTTTATAAACACTTTTAGGAAAATTGTTTTAACTTGATAGGTTCAGTAGTTTTTGAGAAAAATACGAAAAACTACGGAAACACTACGGCCCGAACCCTACACGACTATTTCCAAAAATATTAATATTATCAAAAAACGATCTTAGTAAACGTTGGCCCCCCACTTTACATGACACGCTCTTGATATACATAATGGTACCAAATTTCAGCTTTCTAGTGCTAACGGTTTTTTCCGCGGACGGACGGACGGACGGACGGACGGACGGACGGACGGACGGACGGACGGACGGACGGACGGACGGACGGACGGACGGACGGACGGACGGACAGACAGACATGGCGAAACTATAAGGGTTCCTAGTTGACTACGGAACCCTAAAAATACTTAAAAATTATTGTATACACACTTTTTTAATGTTATTCAACGGTCAAACGTGATCATTATCCTTACCTTTTAGATTTCAAAAAAATTAAAACGTCAAATTGAAATAACTAAATTTTCCTTGTTCATGTCATGAGTATTTGCTGTCAAAATGGCCGCGCTTAAGTGGCCCGTAAATGATGGCGGTTTTTAACAACTGTTTTCTAGTTTCTTAGTTTATATTTTGGATGTGTTAGGTTATTGATGTTTTACTTTTTTGATGTTGATGCATTTCATGAATTTCATGATATACATAAATACATAAATCTACATATATCACCATTGAACATATGAGATCCCTCTATTCCTCGTGGATTTTATAGGCTACTTGCCTCCTAGTCAAATCGACTTTTTTTAAGAACTGTCAAAGCGAATTTGAATGACTTGCTAATACAAAATTTACATGAAATCGAATTGAGTGACGTCACAGTCAAGTTCTCTATTATTAGAACTGGGTTTTGATAATATTCATTCATTCATACAATCACGCCTGTATCCCATGAAGGGGTAGGCAGAACACATGAAACTACTCAAGTTTCAGTGCCACTATTTGCAAATAAGGGGTTGAAAGAAAACGAAACTGTGACATTGCAGTGACAGGTTGCCAGCCTCTCGCCTACGCCACAATTTAACCCATATCCCGAGACTTCCGGTTGGGACGCCATCTTAGCGGTTTCGTGTCCTGAATAATTTATTTTTCATTTACTCATTAATGTTGTTTAAAGTGTAATATTGATAGCTTATTATGCAGTAAACTAATGGTGTAGTGAGAAGCTGATGAAGAATTGTTCTCGAAACGCGTTTAGCCTCTTTTTTGTCGTAAACGGCCGGTAGTCCACGTGCTCTTGTAAAATCTAGCTATCAATTTACAAGTGCTAAGTCACCGTACAATGTCGTACTTACTGTACAAAAATTACTAATATTAGCTCATATCACCTTGACACTGGCGAAATAGTCCCAATGGACTGAAGCCATTTAATTTTAAAAACTGAACTGAACCCATATCCCATATCCCACAGTCACCTTCTACGATACCCACGGGAAGAAAGGGGGTGGTGTAATTCTTAACCCGTCACCACACGGGCACGGTTTTGATAATAACGGGACCAATATGTATTGCGTCAGTAATGCGTCACTAAACTACCAGGAAACTAAAGCTCTAAAGTTTAATCGATTCTTTAGAAATTGTCCGTCGGAAGCCGTGTGATTAATTATGTAGTGATGCGGTCAGACCGACAGCAATAATATTCTATCGTATTCGCTTTCGGTGTTCATTTGTAATGCCTAAACTCATTACTTTAGAACCTGGTTAGAACAGAGTTAGTTTGAATCATTTTTAAAAATTTAGAAGTGATAAGTAAAGGTGAGCAGCTTATGGTAGATAATCATATTATCTACGATTTTAAATATATATATACAAAATATAGAGTTGAAAATTGACTATTCATGCGTTTTGTTTTCTTTAGCCATATCTTGAAATTAACGAAAATAAATGAAAACATGGTGTATATGTATAAAGTAGGTACCTAATATACTAAATCCGTACTGCAGTGAAGTATTCCGTTTAAATTTATGTAAATTAGCATATATACCTATCCAACTCAATATAATATTGTAAATGTCTGATAATAAATGTAATTAGATTTTTAAGTTTAACATACAAATATTAAAGGTTACTAGCAAAGTATTTACTTATATGTTCAAATATTTAAAGATAGCTTACCTATCCACCTTTAAGTGAAACCGTGTTATTGTTAATAAATATTATTATCTGCTTTCCTTAACTTATTTACAGATATAAAATAATGAAGTTTCACATTCGATACTTGGATCACGTAGTATCGAATATAGATAAAGTCCACGTTCATGTCAGGTGCCCGTCGCGCCGGGGCTTCTACAAATAGATACAGCTCCGCACGGCCGCTGAATGTATTCGTGAACATTATTTGTTCAAACCATAATATGTGAACGGTGTGAGTCGATCTAATATTTTGTATATTATGCATGTGGGTAAGTGAATAAACTGAAAGTCAGTCTGAGCAGGAACCTGGTGTTAAAAATTTAAATCCTTAAATGGCGCAGTCGGCAGGATTTTACTGTTTTCAAAATCTAACCGAAGTCACAAGCAACACGGAAAATTACCTAAAAGTTTCACGTAACACTCTATATATAACCAAAAAAGATATAAACAAAATAGGGGCATTTATAATTGATGGTAATTTAACTCTTTATATGTACTACTCAAAAGAAAATAAGGGGCATTAAGAATATCGGCGATTGCAGGAATACTAATTTCATGTATATTCAGATACTGGAAACTATAGACAACTTATTTAAATTTTATTAGCCTTAATAGCAACCAAAGTTTTGTTATATTGATTGTTAAAAGATGCCTACATATCTTGTTTTGCGAACACTACATGCTACATAGATTTTCAGATAAGCAAGAATACTTTTGATTCAAGGAATCTTACCTCGTATGACTGTTGCATTAATTTCATTCCTGATTTCAAATTTAAGTTAACTTTTTATGAATTCGAAGAAAATGTGATTAAGCACACAGATAATACAATTAATGTTTAAGACTAAGACTAAGAGTGTGACCGTAAATTCTCAAAATTATTGTTCGAAATAGAAAAAATACTGAAAGCACAATGAAATCAAGCGTCAAAGTTGTGTTTAGGAGTAAAGACAGCTAATATTTTTTTATTCTTGTCGTGTTGAATGGTGTGAGAGCTTCAAACAATAGGAAACTTTAGCGATTAAAATAAAACAATGCATTTGAAAAAAATAATTTATATAAATTTATACGACAACCCGTTTTTTTTCTAGAAATGTACATACATTAACATATCCACACTCGCATAATAATGATTTATCGAGAAGTAGGTATACTACGGTAGGTATACATTTACGATACTTTGATAAGTGTAGCACAATGAATACGTAACAATAATAATCTTGTTGCTAAAGTAGGTAACACGTAATAGGCATAGTCAGACTGGAAACATGTATTTTTTGATAAACAAGAACAATATTTAATTATTTAACAACCAGAATTTGAATACAATATTTTTGGTAATGTTGCATTTATGAAATCACACTATAAGTTGGAATTTGCTTAGCAAGAAGTAGAACACATCATCACAGTACAAAGGCCAAGTAGGTATGTAGACCACGTCTGGGACACGATTCAGAAATATCTATTTCTATAGAACTTCTAATTTTCACGGAAGTGACACTTCTTTCTGTAAATCCATATAATATATAACTATCAATTTCTGAATAATAAGCATCAAGAGGTATCGCTTAATGCAGAATTAGTGATGAGAGATTCAAGTCCTCTTCAAAGAGTACATATATTATGTTAAATTGGTAAATTCATTTCAATTTAAATTTTTCGCTTATATTTACAATATTAGCAGGATTCATTAACAATAGCATGCAAAAAAGGTCCGAATCAGATGTATTTAGGTTTTGTAAAAATCAATTACAAATGCCTGTGGCACGTAAAAAGTAGGAGAAGATAATTTAACAATAGTACATTCCGATACAAGTGCGTATAAACGGAAGTTTTCCTTTTCGCACGTGTATCGTACGACGTTTTTCAGTAAAGATGGACCTCCGAAGTTTCGACCTGACCTGATGAAGCACTTCTCGCACTAGTGCGTAAAAAAACACCATCTGTACCAAAATAGTACATTACGATACAAGTGCGAAAAAAGGGAAGTTCGAAACGAGTGGCGATAAATTAAAACACGATCGAAGGGAGTGTTTTAAATCGACTCGAGTTACGAATTTCCTTTTCGCACGTGTATCGAACGACTTTGCGTCTACATCCAAGGAAAATTTTTTTTTTTATGTTCCATCAAATTGAATTGAATTCAAATATCATAAATCCACAATTTTGTAGCATTTTGTCAAGATTTTTAAAAACGCAAAATCGTTATACACCGTGTTTATATTGAATTCCGTTAACTTCGGCATATAATTAGGTCCATTATAGGAAACAGAATAGCATAGTTCGTTTTCTTATTCGTATTTTTTTCTAAAAAAACCATACACCTGCGATAGATGTTACTTTAATTACTGATTGAGAAACGGGCTTTACAATTAACTCACTCTAAGTAAGTGTCAAAACTATGACATGTCCATCGCATATCGAACACACAAAGCCCGTTTCTTGACAGCAATTGATGTAACATCTATCGCAGGTGTATGGTGTTTTTGAAAAAAAAAGTTACAAATTAAAAAAAAATAACTAAGGTACAGCGGGGCAAATCTCGACTGGGGGACAAATGTAACTGGTCCATTTTTTTATGTTTTACAATGTTTGAATTATTAAATAGAGTGCATGTCCACCGGTTAAATATGGTAGGCGTGTTCAGTGGATACATGTAGAACTCAACATCATAGGGTAATAATGGAAAAAATGGATCAGTTAAAATTGCCCCCCAGTCGAGATTTGCCCCGCTGTACCTTATGCTATTCTGTTTCCTATAATGGACCTAACTATATGCCGAAGTTAAAGAAAGTCAATAAAAACACGGTGTATATTTTTATTGTTCTAATTTCATTACAATTTTCCCTTTTGCTATAACGAGAAAAAAACGTAAACTGTTTATTTACTTCATACACATTTCATTCTAATTATTATATCCATACATTTCTTGTGTCGTACATTTTTCTTTCTCGTTGTTACTCACCTCATTTATTTTCGCAATTTGGAGCATTTCGTCACTACTTTAAAAAAAACTTGTATCTTCGTCTGTCAATGAAAAGAAAATTGTAGTAAGTATGTATGGAATGCATAAGTATATATATATATAGACTTACTGCGTTTTAACTTTGAGGAACAGCGTGAGATACGAGATTTTTTAAAAGTAATGACGATTTGTGACATCGAAGCTAGTCAAAAATCACACATTGCTACACGCGAAAACTCGCTGGCGATCAGAAGCGACTGAGAATAACAAGTTACTAGCTGGAATGCGCGCAGTCTAGACCGCAGGGCTCTACTTCAGTCTGTTTCGAATGATCTCATTTTAACAAAATGATATTGGGTTGGTAAGAAAGTAATGAGCGGTGTGTGTGTGGATTGAGTGAGCACCTTCCGAAAATAAAAAAAAATATGCTGATCATTTAGTAAAAGTTCTAAAACAATTGTAAAACGAATCTCTGAATTTGTAAAAAGATAAATCAAAAGATACAGCCATTAACATGTGCTCACTCAGTTCTCACAAACTACCAACGAAAACAGTGAATATATTCATTTAACATATAATATTTATATACTAGTATTAAATTTTTTACAAATAGTTTCTTATGCTCACTCAATCCACACACTTTTGAAAAGCCGAATTTTGATGAAAAACATAAGATTTAGACCGCTATTATATGTGTATAGTTTAGTAAAAGTGAAATGGGAATTTGTAAAATACAAAACGAACCACTAACATGTCAGGTTTTTTTATAATAAATTTTTGTAAGTGCTCACTCAGTCCACACGTTTTGAGAAAGTTAAAAATGTAAATATCTTACGATTTGTAGCACCTAAGACACTCGAAAGTACTTCAACATTTAGTAAAAATTTTTACTAAATATACACCATCTAATATTTTATATTCGTTGTCTGGTTTTAAAGATATTCAGACATAGCTTTTCTCATACAAATGTATCAAGTAGGGTGACTACACTATGTCGGCTCCTGATTTTCCCCACCTTCCCATTGTCATATTGAGATTGGGGAGTTTCGTTCGTTCAATTTTGATAATATTAAACTAATACCATATTAATTATCCATCTGCAAACTGTTTTTAGGTTATTATCTTGGCCTAGTGATGATGTGTATTGTGTAATTTTTATCGACGTCAGGATAATAACCATATCGACATGCATGCATTAAAAAGGACATGAATGATAAAATATTGGTAAGAAACAAAGAATACTTCACTAGTAAGAAACCAGAACCTGGTAATCTAATCGCGCTAACAGATGAGCGTACCGGATTTGTAAGTGGGAGCGAGAAATAGTTATTCTTTTCTCGCTCCCACTTACAAATCCGGTAAACTATTATCAAAATTGAACGAAACTCCCCAATCTCAATATGACAATGGGAAGGTGGGGAAAATCAGGAGCCGACATAGTGTGGTCACCCTACTTGATACATTTGTATGAGAAAAGTTATGTCTGAATATCTTTAAAACCAGACAACGAATATAAAATATTAGATGGTGGATATTTAGTAAAAATTTTTACTAAATGTTGAAGTACTTTCGAGTGTCTTAGGTGCTACAAATCGTAAGATATTTACATTTTTAACTTTCTCAAAACGTGTGGACTGAGTGAGCACTTACAAAAATTTATTATAAAAAAACCTGACACGTTAGTGGTTCATTTCACTTTTACTACACTATACACATATAATAGCGGTCTAAATCTTATGTTTTTTATCGATTGAATTCCACATAAAATTTTTGAGAGAGTTCTAGAATCTTCTATGGTCGAAAGTATATAAAGGGCGAGTCGCACAGTTTCTCGTCAGTCATTCACTAGCTGTCGCCGAGCTAATATAAGGAAGAAAATGGACGAATTAAAAGTGCATGTAAGGCATTGCTTACTATATGAATTTCAGTCTGGCCATTCAGCCGCCGAAGCAGTGCGTAATATATGTCAGCGTGTTGCTCCTGAAGTTGTGTCTGAGGCCACGGCGAAGCGATGGTTCCAGCGGTTTCGTAGTGGCGACTTTTCATTATCAGATCAACCTAAGTCTGGTCGACCGGTGAAGATTAATGTAGCCAAATTAAAAACCTTAATTGAAGGAGATCCGAGGCTAACGAGTCGTACTCTTGCTACCGAGTTAGGCTGCTCTCATGTCACCATAGAAACACATTTACACGAGTTGGGAAAAAACTACAAATACAGTGTTTGGATACCGCACGAACTTGATAGAGATCAACTAAGCCGCCGTGCCGATATCTGCATACAACTTCTGTCTTTTCGCCGCACATTCAACTGGTTGGACCATCTTATCACTGGAGATGAAAAATGGGTCTTAAGTATATATAAATCACACACGCAAACGTCAGTGGCTAGCTCCAAACGAAAAAGGAATAGAGGCACCAAAAACAGAGCCTCACCCGAAAAAAGTTATGCTGTCCGTTTGGTGGGATATTCATGGTATTATTCACTGGGAACTCCTACCAAGTGGAATGACTGTTACCGCATCAGTATACTGTAATCAGCTTGAAAATGTAAACCAAAAAATCTCTCAGAATCGTCCACAGCATGCTAAAGTTTTTTTCTTACACGACAATGCTCGCCCACACATTGCAAAAGTGACTCGGCTAAAGCTATTGGAGCTAGGTTGGAAAGTGATACCTCATCCACCGTACTCTCCAGACTTGGCACCTACGGATTACGCATTGTTCAGATCGCTAAGTAATGCCTTGAATGAAAAAAAGTTCGATGATCAAGCCCATCTACGACAGTACATAAGTAGCTGAGTTTGGACACGCCGCGAAATCCTGTAAGCAGGCAGACAACACGTGCGGGTATTGCGGCGACTTGGGGCACTCGGACAACGAGTGCTCAAAAAAAGCGGAGCCCCCCCGATGTGCGACCTGCAGATTTTTCAAGAAGCCCCACAATCACAAAACAGGTGACCTTGAATGTCCTGCCAAGAAACAGGCTGAGCAGAGATACATAAATTCTATAGATTATGAAGGCGCCTGCTGAGCGCCACTTCTAAGATCGCTTCTTGACTTTACACACAAGGTATACATACTAGGTTATATTTATATTTTATTTATTCTTTAGCTTCATTTATAACAGATCAATGAATACAACTATAATTAGCGATTTAGATACATTTTCAATATCACCTACCTATGTATCCTTACGCTGATGCGATAAAGTACAACTGTTGACTCATCAAAATGCTAATAAGCAATAAGTATTACATATGGCTTACCATCTTTTTTTTGCTGTACTTTTAGAATTATGATAGTTTTAAGTAGGTAACCTACTCTATTTATAAATCTGTAATGTAATTTATTTATTTTTTAGTTGAATACCTATGCAATGCACATGATATTATCAAATAATTTCCCTGTTTTAGTTTGTAAGTTATTTTTTCTGCCTGAGATACAGGATCTCCCTAGTTCAGGCACGGACATGGTGAAGCCTATTTTATGTTAATATAGTTTATGGCTTGTTTATAACTGCTATTTTTGGTACATGAATAAATGTTTTTTTTTTTTTTTTTAATCTAAACCTAAGAACTTCTTCGCCGAAGCTATTCATTCTTTACCAGAACGATGGAGACAAGTAGTAGATAACGAAGGCCGTTATATTTTTGATAAATGATTAAAATAATAAATTAAATAAAAATTACAATATTGGTTATGATTCGCTCATTACTTTCTTACCAACCCAATATTATCACTCGAAACTTAGAAGGACATTAATGCTACTATTTGGGTATGTCATATGGCTTTTCGATTTGTATCTCTTACAAACAATTAACATAAGTAGGTATATCGTTTTATTATTATGTAAGGCATTCCGCCTCTTGATATAGGATTCATAAATAACCATAAATTACACTTTATATTTATAAAACATATTAATTAGACCTCCTTTATGATTAATATGTAATAATATATGCGTTATATAAATATGCATAACCTTTAAGGTTAACAACAACTAAATAAACAAACATCCAGTAATTGACATATGGCTAATACAAGAATATTTGGAATGTATTTATTTATGATTATTTACATCAGGTAGGTGTTTCATGAAAGCGTATTACTTCCCGATTCTCATTATACAAGATATTATTTTATAAAGCCGATTGAATCTGATTTCCGTGTCAACTGCCCATCACTTGATGGCTACAGTTGATATTACAAAAAGTCGTCCGGGTACGCATACAGTAACTTATTAAGTATAATATTTACATGAAGTGTTACATTATTGTTATATACATAGCTAATCAGTAAATCACAGCTCCTGATTGAAAATGTCATATACCGAGTGAACATCGGTCGATAAATTATGTTCTTATTGTGAACCACTACAATACCTGACGGGTTCCGAGTTAGGTGTAGTTGAATTATTTAAGTTAAAAAGAATCGCTGCATTTTTTTCATATTTTTCAATTTGAATATCTCAATTCCGTCTGTCGTATCAATTAATTAAAATTATTAAGGTAAAGTTGAGGTTTACGACAAGAACAAAAGATTCGATCTTAAAATGACTAGAAAGGTATATACAACCTTCGCATTATAATCACATCTATTATTTACGAGACAACTAAGTCATCCTTGACAATATAGCGTCATTTAAAAAGTGACAGATTTTATTAATTGATAAAACCTGGTAGGCAATTATGGTCGCGCGATAAATGATAAAGTATCTGGCCGTCCCTATCGCACTTACTAATAGTGCGATAGGGAAGGCCTTATATTTTATCGTCTATCCCGCGACCATGCTACCCGTGCTGCCGGCGTAATATGCTTCCAATTTTATCACTTATCCACGTGGATAAGACATCTGTCACTCTCACACTGACATAATTGCCAAAGCGTGACAGATGTCTTATCCACGTGGATAAGTGATAAAATTGGCAGCATGATACGCCGGCAGGTCTTGCTGTAGATATTTTATAATCGACATATTTATAATAATAGATACCATCTGACACCTTTTAAATAAAGCGTAAGCACATTTAGAGGATTCACAATCTATCAAATTACGATTAGTTACTATTTTTTTTTAACTTGAGATCACTTCTGCTTTGGTTTGGTAGGTGACTGTCTTATTCGCGTTTCGTTTAAACGATGGATGCCGACTGTCACTCTCCAGGCTCACTTCACTGGACTCGGAGTCCGGACAATAGGGCACAGAGTCCGGGCACGCGTGCCGGTCGAAGCACGGTATGGGATTATCGAAGGAATGTTCCAAGGTTCTCATGCGAAACGAGTCGGGGTGGTGCCTCGAGTGGCGTCTGTTGGAGCGCGGGCGCGGCTCCAACGGGTCCCGGCATCAGGAGCAGCGCGCGCGCGGCAGCCGGCACGTGCCCGCGCGCGCCTGCCGTCACAACCGGCACATCTCGTGCTGCGACACCGACGAGTACATCATTGTGGACACTGGATACTGCAACACCAATACACACTGTTTATACATCATAAAACTTATCACACATGGTTATTATTTCTGAATGGTACACCGTCCATTTTTTGGAACCCAAAAGTAAAAACATTTTACAATCATTCTCAGGAAACTACATGTCCAAATTAAACACAAAATATACGACATGCGTCTATCAACACTGCATATAATTTACAATTATGCAGAGACGAGTTTTTACTCCATTCAAAGCCGCGCTTATCTCGGCATACATTATATTAAGCTGTTAAGTAGTGCTAATTATTATATGTACATAGGTATGTATCTGTATGTAAGATTAAGTGAATATTTAGGTCGTGCATAAATGTACTAAGAAAGGGCCATTATTATTGGGGACGTTGAAAAGTGGTTTGGATTGGACACAATATGAAAATTTGAATACGTCACCTTATTGTGTTTATTTTTTATTCGTAAAATGTACGAATAATGGTTAAGAAATATTTATTTAATTATAAATTTATTGGAAGGAGACTGGTTATGGCAGCGCAGCGTTTTTCATATAATAACCACATGCCGTACTGGGTGAGCTATCCTTATAAATAATTGGACATGTCTGACGTCATATTACACGGCTCACTCTTTCTGTGCTATGATCAATTGATCATAACATAATACATAGTTACATACATACATACATCTTAAAAACAAACACATAATTAGCGCCATCTACAACAATGACGAATTCATGAGGCGTTAGGTATGAGGAGTTTGAAACTCTTGATTAAACTCTGATTGAATAACTTTATGTCGAATAAGTTCTACGAAATTTGGTTAAAGTAGTTCTTACTGTATTTAATGAAGAAAAATAGTTCACTATCGTTTATTTTACTCAGGTCCACATTATCGAACTTTAGCGTAAACATTTATGTAAGTCGCAAGGAAGCTAGGCAAATGTTTGCCGTGAGCCCGTTAATCTGGTGACGGCGCGGGTGACGCAATCATGATGCGAGATCCCAAAGACTTGCGGCCTTAAATTGCCTATTACAATGCCGTGAATGCCGTGATCTAATAGCGCACAAGTTAAATTGACTAATTTCGTTTGGTATCTGACCCTCAAAATTCAACAGTATTTCGAATGATTATTAAACGAGTAGAACCTCTTGAAAAAAGTTTTTATAGTGCTGTTGTTGTTACACTCATTATGTAGGTATACATACATTCGTCAAATATCTTACGATAAAATAACAGGGACGTATTGGGCTATTCTGAAGCTTATCACAACACGTAGGGAGTTCTTAAAATAAGATAGTTCTGAAGAATCTTGGTCACATTGTAATTAAAATTATATGGTTGAAAATACAAAGGACATCAAAATTACTGATGAAATAAAAACACATTGCTCCAGTAAATAGTGTTAGTTGATGCTGAATTCGTGACGAGCATGCGATGCTGAGGACAACGGTATACATCTCAATTTGAAACAGTGACTTAGTAGGAATACACAGAATTGCAGAGAGGGATGTTGAATTTGAAAAAAACAAGTGCACATAGGAAAGATCACGACGTTTAAAGGCCAGGCGAGGGACATGCTTTTAGCAAGTCCATGCATTTATTATATCCTTTCGGAAGAAAATAAGTACCTACACTTAGAAATTATTGAGTTGCTGAAAATTATCCAATAAGATTGTGGTTACTTTGCTGATTAGACAGTCCAAACTGCCGGAGAACTATTGGTACACTTTATAATTTGAGTAAAATGTACTATCCGCTAGCAGATTAAACTCTTATCGGAAAAATGATTAAATTATACTTAATTTTTATTGTGATATTTTTGTGAGTAAAACGTAGTAGTTGCGTTGTAGTGTCACACCAGGTAAATGCTAAGGGAGAGAGTTACATGCATTGTAAGTCAATGTGTTGTTAGATATAATAAATGCTGGGCAGAACATGGTGCAACTTGTTAAGTTATACAAAGTCCACACGTACCTCTACAACATCTGTATTGATGAAGTTTTTTCTCAGAAAACTCATCTACTGAGTAAAGTTTATTTGATTGTCTTCAGTGATTCTTTTATAGACATTTCATTTAAGTAAAGTTAGATAGTTAATAGAAAAAATCTCAACAAGGCACTTGGAAATCTGAAGGAGAAATGTAGATTGTATGTATATTAGAGTGGAGCCGAGTTGCTATATGTAAGTTTGTTCGCAGGAGTTTTGTCTAATTTGCTGAATCCCGGTTAGTTCGCTCGACGAATAATAGCGACGAGTTGAGCGGAACTGAAAGTAAAACAACAAAATTTGAGAAAAAAAGCATAATTATGGATTTGCAACTTATCAGAAAGTTGATGTGAGTCAACATATTATGTTAGTTTGGCTTCGATTGTGGGTGCAGCAATCGTTAAAGTTTTAGGTGTTTTCATTCGCATATCGCAGTGGACATGTTGTTATATAAAACGTTAAATGTCTCTTCAAATACTTTATTACTTATTATAAATATCATTGATCCAATTCAGAAACCAGATTAAAAGAAAAAAAAAACATGTTTCCCTTTTCGTGTGTACCTTAATATTGTGATAGCCAGGGCAAGTTACTGAACAATTAATGTAAGAATTTGTTCTTAATGTAAGATCTTATGGAGAAGCTTAATTTGTTAAGCTTCTCCATAAGATCTTTAGTTATTTATTTATTTATTCGTATGGCATATATGTAGATCTTTAGTGTAAGATTTATCTATCTTTAGGTATATACACGAAAACACAACAAAAGCCTAAGGCCCGTGAAATCAAAAATTTAATTTATAATAGTTAAAAGTTAAAAAATTAATATTGCAAATATCTTCTAAGTAAGTAGTACGAGTAAGTAAGGTTTCTTTTATTTAAAAACGTAAGTGATACATAAATTTTAATTTGTTGAATAAATTGTCACTTAACATTTAATAAAAAGGTTATTAAATAAGTAATGGGTACCTTGAAGTGTAATTCAATATCAACCGCCAACCTACAGAAATTCGATTATCGTTTAGGCACTGGTCCTACCGCGAGCTGGTAACTATGAGCTATCGGCTATAATAACGAACAAAAGATAATCACTCCCGTGCAAATAAAAGAGACACGGCGATGTTCATAGTTACTCGCCCAGCGGTGAGCTATCAATATCGCCGTGTTTCTTTTATTTGCACGTGTGTGCTTATCTTTTGTTCGTTTTTATAGCCGATAGCTCATAGCTTACTAGCTCGCGGTGGGACCAGTGCCTTAATCTGCGTATCCAGTTGACTGACCACTTTTATCCAATTAAATCGTATAGTTTGTATTGTATTGAAAATTAAAAAAAAAACAGGTGAGTGTGTAGACCTAGTTTGGCCTTAGACAAACACCGATACCGATGTCATTGTGTTACGCTAGAAAGAGACTGAAATAATGGGGCACACTTTTTCCTGATCTTTACTGGCTGAGTTGTGTTTGCCAGACTATTCCTATTGGTGGCCAACTGTGGCCACGATGGCGTGATCCATCATTACCTAGTAGAGTTTATTGAGTTATAGTAAGTAACTACAGGGAACTTGTTTAAATCGCTGAGGCAAAGTGTAATTTTTTTTATACATACCTAAATAGTATTTTTGAGATCAATACAATTACTTCTGGAATTCGTCAGAATTTGACTATTATTTGTATATTTGTCTAATACCTAAATGTTTCCTCTGGTTGTTCGAGTATTTTATATTTTCGAAATGAAAATATATTTGTACCTGTGACTGCTTGGAGCGCAGCTGCGGTTGGTACTTCCGTCGTAGCTTGCGCGGGCAACAGACGCACAGGATCCTTAGGAAAGCCCTGTAACAATCAAACAAGTTATTTTACAGACAACATTTACTCAAAGTGGATAATGGCACTAGTGACCTAGCGGCCACTTTCGATCGCGATTGCAAATATCTGCATTAGCATCTCCGGATCTGACGCTAGTTAATTCTAGGGTGAAATAACCAAAACTAAACAGTTAAGTACTCCTAATTTTGACAAGCTTTTGATTAAAAAGCTCCAATTGTGAAGGGATTCATACAAAATGCGATTTTGGCACGACGCGCAAACTGTATACGACCGCTCACTCACAGATGCGTGTGTGGCCCAATTGTTTGGGAATTCAAATGTCATCAGTGGCGAAGTATTGCCCCGCGTTTAAGAATGATACTCCCGGGCGCGTGAAATAATTTACAAATAAAATTATTTACATGTTTAGACTTATTGGTCCTCTTTTGGGGGTCGGTTATTTAATGGTGAGATTTGACTTACGTACAACATATCATTTGCCAGACGCTATTTTGACGCTATCTTGAGCTAATTTAACTAATTCCAATTGGACCTAGTTTACCATCTAGGTTAAAAGGCCTGATAGCAGGCTTTCTAAAAAAATTATGCCTACGCCAATTCCTAGCGCGCTCCAGGCTCCGTAGAAAAAGAAATTCAAATTGAGAAATGTATCTCATTTACTTCATTATCTTAGGGTAATGAAATCCAGTATGTTCTTTATTGACATAAATAAATGGTTTTTAATTCCCTCTTCGAAGCTTGGGCCGTTAACAAAGCATTAAAAGGTTACCGTGTTGATTCGCCCCCAAAATCACGGCGATAAGAGAAACTTCCATCAGATTCATTTGGAAATATCATCAAGGAAGAAATTGAAGTTGGCCGTAGGCAAAGACTCCATTAGCATTGTAATTCCTTTTCCCTTTTCAATAGACTTTAGGAAATTCGATAAAGCTTTAATTAAGTGGCGGTGAGAGTTCCTAACAATGAGTAAGAGATACAACTTCGTGCGACTTGAACACTTATATCCCCTCGTTCCGGCCGATTGCTCCTAAAATGACGGTATTTAACCTATTAACGACTTGATTACAGCGGTCGAATTAAGATTAAATGCTTAAGGAGAGTTGAGATGGAATTGATTAACCAAAATAATCATTTATTTAAACGTATCGTGAATGTTTGCGAATGCATGAAAATAATTGTTCTCCTGACCATTTCAGATAGCCGCTATAGTTTCCTTAATTATTTCTGCCATGTTCCGCTTTGTTTTTACAACTTATAATAACTCTTGTCAGATAAACATATGTTGATAATTATGATGGTATATAGTTACTGCCTTTTATTATGAGAAAATTTTTTCAAAGTAGTGACGATATGTTGATAATTATGATGGTAGTGATTATAGAAAAATCTAATATTGTCTGGAGAAGATACCTACAGTGCATTCGTGTTCATATTGATTTAGGTACTCAAATATAAACTATTATTAAAGTAGGTAACTTCATATGAACATACTAATGCTCTTATGCAGTTTATTTCTAATTTAAATTCCTCTTTTCTTTAAATAAAATTACCTCTTAGTTTTTCGTAGCTGTATAATAGAGTACTTTACGATACGATTTCATAATTCACCAGAACATAGCTGTCGTTGAATTTAGTCGGTTCGTTACCAGCGACTCGGGACAAAGTCGACACAATTTGTTTTCATTAATTTATGATTTGTTGTCGAGGTACATTAATTCTTCTTGGTTTACTCTTGCTTGATTAAATTGCCTCGAAATTCGCGACAAACGAGCATGGTTTGCGTATATAGGGTAGGTATGTATTATTGTTTCAATAAAATAAATATATCTTTTGGCATTACTTTAATTATATTTAGAATGAAGAATATGAAGATAATTATAATGATATTTACATCAATGTTCACAAGTAATATTATGAATGAATGTTCATAAAAAATAATTACTACGCGTTTCCAATATGTAGAGTATGCAAAGACGACAGATAGTCGTATTCGTCATTTACAGTGTCGTGCATAGATCGTTAAAACTCTACATAAAAATGTCAGTCCCCGCCCGGCGCCCCGAGCACCCACGCATACGATATAGCTCTTAAAGTATTGTTATTAGGAGGCCTTTAATGGATATAGCGTGGGTGCGCGGGGCGCCGGGGGCTGGCGACGTCGCGGGGGGAGTGCGAGCGACAGGGTGAGGCAGGAACAGAGGGGAGGCCGACAAGTCAAAATACAGGAAATAGTGCGAATCTCACGAAAGTTATTCTAGAAAACTATTAAAAAGTAAGTGCATGGTCGTAGAAAAAGTATTGTATGCAACTCGTGGCGTCTTTATTAACAATTTTCGGCTTCGCCTCAAATTGTTACTCACGCCACTCGTCTTTTTTGACCTCACTTAAACGCCAGTTGCATAAAATACTATTAAAATTATAGTTTTGTACATGGTGCTGCATCGTCCGGACGTACCTTGTAAGTATAATTTAAGTAAATGTGGATGAAAACATAGCTCTATTTCTGACTTTACGACACGGACCGATTCGAATAACTAATCTTACGCAAGATCTAGCATCCAACAGAAAGGGACAAGTCATCATTTTCCTACTTCTCACTGACTGAAATGTTATGCTTACAACGGTACATTATTTGTTTATACGGTAAACTACAGATGTAAGTAGTGCGAAAAAATTTGCCTTCGTATTGTTACGGAAACGTACGAACGTGTCATGCTATTTCAGTCAGTGTCAGTACAAGATGTAATACTGACATTGACTGAACTAGCATGACAAATACAAACGTTTCCGAAGGAAACCCTTTTCGCACTACATCTGTATACGTTAGACGATTAGAACATAAATACAGTACGTCACTTTTGTCAGTTTTGACACTGATGTATCCGATCCGTATCGTATACATAGAGGTAATATTTCTCTTATCTTAAAGTTCGCATCGGGCTGGTAGCGGGAACTCGACCTCATGAATATACGTTTGCGTTGTCGTTATATATTAGTACATAGTTTGCCCTACAGTAGCATTTTATGAAATTAGGGGGATGGAACAAGAAAGATATATAAACTTTTCTAGTGCGGCCTCAGAATATCCTATAATCATTATCATCACTATCATTATTCATAATCATCGCCCTAAAATAAGGTTTCTTTTTCTGCTTTTAATGATTGTTTTCATCAGAAAAATTGATTATCTACTACCTATGCAATGTCATCTCGAATAACCTTTATTTTATTTTTGTCGTCTGCCTGATGGAAAGCGGTCACCGTAACCTATGGACGCCTGCAACTTAAGGAGTGTCACATGCGCGTTGCCAACCTATTAGACACTTGTACACTCCCTTTTGCTGTACTAACTGAATAATGTGATGTGATTATAATTTGACGTCATGTTAGCTCATAAATATTGCAAGCACATCTATAATTTCAACTCATTCGGGGCTCACCACATGCAAATTGTTTTTCTTCTTTAAGATTATTATTAAACGCTTCTTAAAAAAAAAATAACATACCTATAACAAAGTACCTGCGACCTAAAATTTAACAAGAATGTCCAAATTGTGTCAATATTTTTTTCCACCTAATCCTGTTAGCGCGGCACCTTTCGGGAGGGATGAAAAGAGAACAAGCTCGTTTATTATTTTTTTGTTTCATAAAAATTAAGAAGATTTTGAATATTTCGTGTTTATCATAATCATAACACGGATATTTAATTAAAATATCATCCTTGTTTTTAAAAATGATTGCTCTATCATTCCAAAGGTATTTAAGTAAGTGTTACAAATTTAGTATTTGAAGATCTGTTTACCTTCAATTCTCCTACGTGCTTTAAAATTGCTCAGTTACTATAAATTGAATGGAACAGTATATAAATAGACATTGAAAACTGCCTATAACTATATACCTAACTGGTGTAGCCAATTAATGAGTGGGAATAAAAGTATATGGACATTTTCACTCGCTTTATATCGAATTATTCTCATCTTCAGTCTCACTCGACTACATCATATTATGCTAATTATAGAGGTATTACTTACTTACATCTGGAATTTTAACATGAAAAGATGTATTTGTTTTAGACCTTTAAACGTGTTGGCGTGACAAGACGTCCTTTACAAAGTTATGACGACAAAATAGTATTTTATGCAACAGGCGTTTAAAGGAGGTTAAAAAAGACGAGTGGCGTGAAAGATGCCACGAGTATTTTTTTACTCAGTTAAACATCGTTGCATACAATACATTTTCTACTATCATGCACTTAGTTTTTAATAGTTTTCTAGAATAACTTTCGTGAAATTCTTTTTTTTTTAATCAAAAAGGCAGCAAACGAGCAGATGAGCCGCCTGGTGAGCAGTCATCGCCGCCCATGGACATAAGCAACATCAGGGGAGCCACTTATGCATTGCCGACCTTTAAGCACCCTAAATACCTGCTTCTTGAAGAACCCCATATCATATTAGCGCAAGGGAAACACCTCAGAAGGTAGCTCCTCACACACTATTTCCTGTATTTTGCACTGCCAGCGCAGCTGCCCAAAGCCATCCCCCGCCGGCTTACCACGCACGCACGTGCGCAGTATCGTTATAACAATGCGTTGCCATGGTTACAGAGCCAAACAATGCGTTTTCAATTTTTTCGTTACTGCGCACGCGCGTGGGATGCCGGTGGGCGCTGGCTTTGGGGAATAGACTTTTATGTAGGGTTTTAATGATCTATGCACGACCCTGTAAATGACGAATTCCAGTTCGGGAGTAGAAAAACGTCATTAAATGTATTACAAGGCCCATAAACCGACCGCAGTATACTATTACATAGTTTTCAGCATTGTTATTTTGCATAATAAATGGTAATAAGATGTTCTCTAAGCTCACTGATCACCGAGGGAAATAAATACGTAAGTACGTATTGCAGGAATCCTCGCCTTTAAAGAGGTAGACAAGACCTACATATCATACTTTGTACGTAATTTACTTCGAACATTTTTATTTAAAGCTACCCAGTGGTTTATGTATGTAAATAATAACAGGAACTTACTTTTCCCACCCAGACCCATGAGCTCTTTCAATCAATAAAAGAGTAAAAACGTCACCAATATTTCATAACATATATTTGGTTTGTTCGCTTTGTTGCGGAATAGAACGTTGTGTAGAAAATGTAACAAACCAAAAAGCAATTGCAATATTTTTCTCAAAAGTTTACCAACAAATAGAAATGCTCACTTGTTTATTACGATTGGTTATAGTATTTTATGCAACTGGCGTGGCGTGAGTAACAATTTGAGGCGAAGCCGAAAATTATTAATAAAGACGCCACGAATATTTTTTTACTCAGTTAAACACCGTTGCATACAATACTTTTTCTACGACCATGCACTTACCTTGAGGGGGTCGTACGAAATCCTCGAAAAGTGCATTCGGCGTTTAACAAATGCTGCTCACATTTCTAAATTAAATGAAATAAAATAAATGGAGTTATTATCTTAAAGAGTGTGTCTACAACTTTTGACTATTCAGAATCTCTAATTATTAAAGGTATAATAAATAAACCCACGCAAAATTGACCTAAAATGAGAAAAACGTATGTCGCCGTTTAGTAAACTTTGTTAAAAAAATTCAATACTTTAGTTATAACATTAAGTGATTCTAAAAGCCAGATAAATGGACTAGAAGTTTTGAGGTTTTTTATATTTTTCCTCTCAAAGGCAACAAAGAAATTTTACCTTAAATTTAAACTATCGTAAAATTTCCATACATTCGCCATTGCTGTCAGAATTCTCCTTTCGATTAGATGCCGTGAGCGGCTCGTCGGAGGCAGACGTGTCGCCGGTCGCTCCGCGTTGACAATTAAATTTGACAAATATTTTGACAGAAAATAGTGTACGTACACGAAAAACCATACCAGTGTAAAACTGTGCTCAAAATAAATAGGGTAAATCAAATATGTCAGGTGGAGATCCAATCTCATTTAAAATTTAAAGGTGCATGGCTTGTGCATAAAAAATAAATAAAAATATATCACATTATCAAAGAAAATAACGAACACAACCGAATGAGTATAAATGATTTCATTCTAGTTCGGTTAAATTGAAAAAAGTTTAATGTTTTGTTTTACTCATTGGAATACATTTTCATTACGCTGGTATTAACAGTACGTCATTTTAAAAATATATATGACAGTACCTACGTCAAATTTTGTCAACCAAACTTCACAGGTTGTATGTAAACAATTACAATTTAATTTATTCATACATATTCAGATACGTATTAATCGATTCTTACTTAGAATAGAAAAAAGGGGAATGCGAGCGGGTATAGGTATAGTGCTTCTGGTTCAAATTTAATTGTGTATATAAAAAAATGACTCAATTTCATTAAAGATTTACTCTGTGCATACCGCGAACACGTAACCGTAAGTTGAAAACAATAATAATTATAAATCACCTAAATACATCGTTGTTTACAAAGCGCTTGTTTTGAATGGCACTTCTCCACTCAACTAAACCAAATATTCATGGAACACCAGCTGGTGACCAGCATAAATGACTATGAACAGCCGTGCAAAAATATCTGATTTTCTATAGTGGGCCATAACATAAGTATATGACGACATGTTCCCGGCAAAAATTTGTGATGCTCCGTGACCGGCAAAAACATCGTCTCTCTTTCTAGCGTCTCGCGAGCGTATAGCGTCGGGCCAACTGTATGGAAAAAGACGCCGCGTCAGCGCGGCTTAGCCATACAGTTGGCCCGACGCTACGATCGCAAGACGATAGATGTGGGAGGGTCCTTATCCGCATACATATCTGATCGGGTCGCTTAAAAATATTTGATTCTTTATAAAAACCTAAATTACACTTTCACCCGCATAAATATCTATCCATTATTAAAGCAAATATATATCTTACGGGCTAGAAATCATTAATATGTAATTAAAGTGCAATAATAAACCCTACCTGGTTGCCTTACAGCCGTAAATTGTATGAGGTGATTTGACAGTTCACGAAAACGAGCCTTTATACAAGCTTTATAGGTATGTTAGTTTGAGTCAAAACGTAGAAGCTAAATTTGACCCACTTTCCGGTTTCCAATTGAGCTGAAATTTTGCACACCTAAGTATGTAAATCAAGTGACAATGCAATATTATGGTATCATGGAGCTAATCTGATGATGGAGCAGAAAGGTGATCATAGGAACTCTGTTATGAAACGTCGTATACCCATTGAGTCAGGGGTTTTTAAAAATGTCTCGGAGAGCAATAAATATTTTTTTTGCAAAAAAAACTTATTATAAATTGGGAGGTGTAATTTTTTATTATCTCTTACATAGCATTAAGACGAAAAATCGACCAAGAGCGCGTCAATGTAGGGTTTCGTAGTTTCCGACATTTTACATAATGACAATTTTTAGGGTTCCGTAGTCAACTAGGAACCCTTATAGTTTCGCCATGTCTGTCTGTCCGTCCGTCCGTCCGTCCGTCCGTCCGTCCGTCCGTCCGTCCGTCCGTCCGTCCGTCCGTCCGTCCGTCCGTCCGTCCGTCCGTCCGTCCGTCCGCGGATAATCTCAGTAACCGTAAGCACTAGAAAGCTGAAATTTGGTACCAATATGTATATCAATCACGCCAACAAAGTGCAAAAATAAAAAATGAAAAAAAAATGTTTTATTAGAGTGGGGGCTGAGATTTTTTAAATTCCAACCCCAACGTGTGATATATTGTTGGATAGGTATTTAAAAATGAAAAAGGGTTTACTAAGATCGTGTTTTGATAATATTAATAGTTTCGGAAATAATCGCTTGTAAAGGAAAAAAAGTGCGTCCCCCCCCCCTCTAACTTTTGAACCCTACGTTCACAAAATATGAAAAAAATCACAATAGTAGAACTTTATAAAAACTTTCTAGGAAAATTGTTTTGAACTTGATAGGTTCAGTAGTTTTTGAGAAAAATACGGAAAACTACGGAACCCTACACTGAGCGTGGCCCGACACGCTCTTGGCCGGTTTTTTTTTTTTTTAATTATAAATGGGCTTACTCTTGACCACAGACTAGCCAAAGGCAAAGACGTGGCCTACGATGGAGTGAGCTCGCCCAGAAGATGCCTGTTCACTCTTGACAATTTAATAAATACCGTAATTTGGGGTGAAAAGGGTTCCGGGGGTATATAATATTATTATATTTCTTGACATATTCCTTCTATTTTCCGCAATCAAAGTAGGAAAATAATATATTATGTTTTTTTTTTATTATTATTATTGGTATTTAGGACAACAGCCGTAAATATTCAACTTACATAGGTATTTTTACATAGTCTTAGGCCAATAACAGTTATCTGTTGAATGAAAAGTATTATACACAATATGTTACTAAAAAAATGTGTTACATATTTAAAATTACAGTGAAAATGTGCAAGCCACACATTTTTATTTACAGTTTCATGTCTGTCAAAGTTGACGTTCAAATTTATTGGATTTTTACTCATTTTAATCATTCATTATCCTTTTGAATGTGTATACACTTCTAAAGTTTATGTATAACAGAAAATCATAAGACATATTTTCATTTTTATAATGGTTTTCATGAAGAAAGCGATGCAACTGTGTTGGGGAATTTTTACGGGATGAATAAATATCCGCGGCCTGAGGGGTGAATGGGATCAGGAATGGGGGGAATCGGGTCGCAAAGGGGGTGAATAGGTTTACGAAGGGGCTGATTAGGGTCGGAAGAGGGGTGAATTGGGATGTGTGGTCAATGCTTGTCACATTGTATACAATAACTTACCTAAAGTGGTATTTTTATGAATGACCTCTCTGTATATGGACGCAATTTATACGTCAATGTATTGCTTCGTAGTTAGACTAGATACAAGAAATTAACACTTAGAAATGTTAATCACACTTCTGTCTACCTCCACGTTTCTACTTAAGTCCGCAAAAATCACCCATGGTTGCTATAATATAGACGGATTACTTTAAAATAAAAATCATAAGTATGAAACTATACAACTAGGGAAGAAATAAAATTATTTTATTGAATCATTTTTGATTTGTTCTTTTTCAAGTTTATATAAATAATACATTTTCAATTCGCTCAAAGGTTGGAAGAGATCCCTTATAGGGATAAGTTCGCCTTTGTACATCATAACTATACTGTATTTTTATGTCCTAACTTGTCTTATGTACAATAAAGTGTTCACATACATACATAGGTACATATATTGAAATAGATATCATACACGAAAGAAAAAACGACAAGGCCCACGGTGGCTGAGCCGGGAATCGAATCCGGGTCTTCAGCTTACGCAGCTAACGTTATTACCACTAGGCCACCAGGCCAGGTTAAAAAAACCGGCCAGATGAGAATTTATTTTCGCACAATTGTAAAACTAAATTATTTTTACTAGTTACCTCCAAAATACCAAATAAAATTGGGCTACATAGTACATCGTTTTCTGAAGATTTTGGGTTCATGGGGTCGGAACGGGTATAACTAACGTAATTTATGGTGAATTGGGCCAAAACCGACTTTTGAACGTCGATAGCCGTTTTTTTATATGTGCCATGCTAATTTTTTACACAAAAAAATCTTCCGGCAGTGTGAACTTCGGTTTGTCTTTGAAAATATGTCGTTTTATTTAGTAATTTTCACTCACCCTAACGTTGGAGTGAATAGGGTCGAGAAGGGGTGAATAGGGAAAAGGGTTGACTCTTTCGGATTGCGAACAAAATATGACCTGTCACGAGCGTATTATATTTATTTTACCAAAAAATAAGGATTAAATATGTTATGAGTGGTCGGTAATGAAATCTACACATATTATGATAACCCTTAACCAACCTTTATAGTTAGATGGTGCTCTGACGCGGTGAATAAGTAAGTATGGTCGTGGGCAGTGCGGATAACGTGTCAAAATATAAGCATAGTTTATTGCTATTTTTCATGTTTAAATAAACTTATAAACTAACGTAGTGGGTATTAAAGTAAAAGGTTCACAGTGAATATTAGGTTGCCAGAAATGTGTTTAGCTATACCATTGTATTGAATTTTGTATCATAAAGTCAAACTAGGTATTTACTACTAAGTAATGATTTACTCTGTGGGGTGTTTTTGATCACTTGCATGGGGTAACATTGACCATAATGACACATAGTTAATTATTGTCTGATTTTGTCACGGTACTTGTTGAGGCTGATAATTTGATCGCTTCTTGTGATAAATATTGAAATAATTGCAAAAAAAGTTGGTTTTTCGAAGATGTTAATTTTTATTCTTGATCAAAGTAACCCCAAAATAGCGTTAAAGAGTTGTAATATTTGACTGCGAACCATTTTTTTTTATCTTTTCTTGACATAAAATACTTTTGTAAGGGATTACATTCGATTATCATTAAAAAAAATATATAGTGTATCAAAGTAACCCCAATGTCAGTTTATGTTTGATCACATCGTTTTTTTTCTGCGTACATTATTTTATTTATTTATTTATTTATTTATTCCTTATCGCACATAAAAAAATAAGTACAAATGGTGGACATAATGCCTTAAGGCATTCTCTACCAGTCAACCACTGGGTTAAAAAGAAACATTTCATACGTGCAGGCATTGTGACAGAAAACAATAATCCTGATATCACTTATTTTTGAAATAAAACTATGGAAACGGATTAAATCGCGTATAATGAATTTAAAATACATCCCGACGTTTCGAACTCTTTACAGCGTTCGTGGTCAACGGGTGACTGAGGAAAAATTAAAATGTGCAAAAGCTACCCACTTACAAGAAATATTAACGAACCATGACCACAAATAATCTAGATTTCTAAGGCAGGTTCACACACTATTAATAAAGCCAGTTATACAATATTCAAAAAATTTTTACCATTACTCTGTTAAAAAATAATTAACCAATTAATCTACACAAAATTGACAAAGAAACAAACTGCAAATGTCCAACACCATACAACACAAATGCCTCACAGCCTTCGTCGTGCTTGTTCCATTATCAGATGTACTACTGGATCCCAAGCCGGTGGTAAAGTAAAGCCATCCTCTCTATTAAAGTTTGGATATTTCTTGATCTCAATGGCCTCTCGCAACATTCTGGGTATATATCGCTTCTCCTTACCGAAGACAATATTATCACTTATTTTGTTACCTTGTTAGCTTTTTAGCAGGAAAAGACTGAAAAAGTTGATGGTCCCATTTTTTTCTTCCTTAGTTACGTTACGTTTAAATTCCCAAATTGGTCAATGTAACCCCAGTTTACGGTAGACACCGTCAACCTATTCTAATAATTCTCTTTTTATTTGAAAGAAAATTCGTTACGATAATATGTATATAAAATATGCAATCTAAGATAAAAAATGCTTTTCATAATTATAGTTACAAACTTAGTTCAGATTTTTTTTGTACAACTTTTAAAAATTGTTCTACCTATCAAGTTCAAAATAATTTTCCTAGAAAGTCTTTTTTCTACTCCCGAACTATTATTCGTCATTTACAGGGTCGTGCATAGATCTTTAAAACCCTACATAAAAGTCTATTCCCCAAAGCCAGTGTCCGCCGGCTTTCCGCGCATGCGCGCAGTATCGAAAAAACTGAAAACGCATTGTTTGGCTCGGTAACCATGGCAACGCTTTATAACGATACGGCGCGCGTGCGCGGGAAGGCTTTGGGCAGCTGAGCTGACAGTGCAAACCTTTGCGTCAAAATACAGGAAACAGTGTGAATTTCACGAAAGTTATTCGAGAAACCTATTAACAACTAAGTGCATGGTCGTAGAAAAAGTATTGTATGCAACGGTGTTTAACTGAGTCAAAAAATACTCGTGGCGTCTTAATAACAATTTTCGGCTTCGCCTCAAATTGTTACCCACGCCACTCGTCTTTTTTGATCTCCTTTAAACGCCTGTTGCATAAAGTACTATTTAAAGTTCTGCTTTTGAGATTTTTTCATATTTGAGAAAACAGCCCTTATGGCCTGAAATACGGCATACGGCAGTGATATTGACATTGACATATGCTTTTTCGTATTTTGATGGTATTTTGACTGCACTGTATTTTTTGCCATGCTAATTTGAACCTTATCTCTAAGCGATGTTTTTTAATTTTCAGTTACATCACAGATGTGTATGACATGACATCTAGGTATTTTTCCATTTAAAAGAAACTACAAGGGGCTTTACAGACGTGGCGACTGCAACTGGTACAGGGCCTAAGCCATAATTTAAAATTATATTGTGATTTTTATATGTATTTGTGGTTTATTTAATACTAAGTATGAGTTTCAACATTTTCAACTCAAGGAACTGAAATTAAGAGAAGGGACTCGGAAATTGGGTAAGATAAAGAGTCTGATGCAGATGCCGATGGCAGTATTGGATAAGATAAGATATGCGTCGATATTCCCTGTCTTTCTTTGTGTCTCTGACATGACTGCTGCTAGCTGTACTCTATTCATTAGGTTTTTGTTTTATACACATACTTTATTTTTGTATCAAAATAAATGATAAATTGATAAAAAACCTAACGACCAAAAAGAATAAAGTACCTATCTGTTAGTCTTTAATACACCCCGCATATACGTAATGCACAGCACAGGCCTCCGAAGACCGGCAGGGCAATCATGGTCGCGCGATAAATGGTATAACATCGGGCCGTCCCTATCGCACTTACAAATAGTGTGATAGGGCTGATGGTTTATCATTTATCACGCGACCATAATTGTCTGCCTGGAGGTATCGGCCTTTAGCCCTTCACACACGTCTTTGAATAATGTTTGCGGGGATAGGCAGGCTGACGATTTTTAATCTAAGTATAGAAAAGTAACGCAAAATGAAGTGCAAAGTAATTTGAAATACACCTAGATAAACAATCAATTGAATAAGGAACGTTATCTACATATTTAGGTAAATTTAAGTCACATGAGACATGAACAGAGAAGGAAAGCTAGATGATGCGTATTTTTTCTCTGTCTTCTTGTATGCTACCTTTTTTACAGTTTTAATTTCTCAAAGGAGGTCAGTAGTTGACTACAAACTCAAAATAACACTCTTGAAAAAAATTAAGGGTCACTGACCTTTCACAGTAAATTGAGGTAGTGTGAGTGAAGGGTGTTTGTGTGTGTAATGGGGTAATTTGACAGATTCTGAAAATTCTCCCTGCTCTACCCCCTCTTAATAGTTTTCTAGAATAACTTTCGTGAAATTCGCACTGTTTCCTGTATTTTGATTTGTCGGCTCCCCTCTGTTCCTGAACTCACCCTGTCACCCGCACTCCGCCCCGCCGCCGCCAGCCCCCGGCGCCCCGCGCACCCCCACTATTATCCATTAAAGGTTTACTAACAATGCTTTAAAAGCTATATCGTATGCGTGGGTGCGCGGGGCGCCGGGCGGGGGCTGGCATCTTTTATGTAGGGTTTTAAAGATCTATGCAAGACACTGTAATCGACGAATAACACTACGGGAGTAGAAAAAATTATATATCTACATTATTTTTGTATTCTATTTTAAAACAGATGCAGAAGAGCTTCAGACTTTACAGCTTCTCCTAATTAGCGTATTAGTTACCTATACATTTTTTTTTACATGTTATAAATGAGCTTACTCTTGGCCACAGACTAGCCAAAGGCAAAGACGGCCTATGATGGAGTAAGCTCGCCCAGACGATACAATATTTAATTTAGTATTTTTTTCTAATATATTCGAATCGATTTGACTAATAAGCCTTCAAGAAAAAAAGCGATTTTTCATATAAAAAGTCGGCATTCCACTCGAATCCCTCAGATGTCAAAGTATCTAGGCTATCGCTCACTTTCAGGCGATCCTTCTGTTCGATTGTCTCTCCTATGTATGACTAGAAAAATTAAGTTTAACTATAAATTAAGTTTCCATAACATTCATTACAATAAGGACTACGTCTAGTTCGAATGAGACGTCATTTCATTTTAATGAATGGAGTCAATGAGAGTTCTGGTAAATTAACGGCACCTCGGTAAACAGTAGAGTAATAAAGGCAATACTATAGTAGGGTTGCTAGTACGAGTAAGTACACTATTTTTTCCATTAACTTTAATGAGTTTTTTTAACATTCATGAAACTGAAATATGTACACGAAAACACGGTGTATATTAGTAGCATAGTAATATGAAAAATAAATTAGAACATTAATTGTTAATAAAATAATCTAACGTTTTAAAAGTCTTACAATTTAACAGTTTTTACTTTTTTCCCCGACAACTACATTACATAATAATTTGAATTATGAAATTGGACCTATTCACGTACAATGGAGACGCTTTCGTCTCGTTATACTTTTATAATAGGACCCGGGGTGCGAAATTGACATTTTTTTACTATCGTAGACATCACCGTCCTAATTCTTCTCTTTGGATTTTTTAAAATTTACAATTACAATACAGCAACAGTGTCAAAATTAAAAAAATAATGTTGGTTAGATTTTGTTACATTTTATTGTTATACCGTTCTAACACCGCCAAATAACTTTAAAATTTATTTAAAAATAAAAAATAAAAATATTGGGGACACCTTACACAGATCAACTTAGCCCCAAACTAAGCGAAGCTTGTAATATGGATGCTAAGCGACGATATACATACTTAAATACATACTTATATACATAGAAAAACATCCATGACTCAGGAACAAATATCTGTGCTCATCACACAAATAAATGCCCTTACCGGGATTCGAACCCAGGACCGCGGCTTAGCAGGCAAGGTCACTACCGACTGAGCCAGACCGGTCTCACACCCATGTACATGTTTTTTCCAAAATCTGTAAACGCCAATCTTCATCAGTTTGAAATAAATGGAATGTCTACTTAGACCGTTTTCGCGTAGCAGCACGGGATCTGGTAGCTGCCCTTACTGACCCGCTATCAAAATATTTATTTATTTATTTAAACTTTATTGCACAAAATATACAAAAATGTACAAATGGCGGACTTAATGCCAAAAGGCATTCTCTACCAGTCAACCATAGGGCCAAACAGAGATTCAATACAAATGGTGCAGAGAGAAAACAAAAAGGTGATTTACTAAGAAGAAAATATACCCTGTATATATCTTTTTAAAGCCAATATTGTCGAAAATTTGTTTTATTTTTACACATTCGACCAGGAAATAGATTTTTAAGTTATTTGGCGGTGTTAGAAAGGTATAATAATAAAATGTAACAAAATCCAACCAACATTATATTTTAATTTTGACACTGTTGCTCTTCGATTTTAACTGTCAAACTTATATGACTGACAGATCATTAAATAAGGCTTTTTTAGAAGTACCACTTAGAGTGGTCGCTCCTTCAGAAACTAAAAAAATAATTATTTTGTAATGTTGACTTACTTACGTACTTTTTGCAGAAATATTATAGTTGGAGACTCAATTTTCTTCCAGGTTATAAGTACTATTTAGTTAACCAAAATGAAAAAAAGATTGTATGATAGAGTTAAATAATTTTAGAGAAAAGTCATATTTCATGAATTTGGTTTTTTTATCTGCCGGCTGAACCACTGGGAATTTTTCAACAAAACTTTGCACAATCGTACTACTAAGTGTAAGTAACTATAGAAAAAAAACCAGCTTCTAATCATTAAAGGGCATTTTTTCTTCCCTTATCCTGCTACGGCCTTTACTTTTACTAATGTCTGGATTCTATGTGGATGAGGAGATCCTTAAAGCTCCCTCTGCCCCTATTGAAATTGCAAAGTTTTTTTCTGCTTCAATGGATTTTAACTTTTTTTACTGTGGAAACAGCGGAAAGGATTTAAGGGTTGTGCAAATGTGCAGCTCAACCAAGGGATACGTCGAAGGTAAATTATAATAGTTCCAGACAGAGGAGTTTTGAAAAGGAGTAGGGCGTTTTAAATTATAATACGTTTGATATACATTTAATTTGCAATTTTGAGGTTAATCTTAAGTGACTTCATCGATTCAAAACTTGATTTTTGAAACTGATATGACTACATTTTTTTAATATCATACACTCTCAGCGAGATTACTGAAAGAAGAACCCGAATTTGGAACCTCTACGGGACCATTATTATAGGGCGCGTTTAAGTTCCGGTTCATAATTAATTATGTGTAAAAACATAACAAATACACGGCATGAAAATTACATGTAGGTATATTTTAATCGTGTTTAGTGCCAACCCTATGAACGTCGTCGGCCTATCGCCCCGAGACGGCTCTGCTCGCTCGTGGATAATGAGTATTTACATACTACGCTTACTCGCCTAGTTACCTTCAATTCATTAGTTCCACCTCTAATGTACCTAAATAGAAATAAATTGCTCATGCAATGCCAGAGTGACACAACGAATAGATAAAGTGAAATACTTAATGAAATACTTATTTAAAGAGCTTTTATTAGTATTTGTTTGTTGGTTGGTTTTCAACTCAAACAAAGATAAATGTTTACATTAGGTACTTAATATAAGAAAAAGTTGTTCTTCGATTTGTTTAGGTAGACCTTCGGTTTTACAATTCATCCCAACCCAATTTATTGTTACAATAAAATCGTTTAAGGGGACAATTCGCTCGACCTTATTTAATTATAGGTATTATAACACAAAAATCAGGAATAGATTGTACATGTTTCAACAGTCAACAATAATTTGTAACTATTTAACAATATAAAATATTATAGACTTGATGACCAGTCTAGCTAAGTTGGTAGGGTACCTGCCTATGAAGGCTATGGTTCTGGACTGAAAT
Source organism: Leguminivora glycinivorella (assembly GCF_023078275.1). Taxonomy (NCBI): domain Eukaryota; kingdom Metazoa; phylum Arthropoda; class Insecta; order Lepidoptera; family Tortricidae; genus Leguminivora; species Leguminivora glycinivorella. The sequence continues at coordinate 8,741,109 of NC_062971.1, forward strand.
TCCAGTAATGGCATTTACTCGAGTGACGAACTCGGATGTTTGTTCGAAATCGGAATTCTATAAGCACATACTCGTAAATATCACACCTATATATATGTAACTCATTCTTCATAAGTACTTACATCACAATCCTTATTGATTAAGGTATTTATTTGGGTATTTAGAGGAACAAATAGGAGACAAAAAATGGAAATTTAGTTTTGTTTTAAGCAGCTTACATGGAACGCTTGCTCAAATTTATTTCTTATTTTTAACGTGAAGTACAACCGTACTACCGTTAGTTTATTTGAATTCACTGTGAGTGGAGATTGGTTAATCTTTAAAGCATAGGCGGAGACGTAGGTTGAAACAACTGTTGCTGCTACTTATACATATAATGTTGCTAATAAGTTAAAGATGTAGGTAAGACATAAGCAGACAATATTGTTCATTATTTTTGCTATTTGTAGGTATTTTTTTTTCATATTCAGAAATTGTAATAGTACAGTCAGCTGCAGAGAAAAGGAGAACCCAGTCCCCTGCCATACAAATTTGTATGGCAGGGGGTTACTGTACATTACGATACAAGTGAAGTGTGAAAAAGGATGTCCGAAACACCGAAGGGAGCTACGAACTTCCTTTTCGCACGTGTTTCGTCTGACGTTTTTCAGTACAGGGTGGCTAGCCGAATGGCACAATCGCTCACGAAACGCTCACGAAACGAAGCGCTAGTAGATATCTATCTCTATCGCGCTTGCGTATTGGCGCGACAGAGCCAGCGGCGTATCGCTTTCGTTTGGCGTCGGAGAAATGCCATTCGGCTACGGGGCCTGGTGGCCCTCCGAAGTTTATTCGACCTGACGGAAACACAAGCCTCATGCTTAATAACACGTAAACTAAAGTACTACAGTAATTTGCTCAGTCCAAAGAATGCATATATAAGTAAGTATGTATTTAGTACAAAATTTGTATCGGAATTCTGACCTTTCCAGGGATTGAAGGTTAGGTTAGAGGTTGCTAGGTTGAAAGCCAATTTAAATCAGAATTATTCAGGCATCTGCTTGTTCATAATGGCTACTATCTAGCTACAATCAGGGCCGAAGGATTCACGCGCTGTCGACAAAGGAGCAATTATTAAAGTTATGTGAGCTATTATCTCGTCCCGATAACAGTATTGAATAGCAAAATAACCATAAGAGAGGGAGAACTGACGTGCAAAGTAAAATAGTTAAGAGGGCTTTCGTGTTAAAAATAGTGAAATCGCAACCGAGCGCTCGATCATACTGTGTGTGGTATCAAATTAAAGGGCTTTGCGAGTAGTTTATAAATATATATCACATTATAGGACTTTTTCTACTTGGTCTAACAAAATATGAGAAAATGTCCAAAAATGGTAATAATTGTACCGGTGAAGGCTCGTTTTCAAAAAATTGGCAAAAATCAATAATAGCAATTTATAATCACTAAGGCATAACAGCAATTTAAGTAAACGTTGCAGATTAATTTAGTATAAAACTTACTTCGATGTGATGTAGATTTTCAAAGAAATTGTCACTTAATTTTAGGTAATTTCTGAAAAAAATTGAATTCGCCTTAGGCTAGTTTACTCTTTTTCAAAAACTTAAAATAAAAATCTAGTCTGAAATGATTGTGGTACAGGATATACGAATTATAAATTTACCCGTTTTAATATTCAAAATTGTCCAAATTTTACAAATAAGATCGACTGATTCAGCTCTATACGTGCGTTTTTCTAAACGTGCATTAGAGAAAAATTCATAATTAATTTAGTGAGTTAGTTTTCAAAAATCCAGTCTTAAAAAAATCAAGATAATAAGATGCTCTAACTGGAACATGAATTAAATAAATCTATTGGATAACGGAAAGTGTAGTATTTCACCGACTAAAACTATCAATTTTACATTCTTTTGACGTTTTTTTTGAAAGCAGCCTTAAACTTCAGGAGTAAGTCTATACCGGATAATTAATATTTCAAAACTAATGTGTAAGAATCGTGTAAGTTTAACCCATTCAATGAGGCACTTTAATAAATGAAAAAGTTGACTTAAAATGAAAACAGGCGAGAGACAGTCTTAAAAACTCGTTAAATTTTGATTGACTCGCGTGGCTGCCGAGCTAGTTAATAATAAACCAGAACTCATTAAAACTCCATTTCCCCATTTGTTACCTATTTCTTTTCAATTTATCTCCCCCAAATTGGGTTAATGCGACAGTAAATTTCACGAATGGATTTTAATGTCTTTACTTGTATTTCGGTCGCCGTTTTAACCACTTATTAGTTGACATGACATCGTTAGTAAACTATCTCTTTGAAATAAAATATAAACGTACACGATACACGTAAACTCATGCCAGTAGAGTTGGCAAGAGCTTTGTATACAGTTCAAACTATTAAAAAATTAAACATGTAGAATCGGGTAACTCACGTAAAATTGTCGAAGGTAGCTCGACATGTTTCACTCCGTAACGAGGAGCATTTTCATTGAGCACGCGCGATGCCGATGGTAGACCGTCGCGTCGGATCGTTCATTAAAAAAATAGTTTTTTTAGAAGAATATTCGGCTACATTTGATACAACCCTCTTAAATTTGGACTATTTAGAGCAAAGTTGTGAAAACTACTTATACCTACACCGTTTTGACTAATATTTGTTAACTTAAAACCACATGAAAATCGTGTAAGATTTCCATTTGTTGAGGTGGTTATTTCACACGTACAAAAACGTCCCACTTATTCCTTGGTATTTTCGACGTACGTCGCGTGACGTCAAGAGTCTATTAAATTAATGCACAGCGTGGTAATTTTTGTATAATTGCCACGACCTAAATGTTAATTTTCGTTTAAATAGCTCCTTTTATTCATTTTTTGTTCGGCGTGAATGTGTCAACATTAACTTAACCCGTATTTTTAATACTTTGGACAAACGGACGCTTATCAACGACTAACTAGGTAACTATATGTACATACATGGCGTAGTAAATGATCATCCCTATTTTATAATAGTTCATATTTGTTTCCAGTAACTTAACTGTCTATATCACTCATATTTAAACTTTTTTGCACTTCTATTTGTTATTTTACTTCGTAAATTAACAATTGAGTATGTTATACATATACGATAAACCTTGTTTTTCAAATTACTTTGCAGTCCTTAAAAATAACGTTTAATTTCCTGTTTGCCAAACATTGAACTTTATATTAAATCAGGATTAAATCGTTACGTTGTATTATTATCGTTACCTGGTGACTCTTTCACACTATATATCTCTCTATTATTATCTAAATTATTAATTTCTAATGTTAAAAACGTTAGGTGTTTCTTGCACTTCCCGGTAACTAAACGAGTAATGTTTTTGTTGATGCTTTAAAGGACTGCTCTCAAACATGGAATGTGATACGTCTTTACGTTCCTTAATAATTAACTCGGAAGTATCGCTTTTTGGGCGCAACAACTCGAGAGGCCTGAAAAGATATTCCATATACCCTCTTGGCCGGAAATCCTCATTCTCCTGGCACACAGAGGCCACATGTATTTAATACTATCACATTTCGGCCTTAAATGCTACCACACATACTCGTGTTTTTTTTAAAGTCACGACAATAGTTAACCTTGAAATAAATTGAAAAGTGGACAATGGCGCTATGTTGGCAGCGCGGCCCCGGCACTGGCACCGCACCGGGGCAAACTTGCCAGTTCCGCCAACGAGCTCCAACGGATGCGGATGAGTCGCCATTATGGAGTGCAAAATATTTGTATTTCACTTATAGCAAAGATACCGTTGAGTTGCTAAGCATAACAAATATTGTACACAAATATTACACCTATATGTCGGTCTAAAATTAAATAGGAAATAATGAGATCATAACTTTATGAATATACGTTCCGCTATTTCACACATTAACTTGGACTATTATATTATACCTATTCTGTGGCATTAAGTAGGAATCGCAATAAAAATTGTATATCAGCCGCAAGTATTCGAAGTAATGCGACGAAAGAGCATTTATTCATTGAATATCTAGTTTTACAGTCTTCATAAATATACATATCTATACATACGCAAAAAATATCATCATGTTTTTATACTCATAATATTAGAGAGGCGCGTTCATTTAGAGTGTTATTTTGTGTTGCCGTAAGTGCGTCGATGTAAATGAACTCGACTGTACCTTAGCAAATACTATTAACACACTAGCATAGTTACGTAAAATCCTTTTCATTAGATTGTTTTTATGAGCGCCGCAATACATTCAAATTCATAAACGGCCGCAGTATATCGCGTACAATACGCGCTTTTGTGGTTGCGTGATGGGGTGATGTTTATGTATGTCGGGTAGAAAGAGACTTTTACAGGTTAAAGGTTTACCTCCATACTCGTAAAACGACAATACATAACTTATTGCTTTCTACTAGACGGAACTATACCTACCTATGTACTTTGATTTCTCAAGTTTGGTAAATTCACCGCATTTAGATTGAAAATCCATACTAATATTCATCATATCAGCCCTTTATCGCCCACTGCTGAGCATAGGCCTCTCTTCTAGTACGCCACCTGTCCCGGTCCTGGGTTAGTCTCATCCAGTTGTGACCCGCAATTTTCCGGATGTCGTCCACCCAACGAGCTAACGGATACCAAGCGCTTCTTACATCTCAGATCTGTGAGCAGCCACCATTCTGTTAAGTTAGTTTTTAGTCCATCTGCCATCACTCTGCCTAGCAACATGTCCCGCCCAACTCCATTTTAGTTTGGTAATGACGAAACCCACATACTAATATTATAAATGGGAAAGTGTGTGTGTCTGTTTGTTTGTCCGTCTTTCACGGCAAAACGGAGCGACGAATTGACGTAATTTTTTAAAGTGGAGATTGTTGAAGGGATGGAAAGTGATATAGGCTACTTTTTAGGGTTCCGTAGTCAACTAGGAACCCTTATAGTTTCGCCATGTCTGTCTGTCCGTCCGTCCGTCCGTCCGTCCGTCCGTCCGCGGATAATCTCAGTAACCGTAAGCACTAGAAAGCTGAAATTTGGTACCAATACGTATATCAATCACGCCAACAAAGTGCAAAAATAAAAAATGGAAAAAAATGTTTTATTAGGGTACCCCCCCTACATGTAAAGTGGGGGCTGATATTTTTTTTTCATTCCAATCCCAACGTGTGATATATTGTTGGATAGGTATTTAAAAATGAATAAGGGTTTACTAAGACCGTTTTTTGATAATATTAATATTTTCGGAAATAATCGCTCCTAAAGGAAAAAAAAGTGCGTCCCCCCCCCTCTAACTTTTGAACCATATGTTTAAAAAATATGAAAAAAATGACAAAAGTAGAACTTTATAAATAATTTCTAGGAAAATTGTTTTGAACTTGATAGGTTCGGTAGTTTTTGAGAAAAATACGAAAAACTACGGAACCTTACACTGAGCGTGGCCCGACACGCTCTTGGCCGGTTTTTGTCTCTTTCTAACCCCCTACTCCCCTAGAATGGGGGGTGGAAGTTTGTATGATGTGTTACGTGTGTTTTCGATTTTAACGCGAGCGAATCCGCGGACTAAAGCTAGTAGAAATATTATAATTGTTTCGTGTAATACCTATCTATTGTATATTATAATGACTTAGATTCAAAATTCAAACTTTATACTATACGCCATTGAACACTACAAGTGGGACAAAGTTTGCATTTTCCTGTTAAATGAAAGTTGTACTATTTTTATATTACGACGGAATAGTTATTTGTTATACAAGGGGGCAAAGTTGTATTTTAACGCCGAGTGTGGAATTGAAAAACGAGCAAGTGAAAGGATTCTATAGTTGAACCACGAGCGAAGCGAGTGGTTCGAGGATAGAATCCTGAACTTGCGAGTTTCTTAACACACGAGAAGTAAAATACATTTGCACCCGAGTGTAACACAAAACTTTTCCCCTCACTATAGCGAGGAAACTACAACGCAAAAAATGCGTTTATCACTGCTTCCAGTAGTTCCACAGGTGGTAAATCATCTTTATTTCTAAATTCACCTACTTTTATCAATTTTAAAGCAGTTAATTTGACTTTATTCAAGGTCAAATTACTTTACCCACTAGTGGATAAAATGCGTTTTTACCCGCTGGTATTAAAGGACAAAACACATGGGGGAGGGGAAAATATCTTAACCGTTCGAAGCGCGTCGGTAGTTTTAATCGGACCGCACAAGGGTTAGTTACAAAGTAATTTCGAGCGCGAGTAGTGTGTTTTCATAAGCATTATACCCATTCTGGTTTCAAAATTGCTTATTCTTTCACCAACAATACCTACAAATCCTTAAGTTTTTTTTAATAAAGTCAAAAACTCGCCGCCCTAAATATCACTTACATTAAGCCAGCGTCCGATTAGCAAAATGAAGGGCGCCAATTACACCGCCAAATGGCACGGAAAATTATCCATATCCTCCGAGACTCGCAGGAAATTAAAAATTAACTGCAAAGGCGACCATTTCTTTATAATTTTGCAAAGAGTAGTCATAAATATAATAATAATAATATAATAATATTCTGCACCATACAGAAAAAAAAATACACAAGATGGATCACGCTTAATAACTAGGTAACAACAGGCGGTCTTATCGTTAAGAAGCGATCTCTACCAGACAACCTTTAGGTAGCAGGAAACAATGAATATAGATCATTAAACGGGTAGTGCCGATATATATAAATTACAATGAATACATACATAAAGATATATAATAATAAATACCTGTATAATATATAAATACTATATACCTTTATACATATATACTTTTATATAAATATATCTTTACTGTTTACTATGAAAGTGGATCTAATACTTATAATTGTTTATCTAAGTAGCGGTAAATGATACGGTTCGAGTTTCGACCCCTGGACCGAAAGTTCACAAATATTATTTCGCTGTTACGTTTCAATATGACTTTGATATTTGTTTTATAAAATAAAAATAAAGTAAGTATTTCGGTTTTATGACTAACCTTTTTCACTTCGACATGTAAGACTACGAGAAAAAGAAAACCTGATTTTGTAATTTTGTGATGATATGTTAGTAGGTAGTATAAAAACTATAAGTAATATATTTGATTCAAAGTATTTTCTACCCTCAACTCCTTCCTCTTCGTCTGTCTCAACATGCTTGCCTGCATGTCGTCTATTCATGTAGCATGCAACATTTAGGTCAAGGTTAACTATACGTAGGTATTCAGTAATATTACATAAAATTAAATACTTTTGTTATATCAAACAAGTATTTCTTACCAATCAACAACCATCGTGCATCGTATCAAGCACAGTATCAAATAACTCACTTTGTGTATAATATAATTATGTAGGTATATTTATTTATACTACCTATGTACTTTACCTTCTCTCATTTATATATTTAGAGGGATAAACGATAAACTTTGCTAATTTGTTAGGTAGTTCCAATATCGCTTATCAAAGTATCCCAAAATTCCTTCAATGTATATAATTTCGATTACTTTTTGATCTCATTAATTAAAAAAGTCATGTTTGCAGAAGTTTAAGAAGTAAATTATGTAGGTATAGGTACTTTGCTCGATCCAAAGTTATTTTCGATGCAGTAAATTATGTTGGCGTCATTCATTTCTGCTCTGATTTATGGACCAATGAATATAGTCCCACAAAAATGTCCAGAATACCGCCATATTTTATGCGAATTGGATTAAAAGTGGACGCATAAACGGCTGTATACTGAACCGCTGTCTGTTTACACAGACATTTTAGGGTCAAACTGATTTCACGTGCACGCAGCTCGCAGTCATGCCGCGCCGCGAGCACTCATGGATGAGGATGAGTCTCCTAAATGACTCGAAACAGTCGCAATATAATTACGTGAGAACAACTTTTTTTTGATTAAATATGTGAATATGTCTCACGAAAGTTTGAAGTCTACAATTTAAACAGATTTAGTAAAAATATAACGTGTTGGTACAATTTTGTAAAAGTTAACGACTCTGGAACATATGTATCCCGTTATTCTATCTTTCTCAACTAAGTACTAAAATAAATTCCTGCCCGTAATAATATAGTCTAAAACCTAACTTTTCATTTTCTTAATTACTGCCATGTTCTCAGGAGAGATACAGATAGATAATCAATTTAACCTTACTATTAAATCTGTATTATAGTATAATTTGTAGACGTTGTCTGATCTACGTTAACAAACGTGCGTTTGGATAGATTTAATTTAGAAAAGAACATTGAAAATGGGCTTTTACAGAATTGTAAAAAAAAAAAGAAATCTACCTACCAAACAATGTTAAAAACATTTCATATTGATGTTTACCAATTTTACCATACAAAAATGAACTTCAATACGTGATAAGGATAATATATTATTATATATACTATTATTATTAGCCTCGTGAAGTAGTTGTACATTCTAAAACAGTTGAAATTGACCAAGCGGCTTTTGGCTGCACCTGCCACAAGTCGTCTGCCTTTTGTTTCACCAGCTCTGCGTCAGTGTCATAAGAAGTCTAGAGCACTATTGTCTACAAGTAGTAGGCGTCTCACCGCCCTATCTAAAGTGCCACACAAAGCTAGTATCGATCTATAATCTAGCTTCGAAACATGAAAGATCTTGATTTCAATCCACTTTAAAGCAAAGCAAGCAAGCTTGGATTGAGTAACGATTTACTTCAATGCATACTAATATTATAAATGGGAAAGTGTGTGTGTCTGTTTGTTTGTCCGTCTTTTACGGCAAAACGGAGCGACCAATTGACGTGATTTTTTAAGTGGATATAATTGAAGGGATGGAAAGTGACATAGGCTACTTTTTGTATCTTTCTAACGCGAGCGAAGCCGCGGGCAAAAGCTAGTTGATAATAAATATGGCATACTCTCACCTTAAACGCACCTCCAAACCCTCTAGTGTTTCGTGTCTTCATAGGCGGCGGTGATCGGTTACCGTCGGGGACCTGTCTGCTCGTTTGCCGCCTCTAATTGATAAAATCGCTTTACCTACCTAAAACACTGATATGCTTTTTCTGGAAAGTATAAAAATAGTTCTTTCCAGTAGCAGTTCGTTTTGCTTTGCCATTTTTTCACGAAAACCTAAAAAACATTTCAAGTTTAAATATTCTAATTCGGTTTATTTAGACACGAAATACTCAGCGAAATCACTTTATGTTTTACTGGAAACGTAATCTGGGGAATAAAAAACGTCTTAGGGCTTCCCTTGGGTTGACCCGCCAAATGGAGTGCTCGGCGGGCAAACGACGGCTTTTTGTCAACTGACAATGCCACAAATTGTGAACGCGGGGGCACGCGTCCGGGCCGCGGCCATATTGCGATACGAAAAATGATCTCGACGCGATGTGTAGGTAGGTATAAGCTGCTATGCCTCGTGTGTTCATGATCCGTCTGCAGAGAAATGTCTTATTTTTAAAGTTGATTTTAGGAATTAAAAAAAGACAGGTAAATATAGGATAATTAAACAAAATTGATCATTAAATAGATCTAGATGTGTTTTTTTTACGAATGGACGAATTGGACGAGGCCAGAGTACCCAAACGCCTTTTAGATGGTCGACCGGAGGGCAGCAGTGATAACGGCAAGCCCAAGCTCAAATGGATAGACAGCGTATACCTTGACCAGGCTAACGCCCACCCGCGGCTGTAATGCCTCAGATGATGATGATGATGATGAGATGTGGCTTTACCTATACTAGATTTAAAAATAACTTCCTTCTTTTTCGGTAAAGAAGTCGGTTAAAAACTCTTGATTTGTCTTATAGTCGTTCTATACGTTTTTAACATACAAATAGTTTTAATGGAACCCGGTTCATAATATTCGTCCGTCTTTGCGTATTATAGGTTTGTATTTTTTTTTATCTTAAAGTATACCTTTACCTATTTTTTTACGAGTAGTCTTTACGATGGCCTAAAGTGTACACGTACCTACACTTCATGTACGAGCACACTAGCATTTGCTGTTTTTAAAAAATTGCTTTATTTTTGGGGTGCCTGGATAAACATACTGTGACTATTGATCTATTCAAAGCTATACGTATTGACCGATAGGTGTTTCCGAGTCTCTGATCTTTTTTCTGAGATGAGAGATTCAAGAAGGTTCTGGACAAAGGACGGCTTCGAACCATTAAAAACTCAATGATCATAATGTGCGAGGGCAAAGATCAAAGGCGAAACACTCGTGTCCTGATCTTTTGGCCCACTGTATCGGCATCTTGGACACATTCCTTTGCATGACCGAAGCTTATAAAATTACAGAGCTCCCAGTAATTGATACGTAGTATTTTGTGCTTTATTTTTACTGCCTAACGGAAGTAGGTATCTAGGCTAATTTGTACCCAAAGATGTAGGAATGTAGATCTTTAATTCTTAGTTCATTAGTTGGTTGATAATAAACAATGCATAAACTTTATTGGAAGAATAACAATATTGACTATTTTAAGATTATATTGACAGCTGCAAACAAACAGAATGAAACCATTTTCTTTTGGCTACTGTATAAATTGCATTTTTTAATTAAAACTGTTAAAATGGCAGGCGGTCTGTGTCTGTCTGTGATAGAAAAATAAATTATGTCTGAAATTTATGCAAACAATAATTATATTAAAAACCCTACTGATTTTAGAATTCATTAATAATGCATTAGATAATAGCGCTAGTGGCCTTGCGGTAAGCGTGTGCGACTTTCGATCCGGAGGTCGCGAGTTAGAACCCTGGCTCGTTCGAACCAATGAGTTTTTCGGAACTTATGTGCGAAATGTCATTTGATATTTGCCAGTCGCTTTTAGGTGAAGCAAAACATCGTGAGGAAACCGGACTTATTCCAATAAACCCTAGTTGCTAGAGATGGGCCGAATATTCGGTAAATATTGGCAAATTTGGAAAGTTTTTCAATGTTCGTATTCGGCTGAATAGTTCGGTTACATTGCCGAATATTTACCGAATAAACAAAATAAATAAATAGCGTAAGTTGTTTCGTAATTCATCGGATAATGATATCCTATTTCAGCATTCTAAGGAACTACCAAAGGGAGTTAAATTGCGTTAAAATATAAAATACAATAATTTAGTAAAAAAGTAAAAATATCGTATCTTAAGAAAAAAGATCAAAATTTTTTATGCACTAAATTATAGGAACATTAAGAGCCTTACTGCCTTAGTGAGATAAATGTGTACGCATCACCAATCATTGAAACGTTTTTAAGTCTAAGCCAGGATTTAAAATATGGCTCAACCGAATATTCAGCCGAATGTTCGGTTCGGTAACAGCTGAACCGAATGGTCGGCCGAATATTCGTATTCGGCAAAGTCCGTATTCGGCCCATCTCTACTAGTTACCCTTCGGGTTGGAAGGTCAGATGGCAGTCGCTTTCTTAAAACTAGTGCCTACGCCAAATCTTGGGATTAGTTGTCAAAGCGGACCCAAGGCTCCCATGAGCCGTGGCAAATGCCGGGATAGCGCAAGGAGGATGATGAATAATTCATTAGATTAAAAAAAACACGGGTTTGAACAGTCGTAATGCTTTTTTCTGTCTGATTGCCAAGAATTGAAAATATTATCGATGCAAATTCAGTAAATTTTTTACGTACTACGCTTGAAAAAAAAAAAAATTTAACTACGCTTGAAAGAAAAAAAAATAATCAAGGAGACAGAATGTAGATACTTTAAAAATTCAGTAATTAATTATGTGCAAAAAATAAAAATATCGACAGACAGTTCACTTTTTGTTAAAAGTTACAAGTTAAAATCCAAAACATGATAACTATGTTAAGTCTTTGCGGACCCGAGTATACAGTCAATGAGATTTAGATAAGTACCTATCCGAAAATATGCCAAAAGATATTTCATATTTTGAGATATATTGAACAAACGCACCTACATAAATCGTGAAATGACACGTTTGACTCTAAAGGCATTCCGAATAGCCGCTTTCATTGCTTGAAAGATTGATGTGGTAGTGACGCCGTGGAGTCGCACGTGTTAGTAGTACACTTATCACCAAAAAAAGGAAACTTAGTATACGCGTATAAAATGTAGATAAATATAATTTTTAAGAAAAAAAAAACCGTCGCCTTTCGGGTTCTGGTGAAAGCTACTTGCGAATGTTGGATTATGTAGAAATGTGTAAGTATTTTTTAAAACTGCTTTTAATGCTTTAATTATTAGATGGAAACACAAATGAATATACTTACGTATAACGTTAAGGTTTGAGGAGTTTCCTCAATTCCTCATGAATCCGATTATATTATAAGAAATCGAAGCTTGACAAACTTTGACTTCAAAACATATGCTTAACAAACATAACTAAATAAATGTCACTGTTCTGAACTTAAATGCATGCTTTTCTTACAAAAATACCAAAGTCACTATGAGTGTGCCGTTCAGGTTTGAGGAGTTTGGTTCTGGCCATCATCAGCAGTTCCACTGCACCAAATGTCACTGTTCTGGACGAAAGTGCATGCTGTTCTTATAAAAATACCAAAGTCACTATAAGTATGCCGTTCAGATTTGAGGAGTTCGGTTCTGATCATCATCAGAAATTCCATTGCACCAAATGTCACTGTTCTGGATGAAAGTGCATGCTGTTCTTATAAAAATGGCAAAGTCACTATAAGCGTGCCGTTCAGATTTGAGGAGTTTGGTTCTGGCCATCATCAGCAGTTCCACTGCACCAAATGTCACTGTTCTGAACGAAAGTGCATGATGTTCTTATAAAAATACCAAAGTCACTATAAGCGTGCCGTTCAGATTTGAGGAGTTCGATTCTGACCATCATCAGAAATTCCACTGCACCAAATGTCACTGTTCTGGACGAAAGTGCATGCTGTTCTTATAAAAATGGCAAAGTCACTATAAGCGTGCCGTTCAGATTTGAGGAGTTTGGTTCTGGCCATCATCAGCAGTTCCACTGCACCAAATGTCACTGTTCTGGACGAAAGTGCATGCTGTTCTTATAAAAATACCAAAGTCACTATAAGCGTGCCGTTCAGATTTGAGGAGTTCGGTTCTGACCATCATCAGAAATTCCACTGCACCAAATGTCACTGTTCTGGACGAAAGTGCATGCTGTTCTTATAAAAATGGCAAAGTCACTATAAGCGTGCCGTTCAGATTTGAGGAGTTTGGTTCTGGCCATCATCAGCAGTTCCACTGCACCAAATGTCACTGTTCTGGACGAAAGTGCATGCTGTTCTTATAAAAATACCAAAGTCACTATAAGCGTGCCGTTCAGATTTGAGGAGTTCGGTTCTGACCATCATCAGAAATTCCACTGCACCAAATGTCACTGTTCTGTACGAAAGTGCATGCTGTTCGTATAAAAATACCCAAGTCACTATAAGCGTGCCGTTCAGATTTGAAGAGTTCCGTTCTGGCCATCATCAGCAGTTCCACTGCACCAAATGTCACTGTTCCGTACCTAAATGCATGCTGTTCCTTTATTAACACAAAAATCACCATATGTATGCCTTTCAGATTTGAGGAGTTCCCTCGATTTCTCCAGGATCCCATCATCAGAACTGGGTTCTGAGAAAAATGGGACCAATCTGTATGTATATACATTCAATCAAAAAAAAAATTTTCAAAATCGGTCCAGGAACGACGGAGATATCGAGGAGCAAACATAAAAAATAAAAAAAAAAACATACAGACGACTTGATAACCGTCCTTCTTGAGATATGAGGCGACGGTTAAAAATAACAGTAACTATTTGTGGATTATGAAAGTATTCAAGCTTACCTTTTTGCTCGAGCTTAGTTATTGTAGAGATATCTTTGCAGGGCCCGTAGTCTAGAGTAAAATCGTTCCAATACGGAAGAGCTATAGAGAGATAACTTACGATACGCTACGGAGCGTGACGATTGTACCTACTCTTGGCTACGGGCCCTGCCGGCGTAGCCCAATGGCAATCTGGCTCTGTCGCGTCAATACGCAAGAGCGATAGAGATAGTTAGTTACGAAGCAGATATTATCGTGAGCGTTTGTGCATTTCAAATCAAGAGTGAACAGGCATCTTCTGCCTTTGGCTAGTCTGTGGCCATGAGTAAGCCCATTTATAATTTAAAAAAAAATATAGGCAACGTACCCAGGTCTTCAGGTAGTACCTAATTTGATCGGGCACTGTTGCCGCCGACTGTACTCGTACTCGTGGTCGCCCGTAGTCAGTGCGACACGGCTGATTGGAACCCGGCGCCGTGTTACCCCGCCTACTCGTAGTCGCTTTCGAGCGACAACACATTAGGGTTTTCCCTGGCGGGTACTAGATTACGACTGTAACAGAATCTACCGACACGTCCGTTAGGTAGGTACCTTGCGTTTCTTGGTGGAGTTATGTATTTGTGTATATTTATTTATGACTGTGTATTCTGGTTGCATATAATCATGATGAGTTTGCACTGCCTACAACTTTTCTGCTTTGTCGATAGGTTGACTGGTCTTTTTTTTTTTTTTAATTATAAATGGGCTTACTCTTGACCACAGACTAGCCAAAGGCAAAGACGTGGCCTACGATGGAGTGAGCTCGCCCAGAAGATGCCTGTTCACTCTTGATTTGAAGGTTGCCGGGTTATATGAGCTCGGAAATATAGCCGCCGGCAAGGAATTCCACTCCTTGGCAGTGCGCATAAGAAAAGAAGGAAGCAAAGCGCTTCGTGCGGATTCGTGGAATATCCACCAAGTAAGGATGAAGGTCGAGAATGCTTTACCTTCGCCTTAATACTTAAGTTCGCCAATTGCACGTTCTTTTTGTTTTATGGGATAAACTGGATAAAGATTTCATAAATAAGTTATTTATTGTGAAAACAATGTCTTAACTAGTTATTATCTACTAGCTTTTGCCCGCGGCTTATTAGTATGGATTTCTTGAAAGAACATAAAAATGATAAATAAATGGATGAGTTAACTGATATTAATACGTCAATTAAATAGAAAGTCATTGTTTTGTAACAAGCTGAAATTCTCCGCAGTTCAGTGACGTGAGTGCCGCAATCTCCATCAACCGTACTTAGTTATATTAGTGAACGTAAAATTAGCGTTCTATGCGGTTTCATTTCATTAACTGGTGGGTGACTTTGTCATGAGCCTCTATGAGAAACAACTATTAGTTTTAAGCTCACGCTATATTAAATATATTGGCACCGGTTTTATGTGACTTTACTGGTTTTGGTACGAGTATTAGTAGTATTAAATTTTTTAATGGATTTTGATATACCTACTTCTTGTGCGTCCAACTTCAACATTGTTATCGTGTTATCCTCTATAGTATATTTAAAAATATACTTTGCTTCACTAAGGTTTGCACCGCACCATGATAACTGTATTAAAAATATCAACATTTAAACATGAACCTTGAATCACTGAATGCATTGTTAGGTATATAGTGTATATACTCCTATGTTGGCGTTTTTTTCATGAAATTTTCACTGAGCGTAAGCCTGAGCAAAATGTGTTCGGGTCAGGTGCGTTGCTTGCGTGCGGATGTACTATCAGCTGCAAAAGTGCATGGAGAAATTATGATCGAATTCATTGATAAATTCACCGTCTACTTTTGCAGCTGATACTACAGGTACCTAATGATTTTTAATTTTACGTTTTATCGAACTAGTATATTTATCTATGAAAGACTGTCGTAGATATTTTATTCTATGAATGATAACCACTTTGCACACAAATCAACTCTCACATTCAACTAACCCTCTCAGAAGTTAGTCGTTAACGTTACTTCCTTCTCATTTAACGTCTATGAAACGTACCCACAATATAAATACGTAAAGTAAATTGTCTCAAGCATATTGATTCAATGGCTTAGAAGAAACGCTGACAAAGCGGCGAGGATGCGAATCCCGATCTAAACAAGATTAGAGTCAGACCGTCTAGCCGCGAGATACGGCCGAGGTGCCTAATCTGGGGACCAGCCGCACTCGTGGACGATATCGCGTTAAGGATACTAATGCTTAAACCCAGATAGCCTTTTCTAAGTATTGAGATGAGATAAGTACCTGGTTAAAATATCGTTAGTTATGTTTTTGAAGCGAAACTTATAATGCGACTTCCAACTGACAGCGTTAAACGTTTAATGCTCAGTGTTGCCAACTCGAATTTTGAAACACCCCTTCCTATTTCATTTCCACATTACGAAGTTTCACTTCTTCCGTGCGTAGGGAGTCCACGCACTATTTTTATTATTTCAGCAGCGAGTAATATTTAATGATTAAAGGCTCCAGTACACAATGGCCCATGCTGGCCCACTACAGGCCATCGCCATTGTGTACAGGGGGTAATGGTATATGATGGCGGACAATTGTCAATCGTGGTGCGCAATCGGGGAGTTGTCGGTTTTTTGGGCACACTTCAAAGGAATCGTGGCGTAGCGTGGCCTGTGGTGTTCACATAATCGGCCATTGTTTAGTTTGTCACCGACCGCCTGACCGGGATAGTGCACTTTTTTGTTGCTAGAACTAGAATTTTTGATCGCTCAAAATATCAGTATCGTGGAGCAATGAAGAAACTTTTAAGTTTATTTAGTTTATTTATATCAATCTGAGACATGCGCCACTGTGTGAACACCAAGTGATCGTGGCCTACAATTGTGCATTGCAAAGCGTGGCCCATCACAGGCCATTGTGTACTGGAGCCTTAACAATATGGGTTGAAGTCTAGTCAATGGTCCTACTAAGACGTTTATCAATGAATTCATTCATAATTTCTCCATGCACTTTTGCAGCTGATAGTACCTTCTATAAGAGTGATTTATTTGTATCTTCTTATGGCAAGCGACAAACCTCAGGGACTTTCTGGAAGCATTGCCACTTAAATGTAGGTAAATAAAAGCTATTTAGGAAAGTCTTGGCCACGAAAAGTTTACAATTTGAATTATACTAATCGTATGATTGCACTTTCGATCGTGTTAGGTTTATAAACAGCATGTTAATAGTAAACTTTACTAGTAGTAAATGGGATAACGCGTCCATTTCGGAAAACGCAGGCTTACGTCCATCACAGCCAATTACACTGAATGGTTGCGATTCTGAAAACGCGCAATTACATTTAAAGTGCAGCAGCCGCTCGAATGTTAATACAATAATTTCAGCTTTTGTAAGTAAAAGTTCCTGGAATTTCATTCAAAATGGATATGTAGTTAATTATCTCTCAACGGTTAGGTACGTAGTTATTTTGACGTTAAGATTAATTAAATAAATAAATATTGGGGGACACTTTACACAAATCAACCTAGCCCAAAACGAAGCAAAACTTGTACTATGGGTGCTAGGCGACGATATACTTACTTATATCGATAAATATATACATAATATACGTAGAAAACATCCATGACTCAGGAAGAAATCTGTGTTCATCACACAAATATGTAAATACTCTTACCGGGATTCGAACCCACCGCGGTACCGGGGCTTAGCAGGCAGGGTCACTACCGACTACGCCAGACTGTCGTCAAATTATACGTCTAGATTTAGTTGTAGGTATAAAATAAAAACTGTGTGAGTCGGTCTTAAGAAATATTGGTAATACTAGTAAATTTTCAAATCAATCAGTATAGAAGGTATGTCTTTCCCCCTTTTTCAGAAACTTGTTATCTGAGACAGAATCATTATTTGTGAACCGAGAAGCAGCTCAAGTGTTTCCACGCTGTGAGCTCTCGAAATAGATGTAACGATGATGTCACGGTTTACAACATGAGACGACAATCTACAGGCTTTGTTATCTGGGGATTTAGACTTACGAGTACCTCCTCAATTCTACTAAATAGGGAGGATAATGAAATCATACTGTAGCTATAGGAACCAATTATAACGGTTATTTTTACGATAATATCTTTTACTCCGAAATGGCTTAAAAATACTCAGATACTCGTAGATCCATCAGATTAAAATTCCTCAATAATAGTTTTTGATAAAATTATGTTATGGTTTGTACAGACAATTTATTGGTTGGGGTTTTTGAAATTGGTCTCTGGGTGGATCTATCTACTATAATCTCTTTTTTATTTAAAATCATAAATATGAAATGTAAAAAAGCGCTGATATTATACCTAAGATTCATGTGAGTTGATGCGACTATAAACCGCTGCATCCCGCAGCGTATTGTTTGTCGTTGAAAGTGGACGTTAGCCATTAAGCGAGCAAATAGATTTGCATCGCGAGATGTGAAACATTGGCGGGATGTGAGCGCCGCCGCGTACGCTATTGATTTACTAAGCCTCATTCGCATTTAATCTGACAATAGTGAACACACGTTATTCTCGTATTAAAGTAATTACATTTTCAACGTTCATGGCCTCCTTGTCAATTGTATTAAATTGTAGAATTGAAATGACTAGGAGTGGTGATATTATTAAACGAAATATACGAAATCAAGTGGTCGACGTTTGAGTAATGCTATTTTAAACTATTCGATCCTACTTTTTCTCAGGAAAAAGCTATTACTCATATAGGAACAACAAGGCACGCATGCAACAACATCAAATTAATGGCCCTGAGCCCTTTTACCAAAGGCCAATCTCCGGGTTGCAAAAGAGTTGCCTAACTTATTTTGTTAAAGTTAAAAAATTGTTCATTTTTTACAGTAAATTATAAGATTTGATTTTTAGTTTAGAATTACTACTTCGTCGTCGTAAGTGCTAATGTAGGTACGTGAACTTAAAGATTTTATAAGGTATTTTACGAACTACATAAGTAACATTAAATTTACGAGTAAGTATTTTTTTTTAATATATTTACTTATAATATACCTATTGGCTTCGTGCGAAGTGCATGGAGGGGGTAAGCAAAGCGATCGCAGTGCTTGCGGTGGTCAAAATCGACACTGATTGTGGTTGTCATCTATCAAAACTCATAAAATATAATACAATGTATGAGACCACTACAGTGATCTCATGCTCAGGTTAGGAGATGTGGCGTCAAATCACACAGCAGACTCGATTAAACACAATTTATTAACAATACACTTGTTTTAACACTGTCAAACAACTATTACACAACTGTCACTTGCGACCGTTGAAGGACGGATGCCGGTTCAAACTTGTAACGGAAAAAGTAGCTTCATCGCCAAACTTGCCCGACTTGTCTGTGATTGTCCGCCATGACAACTATTAGTACCGGGCAATCACGGACAGTCAATACAACGACTTTTTAGAAATATTTAAAGTAAAATAATGATAATTGAAGATTATTACTCATAAAACTGTAACAACTCGGCCATCCGCCTCTCAACGAGTCCCTCGTTGATGTTGATAATGATGAAGATTCATAATCTCTTACAAATTAACATTTAAGTACATTAAATTTTTGTAACAATATTAATATAAGATTGTTAGTTAAGCGATAGATTTATTTACAAAACAACTATGTATCGGAATTTATTACAACTTATTTTTGTAACATATTAAAACCATTTTAGAAAACACTTTTGTTTAAATAATTTTAGCGATGATTATAAATATTTATCCTTGATTTACAAAATATTACATCAAAACTTATATGGGTGTCGGTTACCTGACAACCCAAACATACTTTTTGTCAATATATTTATTAGCACATTACATTTACCAATAAATATATTGCCATTGTGATTTATACCAGATTGGTATTACCAATCGCCAACAGGCAGTGCATCTGTTACCTGACACACTGCGCTTTCATCATCTATTGGAGATTAGTCATTTACTTCAATTAATACATTACATTATAAATTGAAGTACATCGCCAACAGGTGGGGCATCGGTTACCTGATACCCCATCGCTTACATCATCTATTGGCCTTAATCAATTACTTTAAATCATACTTAATCGTTTACATTATACCATTTATACCTTACCTTGGACTTATTAAATCATGGTCATAACTTCATTAACTCATTTACATTTTTTTTGTTGTACTTAATTTAACACATAATAATTATAACATGTGACACTTTAATTTATATAATTCATTCGCGGTCAGATGTATTATCATTATCACTTTCGGATTCGGTTGACACGGGCTCCTTAAAGCGAGTCCATGGAAAAACTTTGTCAATAGCAACTACAGCCTCATACTTTTTATTGGTTCTTGTGAGTGGCGTATCTTCAACTACGAACCTGTCATTGGGGAGAACCTTTTTAATTCTATATGGACCCCTACATT
Source organism: Leguminivora glycinivorella (assembly GCF_023078275.1). Taxonomy (NCBI): domain Eukaryota; kingdom Metazoa; phylum Arthropoda; class Insecta; order Lepidoptera; family Tortricidae; genus Leguminivora; species Leguminivora glycinivorella. The sequence continues at coordinate 8,761,255 of NC_062971.1, forward strand.
TCGGTTCGAGCTTCTTTGACTGACCCTCGATCCCTACAGGTGTCCTCATCAGCCTGACTAAGTCACCTTCTTTGTACTTAATGCCAATCTTTCTATGCTGGTCGTACCTTTCTTTATCTTTATTTTGTTGGGCTTTAATTAAATTTTCAGCGTCTTTCCTAATGTTATCTAAAGTTTCACTAGCTTCAGGAGCAACGTCATTTATTACGTCATTCAATAATCCTTGAGAAGGATTAATCACGTTTCGCCCAAATAGCATTTCAGTAGGGGTCTTTTTGGTGGTGGAGTGCACAGAGGTATTAATACCTAACTGAATATCTGGCAAATGTTCGTCCCATAACCCATTTGCTTTTTCGTGGTTCATTGCCCCGAGCGCTGCCAGTATGGTGCGATTGTAACGCTCCACTTGACCATTCGCTCGGGGTGTGGCCACAGCATTTAAGACATGCTTTATACCAGTTGATCGCATGAAAGCTTTAAAAGTCTTGCTAGTGAAACTCGTGCCCTGATCTGTTATTAAACGTGTAGGTGTGCCAAAATAACTAAAATGTTCCCTAAATACCCTTATACTCGAAGCCGATTTTGTATTACGCACAGCAGTGAGATTTACGAATTTAGTGAACGCGTCCACGATGACAAGGATGTAAGTATTTCCGCGTTTCGTACGTATAAAGGGACCAAGGTGGTCCGCGTGTATAGTGTGAAACGGTACGCTAACTTTGGGTATAGGGTGAAGCTCACCGGGTTTGGCACCACTTGGCAGCTTGTGATGTGCACACTCTAAACAAGCAGCGACGTATTTTTTCACAAATCTCTTCATTTTTGGGAACCAATACGTCGCTGTTAATCGCGCTAAAGTTTTGTCAAACCCAAAGTGTCCGACGTCGTCGTGGTTTGCTTTTAATAGCTGCCACCTGGTGCCCTTTGGTACGACCCAACGAATGTTGTTCTCACCTAAAATTCTGTATACGCGTCCGTTCACTAACTTGTAGTTATTAAAAATATCGATGGCCTCTTTACATTTAGGATCACTTAAGGTGTCTGCTATATTTTTAATATCTTCGTCTGTTTGCTGTACGGTAGCTAACCAGTCGTCAGAGCCTATAGTGAGAACATCTAAAACGTGTTCAATCTCTCGATCGTTACTAATGGGACCCCTGCTGAGAGCATCTACATGAGCCATTTTATCACCGGCCCGATACTCTATTGAGCAATCATATTCCAAAAATTGTAACCACCAACGAGCGATGCGAGGAGTTAAATCACGTTTACTCATAGTGGTACGCAGAGCGTTGCAGTCGGTAACTATGGTAAATTGAATACCGAGCAGATAGTGTCTGAATCTATGTAACGATGCGATTATGGCGAGGGTCTCTAGCTCGAATGAGTGTAGTTTTTGCTCATCGATGCTAGTCTGCCTACTGTAATACGCTATCGGTTTTAACGCCCCAGAGCTATCTTGTTGTAGTAGTATGCCGGCTACCCCATACTTGCTCGCGTCAGTGTGAAGTTGCGTGGGCGCATGAGGGTTATATAGCGCTAAGACCGGTCTTTCGGTTAAGATTTGTTTTAACTGATCAAATGATGTAATTTGTTCTTGACCCCATTTCCATATTGCTTCCTTCTTTAGAAGACTGGTCAATGGGCGAGCTATCAGAGCAAACCCAGCGACAAACCTCCTAAAGAAGCTAGCCAGTCCCAAGAACCTCCTTACTTCGTGCACATTCGTTGGTGTGGGAAATTTAGATATAGCCTCAGTTTTGAGAGTACCCGGCCTAACTCCATCTGCACTGACTTCATACCCCAGATATTCAATTTTGTCGTAGAAGAAGTTACATTTACTCATCTTAAGTGTTAAACCACTCTGCGCTAGTAAACCCAACACCTCCTCCAGTCGTAACATACCTTCCTCAAACGACTTAGCTGGAATTAATATATCGTCCATATACACCAAGGCATAGGACGAAGCAGGTGAGTTTTGGATGATTTTATTCATGGTACGCTGGAAGACAGATGGTGCGTTCACCAGCCCAAACGGCATTCTATTGTACTCATACTGACCCTGGGGAGTCACAAAAGCCATCTTGTCTCGAGAACCCTCAGCGATTGGGATCTGGTAGTAGCCAGATGCCAAATCAAGTGTAACAAACAAGGAACTGCCGGATAGTAAATCTAATTGATCCTCGATTCGCGGGAGGGGATAATGTTCTTTCTTCGTTTTACTATTTAAGGCACGGTAATCTACGCATAATCTCTTTTCCCCAGACTTTTTGTTGACTAACACTATCGGGCTTGCATAAGGACTGTTAGATTCCCTTATTATACCACTTTCTAACATTTCTTTGACCATGTTCTGGACTAGTTGACGTTCGTTGTATGATAGCCTGTAAGGGCGATATACTACGGGCTCTGGGTCGTCGAGTTGAATCACCATTTCAGTTTCAGTCGTAAAACCTAAATCCTTTAAACCCGTCGAAAAACATGACTTATACTTATTTAATAATTGTTTCAAATCTTCCTTTTGTTGTTTAGTTAAATTTTGTCCACAACTGATTGGTGATTCATCTGACGCCGCCTGTTCGCCAATGTTTACCTTTAGTATTTCTAATTGCTCACTTATTATTCTACTACGCGTCACTAGACTGCCCCTATTTATAACCAACACATTCTTGCCGATATTTTGGATTAAGATTTTGCCAACCCCTCGAGTTAACTTATACTCTCCGGGCAATAGGTAATGTTCGCGGTCAACAACTTTGCGGACGGTCCCGTTTACATAAACACTACCCGTAAATGTATCAGAACAGTTAACCGGAATAGCCTTTAATTCACCGCTATTTATTTGAGTGGTTTCGCTACACACCAGAGGATAAATCATAACCGATTTTTCGCTGTCTTCATTGTACCTCTGAAAAATAAGGTCTGAATCGGTTTTTACTATTTTTACTGTAGGTCTCTCGGTAAACGTATGGCCTAATAATACAGGATAGTTAATAAAGTAGTCGTCTACCACCACTACCTCTACGCCATTCTCTACTACACCTTGGACCTCAACTGTAACATTTACTTTTCCAAGCGGGGTATACGGTATGTTACCCGCAGACTTTAATATTGGTACATCTTCTACAGTCCAATTTAATGCTAGCCGCCGAGCGTCACTGATACGTATCAAAGTCCCCTCGCATCCTAAGTCGACAAAACATTCTGACAACATGTCATTTATTTTAATTGGAATTTTATATTTAGCGCTTGAGGTGCCTGAGCTATCAAGTTTTAAAACTTCTTTGGGCTTAGATTGGGTACTTTGTATGGTTTCGTGACACTCAGCATCAAGCTTTAGTACTGCTTTAGGTTTCACATCATTACTTTGTTTAATTCCAGGACATTCAGTATCTTTATGTCCCAGAAAATTACATTTAGAACATCGAACTTTAGGTTTTGGACATCTGTAAAACGGGTGACCAGCCTCATTACAGTTGAAGCAAGTCCGGGGCCCTGACTTTTGTGAATTAACGTCATTTTTGTTACTCTTTACTGTATTATTTGGCAAGCGTTTATCCTTATCCTTAAATCTTTGTGACTCGTTTGTGATCCTATCTTGACCTACTTTAACAGTCTTCAAAAACTTGAGCACTAGCTCTGGTTCAGTAAATTCAGCTCCCTGAGCACCTAATCTAACGCCGCGGTCCTCAATCCCTGCTATAATACAGTCTACCGCACGCTTCCCTGATATCTCGCAGCGATTTAGAAGGTTCATCTTTGCGTAGTAGTAAATTTCCAAAGACTCCCCATATCTTACTTTCTTATTAAGCATTTCCATCAATAAATCCGCGTAATTGTCTCTGGTCGGAAAAGACTCCCTCAATTTCTCCTTCCATTCTTGCCACGTAAATAGTAACGAAGGCAAGCCCTGGTACCAGGTCTTTGCTACCCCTGTTAATTTCGGTAGAGCATAATGAATAACTTGTTTATCACTCCACCCATAAATTTGGGCACATTCATCTACTTTGTGAAGCCACGTATCAACCGTTTGTTCCTTGCATAATGGGTCAAAATCGGGAATTACATTATTCAAAACGGGAAACTTCTCGCGGTCGCTATTATTCTTTAGTCCTTTAAGTGCCTCAATAAACTTTTCCATAAATATATTATTCATTGACTCACGGTTTGAGGATCCTGGGGTTGAATCACGCCGGCGCGCAGCATCTCGCCTCGGCGTACTCGGGGTACGCAAGCGTGAAGACCCGTGCTTGGTTGCGTGGCGAGACCGTGAATGGTGCGACCTGCCTCCCACCGACGTAGGCGTTCGTGTCCTGGAGCGCCCTGTTCGCCTTGAATGACGTGACCGCGATCGCGACCTCGTCATTGTCAGCCGTGATCGCCTTCCTCTCGAACACCGTGACCTCGAACGACGACGGCAGCTATCGCGTCCTTCTTCGCGTGAACGTCGTCGTCCACGACCACTGCTACGGCTTCGACTTCGAATGTCGTCGCGAACCGGTAACGGTGGCGTCATCGTCTCACGTGAAGGTGCTCGCCTTTCGCGCTTCCTTCGAGGACCATTATTTCCATCGCGCATGTTCTCGCGACCTCGAAACAATTAAAGAAAAAAAAATGTCAACAGTGGGTAGTGCTTTATCACTTAAATCTAAAAAAGGACTGTTATTATTTTGGTATTACTATTACTACTTCAAACAAAACATAAAATGGCATACTTTTACAGGACTATCAGTTATGATTGAAACATTGGTTCATTGTGTCAAACAGCGATCATGATTGTTCAGCAATTCCCGATGAATCATAACTAGCCATAATCCAAATCAAATCAATATATCCTTCTTCAATTTTAATTGACTATCAGCCCTTCATCAATCATGTGCCAATCATGATTGACTATCAATCCGTGAATTTTTATTAACTATATCTGATCTCCAAATTATGAAATAGTTATAATCTGCCGTAATTTTATCTAAAACATTTAGCTACTGCGGCGGCGAGGTTGATTGAGCCTCAAATAGCATACCGATTACAACGTTACTTAATTGCAGCAGACAAGGTGTAAGACATAATGGTTAAAATAAATAAATCACTCGATTATTATCCAACTTTCAGTACTAAACTCAAAATACACATGCCACGGTACAAACCGCAGGCACTACAGGTGGTTATTTTTATTTAGTATGTCACCTAGACTATAGTCTGTATCCCTAGGCATTCACACAAACAAACATAAACAAAATCCACCCCCAAAAATCCACCCTCAAACCAGTTGAGGATAAATAAAAAGGTTATACGACCAAAAAGATGTTAAAATTAAGTCTTAGGGACGATCTCTGCTTGGTTCTAATTTGATTGGTTAATCAACGAATGTTGTGACTACCCCAAAATGTAGGTACAAACTGTTTGTTTACGTTTCTTCAAATAGGTACCCAAAAGTACAGGGCATAATTCGATTACTAATTATATACTAGTTAGTCAAACTATTTAGTACCTAACTGATAAGCCAGGTTTGTAACTTTGATAAAAGAAATGCAGAAACGTAAAAATAAATGCTTCATATTTATAGAGTAATCGTATGGGAAATTCGAATGTTATCGGACCTACGTTAGTAGGCTGCTACTGTTAACTTGTTGATATGTAATTAACTAATTTATAGGAAAAACACTTACGTTTCATTTTCCAGTTGCATGTACAAAACTTGCGGCCAACCAATTTGCGGGTCTTTGTTTTCGATCCGACTTCTGATATATGAGACCACTACAGTGATTTCATGCTCAGGTCAGGAGATGTGGCGTCAAATCACACAGCAGACTCGATTAAACACAATTTATTAACAATACACTTGTTTTAACACTGTCAAACAACTATTACACAACTGTCACTTGCGACCGTTGAAGGACGGATGCCGGTTCAAACTTGTAACGGAAAAAGTAGCTTCATCGCCAAACTTGCCCGACTTGTCTGTGATTGTCCGCCATGACAACTATTAGTACCGGGCAATCACGGACAGTCAATACAACGACTTTTTAGAAATATTTAAAGTAAAATAATGATAATTGAAGATTATTACTCATAAAACTGTAACAAATGTGTAATGTTTGATATGGGGCACCAACGTTGTTTCGTTGTTAATTGTAAAAATAATGGCATAAATAGTCGTTGCACGTTCTATGCTTTTCTTAGAACACACTGGAAATTGGATCAAAGAGCTAAATGGATAGCTACCGTGAAAATAAAATGTAAGTGTTATGTCAAAACAAAACATTATAATAAATTATATTTATAGCTTTGTTCACCTAATATTGTTCAATACGCTGTTAGTATTTTTCCTACCGTAAAAGATTATGCTTAAAAATTCAGGCCTGGCCTGGGAATGGGCCCGTGTCGGATATTTCTACGGCCGCGGACATGACTAGGTACTTACGTTTAGACTTGTTTTATATGGAATTAACGGGACGAAGGTCTTGCGAATACCATATCACACGTTCGTAGAACTTATACCATTACTCCTATGTTCTTCAAGATTCCTTATATGGCCAGCCAGCACCAATTTATTGCCTCTTTCTGTGGTATAGGGTTGGAAGTTTATACCGTGAGTAATGCTTTGGAAACTGATTTTTATTATTATATGCATGTCTGTATAATCGATCTACCTAAATTACTCTTGTTATTGGATTTATTTAAAATTAACGAAAAATCGTTAAAATATATGTTTATTTACATGTCATTTTTTGACATTTTCCACTTCAAATTCACATGGCAGTGGGCGTAATTGTCGTGCACGTAGCCAATAACAATACTATATCGAACATGTGAAGCAAACAGTAATCATAGTCAATTATATGTAGGTAAAAATAGAGATTTTTCTATTATTTTCTGACCAGAAAAAAAAACACATACATAGGTAATACTAAAATAAATAAATATTACATTAATCACATTGAATGTACCTACCTCGTTGCAATATGGAGAATTTATTTTTTATTATGACCAAGAATAAACTCGTGATTGTAAATACATATAACTAATATAAAACCACATTAAAACTAAGTAGTTTATTAGATAATTAAGAGTTTGGATGTTCTAATTCCGCTCTTAGCTCCTCCATTGTAATGTATGTAAGTATGTTAAAAAATACGATATGCCACAGTTCTTTTGAGATAACTCTAGCAAGTACATTCCTTTTTAAATATCTAAATTTTTGTGTTTGTATTGTATGAATGAATTGAACTTATGAATCTTGGAAAAACAATGTCTACTCTAACTATTTTGCGTATCTTGTTAAATGGAGATAAGTCCAGCCGAAATATTCACGGTGGATGCAGAAATATCCAAGGTCTACAGCCTAGTAGACCATACTACAGTAGCCACATTACTTTGATTAATTTAGTAATGTTAAAAAAAATTGTCAACTTATTTTTGGCCTAACTTCTGTAATCTGCGCTTAAATAATGATATACCTATACATAAAATAATAATGTCAATGGGGCCGTTTGAGCCGTTTGGGGTGGAAACGCTTGGGCCGTGGGGTTCAGGTGCTCACAGTATCTTTAAGGAGCTTGCCAAGCGCCTCGTCGACGCGACAGGAGACAAGAAGGCGGGCACTTACCTAGCACAACGCATAGGCATTGCCGTTCAACGTGGCAATGCCGCCAGCCTTCTTGGCACCTTACCACAGGGAACCGATTTAGAGCCGATTTTTTATTTATAAAGTATTTATTATATTATTTTTATAGTTACTTAGGTTAGTATAGTTTTTAAGTTAGTTTTATGTCATCATGGTATTTTTAGCTTTTATTGAAATTGATAATTTATATTTTTAACCGACTTCAAAAAAGGAGGAGGTTCTCAATTCGACTGAATGTTTTTTTTATATATATATATATTTTTTTTGTATGTATGTTATTCGATATCTCCGAGAATCGTGGACCGATTTTCAAAATTTTTTTTTTGGACGAACCGGTATAACCCCGAGATGGTCCCATTGGCACCAAGTCAGGGTCTGATGATGGAATCCTGGAGAAATCGAGGGAACTCTTCAAATGTTATAGGCACATGTAATGTTTTTAGTCTATTTTTCAAAGGTACACCAGTATTTACGTCTGATGGTAATAATTTTATGTGGCTGAGCTGATGATGGAAGGTCAACTCCTCAATGGTTAGGAGTTAAAGGATAATTCTTTCACTACTGTACATGTATTCGGACTGATACATATAATATCACTAGGAACCACTAAAAATCAACAAATAAATAAACTTTTTAACAAAAAATAAAACCGCCTTCAAAAATAAGCGCGTTACAAAACACGGAGAAACTAAAAAGCCAAAAATAATAAACCTTTCAATTCAGATTTCTTATCGTATTGCAATAAGCTAAACATCCAAATTATAAACAAATCAATTATTTTTGGAGTCGGTACCAGCCTGTGTATGGTTGGGTGGGGCAAACAGGCAATAGCAAGGCGACGAACAGGTCTGGTACCGACTACAAAAATAATTGATTTGTTTATAATTTGGATGTTTAGCTTATTGCAATACGATAAGAAATCTGAATTGAAAGGTTTATTATTTTTGGCTTTTTAGTTTCTCCGTGTTTTGTAACGCGCTTATTTTTGAAGGCGGTTTTATTTTTTGTTAAAAAGTTTTTAATTGAAATAAATAGCACTTCCTGTATAATGTCAATAGTGGTTATTAAATCCTTGAACCCCTGCTTTGCTTGCTAGAGCTTTTAATATATTTTTATTTAAATTGTTCTTACGAGGCAAATCCAATAATTTAATGTCGTCGTCCGGCCCAATCGACAAGATGAGCTCCGTCCGACCAACTTTAAATGGATTATCAGAGGCGATGGAAAACCGCTCGAGGCCGCGCCGCTTTTCAACGAGATTATCATCAGAATTTGCCTGATAAATTAATTAAGAAAATGTGGTCTTCACTTTTGTCTTAAGCACCTAAAGTGTTACTGACCTTATTTGTATCGTTTTTTAGATGAGATGCTCACTAGGAGAATCGACATCAAACTCTCTATTTTAAATTCTTCACAAAAGCCATTCGCAAAATACGTTGACACTTTTAGAAGTTTAATTCTTGTTTGCGATACCTACCGTGCAAATCTCCTTTCACACCGGATTTTAAGGGACCTTAAATTCGTAAAAGCTAATAAACTGTACTTAAGCCTAATGGCTCACCCCAGGACTCTGAACACTTTTGGAAAAACGTATCATACGCCTACTGCTCTGACTGTAACGTTAAGTAAAGGATGGAATTAGTTTAGTATAGAATTTCATCACTGTGAAACTACTTGGAATATAGGCTCTGTAGGATCAAACTGGTCGTATTGTTTTAGTAGCTTTGTGCTGTACTCAGAAATTAGTTTCCAGTGTTTCCACATGTTAAGTAACCTGCTTCTGAATAAAATGGGTCTAATAACATAAAATGTCGTCATTAGACCCATTTTATTCAGAAATAACGTTTAGATCGGATTAGTTATCTATAGATCAAGAACAAGGTACATTTTCACCACATTTATGTTTTACATGTAGTATGCCTTTAGCTACATAAACATGTTATCGATCATGCTAAATGACTGCTGTGGTGCTGGGCATTTACGTTAGGTGAACATGATTTTTAAATACGGGTTGGAATGTACCTTTAAAATTTTAGAAGTTAACTAATACTTATTAATATGTGTATCCATTAGGATAAAATTTATTTTTAAAAGTCGGTAAGTAAAACAAATGAATAAACCTTCTCTAACTAGTACTTAAACATTAGTCGTGGTTGGAAGTGTAATTTTTGTACATGTATTCTTGGTTTAAACATTAGTTGCATAAACTAATTTATAAATAAACCCCAGACTCATAGTGATTATCGACTACATATTGGTTTTATTTCACACTATGAGCGTCAATCGAGGTTGCGTAGGAAATAAAATCAATTATTTACTGAAAATACAGCCGTTAGTAGGTACTTACGCCCGTATAAATGGCTCCAATCTAAGATTGTCTTTACAAGTTCCGTTATCTACAACAGGGTAAAGGTTAAATACAACCCAATGGCTATCAAATATTCAATACGGAACGGGTCATAAAGGTTGACCATAAAACAAAGAAACATATTAAATATATATCTGAAATAATTAAATGCTTACAATTCACCTTATACAAATGTCTATAGCATTTAACTACAAAAAAAAATAAGCCAAATAACAATTAATTTAGTCACATTTAATGTGTAGGCCCGGTCATAAAGCAATCGGTTATTTGTATATGTTATGTTAGTATTAAACAAGGTATTCGCATCATTAACTGAAAGCTTGCTATGATATAAAAATAATTTAATAAAGAAAACGTATCAACTTCCACATCCACTCCTGCGGCTTTGTTCGTCTAACTCCTTTGTACTACCGACTCAAGAAATTTCTCATTAACGATATATTTACTGCTCATTGTTTTTAATGCTTAAGCATTCAAAACTGTGACCTTATTAAATTTACCAGTTCCTTGTAGTCCCCACAAAAATTAATGCATATTGTTCTATTATACTTTTCAGGAGTGCCGATCAGATTAAATCAAATTATTTAATTTATTAAGTAAATAAGCGTAATTACAGTTACGATGGAAGATGAAAAATCAAAGTACTAACTCACTAAGACTCACTCGTAAGTTACGAGTCTTAGGAAGTCGTAAGTAATCAAACACATATTGGTAATGATGATACAATAATTGTTTACTTGATATAAAAGTTGTTGAAAGACTAATTGTTTTCGATACCTATACAGGGTGCCCGGTAATTAATGGACAACCTTTTAAGCACCAAGAGGGCACGTTATACTGCTTCAGAAAATCGACTTTAAGGTTTAGTAAAAGTCGTCTGGTTTTCGAGATTTTCACACTTTTTAAAATTTTAATGGATATTAATGGACAACCTTTTAACCACCAAGAGGGCACCTTATACTGGTCCAGAAAATCGACTTTAAGGTTTAGTAAAAGTCGCCTGGTTTTCGAGATTTTCACACTTTTTAAAATTTTAGGTAGTACTAAAAATCTCGAAAACCAGGCGACTTTTACTAAACCTTAATGTCGAATTTCTGGACCAGTATAAGGTGCCCTTTTGGTGGTTAAAAGGTTGTCCATTAATTACCGGGCTCCCGGTATTTATTTATTTATTTAATCTTTATTGCACAAAACAAAAATCTTGCAGTACAAAAAGGCGGACTTAATGCTTTAAGGCATAACCGAAGGGAGGCTTATGCTCAGCAGTGGGCGATTAATAGCTGAAATGATGACGATGGTGATGATGATATAACTAGTATGATAGATTTTTTTTCCGCTACTGTTCATTGTACCTATTGACTCAAACTCGCTGAATTATATTGTATTTCCCACGATATAATTCCGAAACTATTTACTACAAATACGATATTTGACCATGATCAGAAACATGATATTCCCCTGACATGTCTATTAATAAGGCACGTCGTATATTGCCCTTTTTGCGACAAAGACTGAATGCTTTCTGAATGTCAACGGGTGAAAAATATGGTGACACTGAAACGAGACATGGGGGAAAATTTACTGCGGTCGAAATCAAAAGTGACAGTATATGATTTATGATCACATCGTGGCTTGGTCACGATTCTCACAAAAGCGCAGGTTACCTAATTGACGGTCTCAAATTTATTGTCACTGTTTATTTATCTTATAAGACTTATAAGACACAGCATATCCCTGGCAGCATTTGTTAGACCGGAGGCATACCCGGATTTAAAAAACAAGACACCTTGGCTTGTTCTTATGGGCCTACAATATAAAAGTACCTAATAACTTAGTACTTACGCATACTTAGATTTTGATATTATATTTATAAATTTACACCTACAGTCGTAGCGCATAATTAGCCTGGTAACTAAACTTTATAATTGGCGTAGGCACTTGATTTTACGAAAGTGTATGCTATCTGATTTTCCAACGCAGAGGCTAAGTCTAGTCATATCTTATACTTTTAAACGAGCAATTCTTGTATATTTATTTATTTATATATATATATATTTATTTACACTGCCGATCTCGGAAACCGCTCTAACGATTTCGCAGAAATTTGTTATGTGGGGGTTTTTGGGGGTGAAAAATCGGTCTAACTTATCCTTAGGTCCCGGAAAACGCGAATTTTCGAGTTTTCATGCGTTTTTCTTCGCGCGCCATCTCGTGTGCAGTAGTTGTACTGTTAAGACAGAATTCTTTCGGTCGATGTAAGTACTATTTATTGCAAACACTAGATGGCGACACAGGTCAAGGCTAAAACGAATAGAAAATACACTATTTGAGTTTTTGTGGCGAAATGCGCGCCATCTCGTGTGGAGTAGTTGTGTTGTTAAGGCTGAGAATTCTTTCGCTCGATGTAGGTACTATTCATTTTTGAACTAGATGGCGACACATGTCAAGGATACGAAACAGAACCGAGCGAAGCTCGGTTGCCCAGATATTAGGGGTTAAGTACGGTTTCCTCGGGATATTTTGCACTAGAGAATAGCGAATGTACATCATATAAAAATTTGTATTTTAATTCCGAAAAACTCATTAGTAAATACAAGTAGATAGAGGTTTAATTTGGAAACCCACGCTTTTATCGCTAAGTCAAAGGCCTCCTCCTGTTTTAAAATATTTAAGTTATGAAAAAGGAAACTGCAATTTGTTTAAATTAACCGACCATGTACTTACTTTTTAAATAGTTTCTACGAGTAGAATAATTTTTATGAAATAGTGTGTTTACTCGATTTTGACACAGAGTTTACAGTTTGTAAAAAGTCATGTGAGTGGGTGAATAGTGTGAATATTATTTCTCGGGTACGTCGAAACTTCGGAAGGCCCTCTGACCCCTCTGTACTGAAAAACGTCGCAACGATACACGTGCGAAAAGGAAATTCGTAACTCGTGTCGATTTCAACACTCTTCGGTCGTAATGGACTATTTTACTATACGTATCAAATGCAGGCAGAATATGAAAAGCCGTCATAACTGTTTCTCCTCCAGTTATGTATGGCGGACATAACTTGTTCTCAATTGCCTGACTAGTAAATAAAATCCAGTAGTAACATATATATAAGTCAATGGTGCGAACTCGACCGCCGGGCCCGCTTTTTCCTCTTCCCCTTTGTGGAATATAACTACGAGTTATTTATAACTCGTGGTTAGAACATTAGATCATTTTACGTATTAAAATCGTGTTAAAGGGCGTTACCTTATAAAGCAAAGTGTATTAAATTACTAAGTACTCTATTTATACATTGCTGTACTTTCCGTGGCTAATAAAGCATTGAATTGAATTAGACTGAGCAATAAACAACATTTGCATTGTATGTTATTATATTCTATGACTATATAATGGAACTGTACACAGTTCACCCAGATTAATATTCTGACAAAAACACTTTTCAGGTTTCGAATATGGAGCTGGCTTTTGCCGTGACGAGAGTAATAAAGTTACCGCGATACTCCACGGTTTTTGCACGGTTTATTCGAACCGAGTGGAGAGGATGTGTGTTTTGTTAATGGTTGGTTATTTCACGACGTTAAAAAAGTTTATGAAAGTTACAGTACTGCTAGTATTCAATTTAGATTATGAAACCGTTGCTATAGGTTTCTCGCGTCAAACAATGGTCCCCATTACAGTTCATTTTAATATAAAGTAGCATTCTTAAATTGATAATTGATTTTAGTATAGGTAGGTACTATAAAAATAAACGGATTTTAAGTTAGCACAAAAATATCTCTCGACTCCTAGGAAACTTCTTTCTCCTGTAGAGGTGTAGGAAAAATGTGTTTATAAGGGCAAAATGAAGTCTTTTTCGTTATATTCGGCATCCTTAATTTATTAAAGAAAGTTCAAACTTTACCGTCTGATTTTCATTTTAATAGAGCTTCCGTAACTACACGTCGTGTCACACAACGCCACAGAACTACCTATTTTTAATTACCGAAAATATGACATTTGACTAGGGGCGGCTCACTCCGCGATTCTATCGCCGCGCTGCAAAGTACATGCTGGCGGCCGCGAGTTCGAGGCCTAATCAGGGGTTGCGCGCGATGTCACGGAACGCACGTTCGCACTTTCTATCGTTACTTTACGTCGCGAGTTTTTTTTTATAGTTCATATGCGATGTCCGTGTGTGGAATGGCTAATAATGCTCAGTTAAATAGACATCTGGCCCCGTAGCCGAATGGCATTTCTCCGACGCCAAACGAAAGCGATACGCCGCTGGCTCTGTCGCGCCAATACGCAAGCGCGATAGAGATAGATATCTACTAGCGCTTCGTTTCGTGAGCGTTTCGTGAGCGATTGTGCCATTCGGCTAGCCACCCAGGAATAAAATAAATACCATAGGACATTCTTACACAGATCTACTATTAATTAAGTCACACGGAAAAGTTCTATAAGGTTTGTGATGTTGGAACTTAAAAAAATATATACAAAATATATGTATACCTACAAAGTACCCAAGACTTGAATATGATATATAATAGTATAACATTATCTCAGTATTAATTTGTTTTGATCCATAGGCAACCCTGTCGTCAGTCGCTGCGCACGTGCGGCTCGTTCCTTTGTAAGAATTATGTAGGCATTTAAAAAGGCTGCATTTCGTGAACATCCAAGCAGTAGGCCTTCAGTACTTGTACTATTATATATTTTGTGCTGTGACATTTTGCTGGAATATCACTAATTGTGGGTGTGATATCAAAGCGAGCAACCGGAGCAAGTCCGTTTTCGAATAGCAAAATTGATCTTTAACAGTTGGTGTGGTGCAAAGTATATTAAAACACTTTGCTCGAAGAGTATGGCGTCGTTGTTTTGTATAGTGATAAATAATAGCAGGAGTTGACTAAAGTATGTGGCAATCTGTGTTTTAAGATTCTTTGTAGTTAGATTACCTAATTAGGTGAGTGTACACTTTTACATCAGTTTAGGTATCGTATGGATTGATACAATTTTTATAGAACTTAATGAGATAATATCGAGACCCCTTTGACTTTTTGAAGCTGAGCCGGCAATCAATAAAGACACACGGAAACGTAACGCAGCAAACAGCAATATTGTATCATAAATTGTACCGAACGTACAAACAAATGTTAATAATTATTGTGATTCTAAGAAATTGATTTTACAAAATCTATTTTCAACTCACCTACGAAAATCTCTGCTCCAACAGGCGTAGATGACCGGGTTCATGGAAGAGTTGACCCAGCCTAGCCACGTCACAATCATGTTGACCATCTCCTCGTGCGCGATGCACGCCGAGCAAATCCCCGATAGCAGGTTCACTACGAAAAATGGCAGCCAGCACACTATAAACACTCCCATCACTATTCCCAAAGTTTTTGCTGCTTTCTTTTCTTTCGCAAATTTGGCGAGTTTACGTGACAAAGAAAAGTTTTTTGGCAAATGTTTTCCATGAGTGGCAACGTTCGTGAGACGCGTGGAAGAGCGAGACAGGCCGTTGTTCTGCAGTGCCGTGAGCGGCTCCTGGTCCGCCTCCTCGGGCGTGCACACGCCGTGACAGGCGTCGCTGCGCTGGCGCACCGTGCCCCCGCGGTGGATTCGTAATGTCAACTCTAACTCGCCACTCGGACGCATTATCGACTTTGTGCCGATTTTCAATGATCGCGTCTGAATAGTCGCTGCGCGATAAATGCGATAATAAGTGAACACCATCACAAACAGAGGTAAATAAAACGATATTGTCGATGAGAATATAATGTATCCTAAGTTTTCCGTAAACGGACACTTATAATCCGGCACTTCCTCCAATCGCACGGCTCGCCACCACGCAATAGCGGGAAACGATATAGTCCCGGAACATACCCATACGGCCGCAATCAGGAAAGCGGCTTTCCGTCCGCTCATTTTCATTGGATATGTTATGGGGTCAGTAATAGCCCAGTAGCGATCAAGAGAGATCACGCACAAGTTAAGTATGGAAGCAGTGCTAAATAAAACATCTAATGACCGCCAAACATCACACCAATCCACTCCGAAAAACCAGGTATGTTCTAACACTTCGTACATTGCCGAGAATGGCATTACCACTAAACCAACGAGACAATCCGCTACTGCAAGGGACGTCACAAAGTAGTTAGTGGAAGTGTGTAGGTACCGTTCCCGCACGACAGCTAGAATGACTAGCATGTTGCCGAATACTGTCGTCATTGAAAACAAGAGCAAGAAGCTAACGAGCAGCGCTCGATCTTGAAGCAACTTAATATAGTCGTCCCATGCATCTCCGCTCGTAGCGTTCAAGCCAGTGACATTTTCGAAGGTGGCATTAAAGTCGAGGACTGTGTTGTAGGTAGCTGCCCCGAAATCATACTCTGGTCCTTTTAGTATCTCCAGTTGGCCTCTTGCCACTCGTATATCCAGATCGCTGGCATTCATATTTTGCAATAATTATTTTGTAGCTAGGACCATGGTAGGTGTTTATGTTTTCCTTGTTTCGCTCGCAACCATTTCGAGATTACATTCTTGGCAGGCATTGTATTTGCGTATTCGGAATTCTGGCACATATTTCGTTGGCATATTTTTTTTTTGCCTGCAGCTACGTCTGGCCACTCTGCAACAGAAAGAAAATATATGGTTATTTACAAAACAACTGAATTTCGGTGAAATAGGTTAATCGGGGCCACCTGTGATGTTCTAGTAAGTAAGCGTTTGGGAGCGATGACAAACTTCACCCTTCAGAGCACGTGTAAAATAGACATATACACATAGAGTTTTACTTAACACAAAGGTGTGTTAGAATCCTAGATTGGTCATAGTTCTAAAAACAATGTATACATAATATGACATAATCTATCCATTTTATAAAAATAAACACTTATAAATCTTATACTCATAATCTTGTTTGACACTTGTAAATTGACTACGAGCGAGCGCAGCCGTAGGACGGTTGGTATTATATTTTTTATTTATAATCATATAACCTCACTAACCGGTCACCGGCAGTGAATTGTGCTAACAGACATTTACTTATTGAAAATCGATAAACTTCTGAATTTGATACAGATAGTTCGATTCGACGATCAATCATTTTTAGATGGAATGCGTCAATCAAATGAATTGTTTTCGTGACCAAGCGTTCTAGGCCGTTAAATATATTCCTTTATTCATCTGAAGACAATTCAAAATTTTCAGATTTATAATTTAAGGGATTTCATGTGCAAGTGTCTACATATTAATATTCATTTCTAATGTATTGACTGTATTTAGAAGTGTGGTATGGTACCTACATACTCTTTCTTGTCCGAGTATCCATACTTCCATACTAATATTATAAATGGGAAAGTGTTGTGTCTGTTTCTTTGTCCGTCCTTCACGGCAAAACGAAGCGACGAATTGACGTGATTTTTTAAGTGGAGATAGTTGAAGGGATGGAAAGTGACATAGGCTACATTTTGTCTCTTTCTAACGCGAGCGAAGCCGCGGGCAAAAGCTAGTAATATTATAAATGGGAAAGTATGTGTGTCTGTTTGTTTGTCCGTCTTTCACGGCAAAACGGAGCGACGAATCGACGTGATTTTTTAGGTGGAGATAGTTGAAGGGATGGAGAGTGACAAAGGCTACTTTATGTCTCTTTCGTAACGCGAGCGAAGCCGCGGGCAAAAGCTAGTACCTACATAATTGTGTAAACTTGCTGCTGAACGGACTTTAACGGGACGGTTAAATTTAATTTGAGTTGCCTCCATTTGTGATTAGAAATCTTGAAATTTCATTTCAGGATACACGTAGCAGTTAAACTGACAGACAACTTGCGTTCATATTTTAAACGAGAGTCATCGCTTTTAATATTACAAACGAAATTATATAGGTACGCATTTTAATAAAAAATATATGTATGTATTTTACCTTTATAAATATTTATACTGGGGAAACTTCATACAACCCACATAGCCAGTATCTCGACGCTATGGTCGGTAGGGTAAAAAGTACATTTTGCTTATACAAACATAACGTAAACATATAAAAGGCAAGCAAACAACGATCTTCTTAGAGCACATTGAATGTAATAGTTATTACGGATGCAGGATACTCGCCGATGCCTACTTACTAATACCTTCCCACTGAGCCACCTGCATTTTACACTGCCTAGATATCGATTGCCGACCGATTATTCCGACCCCAATCCCTATTCTTATCCCCGTCCCTATCTCTATCTTTGTCCTCGTCCCTATCTCTATCTTTGTCCCCGTCCCCGTTCCCGTCCCGTCTCTGTCCCCGTCCCTCCCCTATCCCTATCCCCGTCCCCGTTCCCTATTTTTATCCATATTTCTATCCCTATCCCTATCCCTATTTCTATCCCTATCCCGATCCCGATCCCGATCCCGATCCAGATCCCTATCCCTATCCCCAGCCCTATTTGAAATCTCTTGAACCAGAAGTAAAGATAAAAACTAAAGCTATACTTATGGCTATTTTGGATATTTTAACCCCATTGCACAACAACAGGGGAGAAAATTTCTTTTCCACCTCATTAGATTTTAAAATCGTTGTATTTATGGTGATCAGCGACCCGATAAACCATAAAAACGATACCCATATTGTGTTTTTGACTTTACCCCCTTTGCACCCCTTTAGGGGTCAAATTTTCAAAAAACCTGAAACATGTAAATACATGTTTCAGGTTTGTTATGGTTTATTATTTATTATGACTAAATAGTCATAATATGTCTTTAGGAATCCTCCTGTGAAGTTTCGAATAAAATAGTCAAACTAATCTTGTTTCCCCATACAAACTTTGAACCCCCATTTCACCCTTTTAAGAGGAGAATTTTGAAAAATCCTTTCTTAGTGCTCCTCTACGCCATATAAGGAACCTACTCGTATGTACCAAATATAAAATCTCTAGGACCAGCGGTTTCGGCTGTGTGTTGATATATCAATCAGTCAGTCAATATCTTCTTTTATATATTTAAATCCCATTGCACCACAACAGGGGAGAAGGTATTTCACTTCCGCCTCGTTAGATTTTAAAAACTTTGTATTTATCGTGGTCAGCGACCCGATAAACCATAAAAACGATACCCATATAGATTTTTTGACTTTATCACCCCCTTTTCACCCTTTTAGGGGTTAAATTTTCAAAAAACCTGAAACACGTATTCAGTCATATGTCTTAAGGAATCTTCCTGTGAAGTTTCGAATAAAATAGTCAAACTAATCTTGTTTCCCCATACAAACTTTGAACCCCCATTTGACCCCCTTAGGAGGTGAATTGTGGAAAATCCTTTCTTAGTGCTCCTCTACACCATATAAGGAACCTACGTGCCAAATTTGAAATCTCTAGTACCAGCGGTTTCGGCTGTGTGTTGATATATCAGTCAGTCAGTCAATATCTTCTTTTATATATTTTTTTGATATTTAAACCCCATTGCACTACAACAGGGGAGAAGGTATTTCACTTCCGCCTCGTTAGATTTTAAAAACGTTGTATTTATCGTGATCAGCGACCCGATAAACCATAAAAACGATACCCATATAGATTTTTTGACTTTATCACCCCCTTTTCACCATTTTAGGGGTTAAATTTTCAAAAAACCTGAAACACGTAGTCAGTCATATGTCTTAAGGAATCTTCCTGTGAAGTTTCGAATAAAATAGTCAATTTAATCTTGTTTCCCCATACAAACTTTGAACCCCCATTTGACCCCCTTAGGAGGTGAATTTTGAAAAATCCTTTCTTAGTGCTCCTCTACACTATATAAGGAACCTACGTGCCAAATTTGAAATCTCTAGGACCAGCGGTTTCGGCTGTGCGTTGATATGTCAGTCAGTCAGTCAGTCAGTCAGTCAGTCAGTCAGTCAGCTTCTTCTTTTATATATTTAGATATATAATATTCGTTAGACAACGTGCCTCCTTTTTGACCGGTAAAGTCAGAGTTGAACAAACGTAGTGACACTGTGAGTGTAGTGTGTTTGGACAGACCATCGAGTGTGTGAATGCGACCAGTGGTAACGCTGAAAGTGAACGCAGCCGACGCTCGCGAAGGAGGGTAGATCGCGCGCTGTCTATGCAACTTTACGTAACATCCACCCGCCTTCGTCAGTTTTCCGTGATCAATGATGCATGCAACTGCGTCGAAATATCGGGAGCTCGACAAAAATCTAAAAGGTAATCACGGTCTATATCCCGGTCAATATAAGTTTAATGAAAATAACCGTGAATCATTCAAAACTCTTATATATAATATTCGGTTTAAATGGGGAAACGGGGAATAAAAGTTTGTAATAAAAAATGCTGTTGTCCACATTTTTTATTACTTATCTGTAGCTCTAATTGGGCATTACCTCTAGTAAAAGTTTTCTTTAAAAGACGCCAAAATATGCTAACTCCGGGACCGATTTTTGAATTCCAAATGCCGATCGAAAGTCTGTGGAAAACGAAGTAGGTAATGATATTTTCAGAAAAGGACGGCTAATAATTTTAAACCTAGTGGTAATAAATGACCACTCGTTTTCGATTCTGTTAGTATAATTTAAATCACTAGTAGTGGAGATATTATTGAACGAAATTCACGAAATCAACGTTCACGAGTCAACATTCAAAAATCGGCCCCCAGGTGCTCGCGATACTATACTATACAATCAAATTATATTTCCTGAACTATACCTGAACCTTATTTTAATATCATACGCTCCAGTTCGTTCTGGACATAAGTTCAATAGTATAAAATGGACGGTCTCCTTTCATTAATGAAGTTTTTAAAAATTCCACAACATTTCGTGAAAACTTTATTTGATTAGCCGTATTTTAGTCATTGTTCAAAGGACATAAACCTACTCTTGGTCACAGATCAAATAATACCAGTACAGATACCTAATCCCATACTAAAAATGGGCGCCGTCCTAAGTATTCTAGACCTGTAGGCTAAATTTAATCCACACTCAAAGAGCTAGATGGCGCCAGTAGCCACGCGTGGCCAACAAAACTCTTATCAGTATCCTACGTCGAAATAGTCATCAAACTGCAACATCTTGCGACTTGCGACATCTGTTTTAGCTTTCACGCACTAAACCTATAACGTCACATGGACGTTTAAAGTCGAACATTACTAGATGGCGTTGCCGTGCGGCTTGTATGTGTGCTCGCCGCGTACGTATAATATACTCGCTCTGTCCGCAACACATGCAAGCGGAATTGAATGAACGAGATCCGCGGCGCCCCACCCCGCGCCCCACGCCCCGCGCCCCGCGACCACGGCGCCGGCGACCTTGAGTTGAGAGGCCCCAGCCCCCGACCAAAGGATGCATTGATTTGTTAAAATTTAAAGCTCTAAAGCAGGCGCGTAGTTAATTAGAAATATGGAAATGAATATTATTATGTAAGAAATACATAAGTATAATAGCTAAGAATGTACATGTAGTAAACATAATGAACAAAATGTAAAGTACGTATTTGATAAAACATTTTCGAGAGTAATATTTTTATTCATAAAATTGTGCAAACACTGCAAACTTAATTTAAACTCCGAAACTATTTATTTTCTGAAACATGGTATGAAATGTTGTCATTACGTCCTTTTAAGTTAAAATATGCTTCCCGGTACCACAACATAGTGTAATTTAAAAATACAGATATAAAATTAATACTTCGCAAATAAATTACGACTATAAACACATAAAATTATTAAAACACCAAGACCAGACAATTTAAGCCTGGCGTCCACTAGGCGCGCCGATCGAGCCTTGGTAACCCTTAGGCCGTTTTTACATTATCGTTTTTACATAAAAAAATCGTATTGTTTCTTACTACAAAAGGTCCTTTCTCATTGATAGATGTCGAAAAGTGAAAAGTTAAAACCTTTGTTGAAAAATTTAGGTTTTTAGAAAAAAAACGTTTAAACTCTTTTTAAGTGCCAGTCTGAAAAAATATATTCAAAAATATAAAATACATAGTTATTTGTTATACAAGAGTGCAAAGTTGTATTTTAACGGCGAGTGTGGAATTGAAAAACGAGCAAGCGAAAGTATTCTATAGTTGAACCACGATACACAACAACATTTTCCCTCACTATAGCGAGGAAAGTACAACGCAAAAAACGCGTTTATCACTGCTTCCAGGAGTTCCACAGGTGGTAAAACATATCGTCATCACTAGATTCACTATATGACTATATTCAAGGTCAAATTACTTTATCCACTAGTGGGTTTTTAACTTTTTACCTGCTGGTATTGAAGGACAAAACGCGTGTTTCCGACCTAGCGAGGGGAAAAATGCAAAAATGTAGTGTGTTTTGGTTTGGTCGGGGGGGGGGGGGGGGGGGGGGGCTGATGTGGTTAATAAATAATTATATTTGTACAATAATAATGTTTTAAAATGCTGTTGCGCTTCGCGCGACGCAAGTGCGGCGTCGCGTCGAGGTCTAGGCCCACTCCGCCGCAAATCGGCGACCGAGCGCGCATTCGTGTGCGTTCGGAAATCCTAGCCAGTCGGCAATCGTCGCGTCTCATACTTCCATATCGATAAGGTTTGATTTCGCATGCATCGCATCGGTCGTGCATGTAGCAAATGTCGGAAGGATTTCAAAGGCAAAAATCAAAGATGGCGGCTTCAATGTATGGGATATCGGTCCTACATCCGATATCGGATCGGATAATGTGAAAACGCACTAACGGTTAATGCTTAGGCCGTTTTCACATTATCCGATCCGATATCGGGTGTCAGATCGACATCCTACATCCGATAAACGCTTCCGATAGTGTCGGATGTACAGTCAACCAATTGGAACCCTAGGCCACTCTACAACCATGTCAAAATGACAAGCAGTTAAAGAGGTTTCTTACAATCTGATTTATAACGTTACTATGACATAGTTCTACAGTGGCCTAGGGTTCCAATTGGTTGACTGTAGGTCCGATAAAAAGCATTGTTCCAAATCAATGAAGTATGATTTTGTATCAAAAAGTATTTAAAAAATGTTTTATATTTAATAATTATAAGCACTATATTCCAAATATTATATTGTAAAATTAAAATAACGGCATAAAAAATACTCAAGAGTGTCAGGCAAAATAAATAATTTTACATTCAATTGTATCTACTAAAAGATGACAAAACTAGTATCCACAATTCGGACCGATGCATTACAAACTTTTTTTTTTCAATGGAAAAATTGTTCAACTAATTTGAATTTCGATCATTGGCAGCTGTTTAATAGAAATAGACGACATTTTTGTCACGCACACTACTACAAACGTATACCTACATTATTAACGTACACAAACAAATATTATCGGCTAACAGCTGAATATTCTACGAACACGCGAGCGGGAGCGAGGCTGCGCGATTTTGGTGACGCAATCATAGACTAAAAAGTTAACCGCGCAGATGTGCCATTTTCATTGTTCCTACTAATGTGTTTCACCTCTAATAGATTTGCGAAATATATTTATTTCAATTTGGAAAATTATTAGGTAACTACTTACTACTTTATGAATTATGTTACTATAATATAAAAAAAAAGTTAATTTGTTTATTGATTGTTAACAGTTATTGAGTAAAATTGTATTTTTAGCACGCTCACTTTTTGCTGTTTTCTTTGGCCTGGTCATGAAAAAAAAAACAATGGATACCTACGCTTTGTCCAAAAAAACTGACCGCACTATATATATATTATTATATATAAGTATATATTTGTATTTTAAAGAAGAAGATAAATCTTCAAGAAAAGAGCGTACATCCATCTTAAAGGCCGGCAACGCACCTCCAACACCCCTGGTGTTTCGGGTGTCCATGGGCGGCAGTGATCGCTTACTTTGTATTTTTTAAGTTGTAAATAAATAAATAAATAATTTTGACAGGCAGAATATAATAATGTGTCACATCTGATGGTGGACTTACTACTCTTGGTGCAGGTTATAATATGTTTTATGTTGGGTTTGGCTTTATGTAGCTACGAGTAGACTGCTGACCTGAAAAAATATTTGGCATTTATCCTATTGCAAAATATTTGTATTGACCAAAATCTTTAATTTTAGTCAAATATCACTATTACGTATCCGCAATTGCGCATACATATATTAAATGGCAGTTAGTTTCAGTGTGAATTGTGCACTATCATTGAAAATTTGAAACATGTCATGTCGTAGCTGATCCCGAATTTATGTGATTTACTATAGCGATCTATCTATAACTACGCCATTTTCCAAAGTTAGTCATTACCGAAAGGGTCTCAGTGCATTCGTACGCCTCATGCCGAGTAAATCGCGTCATCACAGCCATGTGTCCTTGGGCCGGGACATAAATAGCGCTTAGCGAGCAGCCGGCGAGATCAAACGAATTGTGCTCCATGGGCCGTGATCAGCCCGTGCACATGAGGGCCCCGATCCGCTATACTACGGCCCGGGCAAACTTTACTCTGTTAACGTAGCTTTTCACTTGTTTCGCGTGTTCACCTCAATATGGTTTCGATGGGTTCATGTTTGTTTGAACTCTGCGAGCCTAGTAAACACGCGTTACATCTCTTATTAAGGGCCTTCAGCGGTGTGACGTTGTAACTAAACGAATACTCGTACATGTTGAAATACCTGTCATACATAAAATGGTCCCGATTTTGAATAAAGGCTTCTACTATTAAATTCGAAATTTATGATATAAGTAATGTGCCGAGATATCCAAAGCCATTTGTATCAGCATTATTGTGGTTTGTAGTAAACTATTTATAACCTAATAGTTTACTACAAACCACAATAACCTCATGGTCTAAAAGTTTTAATCAACATTGTTTCCCAAACCTCATTAGCGCTATTAATTACGCGGTTTGTTATCGACTCAGGCCGGGACTCCGAGATCCGGGGTGACGTCGTTAATCTTTCGGGGCCCTTGATTGATAGCAGTCCCACGACGCCTCACATTGAGGGACTTCTATGCATAAGACAAGCATGCGGGATCTATTAGTCGAGACAACCAAGTTGATTGGCAGATTTCTGCATGTCTAATGGAATGTCTAATGGAATTGGTTCGTTTTTTTGGAACCATTTTGCATTTTGTTACGTAACTAATAATATTTAAATGAATGTCGACTTTTCAAATACACTGCTCAAAGTCGGCAGGTTACTTAACAGCTCGCTTTTGTAAAAACCAGTTCCTTAACTATTCACATGTTATGCAATATGATGGACGACGAAATTACCTACTCGTAATGGCCCTAAGTGATAAAAAACATACTCATATATTTTTTTGGCGATGTCAAGTCTCATGTCGTAGATGTAGTATGTCGTGTTCGACATTCCAACCGATGTAGTTAATACTTTTTGCCATGATCCTTCCTACGGGTTGTAATCCGTAACTCCCATTCATCCCCCGGCGATGACACCCGGCAATCACTTTTATTATCCCTTTTGACTCATCAGATAAGTTGCGGAGACCGGAAACTGCAGTTTCTACAGAGTTATGAAATCCATTACTTTCTGTCGAAGAGAGTTTTATCTTTACATTTTGACTGTCTTCTTTAACTGTTTTATTATAGAGGCCATGTAATAAAAGGTTTACTATCATTGCAGCTTTTGCAATTACATAATTTATGGCACCTACCGGAGTGTTTTCAAATCATCTGATTAGCGTGGCTGCTATGAATGTATCTATTAAATATTGTAAAATAGAATTAGCGTCTGAATATTTGTTAATTTATAGTTTTTAAGTAGCTATCTAAATCATCATGCCATCTGGATTTTGTACTTGTACCTTCTTCTTCACTTTGAAGACATTCACTATTTTGTTTTACTTAAGACGCAATAGGAGAAAAAAGCTAGTATGGAAGGGAGACTTCTTTTAATTTGGGAATATGTAAAAACTTGTTACTGACTAGATTACCAGAAATTTTGTATTAAGGACAACTCAGATGAAAGATTTTTTTAAATCGAGGTGCCGCTCTCAACTGTTTCCTCCTCTAAAACTTAACTAATCGGGACAACATTTAAGAATCTGAATAACAATGACATAATCTCTGTGATAACCCAGGGAGAAAATAGTCAAAGCGTTTGTATGGAGACTTCACCCCTCCTGTTGAGTCTTAAATGATTAAATTCTATTCTTTAAGATGACCTTACTGTCGGGCTAGTTAAGAGCCATTTGCGGCGTTAACGAAGGATACTTATACTGAGACAAGTGGCTAGGTCAGCAAGTCTGGGCTAACGTACATCGAGATATGTGTGACCTTGAATATTAGACGTTGTTAATGACGCAAAGCGACAAAAAATCTTAAAACCATTCAGACCATTTATGTTCACTGAATAATATAATAAGATATCGTATTATAGTCACTACTTAATATAACACATTTTTTTTGTAAACGTAGTTACTAACCTCAATGTTTTCAAAACTTAGAGAAGTCTTACTAAAAAACACTGGTTTAAACTTTCACGATTAACACACTTAGTCGTGTATATCAAGTGCGGGTAGTTCGAAAAATTCTCGCGGCTGGTAGGCGTTGATGTCACTTCAAGACAGTCTTCTCCGAGACCACGGGGACAACACCGTCCTTGAAATGTTTCTAGGTCATTTTAAATTGTAATAATACCTATGTACATTTCTTTTTTGGTAAAATCTTATGTGGACATTACAAATCAGGCCCCGTAGCCGAATGGCATTTCTCCGACGCCAAACGAAAGCGATACGCCGCTGGCTCTGTCGCGCCAATACGCAAGCGCGATAGAGATAGATATCTACTAGCGCTTCGTTTCGTGAGCGTTTCGTGAGCGATTGTGCTATTCGGCTAGCCACCCAGAACAGATAATTACCAATCACTTGGTTGGTATGACGTAACTAATTACTCTTATTAGATAAATACATATTTGCGATTGTATAATTGTCCTATCGTTGCTTTGTGTCTGACATTTTATGGACAAAACACTTAACAAGGGCAAGCGCGGGAAGTCTGCGCCGTGCGTGAGCGTTATGAGGCTTGAACACCGTGCATAAAACAAATGACGCGAGGATGCCGTCCAAATTGCCGATTTACTCTTGAACCCCATTTTTAGCGAGTTTTCACTTACAATAGCTGGCCTAAAGGTTTATTTAACTACAAGAGTAAATAATCATTGTACATTTATCATTCAAGTATGATGTGTTGTCTATGTACCTATATAATAACTAGCCTATGGCCTAGCGCGTAGTGACCCTGCCTCTAACCGCGGCCCCGGGTTCAAATCCCGGTAAGGGCACTTATTTGTGTGATGAGCACAGATATTTGTACCTGAGTCACGGATGTTTTCCATGTATATGTTATGTGTATTTTCATATTAGGTATATCGTTGTCTGAGTACTCGAAACATAAGCCTTCTTGCGCTTACCGTGGGAATCGGTCAATCTGTGTAAGAATGTCCTATAATATGTACTCGTATTTACTTATTTAACTTTGAATTAGCGAATATACTTTAGCTTAAAATCTATATAACCCACTTGAATAATATTAAAGAAAGTATATGATTCTTATTGATTAGTGTAGCTGTTTAATCGTATACAATAAATATTAAAATTAATAAATCCTAATCCGTTCGTACAAAGCGTAGAATGGCTACGATTGCGTAGCGTAGCGTGTAGAATCTGTTGCTCCGTAGCACTTGGCTTTACCGAAATTAATTTCATATTGAAAATAGTGTCAATGTCAATGTGCTCAAATAGTGTGTGTATATTTATTGATATCATATTTGTACTATAAAAAATAACTATTTCCAAACATGTTTTTATATCATTACAATATAGACTGTATAATACAAATGGTACAAACAATATTCAATGGTATGCGTAGAGCCAAAAAGTTGTTAGCTACTTTCAGACCAACCCCGGTGCCGTAGCCGAATGGAATTTCTGCGACGCGAAACGAAAACGACAGGTAGTCTGGCTCTGTCGCGCCAATACGCACGAGCGATAGAGATAGATATATATCTACGAGCGTTTCGTTTCGTTGAGCGTTTCGTGAGCGTTTGTGCCATTCGGCTACGCACCCTGATATTTATTCAGAACCTACAAATAGGGAATGATGTTTTTTGCTTAACGTAACAGTTTAACAACAACATAGCCATCAATTTTATTATTCTTGATGCTGAAATGTGAGAGTATTTTGTTCGTTGCTAGGAAGTAATAAAATGGCTCTTGTAAAAGAATAGGTAGTTTATGGTTGTTCGCAATGTAACTTGTGGCCTGAGTACCTTAGCCGTCGTCGCTTATGCTCCGTAGGGTATCGTAGCTAGCTCTGGCTATCGACTTTTTCCTATTTGCGTGACAGAGCCAGTTGCGTTTCAATCGCCAAGGAGCGGCAACAATTGACACTTCGGCTAGAGCGGCGGATGTGGCATACATTGTGTTCTGATTGATTACTACCGGCTTCTGAGTCAGTCTAGCTTGTAGTAACAAGGAGTATATAGTATATTAAACACACAGTCAATCTTATTTAGTTAATACGCTCCTGGCGTGAAGATTTCTGGTTGCCAAATGGAATTAAACAAGACTACGGGAACAATCACTGTACGTGTATTTAACTCAAATTAATTTATGTGTATGTGACGCAGAGATAACTAAATTACTAAATACACATTTTCAACTTCAAGTGTAAAGATATTACTTAATTGATAAATGTTTGTATGATATTGACGACTTTTATTCTTTCAAATTCTTTCTTTTTATGTTGTGATGGTTTTATTGGAAATATCGGTCATAATAGTCAACTTTAAAAACCATGAACTTCTAAACCACAAACTCATCGCCCATGTGTTAAAATAACGTAGGTATTGAAAAAACACGCAGGCAGGTTAGTAAATATCCACTTGAAGCAAGTGTACGCGTTGAGTTGAGAAGTGAATCAGCGCCTTGTGCTTCGTCTCGTAAACTTTACTCATTATGTACGTTCTTTTCGGCAACTATCACAGAAAAATGTCACTTTTGAAATGAAAGAGAGCGCTGGTGGCCAAAGAATTAGATGAGGGCGTACGAATTCTTCTACGAAGGTAGCAGGTTCAAATCCCGGCTCATACGAATATCATAAAATTTTTTGGAATTCAACATTAGTAGGTATATGTTTCAAATAAGGTCTAATTAATCCTATGTGTTGGAACAGCAAATGGAAGTGATTTAGTAAAGACTGTTGCCTACGCCAGTTATTTGGATAAGCTACTAAGCGAACTCCTAGGCTATTGTATTCTATATGTACTAGCCTGTGATAAAATATTTTTAAATATATATATTATATTAACGATTAACAAAGAAATGTTTGCAGAAACAGTGAATTCTCCTTGTAAATATTTTCCAGTTCCTCTGAAACAACCCTGTCAATATTGGTGATTGATACCTACTTCATATGGCCTAACTGTATTTTATTGTCATAAGTAACATCTATTTTACTTTACTTTTAGAAGTATATGTAGGGTTTTCATGTTTATACATAAATTACAGAAATATAATGCTTTCCCAATGTTTTGAAATTTGTAATCAACTAAGTAATCACGTTGTTGATGTAAAAGGAAAATTTATCGCAAAATATTAACCCTTAAATTGGCAAGAGTAAAAAATGTCAAAAACGAGTGAGATAGTATAATACCTATATTTAGTAGTGTCTTAGGGTCTACAGAAAAATATTTAAAAAAATCCAGCATTAATAGTTTTTCAGAAAATCTATGTACATCACCATGCACGTTGCCAATTTCGTGGCAATAGAGCTACTTTCTGGTATGTACATGCTGGTTACCGCTGCCAAGAAGGTAGTAAATTATTTTGTATAAAAATAAAAGGAAAATTATACAAAAAATATTTTTTTTCTCATCATTAAAGCAATTTCTTTTTTTCGTTTCTCCTACAACGTCAAAACAAAGAGGCATATTGTATTTGGTGCAGTAATCTTAGCCCTTGCAATATCTGCAGAGAACATTTTTCTGTCCACTCTCAGGAAATAAGTAGTAGTAGATTGTGTTACAAGGGAACAAAATAATTTTGTTACCATGTGATACATACTGATTTTCACATCACCTGTGAGGAAATTCTAAAATAAGTTCTTAATCGACAATTTTTTGTACATTAGGTATATTATATGTGCTTACACGTTTTGTGCGCTAATATTTTATACTGGCAACATAAAGTCCTTAAACAGAAAATTGTCACTTTGCTCCCTCCTAACAGGGAAGAAAAGTACCCTTTCCGAATGGGTGATACGATGAAAATGTCCTATGTTGTAGAACCTAACACTATTCGTCGAACCTTACTGTTGCCTCGAAATATAAATTAGCTCAGGACACGTAAAGAAATTGTCAACGTATACAAATACATTAACAGTTTTTTTGTATACTTTTGCAAAAAACAATTACTATTTTACTACCTAAGGTAGTTGAGTTTCCGATTCGTTAAAACTGTATGCAACTAATTACAAACAAAGAAGGAAAATTCTTCCCTTGCCCCTGGTTGCGAAGCATGGCTGCGATGACAACCGAAAGGGTAATCAGCATACATTACGAAATAAAAATAAGCCCCAATAATACTCCAGTCTTTACGAAGTTCTTACATACTCATTTTTGATGTTAATGCTATATCTTTACAACCTTTATAAGGTATTATCATTCTTATCTGTCGAATCTACATCTCTAACTTGCATTCAATGTATTTGTAATTCAGCTTCTGATTTTATTGATGGAGGTGAATGATCAACTGTAGATGGAGTGGCTATGGATTGAACAGACTTTAATGTGGGCAGTGCATCATAATTAACTGTAGATGAAGAGGGTAGAACTTCCTCTATTATGGATGAAAGAGAAGTAACGTACATGCTAACAGAAATAATCATGCTTCATGATATTTGTCAATTGTCAACCTAATCTCAGACTGACAAGACAAGTAGTCTAGCAAAATTTCATTTGATGTAATCGATCCAAGGAAGAATTTTAAGAAACTGGATCAGGGCTATTCTCTGAATCTTGTTGGTGCAGACCAGAAAAATCATCACTTCATCAGACCATGCATTTTCTACGGGCATCAAAGCCAATCTTATGCGATCGACTCTGACCCTTCAGCTAAAGAAAGATATAAACAAGTTAATTAAATGAATAAATAAACATAGTGAACGTAAAATTGTTACATTTCAATCAAAAAAAAAGTCTCAGGTAATCTACCGAGTAGTTGGCAACGTACACGGTGGTTACCGTTGTTCAATATAGGTACTTCACCACCAACTTGGCAACGGTAACCGTGGTGTACATTCCAATTTATCCACGATTATCGTTTTTAACATGCTTTACGCAAACAAAATGACTATTTTTTCGTATTCTTCAACTATTTTATTAAAAAGATCAAAACATAAAAATCACCACTTGCATACAAAAAAGTTGTGAAACTTTAATAAAACTTTCCCGAGGTACTGACAGGCGTCGCCGCGTCGAACTCATTTTTGACACAAACGTTAATTTTAAATTTGAGCCACACCAAATATTTTTTTACCATTTAAAATGAAATTATTTATTCGTTTTTGGTAAAAAAAGTTTTAGAAATGTAATATATTAATGACAGGAATTTTCACTACGCAACGTACACGGTAGTGCACAGTGCCAATTTAAGGGTTAAACAATTGCATTTACCACCTAATATGAGTAAATTTGCGAGAACGCGTTCCCGTCCCATGTCGTATATAATAATAAATTAAATTTGGCCCCCGTGCCGAAAATCTTCTTACCCCCGGTCAATTTTCAACGATAAATTGCATGTAAATTTCAAGAAAATTGCTTTCAAAGTCGGCGATGTAAGCGTGACACCGCTAAATACGAAGGCTATATTTTACAAGTACTTAATCAAACATTAACGTGCCAGCCCAACCAAACTTAATTGCTACCATTGTAATTAGAAGACACTCGATTCGGTACACAATGTGGCACTTGACGCCCCGCGACCAAAAAGTACCTACCCAAGTAGAATACAGTTAAGGCTACTGCGAAGTACTTCGCACAACAATTCGTGGTGCTGGAAAAACATTATGCAAAGTGCTAATCCTATTTGCCACGTGCTCTGACGTCAAAAGCCCAAGCTGCGTAATAAACCTGTTTATAGGGACAAAACGAATGGGTTTCCTTCGATACAATCATTTCCTATAACACATGTCTGCGGAGAGTACCAGTTCCGTTAAAGAACATTTCGACGGCAGTTTCTTTTATTTATTTTTGTTAGTCTTGCTAAAAATCAACTTACTCCAAAAAGCCTTCCCACGATTCAAATTATAAAGAGTTTCTTAGAAGAAAGCGTTCAAAGGATTGAAGGATTACAGTAATCCTTGTAGCTTAAGTTTTTATATTAAATATTGTATTAATAAATGCAAATTAACACTTAAAAAAATAGTCTTGATTTTCAAAATCTTACGTTCATTCTAATAAGGAGCATATTGGATGAATTCAAAGTAGATCAATTCTATTACGAGTAGGTATGCTTTAGTTGAGCACGCCCTTGCGATAAATGCTATGAGTTGAACGAGTTTTAAGTTCCCAAGAAAACTCTAGTGATTTGCCAAAGCTGGCGTCGGGTGCGCGCTCAAAACGAATAAATTATTTCCAAGCCAATCGATTCTTCAGGCGGATTAAAAATCTCCAGGAATCATCAGACTGGTAAACTAATTTGCGTTTAACCCACGTCTTAACGAGTTCACGAAAACAGAAAGTTATTTAAGTAATGCATATTAATAAACTCTTTAACTTCGAAGCATTTAAAATTAACTCGAAAGTAATTTAAATAAGGTTTTTTACCGCAGAATACTAAAATTAGGGATTGCGATGGTTTGGTAGGGATAAAAAAATATTTCAAAGGCGGGGTAATTAAGATGTAAATTTAGGTATAAACGAAACGTTGCACGTGGAATTGGGGAACAAGTGCGTTTTAATGAGATACTGCCTTGCGGGGAGCGGGCGCGCATTTATTACGCCGCGAGCAACATGACGCGACGCAGACTGCGCGTCGGCAGCGGTCCATCAATAACGGCTTCTTGAAGGTCATGGCCGCAATCAAAAGTCGAGGAACATCTACAGCCACCACAACAAAATACACCTTCAGAAGGAATGGCAGGGTTGATAATGGTCACACGATGATTGATGACTAGAGCAAGGACGACGTCTTGATTTAATTAAATGTCATTCGAAAAGGTTTCGTGCTTAATAATGTACAAGATGGCGCGCACCAATTTAGTTAGGTATTAAGTGGCACATTCCTCGGAACAATGCAGCTTGGTTCCGAAAGAGAAATATTTTACTGAATGTTGCGATAAAGTTAGCGCTCTATAATCTTATTTATAATTATGATAGCATTAATTCTATTTCAACTATTCGATATTATATCATCGGGTGACAAGCAAAACTAGCAAAAGGCACTAATTCCAAAAATATGTTTTAACATAAAAACAACGTTGTTTCGACGCTACTTTGGTTCAAAGGCTTTAAACTTATGGAAGTAGGTAATTACTTAGTGACTTCTGCATGTATCCCGACGACATACAATGTAGCATAAGGTGCATTAGCTTAATAAAAGTGAGAAATAAATGAACTCGTAATATAAAATATCACAAACGGTGCATAAGATTTGTGTTTCGCAGCATTAGGGTTACTTATTTAACAATTTAGCATGGCGCCGACTTCAGACATATTATTAGTTGGTAACGCATATAAGTATTTTATTTTATCCTTTTTGAAGTAGGTTTATTTTTTTTGGCAAAAGTGTTTCTTTATAATTGCAAATAACATGACGTTTTCTACCCACATTCACTGTTTAAACTTTACGTGGGCAGTTACTGAAATAGAAGTAAATAATATATATTAAGTCCAGCTTTTGCCCGCGGCTTCGCTCGCGTTAGAAAGAGACAAAAATTTGCCTATGTACTCTCTATCCCTTCAACTATCTCCATTTAAAAAATCACATCAATTCGTCGCTTCGTTTTGCCGTGAAAGACGGACAAACAAACAGACACACACTTTACCATTTATAATATTATAGTATGGATTTTGCTGTGGATGTAGGTACTATTATACTATTAACAAAGAGGAATAATAAAAAATATAGTTTTCAGAAGGTCACGTTATTAAATAAATTTGTACGAGATTACTTGACATTAGATATTTGCTTACAATTAACATTAGACTGAAGCAAAAAGAGTGAAGGTTTGTACAATAGGCTGTGTTCTGAAAAATTGTAGTAAGTAGCAGGCTCCCATTGACGGCTTCCGATGTATGCTTGTTTGAAAATGGTATAGAAAAAAAAAACATTCAAAACACTTTTTAATTGCTTATACACTTGGCAATGCTGTCAGAATTTCTGATGTGAAGATAATGTCAAGGTTTAACGGCTAGAGCGGTCCGATGCATTAGTACGTTATTGAAATTAAGCAAACAGCCAAGTTTATACATAGGTCACCACGTCACTACAATAAATAATTATAAAACGAAGAGGCCAAACTGTAAAATAAAGTGGTCTCTGAACGAGAAACAATCTCATGGGAGCCTGGAGTTCTCATTGGCTAATTTGGCGTAGGCATTCGTTTTACGAAAGCGACTGCCATTTGACCTTCAAACCCAGAGGGTAAACTGGGCCGTATTAAGATTATTATTTCCTTACGATATTTTTGTTCACCTGTATCAAATGACATTTCGTACATAAGTGGTAAGATTCGAAATTGAACCCGCAGCCTCCGGATCCAGATTTGTCTACCAGCGGTTTACATTATTCATAGATGACCGCATAAAATCCGTAGGTAGGTAGCTATTTTACCTGTAGTATTTTAAATTTATTGAGAACATATAAAACAGATAGACGTGAAGCGTTACTTTGATTTATAAAATGTAATGAATAGTTTTCTCGGTCAGACGAGGAACAAGTAAAACTTGGTTTTAAATGGATTACGTGTACATGTACAATTCTTATATTACTCTAAATAGCGATCGTTTTACCCACCTAATATCAAGGGGCATTCACAATCTCAAGAGCAAAATACTGTTAATGTGTGTACCTACTCAGTCATGTTTTTTTACATATATCATGTTTTTTGTCATATTTGTTTTTATTTACATTGCATGCGTTTACGTGTATTTGTACTTTGCTTTTCTCGTCGTGTAATATGCACTATTTTATTCCACGGTGGTTAATAATCCACTATGATTATACCGATAATAGTTTGAAATGTTATCAAAACGGTCGTACCAATAAAATGTTAGAAGAATGGTTTGCCACTATTTATTTAACTAAAAACGAATTAACTAACATCAGGTTATTATAATTGCGACAACAGTCAGGGAGCCAACTAACTAAGTAACTATGACATAGGAATGGCGGATGGTATAGTACGAGCTTACTTTATGTGAGAAGCACACTGAATACATATTAAGTTGAAGTGAGCTCATGTTAACTTAAATCTCTTACCGCGTGTGAGCGTCAGCGAGAAGGGAGTGCGTACCCGGGAGCGCGGGTATCATCTTTCTTTTATTTTATTTTTGTACGTATGAAAACGTAATCGATACATTTCCTCAAAAATATTGCTGATTTGTAAAACCAATTTGCATATTTTTAAATTTGGTGTATAATTTGTTAGAATTGAGAATTTTAAGTGTTACAGCACCTATGTTTGTGACTTTTGTGTACCGAGCGAATGGCAGATACTCTTGTCTAAAAAATCCTCTTTAAATGCCTCAAAATTAGTAGTTTTTATAACAGCCGCATTGTGACCTAAATATTTTAAATTAAAACGGGACTTAATCGCGTAAGACTTACCTTAACCGCAAGTTGAAATTACTAATACTTTTCCGTAGACCAACAAAAACGAAATTGGGTATCGGACTCGCGCACCGAGGGTTCCGTTCAAACCTAAGGTTTTCGGAATTTTTCCTTTATGTGTGCTAAAAAAAGATTCAATAACTTTGCTTTCTATAAACTGGTAGACAGGGTAATAAATACTCTGCGGTTGATAACTTTTGGAGGACGCCGAAATTACTCGTTTAGGGAATAGAAGGAAAGTTTTTGCGGTACCACTAAGGGAACTTTTGTTTGTACTTTATTTTGCTTTTGTATGCGGTGTATCCATGCTTGTAAATGCTACTATATTTGTAAAGTTCGGGTCCATTACCTATATTAGATATATGTGCCCATATAAGTTTAGTAATATATGTACTATAGTCTATTCCGATATTTTCCGCTCGTAAATAATGTAACATACCTATTTATATAATTGTATTTCAAAGCAAGTGTATGGTCACAGATAGGGTTTCTGCTCGAGTCTCGAACTCGAGACTTCTCGAGAATTTCGGCTTCATTCGAGACGAGAAAAAAATTACAGGTACTCGAGACGTCTCGAGTCCCAAATGTAAAGTACGACCTGAAGTGAAATGCAACTTTTTACCTTCTGCCCAGTCTCATCGCGAGGCGGTGGGGACGGTGTCGAACGGCGGCCATAAATTATAACGAGATAAAGCGATCTAACCTCTCATTCCAACGTAAGCTGGCAGCGACTTTGGCTAGTTTTGACAGCTTCATGTTATTTAAAAGCAATTCATCATTACTAAAAAGTCAGCGCGTTTATGTATCTTGGGTCATTGATAACCTGCGAAGAGTGCCATGGCTAACTTCGACAAGATTTGGAAGAACAGAGGAATCCGACGTCAAAATAAAGTGCGATTATTTCGATCTCTTGTCTTCTCGATAATCTCGATATTTATGTATGGTGCCGAAACTTGGACCCTGAAAAGTTTTTATGTGGCTAAGATTGACGCTATTGAGGTGTGGTGCTGGCGAAGACTGCTACGAGTATAACTTGAAAAGCTAGACGAACTAACAAACATCTCTATTTTGAAAGAACTGAATATCACCACACGGCTCTCCAAAATATGCCAAGAGCGACCCTCAGATTTTTCGGACACATTATGAGAGCACCAATGCATAATATGGCGAATTAATGGTAAACATTCTTGGGGTGGGGCTCGTAAGAGATGGTCTGACTGTGTGAAGAAATCGTGTGGCGACAGCGTATACTGTGCAGTCCACATGGCTTATGATTATGACCGACAAGATGGAGACACGCTACTTGTGGTCGCGATCCTCGGCAATGAAGAAACGAGGAAGAAGAAGAAGTTATTTTAAAAGTTTAATTTCAATGACATTATGATTTAATACATGACAATTTAATTTACTTAACCCGTGCACAGGCGGGGAAGTTAAGGATTATAATTGTAGTTTTCTTGTTAAAATTTGATTTATGTTTATTTCAAAGAAGATTTTTATTGCTCTTACGCATTTTTATAATAGTGTGGTGCAATAAAAACTACTAATCATATTGTTTTTTATTATTTTATCAAAATTTTACCATTTATAAAAAAAGACTCGAAACTCGAGAAGACTCGAGACTTTGGGCTCGAGATTTCTCGAAACTCGAGACTTCTAATAGGTCGAGAAATCAGAAACCCTAGTCACAGAATAAAATATTGTATAAAACGTTGTTTAACTGCATCAAAAAATATACGTGGGATCTTTATTAACAATTTTCGGCTTCCCCTCCATTTGTTACTTGCGCCACTCACGTTTTGGGCCTCTTTTAAACAGCGGTTGCATAATAGTATTTTATGCAACTGGTGGTTAAAAGAGGTCAAAAAAGGTGAGTGGCGTGGGTAACAATTTGAGGCGAAGCCGAAAATTGTTAATAAAGACGCCACGAGCATTTTTTGACTCAGTTAAACACCGTTGCATACAATACTTTTTCCACGACCAAGCACTTATTTTGAAAGAAAATTATAAATTCAACAAATACCTACTTTCAGTCATCTTAGTTATCTAGTGGACCGCCTACCATTTTAAATATGCAGTTTGAGTGCAAACATGAAAATAAAACTGTCTATGGTACGGTTCTTTGAAGCCTGGCCACTAAGACGAATCGAGCCGAGTTGAATCGAGTTCTTATACATTTGAATGCGATTCGACGCGTCGCCAATGAACGCAGCAGAAAACGAAGGAGTCTCGACTCTGCGAATTGGTTTGTTAAGTAGGTAGCAAATGTAGCAATGTATTTACTGAACTTTAACAGCTATATTGTGCTACTGCTACTAAATGTTTTCAGGGTACCTACAGACTAGATAGACTTGTCCTGACATCTTTTATGTAGGGTTTTAAAGTTCTATGCACGACCTTGTAACTCACTAATAACAGCACGGGAGTAGAAAAAATACTATAAATAAATTTTATAAAAAAAAAAACAGTACAAAACGTAAGTCACAGAATTCCCCCAATATGTCCAAGAAAGCATTTTATCATCGTAACGTCGGAGTGACAAGTGTGTGAGAGAGTGCATGTGTGCAACTAATTAGCAAAACCACATTTGCTTCAGCAAGATACACGAATTAAATAGTAAAATAAATGAAAAAGGGTTTACTACGAGCATAAAGAATGGATGCGAATAAACTACTTTGAAAGGGCCGACCCAAAAGAAGCAGTGATGTATTAAAATAAGGGGAGTAAAGCGAATCAAGATAATGGTGTTTTAGGAGGCCAGACGCACATTACGAGGTGAAATGTATCTCGGCAAATGACAAGGAGCTGTCTTTAAAATTAAAAAAGGTCTTCCGACCGTAAAATATACCCACTCAGTAATTTTGTTAAAATCATTTTTATACTTTATCAATGTGCCTGGGATTATACAAAAGACCCAGTTGTCTGAAAATACCCTCCGCCTGGGTAAAGTTTTTCTGACTTTAATTAATTACAAGAAAGACTCAAATGGAGTTTCTGTGTGTAAGCGGGCTCGCCTTAATTACATTATTAGTGCTGTATTTTTCTGTTACCGGTGATTTTTCCACGGGTCTGAATTAATACCGTGATATACATATAGCTATGA
Organism: Leguminivora glycinivorella; assembly: GCF_023078275.1. Lineage (NCBI taxonomy): Eukaryota > Metazoa > Arthropoda > Insecta > Lepidoptera > Tortricidae > Leguminivora > Leguminivora glycinivorella. The sequence goes on from NC_062971.1 coordinate 8,800,119, forward strand.
TTACTCGTTTCATTTTAGATAAATCGCTTGTCATTTTGTTTTTCTTGTGGATGAAATATAAAATATGCGAGATGTGCAAGAAGGAGTATTGTACAGTCAGCAGCAGAAATTGCGTTGCGGGCAAGGTGTTCACAATGATCCTAACACGCTCTTGTTGTCTTAAAAATAAGATCGTGTCAAGTTCATTTTGAACACCTTGCCCGCTACGCAACTTCTGCTGCTGACTGTATTGTGTTTATTTTGTCACCCTCAGATATGTATTTATTCAGCCTATAATTACATATTAGCCAATGCGCTGCAATATTTGAATTATCATAACACACACACACACACACACACACAAATAAACAAACGTAATTATGAAAAAGAGGTAACAGAAACGTAGCACTTAGTCATTTTTCGAATATCCATATTTTGAACAGTTTCTAAAAAACTACAGTTTTACCCTTGACTGTAGATTTCTAATAGGTTTTCCTGTAATCTATAGATTGGGCTATCTCGTGTATTTTTTTTTAATTTAACGCTTTGTAGTGTTGGAGATAAGGGGGTGGGTAATTTTATGTTTATTTTATTCTTATAATTATCTTATATCTTAAATTACTAGATTAAAAATTATTTAAAAAAATATTTTTGGAATACTTATAAAAAGCTCTTTCATTTGATATGTAACACAATACAGTTCAAAAAACTTTAATTTTAATTTTCACTTTTACCCCATAAGTGGACACTTAAATCTTCTTAATAAATTACATGTCCGTTTTTGGCTCACAGGTATGTTAAATTTAGCACACATTTCAACATATGTGTGCCAAATTTCAAGTTAATCAGTTCAGTAGTTTTGGAGAAAATTGGCTGTGACAGACGGACAGACAGACACACGAGTGATCCTATAAGGGTTCCGTTTTTCCTTTTTGAGGTACGGAACCCTAAAAAGAGCCCGTGAGTAAAATAATGGAGAGTGCTGGTGTGTTACCATTCGAGCGACCACTGTGCCCAAAAATATCTCACCAAAACCTTTGCTATTCATTATACATTTTTTAAAGTCCATGTTCTAGGCTTCATAATTATCTAAGTAATCGTTGTTAAGCACCCTTACTTGGGATATTCAGACACATTCACCGCAGTTGGTGGCAGTTGATGGATGATTTGAGACTGATTGATGATCTCTTTGGACACTCCGCCTGGAACAGGTGTAATTTTGCTCCTAGAACATGAAGACGGAACGCCCTATGTTCGACACATAAGTATTAGGGCCCATTTACAGAGAACTCGCATACGAGTCTCATTATTTTGCAGTATTTGATCGATGTGCTGAATTCTAACTTCAACAGCCAGAAATGTAACAAAAATCGCGTGTGTGTTCTCGCGCCGTGTGAATGGCCCCTTACGCCGTGTCTTGCATGGGCGACGGTCGCGCGACCGTCGCCGTCGCGTCTCATACTTCCATATCGATAAGGTTTGATTTCGTATACGTCGCATCGCCGTCGCGCGATCATCGCGCGACCGTCGCCCACGCAAGCCACGGCGTTAGTCTGCGATGGAATTACAGGATCGGTTATATTCAGCACTATTTGGATAGCGAATTCGGTTGGCGCATACATTTCGACAACTGATAGAAGGCGTCAGCTACACTCCCACGTACTTTTATAATGAAACTTTTCTACTAACGAAATAGGGCTGCTATTTTTTAAAGAATGTTGACTATACTAAGAAACTGATTTGAGTAGCTTATTAGCTGCATTCCTTTTAGTCAAATTAATATTTTTTTAGTAAGTGTCAAAACGAATTTGGACATTGGAGTATCAAGGCTCCATACTAATATTATAAATGGGAAAGTGTAGTGTCTGTTTGTTTGTCCGTCTTTCACGGCCAAACGGAGCGAAGCTGCGCTCAAAAGCTAGTATGGAATAAATATGAGCAAGTGTGTTGAAATAGTATATTATATAACGGTAACGTTATGAAGGCTATAAAAGTTGAGTACCGCGGTTAGGCCACGAAGGCTTGCCGAGTGGCCTAAGTAAGGTACGAGACTTTTATAGCCTTCATAATGTTACGATTGTATACTATACTTTTTCTACGACAGCCACATAAATACCTATTCAAGAATAATAAAATGGGTTAGTTACTTACTTCATATAATGAATGGGAATATTTGTGTGGATCGTCGTAGCATTGAGTATTCTGTCCACAAAATGTTGATGGTGAGATATTGTTGCACAATTCTTCAAAATATGCCAACAATGCGATTTCAGAGAAAGTTGAAACATTTTTTTGCAATTTCCATGTCATAAAACAATCATAACATTTTTGCTACGCTGTATCCGACTTTTCATGTAACAAATTGTCAGTCACTTTGAGCGCCATAGCCTTTATTTCTTGGGGAGTATATTGTTCACCAGAATCACTCATAATTACTTATGTTTTTGCACAACGTCGACTTAAAATAAAGTATAAAACACTAAAATAGTTCAAATAATTTTTTAAAAAGTTTACAAATGCGGGAACCAATAATGCACAGCCAGAGAATGCTCAACCCAAGAATTTACGACCCAGGAATTGGCGTCCATGATGTACGAGAGTTCTTGGGCCGTGAATTGATGGGTTGGGCATTCTCGGGCTGTACACGTTTGGTCCGGGCGATAATTCGAAGCCACTTTTTTTACAGGGCGGCAGTATTATACGACCCCGTAATTCGCGTCCAAAAAAGTGGACGCCGATTTTGGGCTGTACATTTCTGGATCGTACATTAACCGAACTCTTCATGCCATAGACAAGAGAAATAGAAAATAAGCCGGTTTTCAATTACGAAAAATGTGGTTGCGTTCAAGAATATTTAAATGTCAAATGTAAAAGTATTTGATAAACTTATGATTTTTACCTTTGTTTTGCAATATCTAATATGTAAAACGCATTTCAGTTTATTTTTTCATCTTGATTTAAATTATGAACCTAAATATTATATTATTTATTAAGAGTTATTTATTATTGCAAATGAAAACATACCTGATAAATGGAAGTTGTACTTTTAAAAATAAACTTACAGAACTCCTATATTCATATGAATACTGCTCAGCAGTTATCATATGAACCTATAGACAAATAGACTTTTCTATCGTTACTCAAATGAACTTAATTTGGATACCGCTGACAATAATCTAATTGACAGATTTAAGTGCTGGAGTAGAAAAAATATGTTCAAAGTTCAAAGTTTAAGTTTTTTTATTGTATATAAGAATCAGGTTACATTGCAGGTCGAAATATACAATTATACTTTCAGTTACACTGAGACTTTACCTTTTCAGGCATATATACATTTATATCTAAACTTACATATAAACATTATTATGTGTAACTTAAATAATCATTGACTGAATAAAAACATCTTTCGATAAGCCACAGTTTTACTTTTGATTTAAATAATTTTATATTCATGTGTTTGAAGCGATCAGGTAACTTGTTGTAAATTGTGATACACATGATATAGGAGTTTTTTGCGGTGAGTGACAAGTTTACATACGGCTTAGGCAATCTATTATGTTATTTTAAGGACAGGCAACTTCCCTATAAGTAAATACTTCCTTATAGTACAGTAGTGCATGTGCATGGGTTTGATCCCCGGCTCGTACCAATGAGTTTTTCAGGACTTATGTGCGAAATGTCATTTGATATTTGCCAGTCGCTTTTCGGTGAAGGGAAACATCGTGAGGAAACCGGACTAATCCCAATAAGGCTTAGTTACCCTTCGGGTTGGAAGGTCAGATGGCAGTCGCTTTCGTAAAACTAGTGCCTACGTCAAATCTTAGGATTAGTTGTCAAAGCGGACCCCAGGCTCCCATGAGCCGTGGCAAATGCCGGGATAACGCAAGGAGGATGATGAGTACAGACAGGGCCAGATTAAGGGTAGAGCGAGTGGAGCGGCCGCTCTAGGCGCCACATGGTAAGGGGGCGCCAAAATCGAGGATGTGGAAAAATCCATACAAAAAATAATACACTGTGTGGGCGCGCACATATCACAAAATGACGAGAGGAGTCGAGAATGAATCCAGATATTGAAAATCTAGATTTGGTTTCAGATTAAGTGGAAAGTTGGGCCACATTGCCAACATATACCAACATTCATAAGGGCGCTGTTGTTAGGGCGCCGTAAAAGCAGGATTCTAGCATTTCCAGCCCTTGACGAACCACATTGTTGTGCGACCGATCGACAAAGTTACGTCGCTATCCAAATGCAAAAATATGAGTCTATCCGATAGTCCAAAGCATAGTTCCTCATAAAGCCAAAGGCGCAAAACGTCTCAGAGAGGCGCAATTTTGTGAGTCACATGCAGAAGATGATGAGCGAACTTCAAAACACTAATAAGATCCCGAAGGGAACTTAGTGGCAAAATACCGAAATGGGCACCCCGACGGTGACGACCGAGTCCGGAGTAAATCTCTTAATTAACTCTTAATATATAAAAATAATAGTGATGGAGAAATATATGGCCTAAAAACCGGGAACATGCCGCCCTGTGAAGTCAAAATACCCCAAAATATGCCAACGACCGCAGCTTTGCAGGAGGTCAAAGCTTGGAAGTTCGGAAAAAAATCGCGCTCGCTTCGCTCGCGCTTACTATTATTCCACACTCGCAGCGGTCGCGTTTTCATTTCAAGTCTGCTTTCCTGACTTGGGCACTATAGTACTCCATTATTTTTTTTTTACACATTTTGTTATTTTATGTACATGTTGTGTGTTCATTTTGTTTGTTACATTATGTGGATTCACGTTCAACCCCACGTAACTATACTAGGGTGCAACTGAGAAAGTTCAACCTTTTGTCACATTCGTACTTTGTATGATGAAATCCCACAGGTGTGAAATCTACATGAAATTCATAAATTCTGTATTACGTTAATCTTCAAATTACGGCGTTACGGTGAAAAAAATTCCGCGCTCGCTACGCTCGCGATTTTTTCCTCCGTAGTGAAACTTCTTCCCAAGGGCGCTGAAACTCAAACTCGCTCTACCCTGATCGAGAGCACGGGCCGGCGCTGAGTACAGTGCATAAGTAGAAAATTCGAACTGTCTATTTCATAAAAGCTGTATGATGAAAGCCTTAGTAAAATGAAGACACCCAAATAATTAACTGTTATATTGTTTACACTGTAAAAACTTTACAGGAAAGATGTTTATAAATAAAACTTATTTTGGGGCTTTTATCTGTACCTACCGTTCTTTTTTTTGTTCAAACGTTTGAAGAGCTTACTAAAGCTTTGATATTTTTATTTCAGAATAAATATAGGCAGTCAACCAAATCTTGCCACTAAAATGAAGGTAAGTTTGAAGTGTTGGGCTCACCGGCCAATTGTCTTAATAAAATGTGTGCCTTCCTACACCTTGGCATTGGCGGGATCATAATAGCACTTAAGAATTGATTTAAAATGTAGGGGAAAATGTTTGATTCCAATAGACAATTTCAGCGTCCCACGCTAACTCCATTCTGAACCGGGACCATTTCGTGGCAAATGTGTGTATCTGTCTTTTGTGATGTTATGTGTACATAATTTCTGTTGTTCGAATATGTCACGAATAACTTATATAATCTGCCATACCATACCTACTCATCATTTTTGACACACACCCACATCGTAGCACTGTGAAATCTGATAAGCATTGCTCGAATCGGGCAGCGAGTGCTTACTACATGGAATCGTACCACGTTCGCGTGTACGTGAGCTTTCGCTTTATGCCGATGCTTGATAAACCTTTCATACCATGAAACCTAAAAGTTATATTCCGAGTATCAAGGGTTTTTAGGTACTTTATTTTTTTATGATATCTTTTTCATATGATTGCAGCTATGCTAGGTTTTAATTGTTTTTTCAGTACAGATGTTGTTTTTTTTACTAGTGCGAGAAGTGGCTCATTATATGTAAGGTCGAAACTTCGGTGGGCCATCTGTACTGAAAAACGTCGTACGATACACGTGCGAAAAGGAAATTCGTTACTGTTTGCTCATCGTGTTAAATTTCAATAGAAGTGTGTAGTTTTATTTAAAATAGTTTATATGGTCTTGGTTTACCCATATGGTTTGTAAAAAATAGTTTGTTATGTGCGTATGTATAGATTTTTTAACGACTCTTCAATTTTACTACGACTTATGTAGGTACCTACACTTATAGATATTAGCCATAAATAAATAGCATTCTGTATATCTCAGTATACTGCCCTTACGACTACGAACTAATAGAATGCCAATTGTTTTAGCCGCCCTCTTCTTGTTAATTTCGATATCTATGATCCAATTCTTTTGACGTGAAAAAGGGAATGTATTCCAATAAAATGCAAATGCTTCCATTACTTTCATGGCTTCACGGCCGGTTGACTTTATGAGATGAACCTTAACTCAAAACAACTTTGCCGAATCGTATTTATCATACGGCGCTTTGTTTCTATGAACCAAAATGAAATTCAAATTTGAAAGGGATGGCGAAATAACATTTTAATAGAATTTCAATTAAGTATTCCAAAGTTTGTAATAAATCAAAATTCAAAATTTGTATTTCATTTGCTGATTTGCGTTTACCATATCATTTTCGCTGGCAATTGTGTGAACATATACCGCAAAACCTTTTATATTCCTTTTCCTTTTAGTCAACTTGACTTCTTTTGGATGGAATTTATATAAACTCTCATTTACGTTATAATATTACCGACTTATTAAAATAGAAAATGGGTTTTAAAATAAGATTAAAAGATTACTATTAGGAAAACTGTCCAAGTTTATCATATATGAGGTAGTTATCTGATGCTTAATTAAGTTCTGTATTGTTTCAATTATAATAACCAGCCAGAAAATAATCTATTCCTGGTTTAGATTTCTTTCAAAACATTTTTGCTGACACCCAATAAATTGTAGGTGTATTGTGTTTTTATGTTGGTAGGTAGCTGTAGCTGTTTAACAGGCACGGAATTTTATTGGAACGCATCAAGCGAACCGATGCATGAACGCGTTGGCCATCGGAACAACACAATAATAAAACGGTTTTTATTGGTTGACGAATGTGAAAAATCTCCATGCGATGCCTAGGTGTCATGTCTTTGTTCGTGAAATAAGATAGTCATAAAGTAAATTTATGGTCTGCAGTAAATAAAGAGAAACATATTGCGCTTTCCAGCCGTAAAAGATATCACTGCTGAAAGATACCGGCAATGTCGTTAAAATTTTCTAGCGTCGCAGCGGGAGTGTCGAACATGTCATAAGAGGGTGATGGCGACATTACTCCCGCCATGGCGTGATAAACTGCCACCGATTTGTTCTTTACCGACGAACGCTTTAACGCGAAACGGGATACACCTACTTATATATTTCACGAGTTTTAGGTACCTAGTTGTCTTAAATTGAGATTTTTAGTTAGGCATGAATTTTCACTAAACATAATTTTGCGCCGGTAAATAAGTAGGTCCTGTATACCTAAATAAATTATAATTATTATAATGATGATAATATGTTTGGACTAGCATGTCTGGCGTCCCGCCAGCATTACGATTTGCTTCAAATCTATTTCGTGCATTACTTAATTGAGAGTTTTATAGTTTTTTTTTTTTTTTTATTTTTTTTATTATAGTTAACATTTTTAAAATTTGTTATGAATATGAATAATAAAGTATAATGTCAAAGGTATCCTTAGTTAAATCAGAATCGAAATCACAAAATATTACGTGTGGCATTTTTATATTATCCCTGCTTATTTACATAATTATAAATTATATCGTTTTATGGCATTGAAAGGGTGTTAATGCCATAAAACGATATAATTTACTCGCATTCAATCTAAAATTAAATCCTGCTTTTAAATACAAAGTTTCTTTTAAATGATTACGATTAGGTATATTAATAGATATACAGTACATATGTTTGGTAGGTATACATATATTACTTTTACTAAATCAAATTTACGTTTTAATATCATGAAAAAATAAATATTGCCACGTCATCCTACCATACGATCAGAACAATTTGGTCGAATAAACACGGTATATTGGAGCATGCTACACCAACATGTGCAAACAGGCGTTTTAAAGTGTATTTTGAATCGTTTGAGTACTATATGGAACTATGGACACTCGACTTTATGTACATAGGTCTACCTATACTTAGAGATAAATAAATATTATACGAACATGGAGCTCATATTGGGTGTTTTCCAAAATAAATCCCAAATATCGAATGATAGATATCTACGAGCATTTCGTTTCGTGAGCGTTTGTGCCATTCGGCAGCTCATGATTCTGAAAAGAATAAGCCCAAACACTTCCAGATCTGGTGAAATACGATATTAAGGATTTTTTTAAAACAGCCTTTTACGAGCGTACATCGCACGAGTAAAAGTATGTTTAGATATTTTTGTTTCCGTGAGTAGCTGAAACCCAAACATGGCTGGATAAAACTGGCAACTCGTGAAAGTGATTATTAACGCCTCACGGTTGAAAAAGTTACCATTGGATTATTTATCTGGGTTCAAACTGGAAGGCTCGCTGAGTTTGGTAAAGTTTCTTTTTAACAGAGTAGGTACCTACTTTGTTTGTTTAGCACTATAAGGCCCACTTGCACCAACCACTTTACTCAGGGTTAGTGCATGGGCTGTCATCTGTCAAATTCCATATGAAATGGAGGGTTAACCCTCGGGTTAACCCTCCATTTTCATTGGTACAAGTGGCCCTAAACAAAAAGAAAACACACTTAAGGCGTTGTTTGGTAATACTAGGGCTACCTAATTGTAGTCTAATTATAATACAAGTCAAAATTGCGATCAATGGATCTTCTGAGGTCAAAAGTAGTAAAGTATTTTTTTCCTGCCAAACATAGTTTTTGCAGATACACATAGGTACAGGTTCAATTTTTTTTAAATGTAAACCGCGAATCCGCGAATAATACTAGACTTTTTGCCTGCTGTATAAGTAAATACTTAAGTGGGTACTCCTCAAACCATCCTTTTTAAAATATTAAGGTCCCCGGTTGTGGAGGAAAGATTATGATAAGGAGAGGAGGACACGACCTGAGTAAATTACCTAAATGAGCTAGTTACGTTAGTACTTAACATTTAAATAAATGTAATAAATGAGTCACAGATAAACAAATGGTTATTCTGTTGCCTATAGGTCAGAGTCTTTACCGAAAATGCTCAGTTTTGATATAGGTCCAAATTTAAACCATGATATACCTCTACATTTAATAATAACTAAAATATTCGTGCCGTACATGAATCTTATTTGATCATGTCACCAACTATTGTCATATCATATCGATTGTTATTATTATTAGACCACGGCCGTGACATAAAAAATATATTAGGTACCGTAGAGGTCCTTGAACTAAATTACTTTGTTAATAGGTACCTACTTTTTCCGCCTTTACATATAAATATTGGACAATGGATTCTGCTAAGATCTTATCTTAGCTGCTAAACCCGAGTTTCTGGACGATCGCCCAGAAGTCGCTGCGTTCAAACAAACTTAAGTAATTACCCAATTTTTCCTATGCCACTTAGTCCACTATTTTAGAGAACTGATCCAAGTTGGGGAAAAAGGAAAAGTTAAAGTTTCAAATTTACCGGATAAAATTATAGACTGTAGGCATTTAAACATAGTACATTATGTATTAAGGGTGGAAAGTGAAGGATTACGAACGAGAGGCTGTTTGTTTTAATAACTCGAGTTTGTAATCCTTCACCCGCTCGTGATATACACAATGTTTTTCATCACACTCGCGAAGTAATAACTAAAATTTTAAACTAAATGTATTGAAATACCTACGCTGACATTTCGAACGTTCGTACGCCATCTTGTAATTTTTGACAGGCCGTAGAAGGCCCTTACCCAGGTATTCACTTTACCGCCCTAGGGCGGTAAAATAGCTCACTTCGTAGCAGTGTGATGAAAGATAATTTTTCCCCTCACTAGCTCGGAAACACGTGTTTTGTCCTTTAATACCAGCGGGTAAAAACGCATTTTATCCACTAGTGGGTAAAGTAATTTGACCTTGAATAAAGTCAAATTAACTGCTTTAAAATTGATAAAAGTAGGTGAATCTAGTAATAAAGATGATTTACCACCTGCAGAACTACTGGAAGCAGTGATAAACGCATTTTTTGCGTTGTAGTTTCCTCACTATAGTGAGGGGAAAAGTTTTGTGTTACACTCGGGTGCAAATGTATTTTACTTCTCGTGTGTTAAAAAACTCGCAAGTTCAGGATTCTATTCTCGAACTCAACTATAGAATCCTTTCACTTGCTCGTTTTTCAATGTCACACTCGGCGTTAAAATACAACTTTGCCCCCTTGTATAACAAATAACTATTGCTGAATGTAATAATATATTGTAAGCATTGTTCCCATTTCATTTTACATGGAAGTAGGTATATAGGTACTTAAGCATAGCCCTTACATGCCCTTACTAAAGGCGACTTCTCAACGGAACAATTTACAACTCCATTTTTAGACAAAAACGTCGAAGGGCTGTTTTTAAACCGTAGATATAGGGTTACGGTGCCCGATCTGCCCAGCGGCAGCGCAGCGCTAGTAAATAAATTTGAATAAAAATCTTTCTTTATCGCATGTAAGGTACCTATTGCAATCTTAATCGATAATTACATATATGGTTAAAAGTAATATTTCGCAAGTAGCACATTAAACATTTATTAAAATATTTGCATTCCGTGTGTGGCTACGTCCAGTAAGCAATAATATGGATGGCAAGTAACACAAATTATCACAAATTATTGTGCATGTGTCTATGTATTTTTTTGTTACCTAGTTATAAAATAAAATAAAATTCACATGCAAAAGTGATCCTATATGGGCTAAGTAGTTGCAGAATAAGGTTTGGGTAACAGGTACTAATATTATTTATGACGGAGGTACCGCGGATTAATTTTAATAACTTTAGTGAGCTTTATGAACATTAATTCAACTGTAAAATGGATTGCAATAGTGAATTATTAAATTTTAAAAAGGTATCATATAAAATTCACATTCCGTGCTACACAAATATTATTTAACTTTTACAAATATTTATAGGATATTTGTTTTATACTCAGGTGCCAAATTTTACTTAATTTTTAAATATAATGACAGTTAGGTACTAAAGTTAACGAACACATGCACGCAGTGCGTAAAAAAAGTTGTTTGTCGGTGGAAACGGCTGACTTTATAACTGTCCCCATCCCTATTATATTAGAATCGTGTTATTATTATTCCAAAGTGGATGTTACACCAGGGAGTGTTTTGGGAAATTTCTCTCAGAATGGTGCGGAAATTAACAAAATGGGTTGGCGGTTGTGTTCGAGCTCCCCCGACTTAAAAACATAACTGGCCCCGTAGCCGAATGGCATTTCTCCGACGCCAAACGAAAGCGATACGCCGCTGGCTCTGTCGCGCCACGAGCGCGATGCAGATAGATATCTACTAGCGCTTCGTTTCGTGAGCGTTTCGTGAGCGATTGTGCCATTCGGCTAGCCACCCTGAAGTAGGTACGAGATGCAGATAGTTAAATTGCGTTTTGGCTCTCGCTTCCCACGTACAGGCTGTTGCCGTCTGAGGTACCCACAAAAGTTTGACGATACTCAAGTTTGATCCCCATCTCTTCACATCTTATATCAACATCTGAAAAAACAAATTGATTATATACCTACAGCAATGCTATTTGTTGAATATAATTGAAATTATTATCATGGGATAGCAAAAATGTGCGTTTGAAATTTGTGATCAAGTAACAAAAAGAAAACTTTAATACTAGTAGAAGTCACAAACGAAAATCACCTCACTTGCAACAAGCGAAAGGTTTTCCAAACGATCTGTGACGCAAAACAAATAACTATTGTCTCTTTTGTTGTTACGAGTTTAAGATCCGTGGGTGGGCGTACGTAATGTGCGTACGGTAGGGATACGCACGAAATGAAATAAAAGCGGCACTTGGCGCCGCACCTTAACGGTGCCATTTGCAGCGCGGATAGCTTTGGGCCTCTACCTTCTAGCCAGACGCACAATATTTGACGCTCCATGGTGAACGATACGTAATCGGCTCTGTCGCGCCGTTATACAGAAGACCAACAGAGAGAGAAAACTATAGGAAGTGTCAACGATTGCACTCTTTGCTTGGCTAGAGGGCTTGGAATCGTTTGCTCTCAACGACCGCGTGCCGTTTGCTTGATTTGTGATAAGACGTGAGTTTAAACGCAGCTCGTTAACAACAAGCCATAAAGCAGAGTTGGATGACGAATTAAAACGAAATTATGGTTGTAAAATCTTACCATGGTGCACAGTAACTACTTTATTACTTAATTAGGTATATGTAAGAAATGCATATGTTGTTTATTTAATAAAACAGGGGTAAAGTAAATGTACTACAAATAACAAACAAAACAAATTTAAACTATTATAAACTAAAAGTTAACAAGCTAAACTAAACTAAAATTAAAATTAAATTAATAACTAGGTTCCGTTCCGGCTACCACCTGATCCAAAGGTGCCAAAATATTGTAATAAGCCAGAAATGCATATTACGTTATAATTAACCGTATCCCAGGCAACAGGTACTTAATGACTTTGATTGCGTTTACTTCGTCTAGCTTGCCATCTGAAATGTCGTTTTAAATACGGTAAGTACATATATTTGTAGGTAGGTTTAGTAAAATTACTATTTCGCTATCAAAAACAAGCATATCCTACCTACTATGGAAAACAATGAGGAATTTTGAGTAAAACGAATATGTATGAAATTACATAATATGCATTAAGTACCTCTTATATTACGTGTATTCTCTAATAAATTAATGGATCTAGTTCAATGCTTTGTTGTTGTGTAGTTATATCCGATTGAACGTTAATACCAAGATTTATCTTAGCGATAGCATAAGATAGATGGATTATTATGAATGGTATGTAACTGGCCATACGCCAAGTTTAGGTATAAGTTAGCAAGATTTATGTATCTCGAACTGTACGTAGAAAAGCTTCTATACAAGTACTAGCTGTTGCTCACAACCCTGTTCGCGTAGATTTATTTCCTAAAATAAATTCTTTTCCGAAATAGATAAATGGATTTTGAATAGTTCAGCAGTTCTCAAAAAGTTTGTGCATAGCCACGTCAGCAAATTTTAATTGATTCTATTTTGTTACCAACATTTAGAAATATAAATCGACTTTCGTAAGATATATACAGGATAATTGTTATAGTTAAGAAAATATAGATACTAGAGAACTTTAATGACCAAATAAAACTTGCTAAATCTCAATTCAGCATATAAATCTTGGTAACAAAAAAGGAATAAAAAAAAAATTAACTTTTTCCTTAATTTTTGTATAAACTTTTTGAAAACTGCTGAGTTACGAGTATATATATTCTTAAAATAATATTTGATCCTCATAACTTTCATACACCTTTTTAAGCCCCTTAGGAGATGAATTTCCAAAGAGAAATTTGTTTTCTGTTATTTGTCTAAACTACACGACATTACAAAGTTTCCAGTTCCATGATTAAAATATAACGTTCATCCTTTTTTAACCCCCTTAGGGCCACTTGCACCTCCCGCTTAACTCAAGGTTAGTAGGCTGTCAACTGTCAAATTCCGTATAAAATGGTGGATAAACGTCGGGTTAACCTTCCATTTTCACTCTGCAAATCAGTCAGTCAGGACACTTGCATTATTGCAAAAGAAGTCTCTCATATATGACCGTCCGTTAAATTTAATAATTAAAAAAATAGGATCAAATAATTATATGGCGGTTTTTACATATTCCATATCAAGAAACCATAGGTACGAATAATAATATATAATTGGCGAAAAGGTCGCGTATCACAATGAGACTGGTCTATGAATAGCTGCAATTTGCTGATCGATAGCAGCGGCTGGAGTGAGCGCAGCGCTCACAGTCACGGCCGCTGCCGAGCGACACCTACCACTTACACACACTCCACTTCAGTTACATCTACTCAGTACGCACGAGTTCATTTCATACAAAACATAAGGTAACGAAAACGTTCCGTGTGCGTCATTTTTAAACCCCGACGCAAAAACGACGGGGTTTTATGTAACGGATTTTGAATAGCAAACGTTTTGAAAACATTAGCTTTTATCTAAACCGATTCGACTTTATGAACATATGGGTTCATTTATAGGTACCTACTTTATTTAAATATTTGTAAAATTACGTAGTTATGTAACCTTACTTATATTATATGTATATGTAAGTTATTATTTTTCAATTGTTGGCTGTTAGCCCAGTTATAGGTTCTGACTGCACCAGCGGCGTAGTAACAGGTGTCGCCAACAACTCCAACAAGTAAGCTACCGGCGCCTAAAATGCAGGCCCATCTTTTTTTATTTTATATACTAGCTTTTTCCCGCGGCTTCGCCCGCGTAATAATCTTATTCTTTCATACAAACTTTGGACCCACATTTCACCCCCTTAGAGATGAATTTTGAAAAATCCTTTCTTAGTGCTCTTCGTCAATTTATAAGGAACCAATGTGCCAAATTTGGTATCTCTAGGACCAGCGGTTTCGGCTATGCGTTGGTATGTCAGTCAGTCAGTTTCTTCTTTTAAATATTTAGATTGTTCTCGTTTTAATATAAACTTGTAGTTTTGTTTATAGTACTAAAAATACATACATAATTTAATGCTCATTCACTCTGACAAAGGTATGAAAATTCAGAATATAGTATAAGAAAGCCTTAATAACCGGGCTACCTTATTAGACGCTAGTACCTAATACTACTAGTTCTATGGATACCTACTTACTTAGGAGAACAATACTTATTTCTAAACTACCATCCCATTTGATGTATATAGATACTTATCTGAATGGTAATTAACTAAGAAATAAATATTGTTCTTGTATTCATAAATATGTAAAGGTGTATAATATTATGATCTCAAAATAATGGATTAAGCAGATGATTCGATTGTGGAAGGATAATATATGTACATTCGAAGTTCGATACACCTGCTACTGTTAATTTGCACGTTGTAACGAGATGGTTCCAAACTTAATCTCGCTTTTCAAATTTAATTTAGTTTCCTAATCAATTTCCTATATGTAATTTAAACCCGATTCTACTGGTAATGGATTTGAAATGAAATTGGTGTAATTAAGTAACGAATACCATGTCTTAAAACCTATTAAGACTGAACATGCCACGTTGAAATATATGTTTTGATATTTTTGCATTGCAGTTCGTGTTTTCTGAAATTTAAGACCTTCTTACACTTTAATTCGTTGTAACTTGGTACGTTAATGTACCAGCACTAATCGATAGAAAAACAGGTAATTATTATTGCAAAGCAAAAGCTAGTGTTAGGATACAAAAATAACAAGAAAAGATTGAAAATTATAAATTGTCAAAAATACGTAGTAGAAAGTCCAATTTAGTTTCCACAGCAACTTTGGTGCAACAAAAGACAATCTGTATTGTTCGAAAATTGTTATTTGTTTTACAAGGGGGCAAAGTAGTTGTTTAACCGCACGTGCCAATATTGATACCCGAGCAAGCGAAAGATTCCAATATTGAACCGCGAGCGTAGCGAGTGGTTCAAAAAGTGGAATCTTGAGCGTTGCGAGGGTATCAAGGCACGAAGGTTAAACAAACTTTGCCACCGAGTAAAACACAAAATTTTTCAAAACACCAACACGAACAAAATATTAACTATAAAACATCAAACTAAATCAAATCCATCAATTTATTCAATATTTATGATTCAAAATCATCATTTATAGATTAAGACATCGAGTTAAAATTTGTATGAATATACTTTGCCCCCTTGTGGATAAAATGCAATTTTGCTATCTGTTTTCTAATAGCAAAGAAAGTCTTTATCCGTTGGTGTGGTGAAAATACATTTTCTGCATATACCTACATAGAATAGGTACTTACAAAACAGATATGATTCACGAGGACATGGTGGATTTCATGAATCTGCGCGTCGTCGTGGATAATGACACAATTTAGGAAGCAGTATACGGTGTCGCTATATGTAACATTACTGTTGTTATATGTATTGTTACAGGTAATGTAAAATTATGCATCAACATTAACTCACAAAACACCTTCTATCGAAACAATCCCTTCTTTGTAATTAAACTTTGAAAATGATAAGACGCCGCAAGGTTTGCTACACAGCGCTACGCCGTAGCCCGTAGCTTGTACAAGTATTGTAGCGGACAAATTTAATACCTACTTACCTGTGTGCGTGAACAAAGCAAAACAATTATTCTAACTTCATGTTGGCTCATATTGTCAAGACTAGCAAATACAATTAATAAGAATCAAAACTTTGTAGAGATTTTCTCATTTGTTACTGGTTTCATGGTTTGTTATGATTTTGATCAGTCAAGTGTAGTCGCTGACAGCCCACAGATTATACCCATACCTATCATTTTACTTTTCGTTATCGGAAGATTAAAGTATTCTATCCAGGACACTCGGTCTCTGTCTGCCGGCTGTAACCATAATGAGCCCCCCGTGTGGGCCCGGGATGGTCCGTCCCGCCGCCGTCTATACTCGCCATCTCAACTAATTACCCTCCAGAGATTACATCTTTAGGATTAACCCACGTATGAACTATTGATCACACAATACTCCCGACGTGTTTATGATGAATTAATGTTTGTTAGTTTGGTTTGCTTTTGTAGGTTTAAGCAAGCAACAACACAGAGTTAATGCAAACAGACTCGAACATCTGTCTAAATTTCCTCGAAACACCAATAAACCGTAAAACTTTCGCGTGAATAAAAAAGCTTCTTTACTTGGGACTACATACAAAAACCACAGACAAGCACTATAATTTATTCGTGTATAGTTAGTGATTTACTGATTTTATAAAGTACATCTCTCTTATTTCTTAAAAATTACAAGAATTATACAGTTGTTATTGAAATTTTAGCTCACTCCGAGGGACCATTAGGCCGAATAAGGTTAAAGTACCATGATACAATTTTAGACAACAATTTTCAATTTATTTTTTACGAATAAAGTATAGCATTAACATTAGTATGAAACCTTAATTTATCAATAATTTTTCGAGATCAGCAATGTGTGGGATATATTTCTAAAAGCGTTGTGATAGAGATCTTAATACCAGTTTTATCGAGATATACCGACCCGAGATACTGGCCATAAAGCTGACTTGCTCATTTTATATTGTACCTGCTTTGTCGTTTGAGTTGTAATCTTGTTATACCGGGTGGGGTCTGTAACAAAAGCAAAAAATTAAACTGTAGGCTGTACTCCTTACACTGACCAACATTTCTTCAACGACTTTTAAAAATAACTTGTATTTTGTTATTTATCACCCTAGAAAGTTTTTCCTAAGAGGTAATGTACTGCGAATTCTGTTAAGTCTAAAGTGTGACTGACAACGTCAATGACAACAATAATGGCGTCCATTGAAGCTAATATTTATTTCATATGAAAAATTAGAAAATTAAAGACTTCATAATTTTTAAAAGTCGCTGAAGAAATGTTAGTTAGTTTAAGGAGTACAGCCAACAGTTTAATTTTTTGCTTTTGTTACAGGCCCCACCCTGTAGATAATAAATGTATACACGGTGTTCGTGAGCATTGCGAGAGATTTTAACACACCATATTTCACAGTTACCGCCTGTCAAAAATGCAAACATTCGACCTGTCATATTCACTCATACAAGCATAGTACGCGTTCACCTACACGAGCTTAGGCTGTGTGCTAGGAACGCGCCTCTTTCATATATTTGATCGCTAGTGTCCGAGGTGTGCTTCAATATAGGTACATGTTTATATAAAAATATCTCAACAAGTAATGAAAACAATAGAATTCTATCCAAAATAGGCAGGTATGTGCTTCTCGTAAAGACGCGAGTAGGTAAATAACCAGGTTTATGAAGGGGAACGAAGACAGATTACAGAAGTCTGATTGAACAAGATGAATCATTATATAATGAAATGATTGATGCACCTTACGTGAATATATATTATATTAATGTAAATACAGATAATAAACATTAGGTAATTTCAAAACATCTCGATGAATGTAACCGTGTACCTAAACATTTAACTCTAAACTTTAAAACAAGATACTTTGCAAAACTTGGTTTACGCTGTAGTATCCAGAGTGATTTGTTTTATAACTAACCTAAATAAACTCGGAGAAAACAGTGTTACTGTTTTTTAACCATTTTAATGTCTATCGTCACAGTTATTTTTACATAACATATGGAATTCAATTTATTGTACTCGTATTTCATCAACTCCAGTGAAATACTGGAACACTGCATGTAATTAGTAGGTACTACCTCAAAGTATTTCCCTTAATATTAAGAATAACTGTAAATAACAGTTCAATTATAAATAATACTTATAGTAAAATTCGTCATTTGTCAATTGGTAATCAAATTACCGCAAATTTAATTGGTCCCATTGACAGTCAACAATGAAAGCTAATGAACTGGTCTGATTTTGCCGAATGAATTCGGAACTCTTTATCAAACGGACCAGTGAATACATTTAAGATCGCAACAAATAACTCTTTGATAAATAATAATAAGCAACTGGTGACAAATATTTATTGTAATTAGGCAGACCAAAAAGGAGATGGCGGGACGACCTGGACGCATTCTACCCAAAATGGTGGGAAAATGCCAACAACAGGGTCGAGTGGAGAAAGCGAGGAGAGGCCTTTGCCCAGCAGTGGGACACAAAAGCGGCTAATTAAAAAAAAATTACACTAGTGAAAAAATGTTTGCAAAATCGTGACGACGGTGACGGTAACATTTCAGTCTCTAAATAGGGAGCGTAGCCAAAGGCACGAACGCTCCCGATAATATCGTTACCGTAGCCCGGCGCTCTTCCGTATTGGTGCGACAGAGCCACACTGCGTTTCGATCGGCGTCTAGCTTCAACGATTGTCATTTCGGCTAGGCCGGCAGAGCCTCTACCATCTATTTTATCACGTTTTAAAATACGTTACTAAATATTAACTACACAATCTTCAACTTCAATTTATTGCGAGTAGGGGGAATCCGCTATGAAACGGACGGGTTATGAAACGGACACTGTCGATATCTTTAAAAAATCGAAGAGAACATGTTTATGTCTTATGGTTATTGGCAACGCTGATGACCATAGGTAAGCCCACAATAATGATAGATCCCGGCGTTCATTACTTAGTTCACTATTTCGCACATTGTAGCGCGAGTTTAGTAAAAAATGTAGTATATTTGCAAACTGATTTAAAATTCCATAAAATCTTAAACTACAATTCGTCACCACTTTAAAAAAAAAACTTGTATCTTCTTCTGTCAATGAAAAGAAAAATGTAGTAAGTGTGTATGGAATGCATATAGACTTACTGCGTTTTAATTTTGAAGAGCAGTATGAGATACGAGATTATTTCAAAGTAGTGACGAATTGTAATGCTTGTACTACTTGCGATGTATTCTCAAGAAAATACGGCACGGTGAGACATAATCTTATCAATACTTAATTATTTGAAATTTGGGTAAAATATTTATAGGTGAGATGCGAAATGAATCGGACAGGTACCGTCGCATTGAAACGGACGTACAATAATTTACCAGTCAATGTCCGATTCATTATACCTGCATATTATAGTTACTGTAGTTTTTTTTAACTGGTTTTATTTATTTTCATCACTTTTTGTAGTTGTTAATTATATGACCTACGTTTGGGTTCTAGCAAAGTAAAGCATTGGTTCCTTGTCCGTTTCAAGACACTCACTGTCCGATTCAATGCTACATGCGTTATGAAACAGACATAAATGAGATAAATCAAATATAGATTCTTTTCACTAAATAAAAAAACCGGTCAAGTGCGAGTCGGACTCGCCCACCGAGGGTTCCGTACAAACTTTCAAACTCCCCAGTTAAAATAATCTCATGTTTTCACATAACTCTAACGACTTGACTAGAAGACAAAAGTATAGGTACTAATGAGCATTATTGTGTATAGCACCATCTCTCGGTGAATTCGCTAACTAATTTGCGCGACCATAGTATGTTGGTTTTTCAGGGATTATTCTTTATAATGTTAACCGATTTAAACAATTTTTACTTTATTGGAAAGAAGATGATTTACGTAACATCTCGTATTAATTTAAAGTACTATATACATCCGCAAAGGTGGGTAAATTAAAAGTAAAAATCTGAAAAGTTTTTTGTGAATTAAAAAAAAAGTTTACAAGATACAAACACGATTATATTTTTCCTGTAATATTTAGCATAAAACCAATGTTTCCTAAAATTTTCATAATTTTTCGTTGGTAAACTTCGGAGATAAGGGGGGGAGGGAACGGTATTTTTTTTAACATTTTCCTTCAAAATTCTTTTTTATTCCACAACAAAAAAATTATAAAAAAAAGTTTATTTACGTTCAATTTGAGCTCTTTCTAACGATACCCCACTTGACCTAGTAACTTGAAAGTTACAGTTTCCCCCCTTTCATTTTGGCCATTTTCTACAATTAAAATTAATAAATTTACAAAAATGATACCTTCTATTTGTAGAGGTTCACAATGTTCACAACTATTCCAAATTTCAAGTTGATAGCATTAGTAGTTCTCGAGATATTTAGGAATGTGACAGACGGACAGAGTCGCACCATAAGGGTTCCTGTTGTACCTTTTTGGTACGGAACCCTAAAAATGAAGTCTTATTAAATATGGTGTATTAATAATTATACTATAGTATATCCGAAATGTATAAGGATAGTTAACAAGTTCCTAAGTTTTTAACTACAGTATGTAATCTTACTTCAAAGTTAAATGTCCGTTTCATGGTGGATCTCCCCTACTAACTATACCTACTAACCACCAAGCAATGTTAGCATGTTGCAAGAAATAAAACGTTATTTTTATAAAAATTCAAAAAGTCGTGGAAGAGGCTCAGAAATAATACGAGTAAAAAATGTATTAATTAATTATTTAATTTATGACTTTTATTTTCTTTAAATATTCCACTATTTTTACTCTGTTGTTTATTTATTTAAACTTTATTGAAAACAATACCAATGAAGAACTAATGCATTTTCTACTATAAGTATGTTTATTATTTGTTCTTTAATAACAACACGGAAATGCTGATCGTTATCGAAGAGTTGTGTTTCTTCTTAGCAATTCATCTTGCGGGTAGCTGGCGTGAAGGCCCTAGTGGCCGATCTCGTCCTCGCAACTCTCGCACTCGAAGTCACGTAGAGGTAACTACGGCTAAGCGGCGTCTCTCGAGACTCGGCGGGAACCTACGAGAACTCGCTTTATTTCTACTCGTACTCGTAACTTTTGAATTGAATGGAACTAATGGTAGTCTGCAGAGTGTTATCTCTTTGTGGATATTAGTGTAGAATCTCTCATCTGCATTGTAGAGGAATCTAGGTAGGTACTTGATAAGTTCAATTTAATTTATCTACTGCTATTAGTATTTGTAGTTGTGTTGTTGATACATTGATTGATTTGATTATTCTTAGAAAGTACCAGATAAGAAGTGGCATCAGATTGTCATTTAGGCACTGGCACAGGACTCATATGAAATATTTAGTAATATTAATAATAAACTTTTTGTTGTCACACTTACCCATATTATGAACTTATTTTCAAATTAAGTAAAGGAAAAATAGAAAACTTCACACCATCATCGCGCGCACACGTTTCTGCATGATAAAAAACAAACTTAATTTATGTACTTACGTACTCCACTTCATATATGTACTTACACCATCAGTGTTGTTACTTTTGTAATCATTTTACTAGCAAGGTAATCAATTAGGTATTTTATTTTGGTAGCAGTCGGCGCAATTTTAGTCGCCGCTAGCGCTGTTGGTAGGTACTCGTGTGGCGCTAAATGCCACGTATTTTGCGGAACACTTGTAATGTTGCCGGTGTAATATCCGGTGAGAGGATCGTTCAGCGTGTGGGAGGCAAATTTTGCTTTACCATGCAGTGCCGTTCCCGCCGCTCAAATTATATTTTAAATCCATATTCAATTTGAATTTTTTTGACAGGTTATCTTGTACAGAAACCTATTAATTTTGAAACAAATTGAGGTACCTACTATAATAAATATTACTTACTGCCTAACTGACATGTTATTTCATGCGGGACTACCAACCTTCATATTCCACAGACATGGGGAAATGAGGAATACCTATATCTTCAAGGTACTAATCTTGCTATGCGCTTAAAAATCTATTTAAATGATAAACTTTACTAAACCATAAAAATGAGACCGGCAGAGACAAAACTGACTATGAAATCCCATAGTTGCCATAATTGAGAAAATGCCCTAAAATATGCGCTGGCCTACAGAGGAGTGTGCAAAAACCATAAAAAGGTCGGATACGGCGGAAAAGCCTTTCTTGCCATTATTGACAAAAATAATCTTTGTTTGTAATGTTATGTTGAAAAAGTGGAGGTGGAAAGGAGTTGAGAAAGTGCAGCAACTAGAGTGCAGCGTTGGCGGTGTCTTTAGGTTGTTTAATTATACCTGACTATTTGATTAAACTTGACTCAGTACTTTAAGTACTCAAGTTTAATCATACATTTTTCAGAACTTAGAATAGTAATTTGAACGTACAGTAGCGGAAAATAATCTATCATATTTTTTTGAACCCATTTACATACTTGTTGAATAAATTTAAAAAAAACGGCTATTGCGATGTAGATGAATTTTACAATATAACTGCATATGAAAAAGACTATTTGGTCAACTTAAGGTTCATTTTTAAGGCGATATATTTCCGTAGACGCTGCACGCACTCGTTTTTTGAAGCCGTTAAAAACATAGGAAAACGCAATGGAAAAATCTGAAAACGATATATGTTAAATTTCAGGATCTGGTGAGTATGTTATGGAGTTGAACAACATGAATGTTACAACTTCGCTCGATAGAAAATGACTCCAAAGTTACCTCTTCTTTTAACAATAAATCGTTCCCATAGCTAGGATAAAAACTTTTTTGACTTGTTTTTTACTTCAATATATAGCTAATAAGATTATCTAGACGAATCTGATGAGTTTGTACCGGTAGCGTCATTAAAATAATATAATATTTACCAAATACTACCAAATCCGCAACGGAAAGATGGAACAACTATGAACCCAATTTTAAGACCTGTTACTAATCCTGTTTTTGCAAAAAAAAAAAAATTTTTGAAATCGAAAACATTTTCGATGGCACTTATGGCCTCTTCAGTCGCGCGGCGGCGCTTTCAGAGGATGGACCTGTGTCAGTTTTTTCCGCGTGGTCACGTGTCATTGAAACAATGGGGAACAAAGCTTTGAGGAGGCAGAAAAAATAATTGCGTGCTAGAAAACAAATAAATAAAGAAAATTCTAATCAAAGACTGTGAAAAGGGAGGAAAATGATAATTTATATATACTCGTAAGTATTTCATTTTCATATGATGTTATCAATTGACATTTACGATATCTAAACATCATAGATTTTAGAAACCCCTAGACGACGCGTCTGTGACGTCATTACAGCACAACTTTTCCACTTGGAAAATATATGACTGATGTCCAGTTAGTGAAGAAACTTACGTATAATTTTCATAAAAATATTGAGTTGTTAGAAAGAAAAGGCGGCGGTAGGTACAGTACTGATTGAAGATCAGGTAGGTCTGTCTTTCAAAATTTGGTATAAGGTTAATTAGATCGTGCTACCCTCCGTCTATATTTTTTCTGTCTATGCCAAACATGTGGCCAGCCTGACAGAAATTTTGTTTGACAACTATCGCCATTTTTCCACAATAGTTAAAAGATTTCAGTATTTTAACTTCTCAATAAATTTTGATGAAAGTCCATAATCATACATTGATAAAGCTGGACATTTTTTATTTTATTTGGTGGGTATGATTACGGTACTTTATATTTACAGATATTTGACTAATTTGCAAGATTAATATGAATCCGTCAACAAGCTGTCTGACTCCTTTGACAACAGATGATACTTGATATGAATATACTTGAGAATTCAAGGTAGGCATAGAATGGTATTGATACTTTATCTTGTGCTAGGTTGTATTTTATTTGGAGGTACGGTAGTGGCGGTAGTGCCCCCGCCAACACGAGTCAAGCGAAGAGAAAAGCTGTTTTCTTGAAGCATTTTGTCGTTCTTCTGAATCCTCGAATTTTGGGTCTGGTTTAAACCAGATTAATATAATTGTCAGGATATGATATCAATAGCAACTTTATTAAATAGACAAAGTTTTAATTGCATAGTTTTCATACTTTTGATTTTATTCATATATTAAAATATAAATAGCATATATTTCATCAGTGACTGGATGTGATTTCATCATGTTTGAATGACGATCATCAAAATTTACAAGTAAGTAACCTGCTATTAGTAGGTTCATAAACAACAAGAATAAAATTCGAATCTTTGGCATGTATACAGCTTAAAAGCTTTCAATATGAAAATTAAAAAGCGTTATTTATTCACGACTGACAAAAATGTGTATTTTTAAACAACAGTGACATGACATAATAAACTTTTTACATAAAGTCTATTGTCAAAGAAGCTGAATGACGGTTACTGTGTTCTGTTAACTATGCTGTTAACAATATGTTTATAAGAAAAAACTTCTACATTAAGTAGAAAACTCGCCGAGATGTTAATCTTTCCCCTCCTCCCTTCAGTTTTTCATATATTAATTTTCAGTTTTTTTTATATATTCAGGAAAACCGTAAAAGCTACAGTTATGATGTTTAGGAGATCTTTGCAGGTAAATAGTTGTAACTCGTAATTTTCAAATTGTGCTCCTATTTATTACGGGACTAATGCTGAAAACGCAAAAAAAATATCTTTTTTATACATTTCGACTGTCATTATACAGCTCATTTCTATGGAACATCCAATTTTTTTTTTCGTGGTTTCAGCATTGCACCCTACTTAATAAAAGTTGTTCATAATGACCTCAAAAGTCACTATGAAAAGTTTGAATGGTCCTTTTTATTTCACCCTGTCGATCTGTAGCTAAGTGCGATTACTAAGAAGTTTCGACGATGGCAGTTGGAGAACCCGAAAAAATCGATAAAATTAATTGTAGTTTAGGAACGTCCTTAAAAGCTCCGACAACGCTGACCAAACACACTGTAACTATAAATCATTAGTATTACTTACACAAATGATGAAACCTAATAAAGAAAATAAAGGCGGTGATCGTTTACCATCAGGCGATACAGCTGCTCATTTGCCTCCTATTTCATGAAAAAACTAAGAAAGCCCAGTTAAAATACGGCGATCATTGTACTGCGATCCATCTGTGTCATGCTGCCGCGCGAATTTGAGTTCCCGTGTGCGACAAGCGAACAGAGCCGCGCGGGCGGGGCTGCCCGGACGCCGCGCACCTCACCCCCTTGGATTGGTTAGTTTGACAGATCATCTCGCCTTAAAACAATTCGTATGCCCGAGTAATACATATTTGCAATGATGATCTAATTTGTTTACTTGATATTAAAAGTCTAATTTTAAAAATGTTCGTCTTATTGTTTTCTATATCTAATATGATAGATTTTTTTCCACCACTGTATGATCAAAACACATATCTTTTTTTTAAATTTTGAGTTGAGAAATTCGTACAAGTTCCACCGAATTAAAAAAATCCAAATTAACTAAACATGATTTATTGTATACCTACTAAAGGAACATATGAACAACGATAGTCTGAAAAGTACAGCCTGTGGTAGTTTCTTCGCGTAAATAAAACACAATAAATTTAAGGTAAGGTGCAACCGTCACTCCGGCCTTTTTTATAGCCTTTGTACAGGTACACATTCATTTTAACTTACGTGGTAAACTTTACATAACGCTCTTTTTTCTACTCCCGTACTGTTATTCGTGAGTTACAAGGTCGTGCATAGAACTTAAAAACCCTACATAAAAGATGTCAGGACAAGTCTATCTAGTCTATACCCTGAAAACATTTAGTAGAAGTAGCACGATATAGCTGTTACAGTTCAGTAAATACATTGCTACCAACTTAACAAACCAATTCGCAGAGTCGAGACTCCTTCGTTTTCTGCTGCGTTCATTGGCGACGCGTCGAATCGCATTCAAATGTATGAGAACTCGATTCAACTCGGCTCGATTCGTCTTAGTGGCCAGTCTTCAAAGAACCATACCATAGACAGTTTTATTTTCATGTTTGCACTCAAACTGCATATTCAAAATGGTAGGCGGTCCACTAGATAACTAAGATGACTGAAAGTAAGTATTGATTTATAATTTTCTTTCAAAATAAGTGCTTGATCGTAGAAAAAGTATTGTATGCAACGGTGTTTAACTGAGTCAAAAAATGCTCGTGGCGTCTTTATTAACAATTTTCGGCTTCGCCTCAAATTGTTACCCACGCCACTCACCTTTTTTGACCTCTTTTAACCACCAGTTGCATAAAATACTATATTTGATCTGCCCAATCTTAACAGTGTCAGATTTTGAAATAATGCAAATTTAATTTCTCTATACATATAAATGTAGATTAGTAAAATTACATTATTAGTACCTACATATTAACACTTTCGCTACCAAGAACCCGACTGTCGGGCACACCGCTCGTAGAAGCGTAGCCGATTACATGGGTTTCCCCGTATGTAGCGAAAATGTCGTAGCGCCGCGTAGAGCCCGGTTTCGAAAGTGTTAATAGCAACTAAAAACAGCCTATAAAGGCTTGAGAAGAGAGCTAAATTAATAATCATACAAGTTTAAACGTTTCCTTGACTGAGCGAAGGTTTCCCTTTCAGCTTGGGCAAAAATATCTTTGTAGAGGTAGGTATTCTGGATTACCGGAGGTTAATCTCGACATTTTTTGTGAAATAAAATAAGTAAGAAAGCGCGTTAGTTTAAAAATATTGGTTACATCAGACCGAAATTTTGTAGTACAAAGGCGAAATTATCCCGAATTTAATATCGTAGTTCCCGAATTGCGGACTTATATCTTTCTCTAATGTTTCAATTACAGCGTAATTAAAGTTTATACATTAATTTAAAAAAGTATGATTTTTTTTATCAAATTAAATAAAAAAGCCATCTCTTACAACACTAGTGCATACCTATCTCTCAAAAGATTTATTCGCACAGATAAAATTAATTTGTAAAAAATGTGTCCCAGTTGAGCAAACCCCAAATTATGCGGTTGCTCGGCCACGTTATGAATTCCTATTCATTTTGTTTAAAAGCTCCGAATTATGTACATAGAACGGTATTCATCTGAGCGCTGGTAGGTACCGGGAGATTCCTCTACCTACGTGAAAATTTATTGCTTGTATTCGTGTTCTCATTTCGGTGGTTTTATTTCTTTTTGTACTTAAATACATATTAACTCAAGCTTTTTCAATAGATACATTTATTTTGGCCTAACTTTCGTGTGCTTTTTGTAAAAAAAAACTGTGTGATTTTTATGTACATAGCCAAGGTATCTAAACTAAATGTAAACTATAAGAGTACCTAAAGTAAGTTTTATCACAGAATATATAATAGTACAAGTACATAAGACCCACTACTTTGATGTTCACAAAATGCCGCCTTTTTAAATACCTACAAAATTTTTATAAAGAAGCGAGCCGCACGTGCGCGGCGTCCGGCGATAGGGTTACCTATGGATTAAAACGAATAAACTCACATACAATGTTATACTATTATATTCAAGTCTTGGGTACTTTATAGGTACCTATATATACTGTATTTATATATTGTTGTTCAAGTTCCAACACATTACAAGCCTTATTGAACTTTTCCGTGGGACTTAATCAGTGGTAGATCTGTGTAAGAATGTCCTATGGTATTTATTTTATTCATGATGTATATTTATCTAAGTACCTATTATTAGCCATTCGACACGCGGACATCGCATATGAACCTTAAAAAAAAAACTCGCGACGTAAAGTAACAATAGAAAGTGCGAACGTGCATTCCGTGAGAACGCGCGCCACCCCTGAGTAGGCCCCGAACTCACGGCCGCCAGGATGTACTTGTAGCGCGGCGATAGAATCGCGGAGTGAGCCGCCCCTGGTTTTATTTAAAATGAAATCGCAAGGTACTCAGGAATACCTAGGGATTTCTAAGGACATCCATATCATTTATAACATGAGTTTACAGTACGTCTTATGTTATTGTATGTATACTATCTTAGGTTATACAATATGCACCTATAGTTAAGAGCATAGCAACATTATAACTTAAATTAAAACAAGTATAGTTAATACCTGGCTTTGGTTATTCCTATAAGCATGACAGTAGTCTAGTTGCTGAAAGTAGATATTCAGAAACTTCTTCTTAAATAAATTAACGACCACTGTGCGGACTGTGCCTGCTAAGCCGATGGTCTTCGGTTCGAATCCGATTATTTGTGTGATGAGGAAGAGCACAGATATCTATTCCAGGTGAGTCATCTTTGTATTGAAGTATTTGTATATTATTGTTATTGTCGAGCTTACCCCGAGGCTCAGTATTTGTAAGAATGTTCCCTAGGACTACAACAGACTTGGAATAGGATACTGTAAAGTTAAAATTACTGCCAATATTTTAGTGCAGATTCAGCATGCCCATATTTCAAGCCCAATTGAGACTGATCAATTCAAGCGCCTCTCATATAGATATACCTATAAATAACAAAAACACATTTTTCAAAACAAAACAGCATCGTAATAAGAAACTGGTAAAGAAAATTGCTGATTTTCTTTCTACGACTAAGGTCTTTACTTTATGCGACAATGCCAAGTTGCCAACCGAAGTGGGAAGTGGCTTTACCGTTCTGGACTACCGGTCGCCGCTGTGTCTACAAAAATTGAATTTTTAATCCGATATGCCAATATATCTCGTCCTCCAGACTTCACTCGTTGCAGACTATATTTCGCTGTTCCATTAAAAGCCACGTCGACTCATTTCTCTAATTTAATTTCAAAATGGAGAAAACTTCGTAAGTATACAAAATCCATTGTCAAGATCAAAAGTCTCGTTCTGACTTTCTGATGTGTTTTCTTTGCACTGTGGATTTTTGCTTAAGTTGACTTTTTACCTATTCGACTGTAAGTGATTTAATCTATTTGTAAATAAGAAGTTATTGAAACTACAGCAATAATGTTAACATACTTATTTGACAATGGCTACGACGCGATGACAAGACAAGCCTACACTTAATGGAAGTGTGGAATTGGGGCAGCGACTTGTACTTAATTATTTATTTATCCTTTCGATGACTTAATTGACCGAACAAAGCAATGAAAGTTATTTTAGATATCTAGAAATAAATAAATTCAACATTGCCTATACCTAATGCAAGTTATTTTTCTTACTGCACCCACATTCGCGAATTTCTGTTTTGCCCTATGATTGGCTGGTAGAGAATGCCTTAAGGCAAGTCCGCCATTTGTATTTTTTTTTACTGTGCAATAAAGTTTAAATAAATAAACATTTTGTAAATATATACATGTGTCAAAATATTGATGGCCCAATCTGATAAGGAGTCAATATTTTGTCGCGTGACTTTCTTGATACGTCGACGCCATCAATCAATCATTCGTACGGAAAAATCGATTCATCACGATTATCTTACATCTACGAATAGTTAATAGTCAGCATAACATATTCCATACCTTATCGTGAAATATACATAAAAATAAAAAACATTTCATCATTAGGTACCACAATACCACATATCAATGCTTTATTTTACTGCAAATGTTATGCATGTTTGTTCTTAAAGTTGTAGTTTTTTAATCATATTGAAGTGTGAATATTTGGCCGTATTAGAAAATAATTCTTTGTGAAATTTATACACATAGTAAGGCGGCGGAATTGAAAAAAGTCGTCTAGTTTTGAAGTTGACGTGACTGGAGAGTATACTGCTGACAAGTGGTATCGTTGTGATCGGTAGACTTTACTGAGTACGAAATAATGACTTGTCGCATTCTCAGACTGTGGGGGGGTTAACTATGACGTCACAAAAACCGCGGTCCCGGGTTTCAATTTTTTGCTAATTTGTCTAGAACCCCTTATTCAATTTTGAAAAATGAGCTGTCGATTGAAAGCGTATGACATGCTGATTAAGATTTCTTATATGTGAAAAATATATTTTTGTTAGTTATTTTTTTATTAACAATAATGCAAAAAAATACTTTTTTTTGACTCTCTTTTTTGACTTTTGTGACTAAAAAAGGCAATGAAAACGGCCACTTAGCTAAAAAATATGTTATATAAATCATTTAGCTACATTATTAAGCTATCCGTTACTTTTTAAATTTCTTCAATCGGATAATAAATAATCAAACTACAAGCATATTAACCGCATTCGAGGCACACCGTTTGACACGCGTTCCCATACATTCGGCGTCAAATAAATACACCTCGAGCAAATATTCGTTTCAAGCAAATACAGGTCTAATCATATTCATCGTAGCCTATCAATATTGGTATCATTTCAAAGTACAATTAAAGTCCTTTAAGAAACAATATCTACCATTTTCTTAAAATCAATAATCGCCAGTCTACGGTGGTTACAAAGAAAAAAAGCGGGGATGCGATTTGAGTGGTTCCAGGTTTGATACCCTAGACGAGTTTAAAAGGGGAGGTAAAGGTGACATATGGGTTGTTCTCTGGCCTGAAAGCTACACAGAGGGCCAGGGGAGGAAAAACTAGGGTTTAAGTTTAGTTTTAAGTTATTATTTCTTTTATTTGTTGATTTTATTTTGTTTAATTTTTTTGTAATTTTATCAAGAATACACGTTGGTTTCTTTTGCTGAAAATTCCCTTTTTTATGAGAAATGTGATGAATTTCATGGCATTTTCGGATAAACATTATAGGTAACTTCATTTTAGTAATTTAATGTGTATAACGACCGAAGTCAAATCGTTTTGATTTTACGATTACTTTTTAATACTGGGTCAAAAACCGCACCTCTTAGTCGTTTGAGTTCAAGCGGTATTACCCTTAATATTATATAAGTAAAAGTATGACTGTGTGGCCTTATTTGAAAGTTAATTTTAGTCTCTATCAGAAAATGCCATAAAATTTGTCACATTTTTCATAAAAAAGGGGATTTTCAGCAAAAGAAACCCACGTGTATTCTGGGTAAAATTACAAAATAATTAAAAACAATAAAATCAACAAATAAAGGAAAAAATAACTTAAAACTAAACTAAAACCCTAGTTTTTCCTCCTCTAACCCTCCGTGTAGCTTTCAGATGAGAGAACGAGCCATATGTCACCTTTGCCTCCCCTTTTAAACTCGTCTAGGGTTGAAAGCCCTAAGGAAGCACTCAAATCGCATCCCCACTTTTTTCTTTGTAACTACCGTAGATTGGCCATTATTGATTTTAAGCAAATGGTAGACATTGTTTCTTAAAGAAATTTAATTGTACTTTTCAATGATACTAATATTGATAGGTTACGATGAATAAGATTAGAGGTATATCTGCTTGAAACGAATTTTGCGCTAGGTGTAATTTGTTTGACGCCGAATGTATGGGAACGCGTGTCAAGCGGTACTTGCCGCCTACGGGTATGTGCTTGTCGTTTGCTTCTTTATTATCCGATCGAAGAAATTTAAAAAGTAACAGATAGCTTAATAATGTAGCTAAATGATTTATATAACATATTTTTTATCTAAGAGTCCTTTTTATTGCCTTTTTTGTGTGACAAAAGTAAAAAAAGACAGCCAAAAAAAAATAGTTTTGCATTATTATTAATAAAAAATTAACTACAAAACTATACTTTTAACATGATACCAAATCTTAAAGGGCACTGTATTAGCTTTCAAATGACACCTCATTTGACAAAATCGGATAAGGGGTTCTTAGTCAAATTTAAACCCGGGACCGCGATCTTTGTGACGTCATAGTTAACCCCCCCACAGTCTGAGAATGCGACAAGTCATGTTTTCGTACTCAGTAAAGTCTACCGATCACAACGATACCACTTGTTAGCAGTATACTCTCCAGTCACATCAACTTTTTCCGAGACCCTCTGGCCGCTCTACTAACAGGTAAAATAAATAGAAGAGTGTATTAATGTTTGTGATTAAGTACTTGATGTTATTCTTCCGCGATAAAACCGACACACGATTTTTTTAGCATAGGTACAATACAAATACAATACAATACAAATATTCTTTATTGTTCACCAATATAACAAGATTACATTTAAAAAAAATCATTTCTCCTGTGTGGTGACGGGTTAAGAATTTCACCACCCCTTTTCTTCCCGTGGGTGTCGTAGAAGGCGACTATGGGATATGGGGTAAATTGTGGCGTAGGCGAGAGGCTGGCAACCTGTCACTGCAATGCCACAGTTTCGTTTTCTAGCAACCCCTTATTTGCCAAGAGTGGCATTGAAGCTTTAGTAGTTTCATGCTTAAAAGTTTTGATAGTGGCTACCTGCATGGTTGTCTACATAAGACACTTAGGTAAGCGTACCTACACAGGGAGCATATGCAATAAAATTATGCATTAATGATCATCCTCCTTGCGTTATCCCGGCATTTGCCACGGCTTATGGGAGCCTGGGGTCCGCTTTGACAACTAATCCCAAGATTTGGCGTAGGCACTAGTTTTTACGAAAGCGACTGCCATCTTACCTTTCAACCCGAAGGGTAAACTAGACCTTATTGAAATTAGTCCGGTTTCCTCACGATGTTTTCCTTCACCGAAAAGTGACTGGCAAATATCAAATGACATTTCGCACATAAATTCCGAGAACTCGCGACCTCCGGAACGAAAGTCGCAAGTACTTACCGGTAGGCTACAAGCGCTTTCAAAATGCATTAATGATGCCGAAAAGAAATTTTGATCAATTATTTTTTATTTGGTTCATATTCAATATGTCAAACCTCAATAAATGAAAAAAAAAAAGTTTTTTTTACACAATTGATTGTGTACCGATCGAAAGAGCATTAACTAAAAAAGTTTTTGGGAAATCAGAAAGCCTTGGAAAGTTTCCCTAGAACTGGAAAGGGCCTAGAAAAAGACGAGACAAGTTTTGTGTTTTTGGAATTTGGAAGGAAGAATCTTTTATTTGTACTATACGAGTACGCTGGCTATTGTATTGTCGCCTCAATATAGGAAATGAATACAGTACTTAAACACAGCGAAGCGGTAAACAACAGGCGGCCTTAATGATAAAAAGCGATCTCGTCCCTACAACCTTTAGATAGCAGAAAGGTTATTTTTATTACTCATTTAGTTTATGTAAATGCGCCATACGAATAAATAAAATTACTCATAAATGCCATAGTAGATACCATTACCAACCTCACGAATATATTTTTTAGTATTGATCAGAGCTGACACTCGTTAAGCGGTGCTCCCTGCGTCTCGAGGGTGTCGCCTTTTTGCCGGGAAGTCCTGTCCGCCGCACCAGCTTTTTTCTCCTATTGTGTCAGCTCGTTCCGACAGACATTAAACAAAATTTATAGCTTAGCCAATTTTAGACAAGATTTAAGTATTACCCTTAATGTTCCGCCTAGCAGAGTTTAAGTGACTCACACGTTTTATGACTGCGCCCAGATGGCGATACGCCTAACTTATGAACGTTATTATGTAGTCTTTTTTTAGAAAACTTTATGGTGAGAAAGAATTTGACTATGTTACAGGTAGGTTAACAACAAAAAATTAAATTTTTACGCATACTTGTTATAATTATGCAACATTCACTTCTTCCCCTAAAATAACAATATGAGTGATTGAGTGATATCAGTTTACAGGTAACTATACACATTCTTAGCAAGCAAGGTAGTAAAGTGGCCAGTTAATAACCATTTACCCTACATAGTGTTCTTCATATATTCACGGCATGTCGCTATAGACTTGCTAAGTTGCCATGTAATGTCGTTAAGTATATATATGTGTAGGTTAGCTTTTATTGTGTATCAAATATTATGTAGGTACTTACGTTTAAGTGTAACTATAATGTACAAAATAACGTTGTTTTGTACTTTAAGAAAATGTGTCATGTATGTTTATTAACTTTAAACACATGCAAATAATGATACTATGTTTTTAATAAAGACCATATTTTTATAGACATCTATGTATTAATCAAGTATTACTATTATTCATCTGTGGGATTTCTTAAATGCTGTGAATAACACTGTACTTGACAAGTAAACCTTAAATCAAGAACAAAGTGTCATGTTTAATGTCGAGTAGGTTCAATATTACTTGGAGCTTATTATTAATACAGTAGGAATATTCGGGTTGAAGCTGAATTTACAATTCCTATTAGAAAACGGACCCGGGTGCTGGCGACATTTGGAGGGCGGTTTATTGGCGATTCATGCCGAAGCCGAGCCGGGTGAAAAAACCCGCGCTGACGTGCGAGCTGAATCTGATAACCCCAGCCTCTTGCCGCCGCTCGCTCGGGGTATCTGATCGCCCTCTAATATTTACCTTTTTCGTAAATGCCCATCTTACACACGATTACAATGACTTTTTATCATTACAGTCTATATTTGAATGTTTTAGTTATTTTAATAATGTGCGCTTGTAAGCCGCAGGGAGTTCACAAAGTAAACGAGTGTTTTCTTTTTCAGTTGCGTGCTATAACGTCGTGTCCGTGATCTATTATGATCAATTAATCACGTTCCTAAAAATATTCTAACTTGACGGGCAATAATGTATGGCATATTTCCACGTGAACAAATAGAATATTTACATTGATAAAAATAGAATGTTGAAAGTTAAAATTGTTTAAAAAGTCGCCTAAAAGTCAATAATTTTATTATACTATTTTACTACCTAGTATCTTGATTTTTTTATTTTATTGGGCGCACAACAGATTGCAATTTCCAGCAAGAAACTTTACTTACATGCATGCCATCATTATTCAAATATACATTTTATTTTACTTCATAATATATTATGAATGTACATGTATGCTGTGTGAGTGTGTGCGTAGACACTAAACAGTGCACAGTGCTACAACTTTCAATGGTTCAATTATTTTGCTAAGAACAAGGTGTGCTACGGCGTAGCATTGCCATACGTTGATTGAGTTTAGTCGTAGACCCAAAATAACTGTACTGTTGCGCCATTGTTATATACTATAATGCGGTGGACAACATTACATGTACCTCATTTTATGAAGAACATTGTGAAAATTGCTGTAGTGAATCTAGCCAATCTAGGTCAGAACTAATACTTTTTTTACAGTTTACTGACAAATAATTCAAGAACAGTCTAAAAGTGTGCACAAATGAGTCAAACCGCGAATTTAAACTGTACTAAATAAATGGTACCCATAATGCGTCTCTTGACAGTGGCCGAGACGGGCGCAGCTTAATTGCGACACGTCGACGTAATGAAAATCCTCGTATAAACCTGTACACAAACTAAGTACAGTTACTCTGAAAATATAATCGTTATTACATTTAGATACATTCTACCAAATCCAAACTGTATCAACATCGTAGTGATTATGGATGGGCCGTCCCATTCAAATCTATGATCCAATGGGTGTGAGAGAACGGGATGATAATAAGATGTTGTTGCTATTTAAGTTCGACTCTTTTTTGTCTTTGTTGTCTTTAGTCAAATACAGTTTTTAACAATATAACAATACAAAGAAACATGAGTCAGACCAGGCTAAGTTGGCAATCACTGCCAACTAGGATGGCAATCCGGTCTGATTCCCGATTTCGACCCCAATCCGGCGGATCCGGCCGGATCCGGCCGGATTGGCCTTGAGGACTAAAAGTACCCAAATAGTGCCTTTTTTGCATGTTTTCACCATAATATGACAAGTATGATGGTATTTTGCTTCACAATTAATAAAATAACAGTTTAAAGGCTTAGAAATCAACTTGTTTACCAGTTAACAAGTAAATTTTACTATAACAATCAGTCGCAAATCAAATTATTTCGTTCTTTTGAAACTTTGATAGGATAACAAAATTTATTCTCTTTATTCATTTCAATTCTTAGGCTAGGTATTTTTATAATATGATTATAAAAGTAAAATACAAAACCACATATAAAACAATACAAAATATATAAACACATTATAAACAACCTAACCTAGGGTGCCGCCAGCAGCGGGGCAGGGCCCAAGCTGCCGGTGGTTAGGGCTGCAGAGAGAGGAACCGTCGGACTATCCGCGCCGTGTCCAAGATCACCGCCTTCTGCATCTGGCCCTTGATCCAACCACCTAGCGAGAGTCTCTCGAGATGTTGGTCGAAACTCTTCGCTATAAGACCGTTCGCTGAAACGACTATCAGGACAATGATCGCCGAATCAACATCCCACATGGCGGGGATAACAAAATTATTATTAGTGTAAGTGTAACGTTTTACAGTAATAGGTACCTATAGAGCTTTTAAGATACGATAAAGAGCGGACATTATAATATACCTACAAACATACATACGTTATGAGATCAGTATTTAAAAAAACCTGTATTGTGTTATCTTACAGTTAACTTTACTCACATGAAAAGAAGAACAAAAAAAACCGGCCAAGAGCGTGTCGGGCCACGCTCAGTATAGGGCTCCGTAGTTTTCCGTATTTTTCTCAAAAACTACTGAACCTATCAAGTTCAAAATAATTTTTCTAGAAAGTCTTTATAAAGTTCTACTTTTGTTATTTTTCTCATATTTTTTAAACATATGGTTCAAAAGTTAGAGGGGGGGGACGCACTTTTTTTTCCTTTAGGAGCGATGATTTCCGAAAATATTAATATTATCAAAAAACGATCTTAGTAAACCCTTATTCATTTTTAAATACCTATCCAACAATATATCACATGTTGTGGTTGGAATGAAAAAAAAATATCAGCCCCCACTTTACATA
Organism: Leguminivora glycinivorella; assembly: GCF_023078275.1. NCBI lineage: Eukaryota > Metazoa > Arthropoda > Insecta > Lepidoptera > Tortricidae > Leguminivora > Leguminivora glycinivorella. The sequence continues at coordinate 8,836,927 of NC_062971.1, forward strand.
TAGGGGGGGTACCCTAATAAAACATTTTTTTCCATTTTTTATTTTTGCACTTTGTTGGCGTGATTGATATACATATTGATACCAAATTTCAGCTTTCTAGTGCTAACGGTTACTGAGATTATCCGCGGACGGACGGACGGACGGACAGACAGACATGGCGAAACTATAAGGGTTCCTAGTTGACTACGGAACCCTAAAAAAGTATCACAATCATATTAAATAAGCATAACTATTAAAAGTCAGCGTTAACCTTTTCTCAGTCTGTATAAAAATATCCAGTTTCGGTTAAAAAACTACAGTAACTAAATTAAAGCCAGCAAGAGTAATTGACCTTAGTAGGTAGTATTATTTGCTATTGTTGAATCAACAATCTTACTGGTTACCTTTTAAAAATGTTCATTTTTAAGCTTTGAATTTTATTATTCTCGTAGCAATATGCTCTCATACTTCTCATATTATGCTGAAAACATGTTGTTGATCTTGAAGTCCTACGTCACCACAGAGGTGCAAAGGGCCTTCACGAGCTCGCGTCATGCTTTCCTATCTTCAGCTACCCTCGTGGTTTCGCTCCAGCTCGACCCGGTCGCTCGTAGTCCATCCTCAACGGATCGTTTTCATGAGTTTCCACGGCGCTCGGAGCCACGACTTGCATTTTGCGGTTTTCAGCCGAAAGCAATGGTTGCGTTATTTCGTTCCCCTCTTTGAATAGTGTACCATCCATGTTCCTTTTTGTGTCGCGGTTAGCTGCTATATACTCCATAGGTCTCGATTTCGGATAGTGTCTGGCCAGAAAACGCGAAGGGTCGACCTCAGACCATGGTTATTTGTCACTCTCCACCACTCCACATTATGCATCCCAACTAAAAATCCCACAGATTTAACTACGGATTCCAAAACGGAAAGTGTAACTTGCGTTGCTTGAGCACATTATTTGACTTCCAAACAGCCTTCTAATGCAAAGAACATACGTACTAAAATATTTTTTGATTGGAAATCAGACCGGATTGCAATCACCTGTTGAGCGACGTTCAAATGTTGCCGTAAAATTATTTTTTTTGCACTATTTTAACATATCGTGTTAGGATCCGGTACTGGATACGGCGAATTTCACCGGATCCGGTGGCATGAAAAAAGCACCGGATCCGGCCGGATTACCGGATCCGCCGGACCGGATTGCAATCCCTACTGCCAACTGACTGCTGACGCATGATCGTCTTATAATTTTGAATATTATGTTAAAAATATAAGGTACATAGCGGCAAATCTCGACTGGGGGGCAAATGTAACTGGTCCATTTTTTCCATGTTTTACAATGTTTGCATTATTAAATAGAGTGTCCACCGGTTATATAATTATAGTAGGCGTGTTCAGTGGATACATGTAGAACTCAACATCATAGTGTGATAATGGAAAAAATGGATTAGTTACAATTTCCCCCCAGTCGAGAGTTGCCCCGCTGTACCTTACGTTTAAATATTGTACAAAATTGTGGAAACACTCTGAGAGCAATTCCGACTTGCACTTGGCTCGGCTATAGCCTGTAACTACTTAACGGTTTATTTAAAACATTTTTATTCTTTCATGTAACAAAGTATAAACATAAATAAGTAGTAAACTGCGCCTAAACCCACGTAATTGATGACTATCACAAACAAAATCAATTATATACCCATTTGGTAAACATTAAGGGAATAATTTGATATCTGAGCTACTTATTGTTGTTTACGGTTTAATTCGTAAATAATTTGCGCGATCACGCCACCTTGCCAATTTAATGGTATATTAATTCTCTTTTACAACGTAGTCTGCGTCTTTTGATGAGATAGTGTTCCTTGGGACACCCCAAAATTGTTATTAATTGTACTTGTGCCTATGAATATTATATTGTTTAGGTATATATAGTAGTTGAGTATGAGTAGATACCTATACATACATAGTTCGAAAACTGAAATAACCACAAATTAATTGTCAAAACATAATTATAGGAATATGTATTATAATGAAAATACATGAATTACAGAGGACGCAATTAAACTAATAAGCTGTTTTAGCTCAGCGACATAATTATCGAAATCGACGAAGATACTTCGCATTAATAAACGTATAGTTTCAATGTGCAATAAGTGGTTATGGTAACAAAATGTCAATTATGTGAGAAAATTTGTTTAATATTTCCAAGCACGCCAGTCGTTTAGAGACGGATTAAAAGTTGGTCGGTGCGGCGCCCGCGCCACGTCTTCCGCGGCGTAATCCCGGAAGTTAGCGATAAGTGCGACACTCGACTACAAAGTGGAAGAACCTATTAAGTACGGCGAGTGCAAAATGTTCAAGATAACTCACTATCGCACCAGAATTCACTGCAATAAAGGGCAGTAACTTGGACGCTCCTCGTTGACACTGCCAAGATTTATCTTATACTTTTAAACGAGCAATTCTTGTATATTTATTTATTTATATTATTATTATTATTTATTTATTATTAATGCACAGTACAGGTCTTAAATCTAAGCAAGTTCCTGCAAAACTGTATATACAGTTTGACTGCAGGTATGAGTCTCTTTGTATCTCATGTATACATATACCGACGATCTCGGAAACCACTCTAACGATTTCGCTGAAATTTGTTATGTGGGGGTTTTCGGGGGTGAAAAATCGATCTAGCGTAGCCTTAGATCCCGGAAAACGCGAATTTTCGAGTTTTCATGAGTTTTTCTTTCGCGTTAGAAAACGTAAAATATGGACGTTAACTTCGCCGCGCGCGCATCGATTCCGCTTAGCTCAGTCGTACGAGGTCGGTCTAATGTACGCAGATAGATCGTAGGTGTCAGGGTTTCGAATCCCGGCTAGAAATTAAGTTTTTGTTTTTTGTCTTTTTTTTTGTATTTATAAGAGTTTTTTTATCTAAAGACATGATATATTAAAATAGAACCGAGCGAAGCTCGGTCGCCCAGATATTTCTTGTTTAAAGTGCAACCAACGCAAGTTGTGGGTGGAAGAGGTATCTAAAACATTATACTTATTGATTTTGATACATGACCCACTAGCCAATTTCAGCCGATTCCCAAAGGAACGTAAATATACTTATCATCACTGGGGCCCATGGCATGTCAACACCACTTATCACTTTTGTATTTTATTCTATTTTTAAAGTTTTTTTAATTTAGACTATTATAGTCATGTAGTCTGTGTATTGATGCTACCTTTACCTACCTGTCGGCCTAGTCGAAATGACAATCGTTGACTAGCGCCAACGTTGACTGACGCAGATCAAAACGCTGATGATCTGGCTTGTCGCGCTAATACCGAAGAGCGATAGAGAGCTAGCTACGATAACAATAATATCATAAGCTGTTGTAGGTACATTTGCCATTTGGCAACATGCCCTGGTGTGTGTATGTGAATCGAGTAAATAATACAATAGGTACCCAAATTATCCTCCTGGTACTCCGAATGGTGAGTAGCACTGCCTCTCTTCCCTGGAGAGTCGTTAGTCGCGCTGAAGAGCACTGCAACAAAATGCACTGTGTTAGAAACCTGCCACTGAAACTAAGACAAGAGAGGACGACCCGTGCGAAAACGTTGTCTTTTCAGACAAACGTAGTCTGGATATAATATTTAACAGTATTGAAAGTGTTTGATACGGTTTTATGTCTGTTAATTACAGTTAACGATCTAACGTAGGGCCATAGATAGGAGTGATAAAAATAGTTTCCACAGTAGGTATCAATGGAACCAGGAAGGAAAATGAAGACTAAGTTTACATGGAAAATCGATTACACCATATCCTCTTAACAGTTAGTGCAATAATATATTGTACCTTTAGTCAATTTTATGCCGCTTTTCTGAGAGTCTTGCAGTAACAAGCAAGTCGCCCATTGGACATCTCATTTACTCATACCTAAGTATAACTTATTAGGTATAAAAAAAAATACTTAAAGTAAAACCGGTTTTGTAAAGGCTGTTCTTTTTTGGTTTCTTAATAAGTTTAATATATGATGATTAGGTATCTAACCTAAGCACTTTATACAATTATACATATGCCAACAAACAAACTAGGTAAAAGGGTTTAGCTAGTTTTAGAAGCCCTTGGATGCACCGGGATTAAAATCGATCGATGAGGAGGCACGGGCGCAGCGCTAATCACGACCCATTTTCATTCCGCCTCTACGAATCATTTTTAGCTTTTGGTTTCGTTTATTGTCCCAGATTTGTAAGTTCACATTTTTGACACATTTGTTTTGAGGTATGTTGCGATGTGGCTAAGACGTGTCGTTTGCCAAATCTAACGATTAATTTCGAATTGGTAGAATCGATTAGGCTCTATATACAAGGAGGTGCTTAAACAAATACAGCGCGTAAACGTAATAAGGGCGATAAATGAAACCAGGCGTATAATTCAATATTGTTATCATTATTTAAGAGGTTGTTTTTGATTTACTCTTAATTTTCATCCCATAATGAATTTTTGAAAAAAATCTCAGCAGCAATGTACTGCAAACGTGGTTGCGATGACAATCAATGACAACTGTCAACTAGCGTTTAACGGGAGTGTGTTTGCATTACGTTACGGGCCGAATTAATTTGTATGGATAAAAAAAATATTTCAATTTTAAGTTAAATGTATCTAATTACATTTTATACGTCCTATACTCACCACCGTTAAGAGGTTCGCCCGTATTAGGTTTACACCCTGTATACGATTTGTATCAACTTAGTGAAATGTCATTTGAATCGAAATGACAGACTCTGCCACAGCACTAGTTAAAATAATAAAAATTAATGATAAATGACGTAATAAGTAAATCCTGGGTGATAAATTAATATCGTAAAATACTCACTAACGAAGATCCGCAAAAATGTAACATGTATTAGATTATGTTTAGAAAGCGAAATATTGTTTTTAGTGCTTGATTTTTTTAAATATTATTACAGGATTTTATTCAAAGTTTCATTAGGTTGCTCGAGTTTACGTTTTGTGGTCGCTGTCATATGTCAAAAAGAGGTTCTTACAAATCTGGGACATAGTACATTCGCCCATATTGGCACTGCCTGACCTGGGTGCGTAGCCGAATGGCACAAACGCTCACGAAACGCTCACGAAACGAAACGCTCGTAGATATCTAATTATCTATCTATATTTAATAAGTTATTGTTTGCGGGACCTTTTCTAGTATTTCTTTGTATGAAACGCATGCTGTGTTTACCTGTAAGTAATTGTTGCACTTAGTCTGTAAACCATTTGCTTGTATAAATAAATTCCAATTTTTTCATAGGCCAGTGTAAACAGTTGTTGGTGAACCAAATAAATAAAAAAAAAAAAAAAAAATCGCTCTTGCGTGTTGGCGCGACAGAGCCAGACTACCTTTCGCGGCGGTTCGTTTTCGTTTCGCGTCGGAGAAATGCCATTCGGCTACGGGGCCTGAACGGAAGTACTGGGAAGGGTAACAGATGATATAATTGTTTGATTTTTAAGAGTAATTTTTGCTATCAAAACAACCAACAGATTGATAACTACGCTAAAGCTTATTATATATAAACAAATTACCTAATTGCTAATAAATAGCAAAATTCTACTTCGAATTTTATTTAGGCAATGAGTAAATTTAATACGGGCGAATCTGTTAACGGTGATTATTAAGGACATTAAGAAATTTAATGAAGTAAACTTTTACTTAGGCGTTCATCGCTCTTTGACAATTCATTAACTGTCATCGCTCGTTGACAGTTATCATTAACTGTCATCGCAACCATGTTTACAGTAGGCACATTGCTGCTGAGAAAATGTTCAAACATTATTATTGACTGAAAATTAAGAGTATACTTAGGTAACTCAACAACACCTCTTTTGAACAAACTAACCCTATAACACGCGAACGGATTTTGTGTCGATTTCCGTCGTTTAAATCGATCGATTGAAATAAGCAGTTGGACTTTCACAATAGGTCGTACTAAAACTATAGCCATGTGCGTTGCCTTAATATGCAAATTTCTATTTAACGGTCTCCAGGAACTGTCAAGTATCACCTTTGTCAGGTATAGGTCTCATTACTGTAACTACTAAAATGATAAGCGAATCCCTGCCGGCCGCCGTCTGTTCAGAAGTAGGCACATATTCCTTAACACGATATACCCGACAATAGCATTAATGCGTGGCTAACCCGCTGAACCCTGTCGCCTTCACTGCCTGATCCAATTATTTCGAGTATTTCCGAGGGACTATTGACGAATACCCCTCGATGGTTTGCTCTGAGGCTCGTATGAGTCTGAGAGGTCACCCATTTAGATATATCGGAATTCCATTTGCCACTGATGAGCTACCATTGTAGGAAATTGTCCGATTTAATTAATCGTGATTAACTATTTACAGATATTAACAGACTTTACATATTAATTCTCACGATTGTTCGCGAAATTATTTGAACTCTTAGTGGAGTTGATTTTTACTCGTATACTCGTAAGTTATGCAATTATGTATATATTTGAGGCTTACTACTACTACTAGGCTACTAGCAATTGCCCGCGGCTTCGTTCGCATTGAATTTCCAACCCCCATTTTAGGGAAGTGGGAGGTTAGTAAGAGACAAAAATTAGCCTATGTCACTCTCCATCGCGTCAATTCGTCGCTCCGTTTTACCGTGAAAGACGGACAAACAAACAAACAGACACACACTTTCCCATTTATAACGTTCAATATAAACAGGGCCGGTAACTTTCATGCCGATGACTTAAATTTGACGTCACGCTGCATATAGGATGATTCAAGAGTTTCATTTAATAATTAATCATTATTCATCAATAATTTTAATCATGATTTCAAAACTAGGCTATTCATACGTGAAATAATTAATACCTACTTAATACGTCAAAAGTAAATTAAATTATTTGTTTTTTTTTTTAATTATTAATATATAGTTTTGTTACCACATTTCAATAATTTAGAAAATAAAACAAATTGTTTCCTTTTCGTTTCACGTATCAAGTAGGTATTAATTATTCAACGTATGAATAGCTTTACCATTCAAGTCATTGCACATGATTAAATTGATTAATGAATAATGATTAATTATTACAATAAAACTATTTGAATCACCTATATGCAGCGTGACGTCAAATTGATGTCATCGGCATGAAAGTGACGGGCCCTGAATATAAATAAATTTATAAAGTATATAAGCATGGATAGTTCTATAATCTATAATATTATAAAAATAAAATTAAACTTCTTAAAATCGTTGTAAATGTTATACAAAAGTCACAACCTACTTTTCAACCTGTAATTTAGCGCTAAATGTAATATTTTTTTATGTCATTATTGAATTTAATAGATTTGTTGGTACTTGTGTTATTTTTGTATTTACTGTCCAAAAATACTTTTCAATATATTTATACACTCCAAGAATCTAAAAGGTATTCGGTTTATTTCCGTTCTCGTCAACATTGTACGTCTTTTGTTCCACGGTCAAAAGGCCAGTCTTAGCATCGCGACGTTTCATTTTGCCCAAGACTGACGTTTTCTTTGTACACTCTGTCAGGGTAACCTTGTTGATTTAGTACACTTATTCCCATACTTTTAAGGTTGAATGAAAATAATAGACGTTGTGACATGTCGATGAAATCAGAACCTGCTTTTGTCCTCAATCAGTACACTTAGAAATTTAAGGGGACGTGGCTGGAAGAGAGTAGAGCTAATGTATTTTTATAAAATTTAGCTGTTATATTTGGACATGTTTTTATTTTCTTGCCTGTTTTACTTTTTTTTCTAATGCGTCAATTTTTGTACTTTTTCGGCTAAGAATCATGAGCTTTTTCCATTCCGCGTGAGAAAAAAATGTCTCACATTTTTATTTCCACTGAGTTACAATTTCTCGTATAACTTGTTTCATCGTAACTCAGAGCAAGGCAAAAAAGGTATGGGAATGTTGAGACATTTTTTGTATCCTATTAGAATCGATAGAGCTCATGATTCTGAGTAGAAAGTAGAAACGGTGCAAAAAAATTCAGAAATAAATAAAAGTTAAATCGACAACAAAATAAAAATATGTGCATTTTATATTAAAAATATCTTAAAATGCAACTTTCTTGTCTGTTTTTCAATGATCACGAGAGCCTTTACCAAAAATAATAAATACTTACACTTCATAAATGGGTACCTATTGATATCTTTGAAAATACAAATAGTAGGAGCATTCAAGTCTCAATGAATACCAAATTAAACAATCGCCTACGCCTCGTCTACTTGGCTTACACAGTATAATTTGTGAGAGCGGTTAATAATAGGTACTTTGTGTTGTATTTTCTTAAAGGTCTCTGAGTAGACCGCCTACAGCTACACGTATCTTATTATTGCAATTTAAATTGCTTTGGATAACCTACTTAAATTTAGATAAACATTTTTTTTATTATTCTTATATTCACACGCTCATATTCACACAAAAGTATATTATGATTGCTTCATTACATAGGCTAAATCTAGATCAAAGTCATATTATATTACACTCACCTTATATTACAATCAGAAAACGGCTCTCTATCTCCGAAACTTATTCAATTGTTAGAGTAGTGGCGATTGGGCGGCACGCGACCTCAGACGTTATGTCTTGATTGGTGGCTTGCCTTTTGTTACCGATTCAAATAGTGCTATACATTTATGTCTTGAATATTTATTAAATAAACAAAATTAATATTACAGATCTAGAGAATATTATACATAAAGTTTTTGTTTAATTTTATTACTAAGAGTTAAGATTGAATGTAGTATTCGAGCACATTATTATAACATTGTTATGTTTGATTAAATAGATACTCTCGGGTAGGTACTCGCTTGTTGTCCGTGCATAGTCGGCAAAGTTTACAGACATTGAAGTGGCAACTCCGCGTGCACGGGGTCAACGGCTGGATACCGCGAGGCCACCGCCATCGCCAGTTCATCTACTTCGGAGACACACGGGCCAACCTTCTTAAAAAGTGAAATTACTTTAAGACAATGGGTAGCCATTGTTCGGCCTGTGTTGCAGAATGGCCCAGGCACCTGCCGCGATAGCAAAGGACACTAGTTCGATTTCACCTTTGAAGAATTGGTGGCCTTGATCGCTTATTCTTGGTACATTGCTTTTGTTCCAGTCATAGTCATAGTAGTACTTTATTTAATACATAAACAACATAACATTGTGTCTGAACATATTCTGAACATATAAAAAAGTACTTACATGAAAAGATAAGACAACAAAATCTTATAAATCTTAGATATAACTATCTATACAAACTGAACACTTATTCAACGAAAAACAAAACTTAAAAGTAAACAAAAACAGGCAAACCAAAATCAAATATTTCATCTATGGAATAAAAACACCCTCTCAATAAAAACTGCTTCAATTTATATTTGAAAACTCTATAGTTGTACAACGCATGCTACAAGATCTCAGCACTGCGAGCCTTGAAGTTGGACTCACAATGAATAGAGCGAAAACCAAGTTGATGACTAACGGAGCAAAAGATGGGGTCACGGTAGATGGGCAGGATATACAATATGTCGATGAGTACATTTACTTGGGCCAGATAGCATCCTTCGAAAACTTCTTATGCAATGTTCCTCTATTTTTGATAATGGACGGAAATGAACTTTTAAATTTTTGGTGCGCGACTTTACGTGCCTCTTGTTCTTCATTAGTTTCAAGTCTTGATATGTGCTTCACCAGATCTGTCAATAAAACTAGCATATACAAACTACCGTAAGGATACCTAGTTTTTCATAGAATGGCCTACAGAATGTCCGGTACTTTCGATTCTAATAGCTCTTTTTTGAGCGATAAGAGCTCTATTTATGTTATATTGAAAGCTGTTTCCCCATAGCATGATGCTGTATCTCAACTTGGACTCTATTAAAGCATAATATATTATTTTCAGATGTTCTATGTCAATTTCTTCTCTGAGCGTTCTCAGGGCATAACAAGCTGAACTATAATAACAACGTTCTCAATAACATCTAGCTCTTGAGTCGAACTCAGAATTAAGGCTTATACCAAGGAATTTTACATTATCAACTCAACTCAATTATCAACATGTCAATAGGCACTCCATTTAGAACGATGTGAAGCTTGTTTCTTAGAGTTTTGTTTGAAAAGGGTCATTTGAGTTTTATCAGTATTTAGGCTTAAATTTTTAGAGTGAACCATTCCTAAAAGGAGGATAAGGCAGTATTGACTAATTCATTAAGCTCTGCTAAGTGATCAGCATTTACAACAGCATTAGTGTCATCAGCATACATATGTTAGATTACAGTTTGGTACTACGTTTGAGATGAATTTAACTAGGTCATTAGTAAATATAATAAAAAGTATAGGTCCTAAAATGGATCCCTGGGGTACACCTCTTTTTACTTTAATTACGAGTACAGCAGAGTTTATTGATCTTACTGATCCGTGATTTACATCTTTAATTTTTACGTACTGGTTTACGGTTTTCAAGATAATTACGTATACTTTGCCTCTCACTCCATAGAACTCAACTATTTTCAAAAGCAATTCATGGTCCACTATGTCAAAGGCAGAACTGAGGTCTAGGAATAAGCCCACTACCCTCTTTTTATTGTGGATTTTGGATATTATGTCATCAATTAAATAATTAATAGCATCTACCGTGCCTAAATTTTTTTGAGAGCCGAATTGCCAATGGTTAATGATATGATTGTTTTGGAGATGTAGCTTATGACGGATTTTATAAGCTTTTCGAAAATTTTGGACAATACTGAAAGAAGTGCATATGGGTCGAATATGGGTCTGTAATTATTCGGATCTGTTTTTTGGCCTTTTTTGTATACAGGAACAACTTTGCCTATTTGAAACTGATGTGGATCATCAATTAACCCATATAACCATAATCGGTCGCCGTTCCTACGCAAATCCTCCTATTTTGTGTACACACAGGTCTTCGGGTCTCAATGCTTAGTCGCAGTACGGTCGACGTTTAGTCGCGGCGACCCAAATGGGGACGATTGGTAACAGGCACAAATGGTCACAGAAGTGACAGAAGTGTGCACTACGCGTGCACACATTGTTACTGTTTGGCGACTACTTTCCCAAAATCATTCGTTCATTTCGATCTTTTCAAATGGCGACTGTCAGAGACGTCAAAGTAAAAAAGAAATAAAATCATTTGACATTAAAATGTAATGGCGTAAGAATTTGTTAAAGATAAATATTGTTTGCATTTGTAATATAATGTGGGCTAATTACCATGGCCAATTAAATTGCTCGAGTGATTTCATAAAATAAGTCTAAATTTATCAACGCGCCATCAATTTACCTCCGTTTAACCAGTAATAATATTATTGACTACTCGGTGTTTGCGTGTTATGTATATTGATTGGTGAAGTTTTAGTGCTCCGGTGCATATACTATCCTGAAATAATAAAAATAATGCCTAGAAAACCAATAAAGTTGTTAAAATATGGATTAACACGGTAATATTCCATGTAAAAAACAGTCGCCAAACGGTCACCAAACGGTCGACAAACGGTCGCAAAATGGCCGCAGCGTACACACGTGACCGAAAGCAGTGAATATTTATTATATTTTCAAAATGGCTTCATGTATTATTTTTTTCCAGGTATCCTCAAACTTTATAAACAATTAAATATGCCGTCGTACTCAGTTGCCCTCACTAAAGAAGATTGAAAAAAAATTGTAACGTGCGTATCGAGCTGCTGGGTTGTAAAGGATCGTGGATCATATTATTATGGTCTTCTATAGAGCAACTAGTATTTTGCGGCATTTCACAATTGACACTTGTTGAAGTAGTCGTCATTAATATTACTATCAACATTAATTTCAGCGATCTGTACTTCTTAAGTCAAGATTTTTGTATAGATAAGTGTCTACAAATTTGTAATGTTAAAGACATAAATAAAACGTAGTAGAGTAAATAATGTGTTTTTTTTGTAACCCAAACAAAATACTTGTAGATACGAGTGCGGAAAAGAGGAAAATCGATACGAGTAGCGATAAATTAATACACGAACGAAGGGAGTGTTTTACTTCGACACGAGTTGTGAATGTCCTTTTCGCACGTGTATCGTACGACGATTTTCAGTACCTAAATCTAAGCTAAGAGTTTCGACCAGACAAGAAATGAATCATTGCTTGATTTGCTCGCACTACTGCGTTAGAAAAAGCAGCATCTGTACTGAAAAAAAACTATCATTGCGCAACAGAAATTCTATTAATATCACAGTAAATACTCTATTTCATTTGATTCCTACTTTTATTGTGTAAAGCAACACTACACTTCATTTTTATCAATAAGAATTAAAAATTATATATTTAATACATTAAGTAACTATAAAGTGCTTATCTATTTGTATTATCATTCTGCACTTTTCTTAACTTTCCCACATTTCTATAAAATGTCGAAGAGTGCTTAAATGGTCGTCGTCGTTTCTTATTATTATTTAATTCGCTCATATTTAGGGTCCCCCCACATCTAGCGTCTCGCGAGCGTCGTGTCGGGCCAACTGTATGGACAAAGCCCGACGCCGCGTCGACGTCGCGTCGACGCGACGTCTTTTTCCATACAGTTGGCCCGACGCGACGCTCGCGAGACGCTAGATGTGGGGGGACCCTTAAATGATTCAAAGCAACCAGTCCACAACTTCACAAATCAGTTTGAGAAACCTTCGTATTTCAGATTGTCATTTGCGGATACAGTGGTTTAGGAGCAGTTCGGTAATCAGACCTACACATGTGTGTACAAATTCTGTCAATGTCACTGTCAGAAACCGTTCTGACAGTGACAATGACATCCACAAATTCGTCCACATGTTGTTACCGTTATGTGTGCAAACGTCGACTTATAAAGTGTCGTTAAAAGTCATTCTGACAGTGACATTGACAGCCACAAATTCGTACACATTTTGTTACCGTAACGAGTGCACACGACGACTACATTTTGTTATTGTATCAATACGGTCGCATTGTTTGCACGACGTTACCACGCGTTATGTCACATTTGACAGTTAGTTACTGATTTGAAGATTTTGCGACTGAAATGGTTGTATGGGAAGTCATAATTAGAACGTAATTGATAATTAGCTATCAATTAAAGTACCTATCAATCAAGTCACAGTTAAGAAAAAAAAATCACAATTCAGTGTTGCCCCATTATGAAAGTTGCTCAGTGTGACCCTCCCCAGTACCCTGTTCACTCCTGCTCACGACTCATGAATCATCCTGTATATAACCTTAATTTAATTAGAATAAAACCGATGAAAAGAAACTTCAATAGTTTTGTGACCAATAAAAAGGATGATTATTTTGCTATTTTTTTATTAATTTTAAGAAATCACCAGCAGCTTTAACCATGATAATATTGACTCAAGTTGTTGCAAGACACATAATTGTCATTTATAAGATCTCACTTATAACAACATGTCAGAGTTTAACATTAAATACTGCCTACGCACAATCTTACATTTGTGTGGCTTTTTCAGTACGAGTATCACATTGCATTTTGTACAATAACTAGTTTGATACTAGTACTTTTACTCTACTGCTAAAAGCTCCTCTGAGCATGGTAGAATACGGTGTGATCTATAATTTTGTAATTATTAATTTTACGTACATTTTTAGCGTTAATCATGTATTGTAACAAATAAGTAAGATTACAAATAAAACATAAAAACAATATAAAATCAGGTAACGTACGTATAAGGATATATTAATCCCCTTCCGGGAAGCAAGAAATCTTTTTTTTATTTAACATCTATGTTCGCACCAGCCTGTTTAATATTCGAGAAGCTCCGGCAATCTATCACTGATTACACCGTCAGGTCCCAACTCTCAGAAAAAGCATTAAATCGAGGTGTTAATAGGTATAAACAGTTTTGTTTTTATGCTCTTTTCTCTACGTGTACAACTTGCTAGCTTAAGGGTTTTGTAGGACACAATGTTTTCTGAAAATTTAATAAATATCTCTAACTAAAATTAAAATATACTTGTTTATCAATTATTACTAATAAAACATCTTAATATTTTGGTTATATATTATGTTCTCGTAAATATTTTATTTCATTTAATCACTTTGATTGACTATACTGCTAGTTTTGTTCTTTCTGTAATCTGACCTTCCAACAAAATGTATCCAGCGGTTATGTGTTCGCTATTACCCGCGAGCTCCCGAGACACAAAGACTTAATCGGAGCGATGATTTGTAGAAGTGATTACGCTGCAACCTTATTTACTTTTATAGCGTCATCCCCGGGGAAATGTTGCGGAAGCATTTCCTAAACAATTCCTTTCACGGCCCTGGAAATCGTTAGCTTAATTTCCTTCGGGAAGTCCATGATAATACGCATCTTCGGTCCGTGACAGGTTGACGTGATTTCGTCCGTCATTTGTTTATTCAGTGTTTAAATGCCAGCTGACATAAACATAAGGGGCAAAATGACAGAACGGAAACTTCACTGCCTGTTTTGAATGTTTTGATACATCGAAGCACGTAGAAATTCTTTCACTAGAACGATTTAGCAAATTTACAATTCTCTGATCTATAAAACTGAGAAAGAAACTTAGCGTACACTGTACGTACAGTTTCCCCGTAAAAGCTTCAAGTAAGTAGTAAAAGTAAAAATTTAAACCGTTTTTAAAAATTGATGATCGTCATTTATTTTAATTTGGGTGCGAAGTTGCGTTGCATGTTTAATGAAACGTTTCCACGGCTCGTTCGTCATTCTGTAGTCCGCGGATAATTTGTCACTTCTTGTCGATTTGATATTCAGCACGCGAGCGGATCAATCTAGGGGGACTGCTGCCGGCTGGTAGCGGGAATCCTTTTTAAAAGTTTTACATGTGTAATTTATACATAAAATAAGTCACGAACCGTAATTTTGAAATAAGTAAATACTCGTATTATTAGATAGTTAGACTTATCTTGATTTATAGAATGATGCTACCTGCAAATAACTAAGTTAAAATATTTATCTAGATGAAAATAGCAAAATTTGCAAGCTTTCTGAGTGCTTTTGCTTAATATTTCCTTTTTTGTTAAATTTACTCGTACAATATATACGCTAATATAAATAAATATGTTGCATGGTGATCTAGTACTTCAAATATTATATAACAACACTTGATAACGTTGTTGTTGTGCCAACAACAATCATTATTTCTAATAATTCATAAAAACTATGCCAGGAACCTATGTACTAAAGTAATAAAACTTTTTAACAAAAAATAAAACCGCCTTCAAAAATAAGCGCGTTACAAAACACGGAGAAACTAAAAAGCAAAAAATAATAAACCTTTGAATTCAGATTTCTTATCGTATTGCAATAATCTAAACATCCAAATTATAAACAAATCAATTATTTTTGCAGTCGGTACCAGACCTGTTCGTCGCCTTGCTATTGCCTGTTTGCCCCACCCAACCATACGCAGGCTGGCACCGACTCCAAAAATAATTGATTTGTTTATAATTTGGATGTTTAGATTATTGCAATACGATAAGAAATCTGAATTCAAAGGTTTATTATTTTTTGCTTTTTAGTTTCTCCGTGTTTTGTAACGCGCTTATTTTTGAAGGCGGTTTTATTTTTTGTTAAAAAGTTTAAAAAATAAATAATATTATATATGAAGTTAATACAAGTATTGACTGTGTCCCGTTCGATCAAAAAAAAATTTTGGCACAAGATATCGCTCAAGAACGCTTGTGTTGTGAAAAAATAAATAATATTATATATGTAGGTACTCGGACAACGATATAATTATGTATACATTTATAATATATAAATAGTTCAAGTGCGAATCTCACGCTTGCTATTCCTATGAATATTGAATAATACACGTAGGTACGTACGCAAAATCATTCACGGTGCGCGCTGTGAAATTGTGGAATGAGATGCCTCTGTCGCTCAAACGGTCTCAGTCTGTGACATCACTCAAGGTGAATCTGAAGAAACTTTGGCTTTGGGTTGGGAATTTTATACATAATATACTTCTTGCGATATTTATATGTATATGTATATTATGTATGTATTGATATATTTATATATAGGTTAGGTACATATTTTGTATTTTATTTATGTACTGTATGTAATTTATTTTATAGTGTATTTTGTATTTATGTAGTTTATATAATTGTTAGCAATATTTTGGATTACTTTTGACCTTTATTGTACTCCTGTAAGTTTGTCTATCTTACGTACTGGAACGATCCTCTCATCTTCTCCAGGTTAGCTGGAAGAGATCCCTTATAGGGATAAGCTCGCCTTTGTATCTCTATTCCTACAAATTGTATATAAACTGTTGTACACAATAAAGTGATTACTACTACTACTACTAAATACTTAAATAGAAATAATCCACGTGCTTGGCACAGAAATAAATGCCTTACGATGATTAATTATTTATTACTATCAAGGCGACATTTAGTTAAAACCAATTTTAGTCAGAATAACAGCTGCTGAAGCTAGTTGTTATTATAATATCCTTACTTTCAACGTAAATTCTCATATTCCTATGATTTAATCAAAACTTATGTAGAATGTAGCTGCAGCGGTGACAGCTAAGCTGGAATTAAGCTCCGCTGGGCAGGCCAATTCAAGCCTACACCGACATCGGAACGATATCCGAAACATGTCATTCAGTTATTGTGCGTTTCGCCTGCGCCAACACGGCTACGGCTAAGCACAAGCGAAATGCACGATATCCTTTCAGATGTCCTAACGATATCAGTGTAAGTTAGTATTGGCCTGAAAGACTACTCGATCTCGATATCGAAGTTCTTGAAATGAGTTCTCAGGAACTTAGAAATTATCTTTCGTTCCCCAGCGGGGAAAATATTGCGAGGGAAACTGTTGTTGGCTTCCACTACTGAAATCGCAATAAAGATTTTCGTTTGCAGCTAATCACTTTAGGAAGTCGTGCCACTTGTCAAAACTTAGTTATCCCAGTTTGTTGAGTAGTTGCAATAAATCTACAAAGTCAACTGTGCATAGCTAAGCCGTTTAGTATTTCGCAATTTGTTAGACTTATGTAGGTTTAATGTTACAAAATTTAACATTAAGGTAGTCATTTGTTTTACAAGAGCTTTGCAAGTGTTTTAAGGCGTGCAGGTGAAGCAAACTTAGCTAGTAAATAATCTGTACATATATCTATACCTAGTCTATTCTAATATTGTAAACCCGAAAGAGTGTCTGTTTGACACTTCAGGCTTCAACCACATAACGGATTGAGTTGAAATTAGGCAAAGATATAGTTTGAATTCCTGGAAAGTTTTCATAATTATTTCCGTTTAGGATGAAAGGGTGGTGGAAATTGAGAAATCGATTTTTGTTTTACAAGGGTGCAATTTTATTAATTTAGCGTCTAAAAAATCTTATATTTAAATTAAATTTTAATAAGCGGAAACTTTCGCTAACGACACTTTTATATTAAAGGAAAAAATTGAAAAATTAACGTTTTCGGCCGGACTCGAACCTCTAATCAACATGAACCGCTTTTAAAAAAATTATGGTAGTTTCATCTACGCTAGAAAACTATCGCTATTTGAAATTTTGAAACTCTAAAACGAATTAACGAGTGAGGCGACGCCTTGCACAAACAACAAACAACTGGCGGGCTGCCAGCCGCTGCCTACTGACAACTTCGCAACCCCTTTATGTTTTTCTTATGGGCCCAATCCAGGATACAGCATAATATCATATTAAATTGTTATCGCCACATATCATACCCAGAAGTTGGCCTTCCTCGTGTTTACATCAAGCTCAATAAGTATAGGTACCTACCTAAACAACGGCAGCTAACCCAAATTGTTTCGGATTCTGAGAAGCTGGTTAGTAGATAATTATGAAGAAGAATAATACACCTATACGCCGTGTTTTTCTAGTTCCGTTAAATTAAGGGAAGATACATTTCGATCAAATAGGTAAAATTCATTTGTCTAAGAAACAGGTGTTTTAACTCTTACTGTGACTGAGTTATTTAAAAAAACCTGCCAAGAGCGTGTCGGGCCACGCTCAGTGTATGGTTCCGCAGTTTCCCGTATTTTTTTCAAAAACTGTTCAACCTATCAAGTTCAAAATAATAGAAAGTTAAAGCCCCCCCCCCCCTTAGGCTAGAGGACACATTTTTTTAATTTTAGGAGCGATTATTTCCGAAAATATGTACATTATCAAAAAAATATTTTAGTAATCCACTTCATTTTTTAAATACCTATCCAACAATATATGGTGGTCTCATCGGAAGATCAGCGCTGGAAGTCACCAGCAACACGCTGAGATGAGGCCATTTCGTGGCACTTCATTACTTTCTGTCTTGTTGTTATTATGTGTTCTTTGTCTTGTCTGTGTTCACGAATAAATGTTTATTCTATTCAATTCTATTCTATATCACACGTTAGGGTTGAACTGAAAAACGAAATCACTCCCCAATTTACGGAAGGGTACCCTCCCCACCCCAATAAAACATTTTTTCCACTTTTTATTTTACCACTTTGTCGGAGTGATTGATTAGCTTTCTAATGCTAACGGTTACTGAGATTATCCGCGGACGGACAGACATGGCGAAACTATAAGGGTTCCTAGTTGACTACGGAACCCTAAAAATGACTAAACAAGCGTGTCATGATCATGACTTTCATTGGGTTCTTCCTAATATTATTACATATTTTGATTTGTGCGTACCACTGCCACTAAGTTTTATGTTATTGTTTAGGCTTTTTTTATAAAATAGAATTTAGCTAAACGCGGTATATTTTTATGAGTTGATTATGAGCGAATTTAACGGAAATAAAATTTAACACGGTGTGTAATGGAAACATGTAAAACCCGTAGGTATCACATAATTTACACATTGTTGGTTGAAAGGTCAAAATCAACATAGTTTGATGGGATAGTTTCGATTAACATGAGGAATGGGTAGGTACTTATTTTGATTTAGTATTCCTCAGTATTAGTACCTCTAGTACCTCTCAGTATTATAATTTGCGTTGTTTCAAAGGAAAAAGTTCCTTGTGTCGTCAATAAGGACTCTTAGGCAGATTACTCGTATAAAATTACAAACAAGCAACAAACCTCGTCGTTAGGGATGGTAAGCGTCTAAATGGAACCTTTGATTAGACTTAGTCGTTATAAAATTGATTAATGAGAACAGTTTTCACTCAAAATCACGATTCAATTTTTAAGTAAATAAAAAAGTGTTCTTCATTTTAGCATGAGTACCTATTATTATAATTATTTTGTTAGGTATTATTCATTTCTAAAAGTCTCAGTTCCCTCCCAAGATCCACCTTAACATTACATTAAATATCTAAAATTGGTCTGTATAATAATACTAACAACCACAAAATTAAAATTTTGAAAAACCCCCGACTGCGACTTAGTAGACCGATTTTCATGAAACATGGCTAAGAACACTCCCGACTAACTCAGCTTTCAGAAAAAAAAAACTAAATCTAAATCGGTTCATCCGTTCGGGAGCTACGATGCCACAAACAGACACACACAGACAGACAGACAAACAGACAAACAGACAGACAGACAGACAGACAGACAGACGGACAGACACGTCAAACTTATAACACCCCTTCGTTTTTGCGTCGGGGGTTAAAAATTAAACGAATCAAAGCAAAATCATCTTTGCTCCAGTATTTCGTTTTGCAGTGAGCTATATTATATAACTTGCAGACTTGTACAGCGGTGTAGACCAATCAACGCGCATTTCAGTAAAAAGCTGTTCAGCAAGACAAACTGCCACAGCCGAGCCGCGCCCGCAATAGATACCTATCGCTTTGCAACATAATTTATCAATGACAATTTGTTTACATTAAAACGCCACCTCCTGTAACGTAGTTGCCTCAAGTCACTGGCATTAATATTTCTAAAAAAATATTTACACGTACTTAATTGCAAGAAGTTTAGCATTCCTCATTAGAGGGGCACGTAACTTTTCAATCCACTTTATATGAGTTTTAATTAAATACCTTTAAGAACTCGGTGAAGTTGATACGACTTGTAATATGAGTAATTTGCATGTGTAACTTAATAACATTTAGCAAAACTTTTGTTATACATAGTAGGCGCGAGTCATTCTAGCATATATATCGGTTAATGATTTTATCTTTATATGTATATTGAGTTTTACCAGTGTTAGGGTCTAACGATATCCATAACAAATTCATAAAATGTTATTACAATTAGAATAATTCTCCACAAGTATCCTTATTACCTTTTTAACCGCCGCCCCAAATCTCAAGGAAGGTGGTTCTCAATTCGTCTGTATGTTTTTTTATGTTTGTTCTACGATATCTCCGTCGTTACTGGACCAATTTTGAATTTTTTTTTATCGAATGTATATGCATACAGATTGGTCCCATTTTTATCAGAACCCGGTTCTGATGATGGGATCCTGGAGAAATCAAGGGAACTCCTCAAATCTGAAAGGCATACATATGGTGATTTTTGTATTTTTATAAGAACAGCATGCATTTACGTACGGAATAGTGACATTTGGTGTAGTGGAACTGCTGATGATGGCCAGAACGGAACTCCTCAAATCTGAACGGCACACTTATAGTGACTTTGGTATTTTTATAAGAACAGTATGCACTTACATCCAGAACAGTGACATTTGGTGCAGTGAAACGGCTGATGAAGATCAGAACGGAACTCCTTAAATCAGAACGGCACGCTTATAATGACTTTGGTATTTTTATAAAAACAGCTTGCGTTTACTTTCAGAGCAGTGACATTTGGTGCAGTGGAACTTCTGATGATGATCAGAACAGAACTTCTCAAATCTGGACAGCACACTTAGTCACTTATAGTGACTTTCGTATTTTTAAAAGAACAGCATGCATTTAAGTTCAGAGCAGTGACATTTATTTGTTAGGAGATTTGTTCTCTTTGTTATGCTAACATATTGAGTTTTAAAGTCAAATTTTGTCAAGTTCGATTTCTTATAATCGGATAACGGATTCATGATGAATTGAGAAAACTCCTCAAACCTTAACGGTATACGTATATTCATTTGTGTTTCCATCAAATAATCAAAGATTTACATTAAAAGCAGTTTTAAAAATACCTACACATTTCTACATAATCCAACATTCGGAAGTACCTTTCACCAGAACCCCAAAAGCGGCGGTTTTTTTTCTTAAAAATGATTTTAATTCTAAAACGGACAAACCTACAATCTACATCCGTAATGGAAAAACGTAGGCACCCTGTGCTTTTGCCGTGGAGGTCCTTTGAAGGACCTTTCCCTTTCAAGCGTGCAACCGTTGACGATCCGTATCGTTTCTTAGTTTTCCTGCTCTATCACTTCCGTACTTGTGCCATAAAAAGAAAACTACGAAACGGCAACGATTGTACGCTCCACTAGATGGCCGGGATCCGTAAAGAAGAGGCTAATAATTAACCCATATCGTAGTTATCACTCTATCGCTTTTCCATATTAGTGCGACAGATAGATAGTGGTAACTTATACGATACGTCTATGGAGCATGGAAAATTGGCCTCTTGTTGACGCATCAGAAACAAAAACAAAGTAAAAGCGACGTTATAAACGAGTTATTTTAGCGTTTAGTTTTCTGCCCTTGTAATATTGGCTGGACCCTCTAAACTCAAGCCGCCTTCATAAGTTGTGAGTAGGTACGTAAAGAGGGTATACTCGTACCAGACACGTAGACAGCAGCTTTGGAAATCAAATTTGTCATTTTATTATTTATATTTTCGAGTCATTCCTACTGTTAGTTTATGGCTACACACGAAGACGGAATCAGACCCGTTACTCGTGTTACGCCGATAACCTCCAAAAACACAAGGAGATAATCCTACGCGTAAGCTCCATAACCCCTTATCTTTGTAATGTAACGGGAACGGGCAAAGGAAATTATCACCCCCGTAGAAGCACTTTTGTTTGTAGGCCATTAACCTTGATCAGAGCAAAAGCAGATGTCGTGTCGTAGCGAAACTGGCAAACTCTTGCCTCTAATGGAATTACCATGTACCTAAGCTTCCTTTAAAAACGGCTTTGTTCTAAAGCAATCCCATTTTTACAATTCTGTTTCTTTAAGAACTTCAGTTTTCACATCACTGGTCATTTCAATATTTTTCCTTTATACATAGCTTCAGACTACATAGAAGCAATTTAAATTCTCTACGTATATCATTCATCATCAACATTTTAGTAAGTACGTGTTTTGGAAATACTAAATAACTTACGAATAGTATAATTCCACATCCAGGTCAAAAAGCCAAACGATAGCATCAGGTGTCATATTATAACATTAAATATACATAACATATGTAGTTCAGGTCAACATCGTACTTAATTTATAGAAATTCCATAGAAATATTTACTGTTTATATTGATTTATAATATTTACAGTAATATTTACATTGATTTTGAGTATTTTGATGTAGACACACTCTTGACAATCTTGAAAATACCACTTTGCCTCATATATAAAAGTAGTGGAGGATGTCCAACATGAAATTTTTAATCGACTTCCAAAATTGAATAGAGGAGGAGACTATTAACACGAAATTATAAGGTTTTATTTTAATACACCATTACCTAATTTGATTATTTTAAACTTTTCCAAAAACGATTCCCAAAAATAGACTTAATGTAAAATACCCTATAATGGACGGTGATGCCATTATGGACAAAAAAACACAAATCCTTAAAAATAAGTATCTAATATTAGTTTCTAATAACTGACGGAAATGTACCGTAAACTAGAGTTATAGAGCTGTTTAATTTTAAAGTTTCATTTAATTCGGTTATTTCTGAAGGATTTAGCGGCAAGATTGAATCATCAGTTTACTGAAAAAAATATCAGGACGAATTCCTAGTAATGTTACTAAGAGAGTTGAGTTCATGTATATAATAATAAAAAAATAATACTCGGTGTAAACTTGAATGAGTTTACTTACTGCATTAACCATGAGATAAGGTATAAAACATAATACTAGTTTGTTGCTCCAGAGATATAAAGAAATAGTTTTATTTTGCGAGTGTCCATTACTGGACCCGGAAAACTGCGTACCTCCTATGATGGACACGGAACAATTTACGAAACCAAAATTTACAAGAAACAATACTATGTTAAAATAACCCAAACTAATTTTATTTGGGGTATATAAAATTGACTCATTGAGTATCAGTTGGCTTTAAAAGTAAAATTTTAAACTTATTTCACTGTCCATAATGGGGGATCCATTACTGGAGAACTGCCGTCCATGATTGAAGAAAAAACACCTAGTTTTAATTTGTTGACTATGAAGAAACCAATAGGAGTATCTATTCTGCAATATGCTTGAAATGTAAAAGTAAAAGAAGGAAAAATACATTCAAGTTTTAACACGGTTAGCGGTAGAATTTTTACATTTATCAGTGAAATATCAAAAGTAGGCAAAATTTTATCTTAAACTGTCCATGATTGGGTCCCTTACCTTAGAGGCTCTATCCAAGCAATAATTGTTGTAAGGTATTAGGCGGCACCACAAACAGGATACTCTTCGATTTGGTGTTGGCGAACAAGTCAAACATTTCACGAGCAAACACCTCAATTCCCTGCCAAATTACCTGGTTTGACAAAGTTTTCACTTTCGCGGTGCCTTAGCTGGCGTGTGACTTCGTAATTTGAACCAACTGAAAGGACGGAATTTACTGTGTTTTCCTTGCCATCACATATGCAAAATCAATTTATTGACAATATTTACATTCGTTTACCTTTCTTGTTACGCCACACTTGTATGCCTTCTTAGGTACGCTGAATTAGGCAAAATAAACGTTTTGATATGTAGTTATCGAACAAAAATATGCCATGTCGAATAAAATTAGAAACAAAAACGTAAAAAAATAATGTGGGCTAGCATAAAAATAGCTCATGTAAAAAATAGAATTACTTCCTTGGTGGAGTGAACAAAGCGGGGATTACACGCCGAGAGATCGTAATTAATGAGCTCTTTGAGCGCTGGTTAATTTAGCTAAATCAGCGCTCTCATTCGTGGCCAAAAGGCTGTGAAAATTACATACACAATGCTAGTTATCAGCCGGATATTTAAAATATTTTTACCTATTTTAAACATTTTTTAAGGTTCGGAAGCTAACTAGGTCCATTTGTCCGTGTCAGACATTCATTATAATATAGTGTACTATAGCACAGTATAATAAAGAGTACTATCGTACAGTATGGCCACTCGCACTCCCTGCTGAAAGTGCCGTCCACCCGATCTCGGTTACCTCACAGTTACCGCCTGTCAAGAACGCGACCAGTCGACCTGTGTACAAGCATGGTACGCGTTCACCTACACGAGCAAGACTGTGGACTTATTTCATATATTTGATCGCCAGTGTCCGAGGTGTGACAATAGTGTGTAACTGTCTACTGTACGTATTTATATAATATAGTGAGTTCTTACTAAGTATGTACCTAGGTACTAAAAACGATCATTAGGTTGCTAATAATATTCATGTATGATTCAGACAATACTTCTGGAAATTCAGTATCATCTCTCCAAAAGACAAAATGTTTGTGCCCCGTTGCCTCTGATTTAATTTTTCAATCCCAAATCCCATCATTTTTCAATGTAAAGGGGTAAGTAAAGGTTACATGAAATTAAAATGTAAAAACGGTTTTTGCGGGGTTCTCTACGTGACCGAGGGTGTTTCTGAAAGGGAATTCAGAATGTTCACCGTTAATCAGGTAGATAAATTGCATAATCCTTTCACTTTATATGTGCCAGAGTTGCCTATTTGTTTCTTCTGGATTACGAAATAATATCCTCGGGCTTCGTAAAACAGATTTTAAATATTATATTGACGTTACTTCATAATTTACCTTTCTCTTAAAGGTCAAAGGCGTCGTGTATAATTAATAAGCCGGTAAAGTATATCCTTTTTTAAATTCCAAGAGCTTTACAGCTTGTTAATGTGATGCTTACATTTATTGATATATATACTCAAGAACAATGAAAACTTCACTTTCATTAAGCTCCCTGCCTGCTAAGCCGCTGTCCCGGGTTCGAATCCCGGTAAGGTCATTTATTTGTGTGATGAACACAGATATTTGTTCCTGAGTCATGGTTTTTTTCTATAAGTATGTATGTATTTATCCATATAAGGACTGATTCGTAACGAATTTGATAAATTCGAAACTGTGTCAAAGGTACCGAAGCCGGCCTAATCAAAGTTTGTTTTTCTATAAGGTGTTAAAAATGTATTCAAAAATTATTATTTATTAGTAAATTCATCATTCTCCGTTTCTTTTTGCTCATGTTGTAAGTTTTGTTGTGTGCCCTCCATCATACATCCGATAGTGTTTTTTGACACATTCTTAGTTTTAGTCCTATCATTTATTTAAATGAATGAATTTCTTAGGCACTCCAACCTATACCGGTTAATAGGTGAATACTGTGGGACTTCGTTAAATCAAGTTTTTGACCCGATTTCAAGAGCATTGACTTTAGCAAGCTGCTGGCTTCATAATTGTGGTGGATGAGATCCAGCTATTGTCAGAATAAAGTTGAAAGATCGTTTTATGAAATAAAATCTGCGAACAGCTTCTTTTAGCAGTTTTTGTTGTAGATTTTTCTATCGAAAAGTAACCAATGCCTGGTAACTGATACCGCATCGACTGAATTCCTGGTAAAGTAGATATTTGGAGACTCGTCTACAGTAACATTGTTTCATAGGAATCGTAAAGAAATTGCCTTTCAGATATAGTATAATGTTGGTTGCCAGGTAGTGTTGAAAATGATTTAAATGCAAGTTGTAATGGCATATTAGCCACTTTCCGTGTTTAGCAGTAACACAATGGTTTACTGCGACATAACGCATATTGCTTGGTCAGCGACAACCCAAACATGTATATATAGGCATACCTTTATACAATAAATGGATTGATTGAAATTCATTACTTTACCTACTACTCGTGTCTATCATTTGAGTACACCACACTCCCGTGACGCTGCCCATCCTCAACAGTAATAACATATCTTGTTATTACAAGTTTCGTCAACAGGAATCAAGTTTTGACAGCAGTTTGTCGCCGAATTATTTTCACTTTAATTTTAAGTATCTAAGTATCTAGTTAATAGTTGAGCATTGCTTTTAAACATGATTTTAACATACTTAATAATTTTGTGATTCTGGCAATTTGAATGGTGGAATGTATAATATAAAGTAAGCTAGAAATTATCCAAGAAAAAGCACTCTGAATTTGACAAATTCGTTACGAATCAGTCCTTATGTAAGTGTATCGTCGCTTAGAATAGGCTTTGCTTAGTTTGGGGTTAGGTTGATCTGTGTACGGTGTCCCCCAATATTTATTTATTATCATCAACTGTTTATACTGCGTACCTAATTATGAAGCATTAGCTACAGACACCTAAATAAATAGATTTTCTGATATTTGTAAAAACACCACTGGATCAGTCTTACACTTTTTCTTCAAAAAATCGCGTTACACAAATCGTGGGCACGACCCAATTAATCATCCCCATTCCTTATCTAATGCATTCAACCATCGATCGATCAACGTTGGATCGCGGTGCGCAGCTCTTCATAATAAAATACTGCTGCAGACTACTGGAAGTGATTTAGGAAGAATTTTACTTATAGATGGATAGTATAGAATTTTACTTATAGCATAGATAACAAGTAACAACCTATTTTTAAAAATATTCTTTTCAGTTACTGTCAAAATCATATTTTAGCCTAGTCTAGTTCATAAAACTAATTTTATACTTTATTTAATGATTCCATCCGCTAAAGTTGCCTCAAACTACTTGAGGCAAATGTGCAAGCTGTGATGAGAACTGGAAGTAGGTAAGTACTGAAATTAGCTGACTTCATGACTTGAATGTATTTCCAACAACACATACCTAATCACCAGGGAGCGTACTTTTCATGCCGATGACATTAATCTGACGTCACGCTCCGTATAGGGTGATCCCAAATAGTTTTATTGTAAATTATTAATCATTAGTCGTCAATCATTTTAATTTACATGTGGCATAAATAATACCTACTTGAAATGTGAAACGTGAATAAAATTATTTGATTTGTTTTTATAAATAAATTTAATTAAATAGTATTGTTAACAACACATTACAATAAATACGTAGAAAAGAGAATTCCTCTCTAACGTAAAGCACACCATCCTTATTGGATTCATTACCATGCAAAGAAATTCATAACTTAAAATGATTAATGACTAATGATTAATAATTTACAATAAAACAATTTGTGATCACCCTATATGGAGCGTGACGTCAAATTGATGTCATCGGCACGAAAAGTACGCTCCCTACTAATCACGTTTTTATATATGTGCATTGTAATACTCGTTATTTAGTTAATTAATATTATAACTTAATTCACATAACTTGGACATTTATAAAACAATAAGAATAAATCAGCCCCAGATTTGTCAAGATTCGGGCGTTACAACCATAATTCCCACTAAAATAAACATTCAAGCGCTTTCAAGTCCTTGGCGCGTTCTCCTCCATTCTTAAAATTTATTACCCCGGGCGTTTCATGGTCTCGAAGATTCTGGAATAAAACAATTCTGCGACCAAGTATGCTTCACAAGAATTGGCATGCGAAATCACGTCGCCTATCTATTAATAAGTTTGACCATAAAATACTTACTAAGTATTTTCAGTTTATTCGACAGATGTGTAAAAAAAATATTAAAGAAATGATCAATAAGTTTACACGACACAACCGGTCTGACCTAGCGGGTAGTGAGCGACCCTGCCTACTTTTTAGTAGCCTATTTTGTGTCCCACTGCTGGGCAAAGATCTCCCCTTTCTTTCGCCACTTATCGGTGTAAGTAATCCTATATAACATTTATTAAATATTTTTTCCCCTCACTAGCTCGGAAACACGTGTTTTGTCCTTTAATACCAGCGGGTAAAAACGCATTTTATCCACTAGTGGGTAAAGTAATTTGACCTTGAATAAAGTCAAATTAACTGCTTTAAAGTTGATAAAAGTAGGTGAATCTAGTAATAAAGATGATTTACCACCTGTGGAACTACTGGAAGCAGTGATAAATGCATTTTTTGCGTTGTAGTTTCCTCGCTATAGTGAGGGGAAAAGTTTTGTGTTACACTCGGGTGCAATGTATTTTACTTCTCGTAAAAACCTCGCAAGTTCAGGATTCTAT
This sequence comes from Leguminivora glycinivorella, assembly GCF_023078275.1. Classification (NCBI taxonomy): domain Eukaryota; kingdom Metazoa; phylum Arthropoda; class Insecta; order Lepidoptera; family Tortricidae; genus Leguminivora; species Leguminivora glycinivorella. Next base: position 8,865,107 of record NC_062971.1, read on the forward strand.
TAAATCGCTTCGCTCGTGGTTCAACTATAGAATCCTTTCAGTTTTTCAATTCCACACTCGATGCGTTAAAATACAACTTTGCCCCTTGTATAACAAATAACTATTTCAGTACAGATGGTGTTTTTTTACGCACTAGTGCGAGAAGTGGTTCATTATATGCCAGGTCGAAACTTCGGAGGCCCATCTGTACTAAAAACGTCGTACGATACACGTGCGAAAAGGAAAAACTTCTTTTTTTTACGCACTTGTATCGTAATGTACTATAATGTAGGACTAACGAATTCTTTAACTAGACTACTTTATGCTGACCTAGCAAAGACGTTTGAACTTTGGCTTCTACAAATACGCCCTTTGGAATATATGGAATAGCTACTCGTAAGTTTCATTTTACGTCAAAATAAAATATCTTCATCCATGGGATCAAGACTAATATTAAAGGATTTTGTTCGTTCAAAATTTTGCTAAAAATGGACATAACTTTGTGTTATATATTTTTTCATTGACAATATTTTCTTTCAGCAAAATCACATACCAAGTACCAACAGTGAATAAAGCCTTAAAATGTGCCCTTTAATTCGGACATATCACAGCGTCCTTGCCTCGCCCCTTCTACAAATCTATTGTGTCCAAGCGAGCAAGGATTCATTTATTTCAGCTATCAAGTACAAACGATAATAATGGAAAAGGAATTCCAAAAATCAAGAAAAATGTATTTGAGGTTAAAACTTATATCCTACTTAAAATAAAATTATATTTATAAGCAACAGCGAATCTAAGTCTTAAGTGCTTACTAAGAACGTCTTTGAGTTATAGTTTATAGTAACATTAAAAACCGGTCAACAACATGATGCTCACTACTCAAGGTTTTCCATTTGTTAACTATTCATTTATAGAGGAAGGTATCCTGGCATGGAATGTGCTTGCATAGGTAACTACTTCACTCTGTTGGTTTGATTTATTTATACTTACGTAATATAACTCCCATGCATATAAAACAGAGTTCGTAAATCGCAGAGCTGCTGCGAATGACTGTGAGCTTTTAATTTGGAAAAATAACGACAACGGCAGCACTGACCAGTTTTGTAACGTATGGCCTATTTTTCAGGAAATCGTTTTAGGGACCGGATCAAATAGCAATTTTATTTTGCTTAAGGTAAGGTCGCATTTACAAATAAAAGATTCAAAGGGATACGATTTTGTGATGGCAACCACTGGTTAATGGTTTCTTTATTGTCGCGTTTAATTTATCGCCGATTTCATCGTCAAACAATGGATAATGGAATCGGATTTATATCACAACTTGGTTGCTGTCAGTACAGAATCAGAATTCCATTGAATAGGTACTTTGTTCGATTTATCCCTATCCGCATGCTGCAAAGATATATATACTTTTTTTTCCGCTCTTAGTCAAAATCGACGATAAATCGAGATATGGACGGTCGAGAAAATTGATTGTTTAGCAGTTTAAAGTTCAATTTACATTGGACATTTCTAAGCATTAAGCATGCAACCAAATTTACTTAAATCGCAAACTGCTGAAGAATAGACCTTGACCGTCCATTTTCCGAAATTCTACTACCTATTTCGCGAGCTGATGCTAAAACTGCTAAAAAAAGTACCTATTAGAGGTAATAAATATCGCCCAAGTGCGACTCTACCACTCATATTGAAGGGTTCCGTAAAAAACTTACATTACCTACTTAACCGATAATGGCCAAAACAATATTTGTTAAAATTAGGTACATACTATAATATGTAATACCTATGTATCTTCTCCAAGTTTTCATCTTTATGGTATCGTCGGTTCAAAAGGTAAAGGGAGTGAGACACAGTCCTATAATATTTGAGGGCGATTATTTATGTCAGGCTTTATTTTAGTAAATAATTTAATTTATATAGTTAATACCAGAATAAGTTCGAGCTCATTTTTAGCGCACTAAAGAAGGAATTTATAGACATCCAATTAACTAGTGCAAGTAGTTTATATTGGTCATTTTCCGCAATTCGACAACCATTACCACGTTGTGTAAGTGCAAGTAGGTGTAGTTAGAAATTAAATAGGTACTTTATTTATAGTATTTCATGACTCATGACATGGCATTGTTATAAAACACATTTAGACAACGTCGTCATTAATAGACACAGATCATCTTCATACTTAAATTTCATATACATTGCTTTTTAACAATTTTAAGGACCCTGTATAATCTTCGCTGGTCTCAGGTATTCGTAGTGGTGGTAAAATAATAAGCGGACTGTAGTTGATACTGGTTTACTCCGAATTATGACAAAGAACAAAGAAAGTGATACAGTAAATGTCGTTGGAGAGCGGAATTAACGAACAGTAAAGTAACCGTAAGTTTTTGAAAGATATTACAGGTCACAATTGGTACTTATTTCTATTTATTTATTTAGAGCCTAATGTGTCCCACTGCTGGGCAAAGGCCTCCCCCCTCTTTTTCCACTCATCCCTGTTTGGAGCAACATCTGGCCAATCTTTCAAAAAGGAGTCCAAGTTATCCCGCCATCGCCGACGTGGTCTGCCGGTTCCCCGGTTTGACTCGTGGGGCTCCCATTCCGTGGTTATCTTGGCCCACAAGTCGTCCGGCATTCGGCAGACGTGGCCAGCCCAGTCCCATTTTAGCTTAGCCGCTTTTTGAGCTACGTCTATTATTTGAGTCTTAGAGCGCAGCGTGGTGTTTCGGACCCTACTTACTTCTACATATCTTATTTATTTAACGAAACAAAATGAAATATAAAAACAAAAAACAAATTGAAATATATACGTACACTAAAGAAAATACATTAACTAAACTAAACTATGTACAAACTTAAAATTAACTTATAAATAAAAAATGCTCCCCAAGTCGTCACTATATGTTGTGGTGCCCAGAAGGCTGGCAGCGTTACCTCTTTGGATGGCCAGACTTAATCTCTGGCCGAAGTAGCTGCCAGCTCTCTGGTCACCTGAGGCATCCACGAGGCGCTGGGATATCTCTTTAAAAAGTTCGCGCTGGGCCCCCACGGTCCTAGAGTTTCGACGCCGAACGGCGCAAATATATAGCCCTCGCCGAGGACAGCATATTTGCGCCGCTTATTTTGTTCTGCCGTTGTGGCCGCAGCTCCCGCCTTGACGGAGGTCGCCTGTAGGTGGGACGGCGCGAGCGTGTCAACACAGGTGGCGTCCCACACAAGCGTCCTCCCTTGCATCCACGGAATGAGTGTCATCCCATCGGGGCGCTTGCCATCGTCGCGTGCGATACCGTTCGGCTCAAGGATAGCCGGCACGCTAACGGAGGCGAGCGCCCTCTTGATGACATCATTCAAGGACGCATGGCGGGAGATGCGACCTGCGCTTCTTGGACAGGATAAACCGTGGTGGCCCAGTTCGGTCACCATAGCACCGCAGCGGCATCGATGGGGCTCATTTGTTTTGGTGCCCAGACGCAAAGAGGTAGCCAGGGTTAGGGTGGTTTTGTCCAGCAGGGTTCCGATTTTGGCTGATGGTAATGCGCGGAGCCAATAACCCGCTTCCGGTTCTGCGACGGCCAACAAACGAGCGCGCTCTGCTGAACTCTGGGCAGATTCAATAAGTTGAGTTATCGTTGCCTTGCAGAGCGGCTCGTCCCATTGCCTTTGCGACTTAAGGGAAATCGGAAGCGGGCTACCCGGGCAAGACTGCAACCATGTGTCTTTGGCCTCGTTCAGTGTGGTAATACGCTCGCTGGCAGAGGATGAGCAAAAAATCTTGTCAGCGAGATCTTGTGTGCTGTGAAACGAGGCCAAAAACGCAGGGAGGGCGACACTGACAACTTGGCGTATACCCAGACCGCCGTGGCGAATTGGCAGAGAGGCCTGGGTCCAGGCGCGGTTGTCTAGGTGAATGTTTAATATGGATGAAAGGGTGGTTTTCAAAATGGAGTCCAGTGGTTCGATGAGGTGAGGATGTTTCCAAACAGGACTACACCTGAGTATGTAAGTGAAGTTCGGAACAAAGAGGCAAAACTTAATGATGGTTAATGCCATGTGTGCACTGATTTTTAGAAGGCGGTCCGAATAAGCTTTATGAATGTTGAGATGTTCATCAATGAGTTGTGGAATTGATTCAGGGAAGATGGGAGCACCTAGGAGTCTCAAAGATGTTTTGTCTATTATTTTAATGTTAGGGGCCAGGGCATTAAAATAGGATATTAAATTTTGAATTTCGTTCGATGGGAAGGGTCTGTTGATAAATAACTCGCATTTGGAGAAATTTAGCTCAAGACCTAACGAGGTAAAAGAATCTGTAAGCGTTCGCAGGTCGTCCAAAACTGTTTTCCAATCTCCTCCTAGGGTCCCATCGTCGAGATACCATGAGTTGAATTTTGAATTTAGATTTGAGATGGTTGGGTGGATGGCGAGACTGAAAATGGCTGGTCCAAGAGGATCACCCTGCTGGCACCCAACCGCAGATGATAAGCGATGGGACTTGAATACTAAGTGCGAGGGCTGATGGTAGCACTGCCACAGATATTTATAGATCATGGGTGTAGCTTCTTGAACTTGTTTGAGAAGAACCCCTCTATCTAAGGAATTAAAAGCGTCCTTGACATCCACCTTCAGCAACACCTCACAATTATCGTTTCCAGCAAAGGCGCGTGCAGCATGAACTGCAGCTTCACAGCCGCCTTTGCTGCCGAAACCGAGTTGCAGTGGCTGAAATTTTTTTGTCAATTTAGAATATATGTATTTACAACAGATTTTCGAACATATGCGCCTAATTGTGAGGCCTACTGCGATAGGTCGTATGCCTCCGTCTTTTTTCTTTAGGGCACATAGGCTGGCTCCATATAAAATAGCTAAAACCTCAGTGCATACTTTTCCAGATAGCATTAGGTTTACCAGCTGCGTAATGTCCTCCAAGAGCTGGTCGCCGGCGTCACCAGTGGCGCCGCATAACAGGTCTTTAAAATGTTGTGGAGAGAGGCCGTCGAGGCCACCGGCGGAGCCATTCTTGAAAGACATTACAGCAGCTAGCACATCCTTTTTAGTCGCCTCCAGGTTTGGCGCTTCTGAATCTGGGGGAACAGGCAAATTGAGAGATGTTGCTGGAGGTGGATGTTTGGATATTAATGCTGAAACTGTATCAGGGGTGTCTGGTGCAACAACATCACTGGAGAAAAGCAATGTGGCGGCACCTTAATATCGCCATCCATTACTTTTTGCTCGACTGTATGAAATAGTTTTGTATCCTCTTTCGAGTTGCGTTTTAGCTGCGGCCGAGGGGGTGAGACTTGGTTTGCAGGATTTAAACAATTTAATTTTTTGGGTAAGTGATACATTATTATTAGTTTCACTGGCGTGTAATATATTGTATGAGAACGAAAATAATTGAGACCAACTATCAACTGTGTTTTCACTCACTGTCTTTGATATAGTTTGCCTTAGGGCGTTCGCAACGGATATGCGAGCTCCTTTAGGAATTCTTTTTACGATAGGAGTTGCATTCCGTTGCGAAGCGAGCCAAGTCGGTAAATTATCGAAAGTGTTGTCAGTTCTGGTGTGTGTGGGCAACGGATAAGTACAGCGCCCAGGCGCTGCAATTATACGTTGCGGCTGTTGGTGTGTTTGTGACTGGGTTCTGTGAGTGCGGGTAATGTGGTTGTTGAGGCCTCGGCGGCCTTTGTAAAGCCTGGACTGTGGTGGGCAGTGGGGGCATGGTAAGAGATCTCCGGTGACATTGTTGGTGGCAGTGCTGGGTCTATTTTGGAGAGAAGATGTAGAAGGAGCTTGTGACAGAGGACTAGGGAGCATATAAACTAACTAATGCACTAATACTACACTTAAAATACAATAAGAAATAAAAATATACATAAAAGCGGCACTGCACTGAATGTATTTTCTACATAGTTTTTGTTTTTTTTGAAGAAGGAGAAAATAAAAATGTATAATACGAGAGTAAAAACCAAAACGAGTATAAAAAAATGGGTCAAACAACGGCGACTCCTACTGGAGAAGGACTTGAGTCAATTATTCCTCATGCTCTTTTCACAATCATGTATCACTGGAAGACATGGGCATCATGACCACTGTAAGAATTGTATTTTGGGACACTTTCTTTCTTGTAAACATTGTTATGATTTTTTCATGTTTTCTTAAACTGACATGACGTCTGTCAAGCCGGCGCCGCAGATATAAGAGCCCGATTACTCGGGCTGCGGTATGCGCAGATAGAATTTCCCAGCAGTAGGTCGGCTGTAGCCTTTGTAGATTAGTTTAGGCCATAAGCGAGAATTTGGAACTCATTAAAAGGAGATTTTGGAACTCATTAAAAATATTTACGACAAAGAGCGTTTTTTACAGCGTGTTTTCAGTTGCTAGGCGATGAGTATTTTGAAAGATTAAAGTTGTCATAATTTGAATTTTATATATTGCCATAGGTAAATTTGTGCATAGAGATTATCTAAATTACATATTTTTGGTTATAAACAATATTGATATTTTATTTAAAAAATACAAATTGAATAAATAATGAATTCATAGCCGACAGCTGTTAATAATAGATTATAGTTGTAAGTAAACACTAGTTCGCTAATAAATTAATTATCTATTGAATTGAATTTTTGACTGTGTAATGTGTATATATGTCACCGTAAAATTGTAAACACCGTTAGTTTATAATTTCACTAGCGAGATTATGAACTAACGAAATATTGTGATCCGTAACGTACAGTTCACAATTTGACGGATTATTTTTACGTTAGATTATAATCTAACGAAGCGAAACCGTCAAATTGTAAACTGTCATGGCGTCGGAACGAAGCTAGCGCTCTGATTGGTCGGTTTTATAGTAGATCGTTCTGTGGCCATAGAGTGACTGACACCAATAGACACTGCTATCACAGATGTCTATCAAAAACCACATTAAACTTTTATCATCAAAATTCGATATTTTGTTTAAGGAAATGGTCGAACTCGCCAAATAAACAAAATTGTCAGTTACTTTGCTTGTTATGTGGCGGTTTAATTGGTATATTTCTTGTGATTTAATATTTACTTTTCCAAAAAAAAAAGTTAGTTTATAATCTTACTAGTGAGATTATAAACTGACGAGTTATGGTGAACCGTAACGTTCACAATTTAACGGATTATTTTTCGTTAGATTATAATCTAACGGAGAGAAACCGTCAAATTGTAAACTGTCATAATATGCGTCAGGAGCTAGTGCCCTGAATGGTCTGTTTTTTGTTAGATCGTTCTGGGCCCATAGTAGTACCTAACATAAATGGACACTACAATCACATGTCTATTATTAGTACATTACTCTTCTTTCAGTCGTGTTTTGGTTTATCGACACTCGTTTCAAACTTCCTCTATTTTGCACTTGTATCGTTCGACGTTTTTCAGTCTATACATATGGCCCTTTAAAGTTTCGATATGGGCACATAATTAACCACATTTCGCACTAGTGCCATAAAACTGCACCATGTGTACTGAAATATACTTTTTAATACAGTAGCTCAAAAAGTGCCCGTTTTTTGTTTGTTTAGCTTGCGAGAAGTTGTATTTTACGCACTCATGCGTAAAAAGTATGCGTTCCATTTTACGACTACATACCGAGCTGTTTTAATATTAGTCTATTTTACTAAGACGGCAAAAAAACTATAAACTTACTATGAAGTGATTAATGTTTAAAACATTGATATTTCATAAATGTAATTGTTTACTTTTAGTCATATTAAACATAAGTTATAAAATGGATTATACTTTGAAAAAGTGGCTCAGAATGAGTCGTGTAAACAGAACGTGAAATGGAACGAAACGCGTCGTCTGTCATTTAAAGTAGTGGCGTCTTAGGCTGGGCGCACACGGAGGCGACAGTTGCACGGCGACATCTTTTGTCTCTGTCGTTACTATATGCGTCCAAGACAGAGACAAAAAATGTCGCCGTGCAACTGTCGCCTCCGTGTGCGCCCAGGGTCACCAACTTAAAGCAAGCACGTTCAAAAACCTTAATATGTTACGCGATTTGTCATAATTATTTTATGTTATTTGCAATACTTCGACGCATAAATGAATCGATTGAATTAAAATGTAGGTATACACCGTGTTTCACTTAACACTAAAAACCTGAAAACAGTTTGTTCAGAATCGAGAGTAGAATCGATTGAGCTATATCTTGATGGGGGTATTATTTTTATTTAAATTCGTATTATTAGTTATTTTTTACGTGCCTATTCTATTGTACTCGTAAGACAACATTGTGTATATCGCACTGCTAGAGGTTGTTTACTTTTTTCAGTATTTAGGGGTATTAATACTGGCTGGTTACTTGAACGATTATTTTTTCCGCTACGAGTTTGACGTTGTTTGTCAGTTTAATCTTAATGTTTATCATAAGTCATAACAAATTGAACTCGTACCTAATTACAACCTTGTCATTTGAATATTGGGTTTAAATTTGCTTACTGCGATTACCTGTCCAATTTGAAGTTTACTGTGACAAAGCTTTAAAGTGTTTTACAGTGACATCTTAGCTGTCTATTGGTAAACCTTATGTCGTTGCAGTAACGTACATAAATAAATAGTTTTATGGTTTATGGTGGAAGTTAGCAATTATTTTATTGAGTGTAGAGCTAAAAGTCAAGTAGAGCTGTACAGAAAATTAAAAGATGAATACTCTAGATGAGTTTAAAAAAATAAAAATCAGTTGGGGTGTCTGAGGTTTTGAGTGTTACCGGAAACACTTTTTTTTTTATTTTTTTTTTTTTTTTACACACACGGTACGGTGTACGGTGTGTGTCGTTCGTCACACGTGCGAGAATGTCATTCTTCACTCGTCTCGAGTTTTGCCACTCGCGTCCCGCTCGTGGCAAAATGTCTCGGGACTCATGAGGTAATGACATACTTCTCGCACTTATAACAAAATGTACTATTTCAGTACAGATGGTGCTTATTTTACGCACTAGTGCGAGAAGTGGTTCATTATCATATGTCAGGACGAAACTTTGGAGGGCCATCTGTACCTAAAAACGTCGTACGATACACGTGCGAAAAGGAAATTTGTAACTCGTATCGTGGCGTGTCGATTTAAAACATTAATTTATCGCCACTCGTTTCTAACTTCCTTTTTTACGCACTTGTATCGTAATGTACTATTTTAATACATTAATTGACATCTGTGATTGTAGTGTCTATTTATGGTAGGTACTCTATGGGCACAGAACGATCTAGCAAAAAACTGAGCATTCAGAGCGCTAGCTCCTGACGCATACTTATGACAGTTTACAATTTGACGGTTTCTCTCCGTTAGATTATAATCTAACGAAAAATAATCCGTTAAATTGTGAACGTTACGGTTTACCATAACTCGTCAGTTTATAATCTCACTAGTAAGATTATAAACTAACGGTTTTATTTTTTTGAAAATTGAATATTAAATCACAAGAAATATACCAACTAAGCCGCCACATAACAAGCAAAGTAACTGACAATTTTCTTTATTTGGCGAGTTCGACCATTTCCTTAAACAATATATCGAATTTTGATGATAAAAGTTTAACGAGATTTTTAATTGACATCTGTGATTGCAGTGTCTGTTTGTGTCAGTCACTCTATGGCCACAGAACGATCTACTATAAAACCGACCAATCAGAGCACTAGCTTCGTTCCGACGCCATGACAGTTTACAATATGACGGTTTCGCTTCGTTAGATTATAATCTAACGTAAAAATAATCCATCAAATTGTGAACTGTACGTTACGATTCACGATATTTCGTTACTTCATAATCTCGCTAGTGAAATTATAAATTAACGGTTTTTACAATTTTACTGTGACATATACAAGACTGTAGTTTTCTAATAAGATACCAAATTGACGATATTAATTATTCCTTTTTTAATTACTAATTTTTATTTCTTTTTTACTCTACAATTATTTCGAATATCGACTGACATTTTACAATTAATTATATATAAGTATGGTACCTTGATGTTTAATAGTATCATCAGCTTGGTATTACTAATTAAGCTTTAATTACAAATTTAAACATATATTATAATTATGTACTAGTATTAGTTCTACTAGTATTAGTACCGGTCTAAAACAAGGCGATGCCCTGTCTCCTATGCTTTTCAATTTGGTCCTGGAACATGTGGTTCGAAAACTGGTATCACTTGAGGTTGGAGTAAACCTGAATGGAAGGCATAGACTGATAGGGTACGCGGATGACCTGGCCTTGCTAGGGGAAAACCGTGAAGAGATGGCATTATCGGCAAGGATTTTGGAGCAAGAAGCAGCAAAAGTGGGTCTCAGAATCAACCATGAGAAAACGGAATACCTCCATATGAAGCGGTTCAGGGACAGTCGCGCCCAGAGGCAGAACCTACGTGTGGGCGAAAACGCGTACAAGGGCGTTTCGAAGTTCAAATACCTCGGGTGCACTGTCACTGATTCAGATTCAGATTCAGATTCAGATACAGATTCATTTATTTCTTAATAAGTATTACATGTTTTTATTACAAACGAATATAAAAATGAGTACATATTAAGATCGTCAGAAATATAGAATTGTTTAATAACGATAGAGTGGACTGTAGGAAAATTCGAGAAATTGGGGGGCGACAGGGAGTCAAGATTTAGGGAGTCAGTTGGGCAAGAAAGTTGCGTTATATTATGAAAATGGTGTTACTAAATGGATGAACTAAGTGTGAAATAGTGTAACACGAAGATTACCTTTCGACGCGCCGATGATGGGACTGAATCGCTGGTCACCGTTGAAGACCTCGGGCTGGATTCTGGCTGTCCTTTGTCGCTCGCTAGAAAGTAGGCTAAGAACCGTTACCTCTAGTCGTTCAACTTAGCCCTCGATTCTGCCGCTCGACGGTCTCCGGGCCTCTCCTGATACACTACACTGATTCTAGCTAGTTTAAATGTTTGGCAGTAGCACTTTTACTGAACGGCGCGAGAGTTAGTAACGAAAGCGATAGCGAGAGATGTGCACTGGTAGTCGTTCGGTGACAAACTGACTGTCAGTTTTCAACTGACAGCGATTCAAAAAATGTTAGTGTTGCCACGATAAATGCAAAATAATCCTATAAAATGAAAATGCAAGGTCAAAGCTGAACATTCCGCCCACCAAAATGCATTGTATTTTTACCAAGCCGAAATAAACGACAAAAAACTTAAAACTAAACGAAAATGGACGACACAAGTTTAGTGACCTATAAAGGTCACAGCGGTATTGGGCACAACTTGACCACAGGCCGCTTGTACAGTCCTGTGGCAGTGCGCACAGTGACCACACGACAGATCCCGTCAGATCCGGGGTGTGTGTCAATGATGCGGCCCAAGGGCCACTTCATTGGACTCGTTTGCTCGTTTACAACGAGCACGAGCGTGCCGACTTGGACGTTAGGATGTTTGTAGTGCCACTTCATCCTCTGCTGGAGAGTATGCATATACTCCTTCGACCACTTGCTCCAGAAGTCCTGGTGCATCTTCTGTAGCAACTTCCAGCGTTGGAGAGGGCCGACACGAACGTCTGACAGGTCTTCCTCGGGCACTATCGACAAGGGTTCCGTGGTGAGGAAGTGACCTGGAGTCAGAGCTGATAGGTCGTTTGGATCAGAGCTGAGAGGAGTGAGTGGCCTTGAGTTGAGCAGAGCTTCAACTTGGCTCAAGACCGTCGAGAATTCCTCATAGGTCAGCCGCTGATTGCCGATGACACGCGACAAGTGTGTTTTCACCGCCTTGATCCCAGCTTCAGCAAGGCCTGAGAAGTGTGGGCTACCCGGCGGGTTGAATTCAAACCTGATGCCATCGTGTGTAGCAGCGTCCTTCACTAGCCGTTGGAGGATGTTGCTTGCACCGACGAAGTTTTTCCCTTGGTCGGACACTAGACGACAGCATCGACCACGACGCGACACAAACCGCCGAAGTGCGGCCAAGAATGCGTCTGATGACAATTCCGTGGCGAGCTCGATGTGGACCGCCTTTGTCGCAGTGCAGACAAAGACGCAGACGTAGCCCTTATAAGTCTTATTATTGCGACCGCGTCCACGGCCGAGGGCGATGTCAAAAGGCCCTCCAAAGTCGACCGCTGCGCTAGAGAAAGCCTTAAGCTGGTTTATTCGATAGGAAGGCAGATCCCCCATGAACGGCGCCGGGGCACCCAGTGGGCGTACCCGAAAGCACCTCAAACACTTCGATACGACCGCATAAATAGCTCGTTTTGGACTCATAATCCAAAAGTGTTGCGCTAGCAGATTGTGGAGGGTTTGAACCCCTGGGTGCATGAACCGCTTGTGATATTCGTCTATAAGAAGAAAGGTCAAACGATGGTCGCGAGGTAGAAGCAATGGATGCTTCACGTCGAAATCGAGAGAAGCTCGGGACAAGCGGCCGCCCACCCTAAGGAGACCCGCGTCATCCATGAATGGGGCCAATTTTCTAAAAGCTTTAGGAAGAGAGTTCGATAGGTTATTCGAAATTTTCTCCGCTTCCTCCGCGAAGCTATGCTGTTGCACGCAACGCACGAGAACCAAGAGTCCTTGCTGGATCTCGGGAGGTGTTAGAGGCCCGCTCAACAATTTGCTGGGCACCTTTTGGTTCTTCGCATTATTTGCGAAGCGGCGACAATACGCTATGATACGTTGAAGCGTCCGTAGCGACGAGAACCGCTCCATCAAGGACTCAAGTAGTGAGCTGTCGTTAGACACTACGAGAACCGTAATCCTCTCCTCGTCATGGAGAATATCCCTCTCTGGCTCTAGCGCCGACTTAGGCCAGCTTTCAGCAGGACGGCTGAGCCAAACTGGCCCGTTCCACCAACAGGTTTGGTTGACCAAATCGTGGGGAAGTAAACCCCGCGATCCGCAGTCCGCTGGGTTGTCGGTAGTTCTGACGTGATGCCATGATTCGGGAGGGATGATGTCCTGTATATGACTGACCCGGTTGGCCACAAACGTCTTCCATCTGGATGGACAAGACTTGATCCATGTCAACGTCACGCTTGAATCCGACCAAGCGAACACCTGGCCGACTGAGTGAAAAGGCTTCAAAGCTTCCACGACCGAAGCCATCAAGTCTGACAGTAGTACCGCTGCAAGCAATTCAAGTCACGGCACTGTTAACTTACGCAGGGGCGCAACCTTAGATTTTGCGCAAACCAGCTGGACGTTGACCTTACCGGTCGCATCCACTGTGCGACAGTAGACGACGGCACAGAAGCCACGTTCTGAGGCGTCACAAAATCCATGGAGGTGTAGTATGTCGAATTCTCCAATTAAACGGCGAGGCACAGATACAGCGCTTCATGACGATAGCTGTGTCTTGAACTCGTGCCATTCTACCCTGATGCTTTCCGGGACATCTCCGTCCCAAGACACGCCAGAAACCCAAAGTAGCTGCATCAGATACTTGGCTAGGAACGTTACGGGCGAAAGAAAACCCAGTGGATCGAAGATCCTAGCTATCTCCGACAGAATGGTGCGCTTGGTACATCGGCCGTCCGGAGTTGATGCAACACGGAAGCGAAAAGAATCCGATTGAGGTTGCCAAAGCAAGCCCAATATTTTGAGAGAAATGTCACTAATTTCTTCGAAGTTTTTGAAGTCCTCCGAGTACAAGTCGGTAGACGGGAGATTCTCCAGGAACTCACTACTATTGGAGGTCCACTTCCTCAGGTGGAAACCTCCCGACGACAAAATGTTCGTAAGTTCAGTCTGGAGTGAACGCGCCCGTTCGACAGAGTCCGCGCCAGTGACGACGTCGTCGACGTAGATGTCACGAGCGAGAACGGCTGAGCCTCCTGGGTATTCGGATGCAGCATCACTGGCAAGCTGAGCCATTGTGCGGAGAGCTTGGAATGGTGCGGCAGAGACCCCGTAGGTTACCGTTTTCAGGCGGTAGTCGCGGACAGGACCGACAGCAGAGGGTCACCATAAGATGCGTTGAAACTCAGCATCTTCTTCAGGAACCAGAATCTGTCTATACATCTGCTTCACGTCGCCTGTGAAGACCACGGCGTGCCAGCGAAAACGTATAAGCAGGTCGAAGATGTTGGTCTAAAGCTTGGGCCCAGCGAGGAGACTATTATTTAAGGACAACCCGTTGGCGTCCTTGGCACTTGCGTCAAAAACCACGCGAAGAGGCGTTGTGACAGAATCGCGCAGAATTCCATGGTGAGGAATGTAGTAGAAATGGCCTTCACTGGTAGAAGGAGGTTCTACTGACTCCAGATGGCCGCGAGACTCATAGTCATCCATGAATTCCACATAAGCCCTTCTGAATTCGGGGTTAGAGCTCAATTTGCGTTCTAGCGACACGAAGCGTTTAAGAGCTATTTCGCGAGAGTTAAGGAAGGTAGGTTTGTTCGCAGGGTCGACAAACGGTAAAGGGACTACATACCTGCCTTCTTCGTTCCGATAATATTTTGTACGAAAGTAGTCTTCGCAGCGTTGGTCCTCCTCAGAGACGAAAGGTTTAGCTGGAGGACTGACGCTTTCCAACTCCCAGAATTTCTTAATAGAGTCATCAAGCGACAGAATCTGCGACGGACTCGACACGAAAAAACAATGTTTATTATTGTTACGATAGGATACCAGAGCACTGGTGGTGAGTTGAGTCCCATCACACTCACCCATAACGACCCATCCGTAGATAGTTTTCAACAAGGTAGGCTGTCCAGGCCCCCATGCCGTATACCAGGTAACAATGATGATACAAAGACCTGGGCGTTAAGCAACAGGTCCACCGGGGCGAGCTTGGCGAAGTCAGGATCAGCCAGCGACAAATTCCTGATGTGCAACCACCCCGACGAATCGACAGGCTGTGGAGGTTGATCAGCACATACAGGCGACAACACGAGAGAGTCAAGTTTAATACTCGAAGAAGAGGGATTGTTCCCTAGTGGTTTTATTTCACATGTTAGTGATCCGAAAGTTTGACAAGGCAGGTTGCCGATACCAAATACCGTATGTTGGCCAGTTGTTGCGAAGCCCAGCCTTTCTGCGCATGCTCTTGACATAAAATTGCATGCACTAGCCCCATCCAGCAGTACACGCACCGGTCGAAAGATACCAGAACTGTCCCGAATTAACACTTTGGCAGTTGCAAAGAAAATGGTATTGTCTCCTGCCGTTGCAGTCAAGACAGTATTATTACTGTTGCTATTACTGCTAGTACTAGGTGGGGCATCGACAGCCTTTGCTGGCGCTTCAATCTTTTTTGTGAAGTGCAACAGTTCATGATGTGAACGGTTGCACACCCTACAGCGACTAGCCTGACACGTTTTCACCCTATGTGAATCGGAAAAGCATAAGATGCACAGGCCCTTCTCCTTTATGAAGCTAAACCGAGCCTCGTCACTCAAGTTAAGGAACTTGCCACATTTATCGAGGCTATGCTGCCCCGTACAACAAATGCATTTTAATGTTGATGGAGTAGCGACAACAAGCGCAACTTTCCCCTTAGCTTGCGGTTTAACATTCGGGAAGCTGAAGCCTACCACTAAGGTTCGAGTTCTCCAGAGCCCTACTCCGCTTTTCAATAAAACCCTTTAACTCTTCGAACTTCGGGATGTCATTGTTAGACGCAAGCTGCAACTCAAATGCCTCACGCGTGGCGACATCTAACTTTGACCACAGCAGGTAGTATAGCATAAAGTTTTTGTCTGGGAGGTTAAATTTCGATAGAATACTCAAGTTCTCATTAAAGTTTATGACGACTCTTTCCAAATCCGTTTTATTCCTAACCGGCTCGCAGTGCAACAACTTTTCATAATACATGGCAGCTATTTGCCTCTTCCGGTCATAATAGTTGGACAGTGTCTCATAAGCGCACCCATAGTTATCCCCTGACAGAGGGAAACTCTTAATCAGATTATATGCAGAACCCTGGACACTTGATAATAAATAGTGTAACTTTTCCACACTGCTTATTGTGTTCCGAGTGTGGATAAGCGAGTCGAACAACTCTTTGAAAGAGATCCAATTTTCTAATTTCCCATCAAACGGTTTTATAGTTATCTTTGGAAGCTTAGCTAAATTTGTTTCAAGCGCCAATGGTTTCACTTCCGACGTGTCACCTACCCTAGCCAACTGCCTTAACCTACACTTAACTAATTTCAACTTACTTTCGAACTCTTTAGTGACCTCGTACTCTTCTTCCCGTTTGGCGGGTAACAACGCCCGCAAAATCCGTAACTGCGCGTTGTGGAAGTCTCTTTCCAGATCTTTAATGTCGGACTCGTCATAACCTTCCAATCCCGACGCCTCAATATTCTCAAGACGGAAAATTGCATATCCCCGCGCTACACGGAACATGTCCACTGTCGCGGGCTCGATATCAGTATCCTCGCGGTCACTCATATTAATTAAAAGTATTAAAACTGCAGTAAATAACACAAACACGGCAGAAATAAACCAGAGCAATTATTATAACCTTTCGACAAAACACCGCGAAGCAACTGACACTGACAGTTGATTGACGTTGACAACTGCGACAATGTTGCCAGTATTAATTATGGTGAACGAATGGTTCAGTAAAGGCGCTACTACACGACTTACAACTTTCTTGCTCACCCTCGACTTTTTTATGACTTTTATAAGTCTACCCTAAACAAAAATAACAAATGATATGACCAAGCTAATTTGAATAAGCAACAAACGAGAAACGACAAAACCAACGGTCACTATTCAAATTATTCGGTTCGAAGACCAAAATGTTTAATAACGATAGAGTGGACTGTAGGAAAATTCGAGAAATTGGGGGGCGACAGGGAGTCAAGATTTAGGGAGTCAGTTGGGCAAGAAAGTTGCGTTATATTATGAAAATGGTGTTACTAAATGGATGAACTAAGTGTGAAATAGTTTTATATAATAAGATTACCTTTCGACGCGCCGATGATGGGACTGAATCGCTGGTCACCGTTGAAGACCTCGGGCTGGATTCTGGCTGTCCTTTGTCGCTCGCTAGAAAGTAGGCTAAGAACCGTTACCTCTAGTCGTTCAACTTAGCCCTCGATTCTGCCGCTCGACGGTCTCCGGGCCTCTCCTGATACACTACACTGATTCTAGCTAGTTTAAATGTTTGGCAGTAGCACTTTTACTGAACGGCGCGAGAGTTAGTAATGAAAGCGATAGCGAGAGATGTGCACTGGTAGTCGTTCGGTGACAAACTGACTGTCAGTTTTCAACTGACAGCGATTCAAAAAATGTTAGTGTTGCCACGATAAATGCAAAATAATCCTATAAAATGAAAATGCAAGGTCAAAGCTGAACAAGAATTATTAAATATTTGATAATTAACAAGATTATTATTATTAATACATACAATAGACATCATTTATTTGCAATTACAATATAATCAATGTGATATAATTTAAACATTTTTGCAGTGGCATTAGTATTCATTATTTAAGTATTCCTTTATGCTGTACAATGTTTTATCTAGTAGCAATTTCTTTACTTGGCGACTGAAAGTGTTGACATTAGTTTCGGCTTTAGTTCGTTTTGGTAGCTTATTATATAATTTCTGAGCCATTATCTTAGGACATTTTTTTGTAATATTTAATCTACATTTTACTGGTCTCAGATCATCTGGATATCTTGTTGGGCGTGCACTTATATCCTTAGTACATACAAATTCACTTTGGTTTCTTCTCACATATAATAATACCTCATAGATATATATTGATACGGATGTCAGAATTCCTAGATTTTTAAAGTGGCCCCTACAACTATATCTATACTTTGCATTAGCTAAGATCCTAACGGCACGTTTCTGCATTTTAAGAACTCGCTCGAAATCTGTTGCGTTTCCCCACAATATAATTCCGTAGGAGATGATTGAGTGGACATAGGCGTAATAAGCTTCCTTAAGATTATTATTCGAGATAAGTGGTCTTAACTGATACACATACAAGGGAGGACGAAATCAACATCCGAACTCAAAACACCTTACGCTGCAGTGCTGCTCTCCACAAGGTCTTGGTGTCCAAGCTTCTTAGTAGACACACAAAACTACGGATCTATAAGACCGTGATCCGCCCCATTTTAATGTATGGGTGTGAGGCTTGGACACTAACACTCAAGGAGGAAAACAGCCTCCTACTAACAGAACGTAAGGTGTTCAGGAAGATTCTGGGACCCGTGAAAAGAGACGATGGCAGTTGGAGAATCCGAAAAAATGCCGAAATTGAACATCTTATAGCCGAACCGAATATAATAGGTGAGACCAAGGCACATCGTCTCCGCTGGCTTGGCCATCTTATAAGGATGGGTGAGGATCGGGCAGTCAAGAGAGCCTATCTGGGTTGTCCAACTGGACGCCGTCCCGCTGGCCATCCTAAATATCGTTGGGCAGATAGAGTGGAAGCAGATCTCCGTGAACTCGGCGTTAACGAGGGCTGGCGAGAGGTCGCTCTGGACCGCGTAAAGTGGCGTGCTCTTGTGTTGGAGGCCAAGACTCACTTTGGGTCGTCGCGCCAACAAAGTAAGTAAGTATTAGTTCTAATCTTAAGCTAATGTTCAACACAATTTTTTTGTTATGAATAAATGAAATGAAATGAAATTACGGAATTATGAATGCTAATGAATTAAATATTACTATTAATTACTATTACATTAAATAAATTGATACTGATGATTTATGATATGCGTAATGCACGTCAACTTTGATACAATATTGAATATTTAAATAAAAAAATATGCAAAGTGAATATATTATTTGGCAATTATTATGAATTAATTAAAATTATTAAATGAAAATTACTGAAAATGAACTCAAAAAAATAGGTTCAAAAACTTGGGCGTTTTTGAACATTTCATAACAAACATATTGAAAACATAGGCATGTTTTTTTAGGACATTCTTACGCAAATTGAATGAGTCCCACGGTAAGATCAAGAAGGCTTGTGTTGCGGGTGCTCAGACAACGATATAATTATATAATATACAAATACTTATATACATAGAAAACATCCATGACTCAGGAACAAATATCTGTGCTCATGCTCATCACACAAATAAATGCCCTTACCGGGATTCGAACCCAGGACCGCGGCTTAGCAGGCAGGGTCACTACTAGGGATTGAACCTACATTGTACTAGTTTCATTCATACGACTTTGATGAATCCATCTGTGACCGCTGTCTGTTACTGCCCACGCTACCAAAACAAATAATATCCTACCGACTTTTGAAACCTGTTTAGCAAATTCAACATCATCCCTTTAACTTATATTTAAGTATTCTAATTTAGAACAAATCTAACTTTGCAATACCGTCCGTGAGCTGAAGTAGTCAAAGAACATTAATATTTAAATAAAGTGAGAGGCCGCGGCGGTAAACAATGATTAAATATTACCGCGCCAATTATTAGCCCATCATTATAAAATTATTATACCTATGTGTAATGAGTGTTTCCCATTGTTAAAGCTAGTTCGATTATGTTCACCTTTGGAAAGCAGACTTCTGGTTACAGGGCATAATACTCCAATTCGAACTGAAAAATGGAATAAATGTCATTCAATTATAATCTTAGGCTAAATAGGTCCTTATAACCCATACTAATATTATAAATGGGAAAGTGTGTGTGTCTGTTTCTTTGTCTGTCTTTCACGGCAAAACGGAGCGACGAATTGACGTGATTTTTTTAAGTGGAGATAGTTGAAGGGATGGAAAGTGGCAAAGGCTACATGTTGTCTCTTTCTAACGCGAGGTAAGCCGCGGGAAAAAGCTAGTACTGTTATAAAAATAAATCAAACTAAACATATAAAAAATTACCTACTTTTATATTTTTTGTTTCGCGAGCTTTATTCTTACTGTACTTTCTTGCTACGATCGTACCTGCAGGTAACACCGGGTACCTACTTGCAGCGAGAAACTTGAAACGCATGCTTGAAATAAAATAAAATAAACGAGTATAAATAATAAACTCCATTAATGTAATAATGTAACAATATTTACGTAATGTAAACATATTGTAACTAAACCTCCGCTCACCATACTTATTTACTTACTTACTTACTTGACTAATCAACAGTATAGCTAACTCCCATTTAAATATACCCCGTAAATTTGGCCTTGTGATCGTCCAGCGTGAGTATGTAGAACCCTTCGATGTGAACCGCGATAACCTAGATCCTTTAATGAGTATCAGCTGTATTTTTGACTAATATTTAAATTTTTATTTTAAAGAAGAATAAAGGCTATTGTAGCATAATAATATAGTGTTATAAAAGAGTATTTTATCAGATTTAGGCCTAGAAAGTTATATGTGAGAAAATTAATGACGTAATGAAGAAAATTTTAGAATAAAAGTTAGTGTGTGAAACATACATGAAATAAATATTAAAAAATATTTTGGTAATCATCCGCTACGCCTTATTAGTGGTCCCGGCTTGGGCAAGGGCTTGCGATACGGTATGGGACCCCTGACCTGATCAAACCACTTTATCAGGATCCTAAGCAAGTAAGCCTGAAGGCTATCTATCTACGAACTAACCCCCTTTTTGTTTTGTTCCTTTTTCCCTAGCTAAACCCCCCGTTCCCCAATACTGCTAATAGACCATAACTTCTCGATCTTTCTAATGTTTTATTGAAACACCGAGCAGTTGCTAACTTTTATAAAACTAAGTAAGTCAAACTTATCTAAGCTTTCCATCAGTGGACGGCGCTCGCTTGCCACTGGGCCCTATAACAAACCTATACTTTTATTCCAAAGAATAGTTTGTTTCCCTAACCAACTTGATAGAATTTACCTTGAAAAACCAGTTAGCAACACTAAGTGTCCCGCAGCCACACCGAAAGATCAGAAATTGCTACCACAATTATTAATTTCACTCAAATAAATTAAGTAATAAGAGTTTTTATAAATTACCAGTTTTACCACATATTTTAAGATAGTAAACACCACATTTAAAGTCCATTAAAACCATAATAGTAGTAGTTAAATTATTTCTCCATAATACACGTTGACCAATTATATTCCAAGACCAATCATAAAAGAACTCTACTTTCATAGAAATAGTGTGTGACTCTACCCTAATCCTATCGTTTCCCTACTCTAGCATATCTGAAACACAGACCGTCACTTACCATAGATCTTGTGTTCAGAATATGTACAAGTGTATCCCTACCATAAGCTGTACAGTTCAGCCAGCGAAGCTGAGATAGGCAACCTATAGGCTTGAGTTGGTTAGACGCCCCCCTCTGCTTTTGCCCGCGGGCTAGGGTAGCAGAGAGTAGATCGCCCTATCCGTGTATATATCCAGTATTCTAGGACACACCAGTACCAGCCACATGGGAGACCCAGCTACGATCAAACTTTACTTAGATATGGATCAATCACAACCGAAATCCCCAGCGACCAACGCCAGCATGAACCAGAGCACCGAGTAAATAAATATATATATATAAATAAATATAAATATATATAGGACCCGAGCCTCAAATACTGCCGACTTCAGTGAGCAAGGATTACTCCTAATGTCTTTCGTCAATCGTGAAAGTCCTCACTTCCATCTAACAGTTGGACTCTTTGAGACCGGTGAGAAAATACGCTTTTGTAAGTATAAAAAACGTCCAAGCCTCCACTTGGAACAAAAAGACCCCTAAACGCCTTATGTTTAACAGCCGCAAGGTATAAAGCGCTTAGCCGGACAACAGTCTGTCACAAACAATGATCTGGCTTATAACTTTCACAAAATAACACCTTAGAAAATTACTAAGTTCAATTTTACTGACCATATAAACAAACGAGTGAAGTTTCCTTTATGTGCTATAATCTAAGCTTAGTTTTGCAAGAATTACTCCCTACAAAACCAAACACAGACTTATCTCCAGGCACCAGCTATACATCAACCCAGTCTTTGTATTGCTTGACGGCGCTCACGAAACAAAGCACAGAAAACTTCACTATACACATTAATTTAAATGTAACACTACACTATAAATAGAACACTAAAATAACCCCACAACTGACGGTAAAGCAATTCCACCACAGATCTAAGTTCAACTGTACGACGATATTGTCCCCGCACAATCAAACAGAGACACAATTTCAAAGTTTACAATCACTTAGAATAATTTCCAAGTAAAAACAAACAGAGAAATAATAGCAGAACAACTTCACTCACCAGTATAACACACGAAAGCCAGAGACACTGTTAGTCTTGTAGATATTTTAAGAATGACCCGCGTCGGCTCGCTCCGACCCTTTTATAGCCTTTAATCCAGACATAATACGGACTGCAGACGTTTTGCAGACATACCGCGGACTGCAGACGTTTTGCAGACACAATACAGACGTTTTACAGACATAACGCGGACTGCAGACGTTTTGCAGACACAATGCAGACGTTTTACAGACATAACGCGGACTGCAGACGTTTTGCAGACACAATACAGACGTTTTACAGACATAATGCGGACTGCAGACATACCGCAGACACAATACAGACAGAAAGCCATTAACTTGCGCACATAAAAAAAGATCATAACTGTTTTGCTTACTAAGCCGTGTACCTTAGGCATTATTGTCCAAGACAGCTCAGCCGTACGTTTTTGCTTCTCAATAGTAACACCTGCATGACTGCACGTGTTTTAGAGAGAGACAGAGCTATTGCTATTGATACCTATGTAGTCCAATAGTGGAGTGTTTCGTAAATATTTTTATGAAAATATTATTTTGTGAATGATTGTTTAAATCAATTTAGTAAGTAACTTCGCAATGAAAGATCACATTTGTTCCTAATTGTTACATTGAATGATATATTCAGGAAGTATAATAATCAATATCAGTGATTATTACCTCTTTGACTTGTAATTGGAACCAAGACATAATATCGGAACGCTATGCAGTTGACAACTGTCAGTGTCAGTATTTCGTCCATGTGAACGTAATTTGTTGATAAATAAGTTTTTCCAACCTGTTTTACATTAAATAATAGTGAATTTTATCAGTGATGACGTAACTAAACATGTGATAAAGCTTCGCAGATATTATTTGTTAAAATATTCAATGAAATCCCGAAGGAAATATGCACCAAAAAGTGGGTCAAGGAAAAGTTGATTCGCCGTAAGTTTTATATGTAATAACGAGTCCATTTCCTCGTCATAGACGCTTGTTCTGTTATAATATCTGTCCAAATAGTATATTATAAAATGTTACAGTTGTATACTATACTTTTTCTACGACAGCCAAATACATACCTATTCGAGAACAATAAAATGGGTTAATTTCCATGTACGCTTTCTTCGACTTTTCAGGTAATAAATTGTCAGTCACTTTGAGCGCCATATAGCCTTGATTTCTTCGGGAATACATTGTTCATCAGAATCACTCATAATAATTAATAACTTAAGTTTTTGCACAATAACGTCGACCAATATTAAACTACAAAACACTGAAATAGGTTCGACCACGGTTCGACAAAGTTTACAACAAAACACGCGCCGAACAAGCCATAGACAAGATAAATAGAAAATAAGCCGGTTCTCAATTACGAAAATGTGGTTGCGTTCAAGAATATTTAAATGTCGAATGATAAATTATATGATAGAATTATGGTTTTTACCTTTGTTTTGCATATCTAATATATAAAACGCATTTCAGTATATTTTTTCATCTTGATTTAAATTATGAACCAAAATATTAACTATTTTTAAAAAGGTACTTTATTACTGCAATTGAAAACAAACCTGTTATATGGAAGTTGTACTTTAAAAAAACCGGAACACCTATATTCATATGATTACTGCTCAGCAGTTATCATATGAACATTATGAACCTAAAGGTAAAGACAAATAGACTTTCTTATCGTTACTCAAATGAAGTTAATTTGGATACCGCTGACAATAATCTAATTAACAGATTTAAGTGCTGGAGTAGAAAAAGACAATTTGAAGGTAATTAAAGCATAACGGATAATCGTATTCCTCATTTTGCTCCCTGATCATTGCCATTATGGAATAATAGGGTATAACCTACCTACATAGTTAAGTAAAAAATGAAATCACATGTCGGCCGAGGCGAAGCCCAGGAAGATCCTCTAGGTTGGTTTTTTTTTTCATGAAATATTATGAAAGTTCGGACTATTTCAAAATTTGTACGAAGTAGCTTTTTCTCTCCTATTTTTTACAATAATTAATAAGAAATTTCAAATATCATGCTATGATTAAAATATGTAAAAAATATGTATTGTAATAATTCTCTTTATTTACATGAACATATTTACATAATTATATAAGAAACTAAGACTAAACTTAAAAGCTAGCTAATGTCTAGGATAGGCCCTTGAGGCATTGTACCAAGGATACTGGCGTAATAATTAGGTAGGTACATGAAACTCTGTAAAATATTTCGATTAATAAGTACTTTTACTGTGATTCAAAAAACCTATTGAGTTTCTAAAAAACATACCTTCCATGCATATTTAATAAAAGTTATTAGGTAGCACTTTCTGATCGAGCAATATTAATTCAAAGGAAACCCGTGTAATATTAAAAATAAATTGCCAATAAATATAACACTTCGGAAACGGCGTAACAGTTAGCTGCGGTGATTTGATTTTGCCGGCATAATAAAATTTGATAGGATCTTCCGGACTTCATAATTTTGCTTGATATACCTCTATTTTTAGTTTCCAAATGGGTAACGTACTTATACCCTTACCAATATGTAACAACTGATTTATATCTTACTTTTATTAAAAACTAAGGGCAAATATTTACTCGGAAACTACAATAATATCAGCTCCGACCCCAGTAGAGGAAGATTAATCAAAATATTATTTAGGGTAGTATGTTAAGAATATTAGTTACAGAAAATACAAGAATGAGCGAAAGTGGCAAAGTTTGACTTATTTGGCTAGAACCCAACAATATTTGCTCAAAGTCGCTTACCGCCGGGCGCGGGCTGGCCACTCGGAACCAGAGCCGGCCCGTGCACTCGATCAGGGTAGAGCGAGTTTGAATTTCGGCGCCCTTGGGATGAGGTTTCACTACGTAGGAAAATAAATCGCGAGCATAGCGAGCGCGAATTTTTTTTTCATAGTAATGCCGTAATAGGGTGGTCCACATTTGTATGGAAGAAAAATAAATATGACTAATCCTTTCTCCACATGGTTCCCTTTGTTCTATTATGAATTAGTAGTTTATGTACCAAATTTTAACCCATTTGCTCATTATTTACAGGTCGCTCAAGATACATTTAAAATTGGATATCTCCTATAATATTCATAGTAATGCCGTAAGCACTGGTGGCCTAGCGTTAAGAGCGTGTGAGTTTCGATACGAAGGTCGCGGGTTCGAACCCGGCTCGTACCAATGAGTTTTTCTGAACTTATGTGCGAAATGTCATTTGATATTTGCTAGTCACTTTTCGGTGAAGGAAAACATCGTGAGGAAACCGGACTAATTCCAATAAGGCCTAGTTACCCTTCGGTTGGAAGGTCAGATGGCAGTCGCTTTTGTATAAAACTAGTGCCTATGCCAAATCTTGGGATTAGTTTAGTTGTCAATGCGGATCCCAGGCTTCCATGAGCCGTGGCAAATGCCGGGATAACGTAAGGAGGATGATGATGCCGTAATTTGAAGATCAACGCAAAACAGAATTTATGGATTTCATCATACAGAGTACGAAAGGGACAAATGGTTGAAGTTGAACATTCGTAGTCGCACCCTAGTATAGTTACGTGTGGCTGAACGTGGATATCATGTTCATAAAATAACAAACAAAATGGAGCACTATAGTGGCCAAGTCAGGAAAGCAGATTCGGAATTTGTCCTAACTAAAAAAGAAGAAAATTATGAATAGTAAGCGCGAGCGAAGCGAGCGCGAATTTTTTTCCTATTGACCTGATTTATTAAGACAACCCGCCAGCGGGGAATCCACGAACTTTCAAGCTTTCATCGTCTGCAGAGCTGCGGTCTTTGACATATTTTGGGGTATTTTGACTTCACAGGGCGCCTAATATGTTCGAGAACATACTTTTAGGCCTTATATTTCGCCATCACTATTATTTTTATAATACTAAGAGTTAATTAAGAGATTAACTGCGGACTCAATCGTCACCGTCAGGATGCTCATTTCGGTATTTTGCCACTAAGTGATCTGAGTGCTTTGAAGTTCGCTCACCATCTGCTGTGACTCACAAAATTGCGCCTCTCTGAGACGTTTTGCGCCTTTGGCTTTATGAGGAACTCCGCTTTGGACTATCGGGTAGACTCATATTTTTGCATTTGGATAGCGACGTAACTTTGCCGTTCTCCGCACAACAATGTGGTTCGTCAAGGGCTAGAATCCTCCTTTTACGGCGCCCTAGCAACAGCGCCCTTATGAATGGCAATGTGGTGCAACTTTCCACTTAATCTGAATTACAAATCTAGATTTTCAATAGGTGGATTCATTTCCGACTCCTCTAGCCATTTTGTGACATATGCGCCCCCACGCAACGTATATTTTTTTGTATGAATTTTTCTACATTCTCGATTTTGGCGCCCCTTTACCATGTGGCGCCTAGAGCGGCCGCTCCACTCGCTCTACCCTTAATCCGGCCCTGGTTATTCATTTTCTATTTGCCTCGTTAGTACTCTTACATTAGTGCAAAGCCAAACGTTTAGAAAGTACCTAAGTTTTTAAGCACACGCTATCGCATAAGACTTCAAACTTGTGGTATTAACACAGTCATATCTTTTACTAAAACTTAAAGGTACTTATCCAAAAAGCTTATTAGACACATTGACGTTATAATGGCCGATGAGAACATAGTATTGAACAAAAACAATAAATTAACCTGATTCAAATTTAAAATAACCTATAAACCTATACCTACGTTTTCTTACGGACACAACATAAGTACTCGTGTATATTCCTCTTATGGTTCTGCTTCCTCCCTCTTCATCATCTATAATCCTCGCAGATGGCGCGCAGAATGTACCTAGCTATTATATAATCCCAGTAGGTACATTAGTCAGACTCTATGTACTCGTCTCGACAAAGCGTGCCTCTTAAAACTTTACGACTGCTAAGGATAGATTTATTTTGATTTATTAACGTATTGTAACTATTAGTTTATGAGACGTTTTACGCCTTGCTAATCGACCGTTCTAGCGATGAGTATAGTTTATTTTGAACTCTCAAAAGACGTATTTTGTATCTGAATTATAGGACCCGGTATAATAATCGGACTCCGGCGCCTTGTAGGCTATGGATTGTATTATTGATAATGAAATGTGAAGTTGACAAATTTAATCTTTAACCATATAGCAATACGATCGAAGGCACGCGTCCTCGAGAATGACACGATACATAATATCAATTCTAAGAAACGATCGACGTTTACAGCGGTGAATGCCTGAGGGCTTCCTAGGGTATTTTATTTGTAAGAATTACGAATATAATTTTTGTGCTCTATTTCAGGGCCGAATCCCTTAAATATGTTCCTTTTCCTAAATTTGTATTTTAGAATTTTTATATCATAATATGTACATCCTCTCTACCAACTGTAATAAACTACTCATGAGGAAACAGTATTACACAAGTTTTGACATTTTTTTGGCAAAACAACCTCAAATTTCAATAAGGTATATCCAATGAGCAAAACCGAAACTTAAGCACGTCAGGATGATCTGTTTTTGTTTTTTGTTTGTGTCACAAAAGGTCTTAGTATTTATAAAAGACTAGCTTCTGCCCGCGGCTTCACTCTCGTTAGAAAGAGACAAAAAGTAGCCTATGTCACTCTCCATCCCTTCAACTATCTCCATTTGAAAAATCACGTCAATTCCTCGCTCCGTTTTGCCGTGTTTTAGTATGGATTAGTATGGATATTTAAAATATACTAGTAAATGGGTAGGTACGTGTCGCTAATAATATAAAATTATGTGAAAATGAAATAGGCAGACTTATAAATAAATAGTAAAAGTATAGTGCAATAAATATGAATAATATTGCGTTAAAGAAGGATTCACTAAGTAAGTACCTAAATATATTTTGTATTGTGTAAGACACTTGAGAAAGATGAGTTCGACAAGACTTTTTCAAGAAATTTAAATCTGCACCCCTTAAGGCCGTTTTCACATTATCCGATCCGATATCGGATGTAGGAAGGATGTAAAGTGTAAGATTTATGCGCTTCCAGGTCTTCATTTATGTATTTAATAGATCATTATTACTAAAAAACGATATAAAACGCAAAAAATGCGGATTTAATGCCGATGGCACTCTCCTACAACAGTTTTTGTCCGAGGCACCATGGAACTGCTGATATCGGCAGGACACTTCCGACATTTTTTGGCATGCCGGACCCCCCGTCAGTTGTTGGCCGATAATATTTGTTTGTGTGCGTATATAATGTATGTATACTTTTGTAGTAGTGTGCGTGATAAAAATGGCGTCTATTAAACAGCTGCTAATGATCGAAATTTAAATTAGTTGACAATTTCCATTGAAAAAAAAGGTTGTAATGCATCGGTCCGAATTGCGGATACTAGTTTTTTCATATTTTTGTAGATATAGTTGAATGTAAAATTGTTTATTTTGCCTGACACCCTGAGTATTTTTTTTGTGCTCGTTATTTTAATTTTACAATATAATATTTAGGATATAGTGCTTATAATAATTAAATATAAAACATTTTTTAAATATTTTTTGACACAAAATCATACTTCATTGATTTAGAACAATGCGTATTATCGGACCGACATCCGACACTATCGGAAGCGTTTATCGGATGTAGGATGTCGGTCCGACATCCGATATCGGATCGAATAATGTGAAAACGGCCTAATACGAATTAATAATAGGCAAATAAGTATCACCTGCCGGCGTATTAGGTATGCTTCCAATTTTATCACTTATCCACGTGGATAAAGCATCCGTCACGCTTCGGCAAGCATATCAGTGTGAGAGTGACAGATGTCTTATCCACGTGGATAAGTGATAAAATTGGAAGCATGATACGCCGGCTGGGAGGAAGTTATATCTATATCCAAAAATTCAATAATGCCGCTATTGCCGCTATTTCTGCCACTAATTAAAAAAAAACCAGCTCACGCGATCCTGGGTTACCTACTTTTATCACATTATCTTACTCCTTGAACAATATTAGCCACCTTTAAAAGCACGAACGCAGATACGTCGTCGGCGTAATATTTTGACAGGCAACATTAGTTTGACAGACATGCTGTAAGCGGAACACATAAATCTAGAGGTGCTTACTCCTGGAACGTTTCAATTTACGTGTTCACATTCCGTCTGCGTTACACATTTTTAAGTTACAAATATGTGCGTAATTGTAATTAAACAAAATAAATTTAATTTCGACAAACCTGATCTACAAATATGGAGAAGCCAACACAATCAATATGTAACTGCAAAACGAAAGTAAATGTGGGCATTTTCTTTTTACCTGCTGAAATCAAAATCAAAATGATTTATTCAGCAAATAGGCCACAGGGTCACTTTTACACGTCATATAGGTACATATACAAAATATTTAAAATTGAATTGTAATTACAATTGATAAAACTAATTCTACTACAACAATTAATTCTACTATTATAATTGATAACACTAATTCTACCATAATTAATTAGAGATGTATATAAGATCTCTAAATGTCGAATTACAATTAAAAAGGACACTTAATATAAAAAGTACAAATACAAAAAAAAGTTTAAAATTAATTTAGAGGTGATAATGACTAAAGATAAAATGTATACTCAATCTAATTCTCCTTAGAGATGTACTCGTATAGGGTCTCCAAGAGTCAAAATTATATAACTAAAGACAGCACTAAAGAAATGAAACAAACGAGAACCGAACAGTGTGCAGTGTGTGTAAAGTCCAGTATACAAGGGAGGAGAAGCTGGGAGGGACATAAATTTAGTTACAAGTTCTATTATATTAAATCACAAGCGAATTTTTATGTCTAATTGAGCTCCTAGGTATATTTTTATTTTATTACTCACGACCCCAGCGTCAGACCGTTTAGAAAGAAACAGAAGAATCGTCTTTTTCAAGTGCAGCTGCAATTAACTTCCTCTCTTGACTTTTTTGAGAGTGTAGCGTAGGTTTTTTGAAAATAAAAAAGATTTTATTAGATTTACACAAGTCACAATGGTGAAATCGAAGTCATCCATAAGCAACTTAATCGCTTACGTTTTAAGGGTTGTTCGCTTGTTGCTACCAACGTGAAGTGTAATAAAGTAGACTAGCAGATGTGAAACCTGCAGTTAACACAACAGACAGCCTTATTGTTCGCGCAACAATACCAGCCAGGTTCGCTTCCGTCGAATGTCGTTCTGTAATTTAGTTTCCTCGTATCTTTTTTGTTTTGCCTACTATAACAAAGTGAGTAGGGGCGCGTAAAGAAAATATAAGCTGCTAAAAATATAAGACGTCAAATTATAAGGTAAAATGCTGACGACTATGTTCAATATGAAGACAAAATAAACCTGTACACATTTTAAATAAAAATTGGTTGCTAAAAATTTTG
Source organism: Leguminivora glycinivorella (assembly GCF_023078275.1). Classification (NCBI taxonomy): domain Eukaryota; kingdom Metazoa; phylum Arthropoda; class Insecta; order Lepidoptera; family Tortricidae; genus Leguminivora; species Leguminivora glycinivorella. Next base: position 8,895,590 of record NC_062971.1, read on the forward strand.
ACCGAATCCTTTTTAGGGTTCCGTAGTCAACTAGGAACCCTTATAGTTTCGCCATGTCTGTCTGTCCGTCCGTCCGTCCGTCCGTCCGTCCGTCCGTCCGGATAATCTCAGTAACCGTTAGCACTAGAAAGCTGAAATTTGGTAAAAATATGTATATATCAATCACGCCGACAAAGTGCAAAAATAAAAAATGGAAAAAAATGTTTTCTTAGGGTAGGTCCCCTACATGTAAAGTGGGGGCTGATTTTTTTTTCATTCCAACCCCAACGTGTGATATATATTGTTAGATAGGTATTTAGAAATGAATAAGGGTTTAGTAAGATCGTTTTTTGATAATATTAATATTTTCGGAAATATTCGCTCCTAAAGGAAAAAAAAGAGCGCCGGCCCCCTCTAACTTTTGAACCATATGTTTAAAAAATATGAAAAAATTACAAAAGTAGAACTTTATAAAGACTTTCTAGGAAAATTATTTTGAACTTGATAGGTTCAGTAGTTTTTGAGAAAAATACGGAAAACTACGGAACCCTACAGTGAGCGTGGCCCGACACGCTCTGGGCCGGTTTTTTTTATGTTATTTGACTTTATTTTACTATCGTTTTTTTTTTAGTTTAGTGGAATTGAAAGTGTTTGAAACTTCCTTTTTTATTACGAGTCACACACTTATTTAATGCCATAGGAGGCAAATGAGCAGACAGGTAAGCGATCACTGCCGCCAATAAACAATTAAACACCCGAAACACGAGAAGGTTGGAGGTGCGTTGCCGGCTTTTAGGTCCCCCAACCTAAGTACGCTCTTTTCTTGAAGTTTTGAACATTTAACAAAAAGTGTATTTGTTACTTACTTTGAGTGTTATGTTCTGACTGGTCCAAGCACCATTCATTATGATAAATTTTGTCAAAAATATGTACTCAGCAAATATTTTAAAGGACTTTTCAAATAGCTAAGTAAAACCTCAAATGTACTCGCAACATGTACATGTTGTCCAAGTAAGTCGTACCCCGAGGCGTGCGGAGGAAGTAAGCAGTTGCGAAGTGAGTTACTCCCAACTCATGCACAGCTTCGCGGTGCTCTAATAATACATATTTTAATATTCATGAACCACCCGTCAAACGCTGGATGTTGTTAGCAATAACGTTAGAATGCCTGATCATGGTAAATTATACGTATATTTGATAAGACATTTAATTGATTATAATCAGGGCCCGTAACTTTCATGCCGATGACATAAATTTGACATCACGCTGCATATAGTATGATTCAAGAGTTTTATTTATTAATTAATCATTATTCATCAATCATTTTAACCATGACTTCAAAACTAATATATTCATTCGTGAAACAATTAAACAATTTTTACATTCATTTTATTAATTATGTTTGTTACTATATTTCAATAAATTATTAAAACAAAACAAATTGTTTCCTTTTCGTTTCACGTATCAAGTAGGTATTAATTATTCCACGTATGAATAGCTTACTTTTGAAGTCATTTGTACATGATAAAAATTAATTAATGAATAATGATTAATTATTACAATAAAACTATTTGAATCATCCTATAAGCAGCGTGACGTCAAATTGATGTCATCGGCATGAAAGTTACGGGCCCTGATTATAATTTATTCTTTGGACCCACAGTCTACAATCGATTACCCGATCACATTATAAATGCAGCTTCCACAGAAACTTTCAAATTAAAAATTAAAAAATGGCTCCTTGAGAAAATGTTCTACAATTATGATGAGTTTTTTGACATTCCACTTACAATTTAATGTTGTATTTTAACGATTTGGATATGTATGTAGTAAGTAATAATACAATAAAATTGTATTAGGCAGATTGATTAATTTATAAATGATGATAAACGCATGACATATACATAGAGACATAAATATTATGCAACAAAATATGGACATATAACAATTGTTATCAATAAAGATTTTTCTTTTTCTTTTTTTTGTTTGTTATATATAGAGAATTAGAGATACATAAAGACTGAACCCCTTATTCACAAACGTTCACTAAGGTTATCAAGCCTGTAAAGTTCATTTGTCCCTTTCTAAGTTTCTATCACACTAAGACGTCGGGAAGGGCAAACGAACTTTATCGGCTCGATAACTTTAGTAAACGTTTATGAATAAGGGGGCAAGTATTTAACTGATATTTTCCGTTTCTAATTACTTACTTTGCTCCTAAATGTAACAGATAATTGCATATCAAAATTTTATATTTGTTTGTATAAAAATTAGTATAAGTAAGTATAATAAATAAATAAATAAATATTGGGGGACACCTTACACAGATCAATCTAGCCTCCAAACTAAGCAAAGCTTGTATTTTGTATTTGTTTTATAACAATGTTAATTTTAGATAAGTAGTGTAACTCGTGATACATAACGTTCGTTTATTATAACAATGTTAACGATGCAACATTTTGGATTTATCCCAGCAAAGGTAACCCCTAGGCTACATATATGCTTAGGTACTCGTACAATGCACAAAAAATGTGATAGAGCTTAAGTTGAGATATGTAATACATACTAATTTCCAACATATACAATATAGAAGTAAATTCGATTTAGTATGACCAGCAGACAACAGTTACCTATTGAACATTTTCAATTTTAAACAAAGAGAAGCTACCTGTATAATGCCTAATGGAATAATGTTTATTAAGCTTAAAGAATATCAAGCAGAAGATATTGGAATCCAAGTAACACCCAGTTTAATTTAATTACTGTGGCGTATTTCGCTCGTTTTAATTTTACATGAAATATAGAATCTCTGTGTTCTTTAAACCTGGTGCTTCAAATGGCCTAGATAAAACACAATATATAACAGTTTTATACCTACACTACATACGAAACTGGATCATAGTTAATGGACTATAGTTGGGTAGTTCTTCGTACTTAATTGGTGTACCTACTACCCCAATGACATGACTGATAAGCTTAATCGCATCTCATACAAATCAAAGGGTGACCTTCCCAAGAATTTATTTCTCCAAATGCTTTCGCAAAAAATTTAACAAAAAATGTATTTGGCGAGATGCCAAGTCGGAGCCCTCGCGTATATACGAGGTCAGTAAATCTTCCCATGGCATTAATACCAGGGCTCTGGGCACTATCGAGATAAGATTACCATAACTGAAACTCTATGTATATGTACGTATGTCTTCTATGGCGTTATTGATTTGTACAAACACAGTAGCTGATCTGTGTTATTTGCTAAATGTATGGTCTCCAAAAATATATGAAATCAAAATAAATAGTTGCGCATGAAAATATATACTATTTTTAACAGTAAGAAGTATGTATTATAGAAAAAACCTAAAATGAAGAAAAACCAATTTAAACTTTCATATAGTCTACATCTAACCAGCTCAGTGAACATTCAGTTTGATATAATTTTACCTACCTCTAATGTTTTCAATTATAATTACTTCTCGTCTTTTTTGCTAAAACACTATTATTGCAGAGTATAATTAATACAGAAATCCATTACTTAGTTAATGTGCTTCAGATCACAGGACAGATAACAACTATCCAATGTGTGAACGCGTATCGTCATTCTTCTTTTGTAAGTATAATGAAATAGCTTAATAACAATTATTGTGATACTCTGAAGCCACGTCAATAATCTAATTAATTAATTAAGATCGGAAACTAATTAAATATCTTGTAAAACTTAAATTACTTCGCTATATACATAGGTTTACATAGCCATAGGTAATTAGTAATTTCTATATGAACTTCCCTACAGGCCTTTCTATTTAAATATTAAACGCACTATCACATAATACACCAATTAATTTCTAATAGGTATCAAAATTAAATCACTCCAATCAAAGCGTTGTACGAAACGCGACCAACTATCGAATTAATTTTCTTTTTATATTTATATATATTGAAACTTCTCATGAATGATATGAAACATATTTTGATTTATTTGAAAGCTATATTTAAAAAAACATAAATTTATTCAATAAATAAAAAGTGACTAGTATGTACAATCTTAAACAATTAAAATATAAAAATTAAAACTAAAGTACCTTAAAAATTTAAATAAAACTAAATTAAAATATAATTATAAATTAATAAAAAAGACCTCCGCGAGCTGTACCGGGTGCAAAGGTGCCCATTAAACTTGCCGCATTGCCGCGTATATATTTTATTATAGCTATATTTTAGTATATTTACTATTAAAAGTGAAGATAATCATGTTTATTTTATTTTTTACTTACCTTTGATGCGAATAAGTAAGCACCTGAACTATACACATCACTTCAGTGTTTTAAAGTATTACACTCTTTAGGATACTAAATGAGCAAAAGGGTTGTCGATTATCTCTTCACATCAAATATTTAATATAGTTACTGACACAATTTTATATACATTTTTATTTTCTTATACCAAAGTAGTGCTTCCATAGTCAAAACATCAATTATTGTTTAATTTGTTGTCTGTTTAATCCACAAAACAGAATAACACATATAAATTTCATCGCCCATATTTTTTGTTTGCGTATCTGCATTCAAGTTTATGGTCGTTATAAGTTCGTTAGTTTGCGCGGGAAACGGGGGAAAGGAAAATGGCGGCCGAGGTGACGCGGCAGCGGCGCTTTCCAAGAAGCTACTAGCGATTTTGGCGCTGGCAGATCGCTTCGCTTATGCGCCGCTCCATGCGCAATCTGTCGCCCACACTTTAGAAGCACTGTAAACTGAAAACACTTTCATAAAATATGCTCTATGGATAATCTCATAGAAAAAAGTTAAAACCACTTTGCTTGGAATATGGTTGTTTTTTGTAGAGTTAAGTGTTTGCAGAATAGTGCAGTGCATAAAGAGTGTATAAAGTAATTTATTTTCAGATAGGGTGTAAATTGTGTAACCAGCAAAAAATTGTCTTTAGCCATCACGGAATTATTGTTTGCAGACATTTAAGAGGCACGCGCATATTGCGCACATGACATTAAATATAAGGGCTACACCGATCATATCGTCACTACTTTGAAAACATCTCGTATCTCACGCTGCTCCTCAAAGTCAAAACGCAGTAAGTCTATGTGCATTCCATACATACTTACTACAATTTTCTTTTCATTGACAGACGAAGATACAAGTTTTTTTAAAAGTAGTGACGATATGTTACAATGTAGCCTTTGTTATTTAAACATACTTACTTCATTGTTTTTTGTATATAATTATTATTTATTTAATAGTATCTATCCATACTAATATTATAAATGGGAAAGTGTCTGTTTGTTTGTCCGTCTTTCAGGGCAAAACGGAGCGACGAATTGACGTGATTTTTGTAAAGTGGGGGCTGACATTTTTTTTCATTCCAACCCCAACGTGTGAAGTGGAGATAGTTAAAGGGTCGGAGAGTGACATAGGCTACTTTTTGTTTCTTTCTAAGGCATAGGCTACTTTTTGTTTCTTTCTAAGGCAAGCGAAGCCGCGGGCAAAATCTAGGATATTATAAATGGGTAAGTGTGTGTGTCTGTTTGTTTGTCCGTCTTTCACGGCAAACCGAGCGATGAATTGATGTTATTTTTAAGTAGAGACAGTTGTAGGAATGGAGAGTGACATGCTACTTTTTGTCTCTTTCCAAACCCCCACTTCCCTAAAATGTCGGATGGACGTTAGTATGGGTATTCCGTAATTTTCGAATTTAACGCGAGCAGAGCCGCGGGCAAAAGCTAGTATTAAATAAATGTAAAAATAAGAGTAACTCAAAAACACCTCTTAATTATTTTCATTGGTGCTCCATGCATGTGAACCAAATTAATAAATTTAATTTAATTTAATCAAATTTTAATGTAATATAATGATATGATATGGATTTTAAGTGTCCGAAATATTTTTTAAATTATTAAGTAAATTATAACACTAATGAACTTATTTGTTATATTATTGTATTATACAGAGTGGGGCCTGTAACAAAGGCGAAGAATTGAACTGTAGGCTATTCTCCTTATACTGATCAACATTTGTTCAGTGACTTTTAAAAATTATGAAGTCTTTAAATGTTTAATTTTTCATCGGTACATGTAAAACTAACTTAAAAATACTAATTAATATAATACTACTCTATTAAAACTAACATGACTATAAAACTAAATTCTATTCACAAAACTCGTTCCGAGCCCTCTCAGATGCAAAGGTGCCCATCACACTCGATGCGTTCCCACGCTGAATTGCGATAGACAGCCTTTGCATCAGAAAAGACCCGGAACGAGGGTCATGGCCTCTCTCGCTGATCCGCCGCCCCAATTCGATCAAAAAGGCTCTCCTCTCCGCACACCAACACCCCGACGTCTCCACTGCCAACGGGACAAATAGATAGCGCGACAGCAGCGCCGAATATTTGTCGCGCTTCCGTGATGCTGCTAGTTCAGCCGCTGCTCCAGCAGTCCGGACTGTCCGGCCGATGTGCGAGGCGGCAAACGTGCTGACACACGTAGCGTCCCAGAGTAGGCACTTACCTTCTCCCACGGTACGAGTGTCAGCCCGTCTGGCCTTTTTCCATCGGACCGGCTGAGGCCTGGAGGTTCTAACATGCACGGCACATTTGCCGACACAAGTGCTCTCCTAATAATGTCATTAAGGGCATGGTGCCGTGGAAACCTCCCCATACACCGACAACAACTCAACGCATGATGGCCATTACTCTCCACCATAGAGCCGCAGATGCATTTATGAGATTCGCAAACATCGCAGCCCAGGCGAAGAGCGACAGCCACCCGCATTGAGTCGTTGTCGAGAAGAGTACCTATGTGCGGAGAGGGTAGTGCTTGTAGCCATGCACCAGCTTCAGGCCTTGCAACAGCCAAAAGTCTCGCCTTATCTGCACCTACAGCATTTTCCAGCAGGCTATCAAAAACCCGTCTCACACCTATTTCATCCCACATCCGTTGTATGTGCGGTTTATCCGGCAACGATGTATTTGGGTTTAAAGTCTGCCAGGCCGCCACAGCATCAGACGCGAAAGGAATCGTGGCTCTGTCGTCCTAGAGATTTCAAATTTGGCACGTAGGTGCCTTATATAGTGTAGAGGAGCACTAAGAAAGGATTTTTCAAAATTCACCTCCTAAGGGGGTCAAATGGGGGTTCAAAGTTTGTATGGGGAAACAAGATTAGTTTGACTATTTTATTCGAAACTTCACAGGAAGATTCCTTAAGACATATGACTGAATACATGTTTCAGGTTTTTTGAAAATTTAACCCCTAAAAGGGTGAAAAGGGGGTGATAAAGTCAAAAAGTCAATATGGGTATCGTTGTTATAGTTTATCGGGTCGCTGATCACAATAAATACAACGTTTTTAAAATCTAACGAGGTGGAAGTGAAATACCTTCTCCCCTGTTGTGGTGCAATGGGGTTTAAATATCAAAAAATATATAAAAGAGGATATTGACTGACTGACTGACATATCAACGCACAGCCGAAACCGCTGGTCCTAGAGATGTCAAATGTGGCACGTCGTGTTTCAGGTTTTTTGAAAATCTAACCCCTAAAAGGGTGAAAAGGGGGCGCTAAAGTCAAAAAACGAATATGGGTATCGTTTTTATGGTTTATTGGGTCGCTGATCACGATAAATACAACGTTTTTAAAATCTAACGAAGCGGAAGTTAAATACCTTCTCCCCTGTTGTAGTGCAATGGGGTTTAAATATCAAAAAATATATAAAAGAAGAAACTGACTGACTGACTAACTGACATAATATATCAACACACAGCCGAAACCACGGGTTCTAGAGATTTCAAATTTGGCACATAGGTTCCTTATATGGCGTAGAGGAGCACCAAGGAAGGATTTTTCAAAATTCTCTTCTTAAAAGGGTGAAATGGGGGTTCAAAGTTTGTATGGGGAAACAAGATTAGTTTGACTATTTTATTCGAAACGTCATAGAAGCATTCCTAAAGACATATGACTAGATACATGTTTCAGGTTTTTTGAAAATTTGACCCCTAAAGGGGTGCAAAGGGGGTAAAGTCAAAAACACAATATGGGTATCGTTCTTATGGTTTATCGGGTCGCTGAACACGATAAATACAACGAGGTGGAAAAGAAATTTTCTGCCCTGGTTGTTGTGCAATGGGGTTAAAATATGCAAAATAGCCATAAGTATAGGTTTAGTTTTTATCTTTACTTCTGGTTCAAGAGATTTCAAATTGACACGGAAGTTCCTTAGAGGACCACTAAGAAAGGATTTTTCAAAGTTCACCTCCTAGCATGATAATTTGACAGGGACAGAGACAGGTACAGGGACAGGAACGGGATAGGGATAGGGATAGGGATAGGGATAGGGATAGGGATAGGGATAGGGATAGGGACAGGGACGGGGACAAGGATAGAGATAGGGACGGGGATAAGAATAGGGATTGGGGTCGGACTAATCGGTCGGCAATCGATATCTAGGCAGTGTAAAATGCAGGTGGCTCAGTGCGAAGGGATTAGTAAGTAGGCATCGGCGAGTATCCTGCATCCGTAATAACTATTACATTCAATGTGCTGTAAGAAGATCGTTGTTTGCTTGCCTTTTATATGTTTACGTTTGCAATAAGTATAAGAAAAATGGAAAAAATTGTAAGCGATAATACAAGGAAGTACTTTTTACCCTACCGACCATAGCGTCGAGATACTGGCTATGTGCGCTGTATGAAGTTTCCCCAGTATAAATACTTATATAGGTAAAATACAAACATATTCGTACCTACCTACTAGCTACGCTGTGGTCGCTGTGTAACAATTCTACAATCATTGCAAGAATTTCTTTTAAACAATAGTAATATGTGTAAGGTACAGTCAGCCAAAAAAGTGGTTTACCACTTTTCGATCAATAGAGTCGAAAAGTGGTAAACCACTTTCTTGGCTGACCGTACAGCAAATAGATCAGTTACAATGGCCCTCCAGTCGAGAATTGCCCCGCTTTACCTTAATCGAAGTAATCGCGGACAGATGTACCTACAAAGAAACCTACGGATCCAAATTAAAATCTTATTACTCGTATTTGTAAACGTTTCAATAAGAATACTTTTATTACGCGGGCGAAGCCGCGGGTAAAAGCTAGTACAAAATAAATATTAGCTTCAATGTACGCCATAATTGTTGTCATTGACGTTATCTGTCACACTTTAGACTTAACATAATTCTTTCAAGGGTGATAAAAATTAAAATACAAGTTATTTTTAAAAGTCGCCGAACAAATGTGGATCAGTATAAGGAGAATAGCCTAGAGTTCAATTCTTCGCCTTTGTTACAGGCCCCACTCTGTAGATTTATTGCCCGTATAAGGCTTACACACAGTGTAATGTTTTTACTAAGTTTATATTTGACTCTTTAATATTTCTGTATGGTATATTGCAATTTGCAAATTATGTATAAAAGTAGGTAGTGTAGGCGCAAGGCGTGGCATACGCAATCACGCATCAGTATAAGTACCTACGTACTGTTTTTACTTACTACAGTAATAAAAACCGGCCAAGAGCGTGTCGGGCCACGCTCAGTGTAGGGTTCCGTAGTTTTCCGTATTTTTCTCAAAAACTACTAAACCTATCAAGTTCAAAACAATTTTCCTAGAAAGCCTTTATAAAGTTCTACTTTTGTGATTTTTTTCATATTTTTTAAACATATGGTTCAAAAGTTAGAGGGGGGGGACGCACTTTTTTTTCCTTTAGGAGCGATTATTTCCGAAACTATTAATATTATCAAAAAACGATCTTAGTAAACCCTTATTCATTTTTAAATACCTATCCAACAATATATCACACGTTGGGGTTGGAATGAAAAAAAATATCAGCCCCCACTTTACATGTAGGGGGGGTACCCTAATAAAACTTTTTTTTCCATTTTTTATTTTTGCACTTTGTTAGCGTGATTGATATACATATTGGTACCAAATTTCAGCTTTCTAGTGCTAACGGTTACTGAGATTATCCGCGGACGGACGGACGGACGGACGGACGGACGGACGGACGGACGGACGGACAGACAGACATGGCGAAACTATAAGGGTTCCTAGTTGACTACGGAACCCTAAAAAGTCACTAGATCATTTTAACATTTTAACGATAGATCTCACAGTTCACTAGAACATAAATGGTGATCATCCATACTAGTATTATCAATGGGAAAGTGTGTGTGTCTGTTTGTTTGTCCGTCGTTCACGGGAAAATTAAGCGCCGAATTGACGTGATTTTTAAAGTGGAGATAGTTGAAGGGATGGAGAATGAACTTTTTGTCTCTTTCTAACCCCCCACTTACCTAAAATGGGGGTGGAAGTTTGTATGGAGCAATTTTCGAATTTAACGAGAGTGAAGCCGTGGGCATAAGCTAGTCTTTAATAAAGGTGACACAGCTTACATCGGCATACAAAAATAGCTGACAAAATAACATCTATTTTCTGATGGCTATATATTATACCGAAGGCATTAAAGGGCTGAGCATGTAGGGACCGCTAACTTTGAGGCACGTGCAACTTTACTGCCTCTGCCAGATATACCAGAGCGGCAAAACTGATCAGAAATATCTGAACAAAGCTTAATTAATAATACATTAAAGTAAGTCTGATTTTCTGAAACCTTCAATAATTACGTTCTTAATTGACAAAATGTAAGGTAACGGACCCAATCATGGACAGTTTAAGGAAAATTTTCGCCTGTTTTTGATATTTCACTCATAAATGTAAAAATTCTACCGCTAAGCGTGTTAAATCTTGAGTGTCCTATCCTTCTTTTACATTTCAAGCGTATTGCAGAATGGATACTCCTAATAGTTTCTTCATACTTAACAAATTAAAACTAGGTGTTTTTTCTCCAATTATGGACGGCAGTTCTCCAGTAATGGATCCCCCATTATGGACAGTGAAATAAGTTTAAAATTTTACTTTTAAAGCCAACTGATACTTAATGAGTCAATTTTATATACCATAAATACAATTAGTTTGAGTTATTTTAACATAGGATTGTTTCTTGTAAATTTTGTTTTTGTAAATTGTTCCTTGTCCATCATAGGAGGTAGGCAGTTTTTCGGTTCCAGTAATGGACACTCGCAAAATAACGCCATTTCTTTATATCTTTGGAGCAACAAACTAGTTTAAGAGTTTTGAATGATTCACGGTTATTTTCATTAGACTTATATTGACCGGGATATAGACCGTGATTACCTTTTTGATTTTTGTCGAGCTCCCGATATTTCGACGCAGTTGCATGCATCATGATCACGGAAAACTCTGAGTTTGAGTTTTCCGTGATCATGATGCATGCAACTGCGTCGAAATATCGGGAGCTCGACAAAAATCAAAAAGGTAATCACGGTCTATATCCCGGTCAATATAAGTCTAACAAACTAGTTTGTTTTATACCTTATCTCATGCTTAATGCAGTAAGTAAAACGCATTCAAGTTTACACCGAGTATTATTTTTGTATTATTTTATACATGAACTCAACTCTCTTAGCAACATTACTAAGAATTCGTCTTGATATTTTTTTCAGTAAACTGATGAATTTTATCTTGTCGCCAAATCCTTCAGAAATAACCGAATTAATTGAAACTTCAAAATGAAACAGCTCTACAACTCTAGTTTATGGTACATGGCCGTCAGTTTTTAGAAACTAATTTTAGATACTTATTTTTAAGGATTTGTGTTTTTTTGTCCATAATGGCATCACCGTCCATTATGGGCTATTTCACCTTATCAATAAATTACACATTAAGTAAGACAAAGTTATTTATAAGTGGTAATACGTATATACATAGACAAGACAAACAAAGAGTGTAAGTACCTACTTTACTTAGTAAAGGATACAAAAAATATGTATGGATATAGTCGCCATGGAACATCTTATTAATATTACATTTCCTTCATGGTTTAAAAGTTCGACGTGGAGATTAAAATTTTAAAGCCTAATAAGTGATTACTTTTCGTAAATATTCATGAAAATGTTCTTTTACATATTTTTAATAAACTCTATAATTCAACAGCTACCGCTATATCCGCTAACTCTCTGTTTATTGATTAATGATTATTCTTAATTAATTGTATTTTTATATTTTCTTTGATTTTATTTTAATTCTTCAATTTTATTAGTTTTTATTCCACCATTTTAAATTCTTTCAGTGGGGGATACCCATGAATATTCTTTTTTCTAATTTTAAATTAGTATTTCTTACAAATGATTAATAAAACGATCTACTCGTAAGCTGCGTTTGGTCAGACACACAGACTGACTACGGAAACCTAAAAAAATTGATTAAATAATCATAAATTATTATTTATTATGCGTTTGTACCAACGCCAATAGAACAAATAAGTAGGCGTATGGGCATACTCCGCACCATATTTATAAACTATTTTTATTTCAATACATTTAATATTTAAGTCAGGAACAGCAATTAGGTATTGCCAGCACACATTTTAAAATATTTCTCATGTAAGTACATTACATTCACATTCCTATTATGTACCTATAATTATACTCAACATTACCGTGTAATAATTACTAGCTTTTACCCGCGGCTTCGCCCGCGTAATAAAAGTATTGTTATTGAAACGTTTACAAAAAATAAGATTTTCATTTGGATCCGTAGGTTTCTTTGTAGGTACATCTGTCCGCGATTATTTCGATTAAGGTAAAGCGGGGCAATTCTCGACTGGGGGGCCATTGTAACTAATCTATTTGCTGTACGATCCGGTTTTGGCTGACTGTACCTTACACATATTACTATTGTTTTTAAAGAAATTTTCGCAATGATTATAGAATTGTTACACAGCGACCACAACGTAGGTAGTAGGTACGAATATGTATGTATTTTACCTATATAAATATTTATACTGGGAAACTTCATACAACCCACATAGCCAGTATCTCGACGCTATGGTCGGTAGGGTAAAAAGTACTTCCTTGCATTATCCCTTACATTTTTTTCCATTTTGCTTATACTTATTACAAACGTAAACATATAAAAGGCAAGCAAAACAACGATCTTCTTACAGCACATTGTAATAGTTATTACGGATGCAGGATACTCGCCGATGCCTACATACTAATCCCTTCCCACTGAGCCACCTGCATTTTACACTGCCTAGATATCGATTGCCGACCGATTATTTTGACCCCAATCCCTATCTTATCCCTATCTCTATCTTTGTCCCCATCTCCGCCCCTATCCCTATTCCGTCCCCGTCCCCTATTTCTATCCCTATCCCTATCCCTATCCCTATCCCTATCCCTATCCCTATCCCTATCCCTATCCCTATCCCTATCCCTATCCCTATCCCTATCCCTATCCCTATCCCTATCCCTATCCCTATCCCTATCCCTATCCCTATCCCTATCCCTATCCCTATCCCTATCCCTATCCCTATCCCTATCCCTATCCCTATCCCTATCCCTATCCCTATCCCTATCCCCCTATCCCTATCCCTATCCCTATCCCTATCCCTATCCTATCCCTATCCCTATCCCTATCCCTATCCCTATCCCTATCCCTATCCCTATCCCTATCCCTATCCCTATCCCTATCCCTATCCCTATCCCTATCCCTATCCCTATCCCTATCCCTATCCCTATCCCTATCCCTATCCCTATCCCTATCCCTATCCCTATCCCTATCCCTATCCCTATCCCTATCCCTATCCCTATCCCTATCCCTATCCCTATCCCTATCCCTATCCCTATCCCTATCCCTATCCCTATCCCTATCCCTATCCCTATCCCTATCCCTATCCCTATCCCTATCCCTATCCCTATCCCTATCCCTATCCCTATCCCTATCCCTATCCCTATCCCTATCCCTATCCCTATCCATTGCACCACAACAGGGGAGAAGGTATTTCACTTCCGCCTCGTTAGATTTTAAAAACGTTGTATTTATCGTGATCAGCGACCCGATAAACCATAAAAACGATACCCATATTGATTTTTTTACTTTATCGCCCCCTTTTCACCCTTTTAGGGGTTAAATTTTCAAAAAACCTGAAACACGTAGTCAGTCATATGTCTTAAGGAATCTTCCTGTGAAGTTTCGAATAAAATAGTCAAACTAATTTTGTTTCCCCATACAAACTTTGAACCCCCATTTGACCCCCTTAGGAGGTGAATTTTGGAAAATCCTTTCTTAGTGCTCCTCTACACTATATAAGGAATCTACGTGCCAAATTTGAAATCTCTAGGACCAGCGGTTTGGGCTGTGCGTTGATTTAAGTCAGTCAGTCAGTCACTCAGGACTTTGCCGTTTATATATATAGAAGATTAACCTAGATATGTATTATTCACTATAAAATATTGCGTTATTAAAGTCATTAAATCTACGTTACATTTTAAGACCTACACATATGTGTACATATTATAATGCCATTACAACTTAGAATTTACGCCTAAGAAATATTGTTTTTCTGTCCACTAAGCTTTATTAATCTTGTGTTCACTAGAGCGTCAAAATATATTATAGCTCTCTTATTCTATTGATAACTAGCGGTGTGGACTATAATGAGGAGATGATAGAAACTGTGTATGTAATAATTAATATCACATTTTCTTTATATATTTTTTCTTTACTACCAGTTTGTCTCTCTTTCTTTTTAGCTATTTTATATAATTAATATTAATAAATAAATAAAAATACTTTCAATTTGTAGACGTTAATAATCTCCATGACGATGACAAATCTCAAACCGATAGCATAAGTAGTTCTCAAGATATTTAGTAATGTGACAAACACACAGACAAACGGACAGAGCGGCATCATAGGGGTTCCTTTTGTACCTTTTTGGTACGGAACCCTAAAAAAGACGAGGGGAACGAGAAATGACCTGCACCGACTGACAGAAACATGCTGTTAACTAGGGCAACTGAAGAGAGGTCACAAGAAAAATAATTACTTGAATAAATAAATATTTCACTCACAATTTAAGTTAGTACCTGCCCACGTTTTTACAATTGAGTTTTAATAAGCTTGCCTGTTAGTTTACGTAATAAAGTTTACAATAAATATAGTTCCGTTCTGTGACCAGTGACCTTCTTTGAAAAGTCTGTACATAAAATTCTATTAAATGAACATAACATCCATCCCCGCGTCCGACCTCGTATGCGTCTTTTTCGTTAAAAGAAACAACATTACGATTTTTTACCAAATATCGATAATAATGTGTAAATGAAGAGAACAGGCATACCTACGAAAGAATTTTTGACTAAGCCGAAAAGAAAACTACCTAGGTAAATTATACAGTATTCAAGTGGTAAGTAAATTATAATTTATAATAGGTAACTAGGGGCCACTTGCACCAACTAGGGTTAAGCCAACTAACACCGGGTTAACCGCTAACACGGGGTTAAACTAATAATTTGTGTTGCACCATTAAAGTTTAGGGTTTAACTCTGGGTTAAATTGTTAAATATTTAACCCGCCGACGACGCAGGGTTAAATCGCTAACTCTGGGTTAGTACTAGTAAAATGGCGCACAATTTGGAAATTTCTTTGACGTGTTGTCGGAGAGAACAAATAAATATGATCAACGACTTATTATTATTTTCTGACGACGATGAAGAAATCATAGAATATATCAGCACGGATTTTTACGACCGAAGAATCGCAGAACGTACCGATTACTTTAATACACATAGAGATAAAGAGTTTCACAGAAGGTTTCGATTAGAAAAACACAGTGTCGCATTTTTATTGAATAAAATCAAACACAGATTGCAATACGTAAATCCCAATATCAGGTAAGTAAAGACGTTTTCACCACACCAACTGGTAAAGGCTTACTTTGCTGATTTCATTTAGTTTGATGTTTTAGGTATAGTCAGTATTTTGTTCGTGTTGGTGTGGTGAGAAATTTTGTGTTTCTCTACTACCTATATTTTGTGTTTCGCCTGCTCGGGTATCAATATTGGCACGTTCGGTTAAACAACAATTTTGGCCCCTTGTAAAACAAATAACTATTGTTTTCTGGAACCTACCATATTGAATATAAGTACCTACTCGTATGTTTGTTATGAGTAGGTAAAATACAAACCTACTATTTTATTTTCAGTGAAGCCTTGTCACCTATGAATCAATTACTATGCACACTACGATATTTTGCCACTGGAAGTCAACTTGTGACTTGCGGAGATTTCATTGGTGTGCACGAATCGACCGCATGTAGAACAATTCATAAAGTAACAGATGCCATAGCCCGGTTGTACCCAGAATTCATAGTTATGCCTCGCACAGAAGAAGAGCTAAGACAAGCTGCAATGAAATTTTATCAAATTGCTCGGTTTCCACGTGCTATTGGAGCTGTAGACTGCACTCATGTACGAACGAAATCTCCAGGTATTTACCTCTATTCTCTACTTCAATCGCCCATATAAAAGTTTAGACATTACATATATTATGATGGACAGGTACTTAAAACCAGAGTTGAAATTTGTTATTAATTATTTTAGGAGGAGAAACTGCAGAGATATATCGGAACAGGAAGGGTTACTTTTCAATGAACACCCAAGCCATCTGTTCTGCTGATCTACTGTTTACCGATGTTGTTGCACGCTGGCATGGGTCTGCACACGATTCTCACATTTGGGATAATAGTAATCAACGCAGACATTTTCTTCAAGGAACATATGGAAATTACTGTCTGCTTGGTGATTCGGGATATGCACAAACGCCATTTATGATGACACCTCTCGGAAATGTGACATCTCCTAGTCAATCTCTATATA
This sequence comes from Leguminivora glycinivorella, assembly GCF_023078275.1. Lineage (NCBI taxonomy): Eukaryota > Metazoa > Arthropoda > Insecta > Lepidoptera > Tortricidae > Leguminivora > Leguminivora glycinivorella. The sequence continues at coordinate 8,912,307 of NC_062971.1, forward strand.
ACGAGTCACAGATCAGAACTAGGAATGTTATCGAGCGTACCTTTGGTATTTGGAAGCGAAGATTTCCTATTGTTAGCAGAGGTATTCAAGTCCATTTAAGCAGAGTACCGGGAATAATCATCGCTACATGTGTGTTGCATAATATTGCTCGTCTGCAAAATGATCTTGAACCACCTGTTGACCCAGAATATCCTCCAATATTGGACAATACATCAGATGAGATTGCAGTGGTGCCTAACAATAGATCGGGTGTAAATACAGCAGGACAGAACGCTCGTCAGGTACTGATTGAGCAACATTTTGGGAGATTAGCTTAATCAAGTTAAAGTTATTAAATAACGGTCTATCGTTGCAATTATAATAAGGCCTTATGTAAGAACTTTCAGGGTGTAATTTCGATTTTCGATGCGCTTATTAAATCTAACATTCAATGGTAGATTTGGTAAGCTCATAGAGTATTACATTACAACGAGTAGTACTTGGAACATTCAAATAAAACAAATGTCAATCAAAACAAATATTTTTTTTATTTCAATAATAATTTGAAATGACCTTCCCGAGCGGGGTTCAATGTCTCTATAGTTCGAGTTCCCACACGTTGGGGCGATACACGGCTATGCGCGCCAACCTGACGTCAGAACGGCGTGCGGCTTTATAGCAATTGACAAAGTGGGACGTTTTCCCGTGCACAGTCACATATAGATCATATAGGTATGAAAGTTGGACGATTAGAGATTAATAATGCCTCATTTTTTCATTAAATACATATCTCCTCTTCATTTCCTCCATCTCCATTTCTCTAAGTTTATCATTATGTAAGTATTTTTTTTTTTGCATCTTCTGCCTCCATTTCTCTCAATGTCTGGTTATGTTCTGCTTGTTTTTGTTGCTCATCTAATTGACTCCTAACCAACTCCTTTTGCAGCTCCAGTAACTCAACTTTTTCTGCAGCAAGTAGTTTAAATTTGTCAGCTACAGTCTGTTTATTTTGAGCATCTGGTTTCCGTTTTCCTGAAATAAATAAATAGATACTATAGGACAAATAAATTAGGTAGCCTCACCTCCGGATCCATTAAGATTGACTAAGCTGGCCAGCTGGAGGTGATTCAATTAACGGCCTTATTATTTTTAATTAAAATTTTGATAATATTACTACTTTCATAAAGATAGGGTAATTCGCCAGTAACTGGCCACCTATTAATAACTAGCCACCTTTAGGTACGTCGCAAAAATGAATTCTGTTTATAAGTGAATAGAACTCATTTTAGTAAGAGGCGGCCAGTTATTGAAAGGGTGGCTAGTAGGCAAATCTAGTAACTGGCCATTTTTTGCTTATACTAAATTGAGTTCTCTTCACCTTTAAATAGGATTCATTTTAGTATTAAGCGGCCAGTAACTAAAATGTGGCTAGTTATTGAGTTTTTACTTAATATATACTAAAATGAACTTTGTTAACATATAAATAGAAATCATTTTTAGTGGCCAGTTACTAAAATTGGCCAGTTACTGAAGATTTACCCTACATTTGATTTCCTACAATCACATTAACTCTACTACTAGAGTACTAACTTTAGTGCCTATATATTATATTATAAAGACAAACAATACTCACGAGTCAATAAATGGTGTGGCTTTTTCTTCAAATTCGCTCTGTCATTAGTAAAATATGTCTCATCCTGGCAATCAACTTGATCTGGATTCTCTTGAATAACCGGATCAGTTATTGTAGAAGCTGAAATACATATTAATATTTTAATGTTGTTTGAAATACTATCTAAAAATGAAAAATTAGTAATTTGCAAGCTAAGCAATTCTAAATTAAATTCAAGATACTAACCACAATAATATTAGAGAAAAACAATACTCACAAGTCAATAAATTGTGTGTTTTTTTCTTAGTATTTGTTTTGTCATTAGCAAAATATGTCTCGTTCTGGCAATCATAATTATCTTCAGTTTCTTGCATATAGGAATCCAATAATGTAGAATCTGAAATATTAGTATTGAAATGTTGTTTGAAATACCATCAACAATTCAAACCAAATAATTAAAATTAATGGATTTGATTTGTATGTTTTATGTATAGAGTCAGATGCAGACATGGTAAGACTGGGCCGGAAGGATCCGGTTGCTTTCCATGGGCCTGGCTTGTGGGGCTTGCATAAAAACGCCACAAGCCAGGCCCGTGGGGATCTACACAAGTTGAGGCCCAGCTGGCAAACACAACCTCATCTATACTTGTAAGGACAGTTTTGCTCCAGGTAGCACAAAACCGAGGCGAGTGGCAAAGATTGGAGGAGGCTTACACCCAAAGAGTAGAGAAAGGCTAAGAAGAGAAGAAAGAGAGAAGTAAAATTTTACCTGATCTCATGTTCTGAAGTTCTATTGGTGTAGTGGTGTAGTTCTATTGTATTACCGGTCCAGCAAGGACTTTGACTTTTTCCAAAACTGGATCATTTTCAATGTTAGGTGGTGGCCCACCTCCTATTAAATAATCACACATTAATAATGATAATAAAATATTTGTAATTGGTCATTTATTGAGAGACAATTTATTGTAAGCCCTTTCATTCTGTGTTGTTCAATATGTATCCAAATAATAATATTAATAGACTTAAAAGAAATAAAGAGATTAATAATAAAATAGTTTTCAAGGCAGCTTGTGATGAAATGAGCTGTGAAATCATTAGTACCTACTCCAGAAATGAAAGTCAGTGAGGCTCCTTTTTTCTGACTTGATTCCACAACATACCAACCTGTACCCATAATATTTCTTTTCAAATTTGTATCACTTTTTCTTGCTTCTTTCTTTAATGCTGCGAACACGAAGTTTCGCTAGCACCTGTATTTGCAGCAACTTTGCCCCAGTCACTACCATACTCTTCAAGGTTTAGCACCAAAGTGGCGCTATCCACTGTAAACAAAAAAAAACCGTTTTAAATAGGCAATACAATATTACACCTCTAAATTTAATGCATCGTGATGCGACCCATTTTAAGTTGTTTAGGAACCGCGATAATAGGTAGTAGTAAGAGCTCACATAGTTAAATTTAGAGTTCATACCTGGAATACCCATCTTCTTGTCAGAGGCAGTCTTTTTTGCCTTTTTCTTCAGGTTTTTATACGTTTGCTGAAGGCTTTCTAACGTTCGACTAGAACCGGTCGTGGAAGAATTGTATTCCCTCATGACCTCTTGCCAAGCCTTTTGTTTAAGAAGGAGTTGTGCTCCGTCCGTTTTCTTATTTTCAATTACTTGTTTATGTTTTTCCACCGTACTACACAAAGTAGAAAATCACTTTTTGTGAAGTTCGGAGCACGCACACGTGGCTTTTTATCGTTGTCCATTTTACGCTCTTCTTTCAAGACACAAACTGTGAAAACAGGCAGGAGTGCAACCGTTCGTCATCAGAGCTGATAAAAACAGTAAACAGTACACAGCGGCATCTCATGACACAAATATAATACGCCTAGACGAAATATCATGCCGTGTTGCTTTAAAGAAAGATAGTATTACGCCCCATGTTGTGGCGTAAAAGAGATAGACATACATTTCCATTCATCATTCGTTCTTTAATATTTGGCTGGTTTATAGAACGGATTGAAAAAGTAATAATGTTGCCTGCTTAAAATAAAAAAACTGTCGGGTTAGCTAACCCTAAGTTAGTTTTCAATGGTGCAACAAAAGATCGGGGTTAAAATTTTAACGAGTTAACCCCGGGTTTATTAACCCACTATTTATTTAGTTAACCCCTTGTTCCGTGCAAGTGGCCCTAAAGGAGTTTCTTTTGTATTCTCCCCTCTACCCTCAGAATTCACGAATACTTGAAGGTACGAAGTGGATGAAACCGCTACATGGACTTACTTTATGTCACAAACTTGAAGTTGAGTTGAGATTGAGCACTTGTGCAATTTTTAAAGAAACCTGTCGAATTTTTAATTAAGATAATTTACTAAAGTCACGTCTCGTACTAAATAAGTAAGTATATATTAAGTTTATACATTTCAAAATAAACGTTTTTAGCTATGTATCGTATGTAATTATATATATTTTAAGTCAGGTGTACTCAATCATATTATGATAGTGGCCATGCCTGCTAAGACGATGGTCCTGGGTTCAAATCCTGGTAAGGGCATTTTTTTGTAAGATGATCACAGATATTTGTTCCTAAGTCATGGAACGGGAGGAATTATTGTGTGTCAACAATAGTTAATGATCTTAATTTTGGCCATGAATATACAATTTTCAATTAGAATTAACTACCTACTACATAACGTAATCAAAGTTGTTTTCCGAGTAAGTTTTACCATCGACAATAACTTACCACGGTAAACACGTCTCCGCAGTGCATTTTTAACTTTCTGTATCACCTACGTTTTGAACTCGTCATAATATACTGTGTATTAACTCAAAGAATCATATATAGACATCCTCGTTGCACCTACTCATAGGTTCTTTTCAAACCAATGCAGAATATTTGAGGAAGTTCGGCGCCGCGACAAATTCGTAATGAGGTGGATCCCACCCACACGACGTGTCCCTCGGTCAAACTTCCCCAGAGGAACTCGTCAGATATATTCCCATTTGAAGTTATTCAGACCAGTGTGCGTAGCCGAATGCACAAACGCTCACGATAATATCTCTTTCGTAGCTATATCTATCTCTATCGCTCTTGCATATTGGCGCGACAGAGCCAGACTACATTTCTGCGGCGTTTCGGTGGCGTTTCCCGTCGCAGAAATGCCATTCGGCTACGGGGACTGGATCTCATAAATCTTAAATAAAGTAGGTATTGAGTTTGTGTCATCGATGTTCTAACTTAAACGTAATAAGACTAATAAGTTTGAAACCTAAAAAACTGGAATCTTAAAGACCTTTACGTTCTTGACGTTCTACATTATGATGTCTGGCCTAGTGTGTATGGCCCTGTCTGTGAAGCTGATGGTTCCGGGTTCTTCTTGGTAAAGGTATCTATTTGTATGATGACTACGGCCTTATTGAGCTGCATTAATTAGAATCTTTACTTTTTTTGTCTTTCGTTCTATACAAAAAATTCAAGAACCTAGGTCTGAAATTAACTTTAAAACATTATATTATTATATTTTTTATTCAGAGGGAATTTAGAATTTAGGAACTATTTGGTTTTTACTGTTTTATTTACAAAAAAACATGGTATCCGCGAATCCAGCGATCTTGGACATGCACATATATTTCGCTCAATCTTCCGTTCAGTGAGAGATAGAGAGAAGAACCCGAACCTACGGGGTCTATAACGCCATATGAGTTACAATTTACAAATACGTTACATTCCTATGTATTATAATTATAAACAGACGGTAGGTTCAAACAAATAAAAATAAGTATTTAACTAAATTAACAGCATAAACACTTTAAGTTTAAGGTATTCGCTAAGCCGCTAAGTCTTCCGTGACTTTTTAACTAATTAAATAAACCCGGGAATTAAAAGTTTCTCCATATAAATTAAGAACCTTAATTTTCTCTCTTAAAGTTCTCAGAATTTTCAAGAAATAAAATTAATTATTTTGCATTCTCTAACCTAGGAATTTGACATGGAAACCAGAAAATATGTAGGTACGAGTTTATTTTTATTTCGATTCGAATTCAGCATGACCTGATTGACAATTTATTTGACAAATAAGAGCGAATGAGGTGATTTTCAGGTGGATATAATAATCAGAGATCGGAGAGTTGGGCGTCATTTGTATGACGTTTTCGGAATAATGAACCTTATGTTGTTAAAATGACGCCCAGTTGTCCAATCTCTGATAATAATAAATAGCAGTACAGGTAACGGATAGCTTTTATTTTATTTTATCATAACCAGTTTAAATATTCCAAAAGTTTTCGAAAGGCATGTTTTTGCCCCTTCTTAAAAAAAGTGCGACAAAATAAAAAATTAAGAAATTTGAGCTATGCCTTCGACACAGCCGTGAGTTATATAATACCTAAATAATTTAGAAGGTACATCAACATGACAGGTACTTATATCCTTTATTGGAAGGACATCATTAATAATATTTTACACATATATTCCGATTTCCGGTAGGTGTAGTATATAATCGAACAATTTGAATCGGTTTCAGAAGATTATTTTTAGAATGAACGAAAGTGAGATGTCCATTTAGCAAAGTAGGTACTCGTAGGCCTCACTTCTAAGAAGACAAAAGCAAATTAGATTTATTATTGGAAACTCATTTTAATTCTGTCCCTACGTATTAAATTACAAGTTGAAAGTAAAATTGAGAAACAAATTAATAAGCTTATTTATTGTACACATATTTTTATTACTTGTATGTATTTTAAGTGCTTTATTTTATGTTTATTTTGTATTATATTACTGTACACCCATGATATCACACATGAGCTCTCATTATGACATATCACTTCATTTATTTATTTTGGCAATATCAATGTGAAACAAAAAAATAATAAAAAATATTTTTTTGTAAAATAAGAACAACCTAAATTATGTATTAATAACATCTCCCCAAAAATGTATAGGATGTTATTAAAGTAGGCATGTACTGTAAAGTACTTGATGAAAATAATGAAACTAATTACACCAATTGCATGTAACTATTGTTTTCGTATTTGATTTTAATAATTGTCCTCAATTAATTAACATTTTCAGACTATTTTCTCAACATAAAAAATATATCTACAAGGTACGTACACATATTATTTATTATGCAGATTACGCTCCACGACGACGACAAGGCAACGTGTCAATTTGTAAGAGATAAAAAAATGTGGGGCGCGCGAGCGGCACAGCGGCAGCGGCAACGTGAAGTCAATCATTATAGAAAGGTAGGTATGCGGGCCGCACATTCACCGACTCGGTTATTTCGTCCACATCTTCAACCGGCTCGTTGGTCTAGGGGTATGATTTTCGCTTAGGGTGCGAGAGGTCCCGGGTTCAAATCCCGGACGAGCCCAAACATAATTTTTATTTTTCTTTCTTCCGCCCACGTTTTAATTTTGATTCATTTTTCAACCGCGATAAATCTGAACGTTTTTATTTGTATAATTTAATGGTTCCCCGTAAGCCGGAAAAATATGCGGGATAATTGAGCAACATAAGTATCATTAAGCTACGATCTTCCTTGTATAAATATCCTCGAGCGAGTGGGATAATGCCACACATCAATTTTAGTTGAAATGCTCAGCAAAATGTTCCTTTTGTTTTCTCAGATAATACAGATAGTCATACTAGTTATGAAAAAAAAGCTGCACTTTTAGATGGAAGCAAGCCGCTTTGCATGGTGATAGTAGACATCATAGTTAACGATTTTTTCCGAGGATATCGAAATTTCATCCCTTAGGAAGCCGAGCGCAGCGAGGTGTTTTATGAAAATGAAAAAAATTCTATCTTTTTATCATATGGTCCGATTTTGACAAATCATATCTCAAATGAAAGATATTGATTAGTGAAACTTAAAAAAAAATTAAAAAAAAATATTGTTCAGAAAAAGTAACAAAAAAATTGAAAAATGTAAATTTACGTATCGCATTAAACAACTTCAAAGAATGAATGACAAAATGTAGAATATCGATATACGAGTTTTTTTATATCAAAGACAGATAAATTCATAATTGAAAACTAAAAACCGCATCGAAATCGGATCAGTAGTTTTTAAGGTACATGTTGCCAAAGTTGGAAAAGTTTAGTTTATATGATCACTTTGCAATTCCTTTGCCAGAAAGTCAGAAATAATCTATTTTTCTTAGACATAAAAGTACACAGTGACAGTACACATCAAAATAAAAGTTTTTTTCTCGAGGATATCATAATTTAAGCCCTTAGAAGGACGAGCGTAGTGAGGACTATTAAAAACTGTTAAAAAAAATTCTATTATTTTTGTGCTTTGTCCGATTTTGACAAAAAATGTGTCAATTGAAAGGTATTGTTTAATGTAATCGAAAAAAAAATTAAAAAAAAAATTGCAAACAAAAAAAAAACGTGTAAGAAAAAATTAAAAAAAACTTAAATTTTCGTATCACGCTGAATAACTGCTAAGAACGACAGATAAGATATACAATGTCGATACCTGAGTTTTTAAAATGAAAGACAAATAAATTCATAATTATAAACTGAAAACCGAATCGAAATCGGATCAGTAGTTTTTAAGAGACAAGTGGCCAAAGTTGGCTTAGTTTGTTTATATGGTCGCTTTTAAATTATTCAGCCAAAAAGTCAGAAATAATATATTTTTCTTACAGCTAAGAGTATGCATTGATAGAAGACATCATAATAAATGATTTTCGCTGAGGATATAAAAATTTCATCCCTTAGGAATCCGAGCGTAGCGAGGTCTGCAACGAAAAACAACAAAAAAACAAGTTTTTTTTTTGGGTGGTCTGATTTTTAGAAAACGTGTGTCAATTGAAAGAAATTAATTTATGTAACATAAAAAAAAACTTGGTTTTTTGTTGTTTTTCGTTGCAGACCTCGCTACGCTCGGATTCCTAAGGGATGAAATTTTTATATCCTCAGCGAAAATCATTTATTATGATGTCTTCTATCAATGCATACTCTTAGCTGTAAGAAAAATATATTATTTCTGACTTTTCGGCTGAATAATTTAAAAGCGACCATATAAACAAACTAAGCCAACTTTGGCAACTTGTATCTTAAAAACTACTGATCCGATTTCGATTCGGTTTTCAGTTTATAATTATGAATTTATTTGTCTTTGATTTTAAAAACTCATATATCGACATTGTATATCTTATCTGTCGTTCTTAGCAGTTATTCAGCGTGATACGAAAATTTAAGGTTTTTTTAATTTTTTCTTACACGTTTTTAGCAATTTTTTTTTTAATTTTTTTTTCGATTACATTAAACAATACCTTTCAATTGACACATTTTTTGTCAAAATCGGACAAAGCACAAAAATAATAGAATTTTTTTTAACAGTTTTTAATAGTCCTCACTACGCTCGTCCTTCTAAGGGCTTAAATTATGACATCTTCGAGAAAAAAACTTTTATTTTGATGTGTACTGTCACTGTGTACTTTTATGTCTAAGAAAAATAGATTATTTCTGACTTTCTGGCAAAAGAATTGCAAAGTGATCATATAAACTAAACTTTTCCAACTTTGGCAACTTGTACCTTAAAAACTACTGATCCGATTTCGATGCGGTTTTTAGTTTTCAATTATGAATTTATCTGTCTTTGATATAAAAAAACTCGTATATCGATATTCTACATTTTGTCATTCATTCTTTGAAGTTGTTTAATGCGATACGTAAATTTACATTTTTCAATTTTTTTGTTACTTTTTCTGAACAATATTTTTTTTTTAATTTTTTTTTAAGTTTCACTAATCAATATCTTTCATTTGAGATACGATTTGTCAAAATCGGACCATATGATAAAAAGATAGATTTTTTTTCATTTTCATAAAACACCTCGCTGTGCTCGGCTTCCTAAGGGATGAAATTTCGATATCCTCGGAAAAAATTGTTTACTATGATGTTTACTATCACCATGCAAAGCGGCTTGCTTCCATCTAAAAGTGCAGCTTTTGGTCAAAAATTCTCCATAACAAGTATGACTAAGAGTCATGCATGACATTCATAATGGCAAAGGTTACCTAGGTTAGGGCAACGAACCATAATCTGTAAATTTGTCTTCTAATGATATGTCTCACAATTTAAATCGTACAGATAATATTTATTTCGATGTAAATTTTAGATAACAATTACAAGTGTGTAGATATAATACCTACATACATAAATACATAATAATGCTTGTCGGATTTTTTGCATTATTCAAGACTTTAAAATTGTATAGACAGGAATGACCTCATAAAATAAAAGTCATAAATTTATAAGTTATCAAATTAAAAATTATTTTTCACCACACCAACTGGTAAAGGCTTTCTTTGCTATTCGAAAACAGATAGCAAAATTGCATTTGATCCACAAGGGGGCAAAGTAATTTCATACGAATTTTAACTCTATGTCTTAATCTGGCTGCTAGATTTTACCTATAAATGATGATTTTGAATCATACATATTGAATAAATTGATGTATTTCATTTATTTTGATGTTTTATAGTCAGTATATTTTGTTCGTGTTGGTGTGGTGAAAAATTTTGTGTTTCACGCGGTGACAAAGTACCTCGCAACGGTCAAGATTCCACTTTTTAAACCACTCGCTACGCTCGCGGTTCAATTTTGGAATCTTTCGCTTGCTCGGGTATCAATATTGGCACGTGCGATTAAACCACTACTTTGCCCCCTTGTAAAACAAATAACTATTAATTAAATTACTTCTCTTCTAATATACAGGGTAAAATAGAATCGTGAACCAGAACATGTCTTCCTTTTTCTATCATAATTTTTTTGTTTTTTTTTTGTTTGCACTCTATGGTTACTTATTTTTCTTTAATTAATATTGTGTACATACTGAGAATCTTTTGAAATCATTCATTCTTTGAAGAAGTAAACTTTTTCCATTTCTTGACTCGGCATGAATATCTCTATTGCGAAATTAATCCTTCTGACAAAATGTCAAGGTCACTTGTATGAATCTCAAATAAATATCATGTGATTCGAGCTCATGGAACGGCCCACTGGGTATAGTGGGTATGCGTGAGTCGACTGACAGGGTGTATTACTTTACTAAAGTGCGGACAAAATACACGACATATCGCTCTAAGTTGATGAGACTTTATTTCTGACTCTCGTGCACGCCAAGAGGATCCGCTTCTTTTAATAAACGTAAGGAAAGGTCAAAGAATATGTTAAAGTTTTTTTTTCCTTTCTAAGTTTACAGTTAACTAACTAGACAGTTAGTTATTATAACGAGGAGTCGAGACGAGTCTGGACGTAGACTACATAATTTCTCATTCAGTTAATTAGAGAACAACGCACATTTTTTGTGTTTTTTATACCTTTGAATAAAATATCAAATAATATAATTAGCATGCAGTAAATATATTACGATTCTTAAGATAAGATTAGTGGCTACATTTAGAGATCTGTTTAAGTGGAATAATTCAACTGATTTCAACCACCAACCATAAAAGGCCACGACCATTAACCAATGCTAAAGTATTTGCTCAGGGTCATATTTTATCTTATTAAGGAATAAATATATGTTATATTCACTGAAAAAATATGCTTAGACAACTCTTATCTTTGGTCGTGGCAACATTTATTGATCACGATCAGTCATCATTATAATATTTTGATGCTATAAAGCCGCTTTAATTATCAGTTTATTCATATAAAGATACAAGTAAATCTCGCCTTAATGGTAACCGAAAGTGGGACGTTTTATTAGTAAGTTAAGTACTAGATAGTGTGTTTAGACACACTCACAAATAGTACTTAACGTTTTTCACGTATTAGGCGCCTGTGTTTGGTTAAAAGCAACACATTTGATTATATTTAACGATAAACCAAGCGAGCAAATTCAAATTACGAGGCGTTCCATTCAGTTAGTTACTATGTAATAGGTATAACATCACACAAAGACAACACAGACACAATTCAAACATCTGTAATAATTAATATAAATTAAGCTAGTAGCTTTCTCAGTGTGACCAACGTAAAGGTGAAAAAAACTTAGACCCTTAACCTACGCTACGCTATCACTCCGGCCAAAACTGTAATAATTTGACTATAAATTGTATAAGAATTAGACACAAAAAACACTTTCAAATGAGTATTAGTGGCCTACTCAACCCAGAATAGGAATGAATAAAAAAAATCACAAATACGCCATTTCATAATGTTTATTTTATGATAAGTTTCATTTAATAAATATTGTAAAACTTAAATGTAATTAATTATCTCTTTTGAACACATCGGAAAGACAAAGGTGAATCCCTATAAAATTTGAGTATTCACATAATCGAGTAAGTACTTATTTATGTTTCTAAATTTTACCTACTAATAATAGATAACATTAGCGTATTAAGTTTCAGAAGTACAAACGAAATACGACAATATTATACGAAACCTTTACGACCTAACTTAAACTTACATCTAAATAACAATTCTCGCATATTTCAAGGGTGATTTCGTGCCAGAATTCAGTCGCACAAAAATAACAAAGGAAAACAATGGGCCTATCCGCCAAATAAATTACGCTAATCAGATAAATTGACGACAACATTGTTTAAATTAGCCATGATTAAACACCACTTTCACGAAACATAAATACTAAATGGGATTTAGAGGTTTCAGTCGTGATAATAAAATCTCATTAATTAATTGGCAGTATCAGTTTTGTAAATCACAGGAAAAAATCAGTACGTTATCAGCATTCTAACTTTTTGTTTTGTAACAACATATTATATTTGAAAAGGTTTGCTCATGATTAAGCTTAGTTTATTCAGTCCTCGGAGGACATGAATGTATTTCTATTTCTTAATCTAATGTCTAGAAATGCCACTTAATTTCAATTACTACAAACAAGAATAGTTTATATTCTGAGCTTAACCCCTTGCAATTTTGAGGTCTAATTTCAGACTAAAGCCTCCGCCACACATGGCGTGAGCGGGGCGCGGCGCTGGCGGTACGCTTTCATCGCGCCCAGCTCACGCCACGCTCTCAAAACGCTCATGTGTGGCGGAGGCTTAAGTGCTAATTCCAGTTAGTTGTAATTGGTGTCACGCGGGTAGTTGTATTTCAGGGCTGGCAGTCGTTTCGGTTGGCGCTGTCGGGCCAGTCGCACACGTTCAGCTTCACGTTGAACACCGTGCCCGGCTGGCACGTGAACTGCACGCCCTCGCCGTTCACACACCGCCAGTACTGAAAAACATAGTTGTAGTAGTTAGGGTTTTTGTGGTAGGGTTCGTTTCTCCCTCGGAATTTTAAATTTGATATTCATTCGATTATACTTGACATTGACAATTTTATATTCACTATTTTAAATTATGCTGAAAATAAAATTAATAAAGTCAACACTTCGAGTAGCCAGACTTTGTGACTAAAGATTGAATTTCACCTCAATTTATTTTTTCACCGGTGATTATATTAAAATATCCATTTCATTGTAGCACTCTCCTTTACCTAATAATTAGGCATAACATAACATATGTACTTATGTATGTTTTTCGTGATACACTGTAAGTTAGGTATTAGGTAATTAAAAGGCTTTAAGGCTGCTTTCAAAAAAAAAACGACAAAAGAATGTAAAATGTTTTTATAAGACTGGATTTTTGAAAACTAACTCACTAAATTAATTATGAATTTTTCTCTAATGCACGTTTAGAAAAACGCACGTATAGAGCTGAATCAGTCGATCTTATTTGTAAAATTTGGACAATTTTGAATATTAAAACGGGTAAATTTATAATTCGTATATCCTGTACCACAATCATTTCAGACTAGATTTTTATTTTAAGTTTTTGAAAAAGAGTAAACTAGCCTAAGGCGAATTCAATTTTTTTCAGAAATTACCTAAAATTAAGTGACAATTTCTTTGAAAATCTACATCACATCGAAGTAAGTTTTGTACTAAATTAATATTATAAATTGCTATTATTGATTTTTGCCAATTTTTTGAAAACGAGCCTTCACCGGTACAATTATTACCACTTTTGGACATTTTCTCATATTTTGTTAGACCAAATAGAAAAAGTCCTATAATGTGATATATATTTATAAACTACTCGCAAAGCCCTTTAATTTGATACCACACACGGTATGATCGAGCGCTCGGTTGCGATTTCACTATTTTTAACACGAAAGCCCTCTTAAGGTGCTATTTCTTAGTAACTATACGTTAATTAAACTTCAATATTAATTTAATAACACAAAATATTATTTAGGTTTTGTAATAAAAAAAATCTGTTACTTCTTTTCGTTTGTTGAAATAGTACAAGAAATGTTACGTACCTTATCACACTTCTTCTTGTCCGGAATGTAGTCCTCTTCATTGTCGCACACATTATGATTGTCAACTTCATTATCCTGGAATATTCAACATTTATTTATTTATTTATGTCATATTAAATATACTTTTTTTTGCTATTTACTAAAAATTATACGAGTTATTACTTTTAAGCAGCCATATTTTTTCGCTTGACTGGATTTATAAAAGCGTTATCAAACTAAAAACTAGGTTTGTTATTAGAAATCCGACCGACCGCTCTATTTCGAATATTATTGTAATTGTAACGGAATATACGTTGAATAATATTACTGTATTACATTTCTGCGAAGTCATATAAGTAATAGATTCTACTATACTACTATATTCCCAATTTTATTGCTTGTATTTGTTTTTCAAAAACATCATTTCCCCGTTAACTAGGTATGCACATTGCACAGATTTTCAAACGCTCGAAATTCAGAAATCGGCACCAGAAATTGTAGCATGATTTACCGTAGGAGGTTCTTCGACATCTGGTGTCTCCGGGCTGATGATTGCTGGAGTTTCGGGTTCCTTGACAGGTGCGGCCGTGGTGGTGGCGGGAGTAGCAGTGGTGACAGGCCGCGACACAGGCCGCACGGTGCTCGCGGGCTTGGCCGGCGTGGGTCTTGCGGTTGTTGTTGTGGGGACGGGGGCGCCTTCGGCCGGGTTCGCGGCGGTTGATGGCGGCCGGGCCCATTCCGGCTGCGGAAAGTTGTTTGTATTCATTATTCTGATACCTCAGAACTTTGGATTATCATTGGCAAACAGACAAAAGGTAATATTTTATTAAAGTTATAACATATCGCTCTGTCAACTTCGGAAAATAAGAGCTACTGAATGTCTTTTATACACTATCACTACTAGCTTTTGCCCACGGCTCCGCTCGCGTTAAATTCGAAAATTGCGGAATGCTCCATACAAACTTTCACCCCCCATATTAGGGAAGTGGGGGGTTAGAAAGAGACAAAAAGTAGCCTATGTCACTCTCCATCCCTTCAACTATTTCCACTTGAAAAATCACGTCAATTCCTCGCTCCGTTTTGTCATGAAAGACGGACAAACAAACAGACACACACTCTTTCCCATTTATAATATTAGTATGGATTAGTATGGATTACAAAATTACTAAATAGAATTCTTACTGTAGGTGTAGTATGCCCGGTGCGAGGAGGTGGCACAGTGTAAGAGCTCATGTGTTTATGCAAAAGCTTCATCAAAGGGTTCTCGTCACCGCAAAGCCCCTTGAAGTCGTCCATGTCAATAGCCCAAGTCATGGCGCCGAGATAGCCCTTCTCCTTGATCCAGTTCATCTTGATCTCCACACTGCGAGGGTCTTCGTAGCCCACCCACTGGGTGCCCTTGTAAGCGTAGGGGCATTTGCCGGCTTCATCCCATTTTTTTGTCCAGCCTGAATCTTTAGCGTCTACTTCCGTGCAAATCTAAAAGAATATTTAATATTTGCGTAAGTATTTAATACTTTAAAACCGAAATAAATTACACATATGAAAGAAAAAGTGACCAAGGCCCAAGCAAGGCAAGTGGCAAGGGTTCTATAGAATATAATTTGACTTGTGTTAATTAGAATTTATTTAATACTTCTCGAACAACAAACGAATATTTTCATTAATATTTTGTATTATAAGTAGCACACTAAATTAAACTGTGATAGGTGGTCTTAATACTAAAGAGCGATATAATGAAAATGAAATATTTATTTTTCAAGTAGGCATATTACAATGCGCGAACGTCAAATAAAGCTACGCCGGCTCTAACCCTACGCCTCAGCCTCGAGAAGATTTCAGTCCCCCCTCAGTTGGGATAATACATTTTTCCAGACCTTTTTGGGTAATTTTATGATTTGTAATTTTTTTGTTTTGTTTAACGCTGTTAAGTGTTTACCTCATAATAGGCCCAGAATCCAGTGGCGTTAGTGTAGGACGCGGGGTCGCCGCCGCCGGCCTCCTTGTTGATGTAGGTGCCGAGGTGGTAGTTGTTGTTGCCGGCCGACAGCGTGAACGACCGCCCGTAGAACGGGATGCCGACCACCAGCTTGTTGGACGGACAGCCTTTTTCTTCCCACAGGTTCAGTCCGTCATTCTGGAATTATATATGTACCTAGTTTAGATTTGCTTGCCATTTCAGACTCTTTCTGAGATTTCTTCTTTAAATTACCGATTTAGGTATGTGTATTTTAAATGTCTCCTCTATAAGCTCACTGTATTTACGATACTATTCTGTATGATTTCCCGTTCGGAGTTTTTTCCTATACAAATAAAAAACACGGAACATCACATATCAGTTGGTAGGCAAGATTCTTTCCCAAATGTATTATTGAATGTTTAGAATTATTTTTATACATGTACGTTTCATCCAATGTGATGAATTATGATATGTACTTATATGTCAAGGAAAATGTTATTATCATTTTTCGCACCCACACTCACATTCAGGTGAGTGAAATGTTCGGCGTGGCGTCCCAACTCGCAACTTCTTAGGTGTAGCTAATGTATTGTGACGCCTACTCTTTTATGCCAGCAAAGTTGAGCTGCTACATTTATCATAAAATAAAGATACGGTTTACACGTGTATATTAAAGACTCGCAGGATACTTACTCGTACTGAAACCAACCAAACCAACAAATGAAAACGTTTCAAATTGCAAGTTTATATTACAATATTCACAATAGCTTACCACATTGAGTTTTTCATACGCCCATTGGTCATGCGGACGCCGGTACAAGGGGGAGTGCACATCAGCGAAGCCGGCCCAGTTGCCGCGGAGATCGTATGACATCACATGAATCGCGTCCAACTCCCTTCGATAAAGAATTATCACGTTTTATTGCAATTTGAGTATGGAAACGTGATTGAATTTCATCCGTCAGAATTATAATATTCATACTACAGACAATTAGATTCGATTTATTAATATTTAAGTAGATGTTGATATTGTAATTGTAAGATGCGCCGGGATTAATTTGTTTTGTGCTGTAAATGCGTCTTTTGAAGATATTTTATAAACGGAAAATGTGAGAACCATTATAGTCTACATTAACCATTATTAGGTCGACATACTTCAAACTTAGAGGATTGCGAAAGGACGCAATTATCTCGGTTGACGTTAAATACTTTAGAGTACGCAGAGAAATAAGAGATAACGAAAAAGTGTAGGTAGTGAATACTCACTGGCACAGATCGGGCACGTGGTAGCCCTCCATGAGGCGGAAGTTGGCGAGCGGCACGGCGGCGGTGAGCTCCCAGCCCTTACCGGCGCGCAGGAAGGCGCGGCGCAGCTCCTGCACCAGGTACAGGAAGCGGTCCTTGTCCGAGAACGAGCCGCCGCGGTCCGCCGCGCCGGGGTACTCCCAGTCCAGGTCCAGACCGTCGAACGAGTACTTGTTCAGGAAGTCTATAACAGTACTCGTGATTATAATCCTACATTTAGAAATACAGCTCTGGGAAAGCTGTTCTAGACCATTTAATTCATTTGCCTATATGTGTTTATCTATTAGAGGTAGGTAAGGTAATAGGCAAATTTTTCTTAATCTGGTTATTACAGAATTTTAGAAGAAATAAATATAAATTTCCTAGTGTGTGGTCTCCTCTGAGAAAAACATACATTTTCTACAAAAATAATAAACTGTAACAAAAATAAGTTTCATTCTCGTGTAAATTAAGCAATTTTCTTGTTATAACATTTATACATTTCTTCTTGATCCGAATAAAAGCGACGAAGAACATAATACCTATGACATCAGATAAATACGCTATCTTGTGCTCGTGAGCACAAATCATATTTGAAATCGTCAAAAGGTGCCTGAGCGTCAACGTGTAGACCACGGCTTATACCCGCAGAGCATGATATATCTCTGGAATATGACATTTATTCGAGTCGAGTCAAAGCAAACGGGCTAACGTAGAACAATATAAAAATTCCCGCTGCCGTGGCACAATCGTGATGAGAATGTTTATGTGGGTTTCACAGAGTAGTAATAGAACAGAGGGAGTCTTACTGAAGACCGGCTGTGACCCAACAACGGCGGACGTTTTTTTTAAATTTTATTTTATGGCTTGGTGGCGACCTTTCAAGCCAGCAATGGCAGACGGTTTGCGATGTGCAAACACGATTTAAAATCTAAATAATTATAATTCAGGTCAAAAGAAAATCAATTCTTCACTTAATTTATCAAAAATTAATTATTTTACTTGAAACTTAGAAATATCTTGTTTTTAACAAATAATAATGACTCAGTGCGCCGTGTGCAAACACTATTTAAAAAAAATACTGGTCACACTCTTGTTTTGCAGTTTGTTGGTTTACGATTATGAACAATTAATATTGTGATTTTACGCATGATAACGTGATAAAGTATTAATTTACGCATGAAAAGTTGCTTCGTATTTTTTTTTCGATTGTTGTCATTTTTACACAATTTGACAACGCATGTAGGCATATTTTCTTATTTTTCTGGAGATGTTTTCGCCATGGGCGCCTCGATCCGACTGACGGGAGATTAGTGGATGAGGTCATAGACAAAGCTATCAATGTGGATGATGGAATCACAGGTTTTTCTTCGGAGTTATCCGTCCATAGAATTGTAGGTTCATGGTGGGTTTTATATATTTTTAATCACGCCTGCGGCTTGCCCTCACCCTTCCTATTAAATGAGTTTCTGTAGGAAAAGTGTAAGGGTTCTCATATACCTAGAAGTAAGTACTTTTAACATTATTGATTTAAAGATGAAAACTGTTATTCACTTATTAAATAAATAAACAACATAGTCCACAAACACTTGTTGACGAACGCTATGCACGATGGTTTGCGTCTTTGTTCTCTAGATATTTGCAAAATGTTGTGTTATGAAGTGTCTGTGTCCGGTTTTAGAAGATCGCAATATCCTCACATTCAATAACAATGTTAACTGGAATAGATGGAGAATGTAACAAGGCACGGGGTACATTTTCTTTTCGCATATTGTCGCCTCTGCCGGCATCCGGAAAAATGTATTTCTTTGTAAGCGCTTAGCGTTACATAAATATTTCCGCGAGGAATAGTTTATGTAAGTAATTCCTACGTAATTTATGATAACACACACAATGAAATGTTCTTTAAGAAAAAATATTCTTAATATGAGCAAGTCTTTATCACATATCTACGGTTTAACTGAAGAAGGTGTAAAACAATTCGTAGCTTAATAGACGTAAGTGTTTATATAGATATTATTTCATTATCAATCCCAACGAATCTTTAACGGACGAACTTCGGAGTTAAATGTTCATCAAAAAACCTCGTGTACCAGAATACTAATGAAAGGAATCTCTCCATGGTGCAGAGTCAATAAACAACAACACGATTAGCATACCTACTCGCGTAATCGTTTGGTCGTCTTAATAGTAGATTATACAGTATACACCAAGGGAATAAAACACTGTTTTATGTCACGGGCGCGACATTGAATCCTGAACGTAACGAAGGACTCCCAGTTTTACTCCCGAGCGTAGCGAGGGAGTTATAGAAGACTGAGTCCTGAGTGCAGTGAGGGATTCAAGCGCCCAAGACAAAAACAGTTTTATTCCCGAGGTATATACTCTACTTTTCTCACCTTATGCGAGACAAGAAAAAACAGCAAATTCTTGAAATGGAGCTATAAAATGATACCGCCGCAACTTGTCACAACTCGTTTCTGACAGCATTTCAACAAATGAAGATCGTGCGTCAAATGAAAATCGAGTCGGTCGCGGCTTCGGTTTTTGAAAATCGAGTTGGCCATGCCCGCCGCGGGCATTACGGCTTAACGAAATTAGACTTTATCGTCATAGCAATAAGGTGCAATTATTTGGCAATTACATTATTGCGCCGTGTGTAATAATGAATTTTCATACAACATTATATCACGGTTGTTGACAAGGGATATAATGTCATGCTTTCCGTGAAGTTCTAATGACATATAATCCGACTTTGTCGAGCATGAGGTGTGAAAAGGTTTAATACAATACCCTATTAACCCGATTTAATCCTCAAGCAATTAAGCCACTGACCGCAATAATTCATCAAATCGTTATGAAATTCTTAACTCAAATATACTGTTTTATGAAGTTTTTAAACCTTTGTGTCATACATTGAACTACTATGTACTACGTACTAGAAATGACAACTCGAACATATTCTGTGCGCCGACCGGCAGCGACGGCAGCGCGAGGCGCATGCGCGTGAAGCGAACCGTGTCATAGAGTAAGACTTGACCACCTAGACGCGACACTTTTAGTGTAGAGTTGTAGACCTTTGTTTTATACTTTGCGTGTGAAATACTAAGTAGTTTACTTTTAGCAATATTATACATTGTGTTATATTTAATTTCTACTCAGTGAAATAAAAATAAGTATTTGTTTTTTTCATAAATTTTAATTTCCTTTGAATAAAATTAGTTTTGTAAGTTTCTGTCACTCAGAATAATAATCGCGCCATTCACCTTGTTTTACCTCCCTTAAACACCGGTTGCATTAAATACTATTTCAGTTTTGGTGTCACTATTTTTCGTCAATAATGAGAATTATAATTCAGAAATAATTCAAAATCATGCTTATTGTATAATATTATCGACTAAAATTCGTATTAGAACCGTGTAATATTCAAAACTATAAATTGAAATAAATATTTTTATATTATGTATTGAAAACAGAATATGATCACAATTATTATACCTTATTATCTACATGTCATGTCTGCGCGATTCATCTATAATATAATAAATAATAATAAAATTTATTTATTCAAAATCAAGGATACATAATTGCTTACAAACAATTACACTAGGTATATGTTTACTATTGAGGCTAGTTTAGGTAACCATAAAGTTACTTATCTTATAGATAGGTATAGTTTATTAGCTATGTATTTAGTAGTATTATATTATGATTATAATTACAGAAACATAATAGGTATATCCTCGTTTTGCCCCTGCATACACAGTATGCGTGACTCCAAAAATATAATATGTCCTAAATTAAGCACATTGGGCAGGACGAGGTTATACATACATTTATGAGCCGCTCGATCACAGCCCCTGATTTGCTATAATAAGATTAATAAGGTGCAATATTAAAATGCTTTATAAACAGAAGGTAAATAAATACCTACCTACAGTAATTTAAATAACTAAGTGTAGTAAGCTGCATCTGTTCCCCGTACTAGTATTAAACTGTATCACGGAGGAAACAGGATTCGCTATCCACATTTTAAAATGTACTTAATGTCTTGACAATAAACAACATAATTATGTGCTTCTTAACATCTGTTTTTGCCAGTTAAATTAAATCTATGATTCCAGTTGTCAAAATGGCGGCCATAGCATCGCGTTTAAGGAGCCCGTCCCTTCATTATAATAATTAGACTTCCGGTTGGGACGCCATCTTAGCGGTTTCGTGTCGTGAATAATTTATTTTTCTTTTACTCATTAATGTTGTTTAAAGTGTAATATTGATAGCTTATTATGCAGTAAACTAATGGTGTAGTGAGAAGCTGATGAAGAATTGTTCTCGAAACGCGTTTAGCCTCTTTTTTGTCGTAAACGGCCGGTAGTCCACGTGCTCTTGTAAAATCTAGCTATCAATTTACAAGTGCTAAGACACCGTACAATGTCGTACTTACTGTACAAAAATTACTAATATTAGCTCATATCACCTTGACACTGGCGAAATAGTCCCAATGGACTGAAGCCATTTAATTTTAAAAACTGAACTGAACTTATAATAATTACTTAAATTAAGTTAGATCAAAATAGCTTGTCTACTAACCGATGAAATGTGACACAGTCACTTTTATTAGATTTTCTCGTATAACTTCAACAGTATCTTATAGCACAGGAAGGCATTTTTTCATTTTATTTGTGTGCAGTCAGAGACAACCTCCTCCCACTACGCGCAGAGACTGACTGAGGCAACATAAGTCCACTGGACTTATGTTCGTGGCGCAAAACTTTTTGTTCGCCGTGTCCTCTCTAGTACATTATACCTCAATGGTCACAGCCTGTAAGCTGAAGGCGGGTTGAGGGGGCGGGGTGTGAACCAATGGCCTGCTTCCGTAACGTCGCAAGCGCTACGATTTTACTCGGCCCTTACGACCTTTCGGTCGCGATGATGAGCCCTGCATAGAGTGCAAAGATTAGAAGTTGTAGTATAGAAGTGACACGGGTTTACATAGGCATTTTTTTTTAAATTTATGACTCAAATACTCAATTAGCGTGAGTTGTTAACAAAAAACATAAATCGCTGTTAGTTTTGTAACGACAATCAAGCTTGAAATCTGTATTTAAAACTAAACTTTTTTCACGTTTTCAATTTAGATTATAGCTTAGTATAATTTACATAATTAAAACAAAAACGTGTTTTTATTGAAATTCGATGCTTAATTATCGTTGCAAAACTGATATGCGATTTAACTTTTTTTTTAAAATTCTGTGAGTCCCAATTTTTTTAAATGCCCACATATAAACCACATATAAACCGTAATCAGTGCACCTACAGTGAACTCTTTTAAAAACAGACAAATATTTATTGAATGGACAAAACACAAGTGCATCAGGACATTGACGTGCACGTATCAGCTTTAAGCTGCCTGTGCATTAGCAAATAATAATAATAAAGCTGCATACGGACTGAGCGTACATGTGTACACGTAGCCGCAACTGGATATTAGTTATTTATGTGCATTGAACTACTATGTACTACGTACTAGAAATGACAACTCGAACATATTCTGTGCGCCGACCGGCAGCGGCGGCAGCGCGAGGCGCATGCGCGTGAAGCGAACCGTGTCATAGAGTAAGACTTGACCACATAGACGCGACACTTTAGTGTAGACCTTTGTTTTATATTTTGTGTGTGAAATACTAAGTAGTTTACTTTTAGCACTATTATACATTGTGTTATATTTAATTTCTACTCAGTGAAATAAACATACGTAATTGTTTTTTTCATAAATTTTAATTTCCCTTGAATAAAATTAGTTTTCTAAGTTTCTGTCGCTCAGAATAATAATCGCGCCATTCACCTTGTTTTACCTCCCTAAACACCGGTCGCATTAAATACTATTTCAGTTTTGGTGTCACTATTTTTCGTCAATAATGAGAATTCAGAAATAATTCAAAATCATGCTTATTGTATAATATTATCGACTAAAATTCGTATTAGAACCGTGTAATATTCAAAACTATAAATTGAAATAAATATTTTTATATTATATATTGAAAACAGAATATGATCACAATTATTATACCTTAATACCTACATGTCATGTCTGCGCGATTCATCTATGATTCCAGTTGTCAAAATGGCGGCCATAGCTTCGTGTTTAAGGAGCCCGTCCCTTCATTAGAATAATTACTTAAATTAAGTTAGATTAAAATAGCTTGTCTACTAACCGATGAAATGTGACACCGTCACTTTTATTAGATTTTCTCGTATGGCTTCAACAGTATCTTATAGCACAGGAAGGCATTTTTTCATTTTATTTGTGTGCAGTCAGAGACAACCTTCTCCCACCACGCGCAGAGACTGACTGAGGCAACATAAGTCCACTGGACTTATGTTCGTGGCGCAAACTTTTTGTTCGCCGTGTCCTCTCTAGTACATTATACCTCAATGGTGTCATATAAGTTTGTGTAATGTCACATGCTATTTTATACGAACATGACTGAACCAAATAATAATATAGGTACCTACCTCATTAAGGAACTCGTTAAATTAAACACAAAGGATATCATCCTTTGTGTGCCGTAGTATTATACTACTTATTTAATTTCAGATTTAGAAATTTGCTGTAAGCTTCATAATATTCACTTTGTGTAGAGTTTTACAGAAGGGTTCATGTGTTGCTTACAAGGGTAACCGACATGAAGTCTGTTTAATTTGATTCAGCCGGCGTATCATGCTGCCAATTTTATCACTTATCCACGTGGATAAAGCATCCGTCACGCTTTAGCAAGTATGTTAGTGTGAGAGTGACAGATGTCTTATCCACGTGGATAAGTGATAAAATTGGCAGCATGATACGCCGGCAGGGCAAGATAAAATACATGTACGCTCTAGCTATTTCCACGTCACGAATCACCACTTATTTATGTACGTATATATGTCAAGACAGGTACGTACAGTTTGTGGGTTTAATAAATATTGAAACTTTGTGAATTCTGTGTGAATATTCAGTCAAGTTTACGTTTCCTATCAGAATAAATGCTTATTGAAATTATCCGTATATCAGTCGAGTCGGGCAGTCAAAAATCCTAAGTAAAGGGTGGGCCTGTGATACTTAAATAAATTCTCTCTTCGTCTGGACCTCTTTCGTTAATTATAAAATGTTTGCAGAGGTATAATTATGGTGTCAGTTAAAATAAAAACAAGCAAATCTGAACCTTTTTTTGAAAACAATCGTTCTTATGACCGTTATTGATATCAATGCGGATTGATACTCTTATTGCCTGGCCTCTCGAGCCAATTAACTCTCGAAAACTTATTTTTGTGGAGTTACTTGAAGAGTAAAGTATACTCCAATAATACGGCAAACACAGCAAAATTAAAGGAGAATATTCGCCAAGTAATCATTACTATCATTAACTTTGACTTTCGTCTTTCAAAATTTACAAGCAAGACTGCCGCAACCGCCACGGACAACTTCTTGATGATTCAATATTTTAAATGTAATTTTTACTTCAAGACATAAAATAATAATTGCATATAAAAAAATCAGACCACTCTTCATAAAGTTTACTAGAGCAAGGGCTCCCAAACTGTGCGCCGCAGCGTCCAGGCCGTAGGCGGTAGGTGATAAGGAAGAAGGGGCGCCATCAGGCTGTCCACCATACCTATCTCTTTCGAGTAATTAAGTATAGCTAAGTAAGAAGTAACTAACTGAATGTGAGGTGCGACCTAACCTATTAACTAACACTTTGTTCCGAACTTACCAACCACGCTCCTCACAAAAGTCAACCGCGAGCTGGTCTGCGCGACCATCTGCGAGTACTTGGAGCCGCCCTCGGCCCAGCCGCCAACGGCCACCATGAACTTCACGTTGGGGTGGGACTTGCGCAGCGATGTGAAGTTTCGGAACCCTGTCTGGATAACGTCCACCTGGGAATTCACGAAAGGTTTTTCAAACACGTCTTAACAACCTATTTAACCTACTTGTTAAATAGATTGATATTACATGTCTTAAACAAATATGATATAAATTTAAGCATGACATCCAACTGATCCAACCACCAATCAGGATAATAATACTGAATTAGCTGAACGGAAAAAGGAGGTTCTACACCGAGAAACTACGAGTGTTAATGACGATATATACGAGTCCGGCCACTGGCTTCGGGCACTTCCATCGCGACAGATTGGCACTGTTTTGGACCCAAGTAGCTTGAGAATAGCTATATGCTTAAGGCTTGGGTCCAAAATATGTATCCCTCACAAGACAAGTGCTCCTGCGGCAAAAATGTCGATGAGCTGGGCCGACATGGACTTTCATGCAGCAAAAGCGCCGGTCGCCTGTTTCGCCATGGCACCATTAATGATTTGGTCCGTCGCTCGCTTGCCACCGCCTCTGTGCCTGCAGTTCTCGAACCCACAGGTATGGTAAGGGACGATGGCAAGCGTCCCGACGGGGCCACTTTAGTGCCGTGGAAACTAGGCAGAGCCCTGGTATGGGACGCTACTTGCGTAGATACCTTCGCGCAGTCCCATATCCAGGCGACTCGCACTCAGGCCGGTGGTGCGGCTGACCAGGCCCAGATTCTCAAGCGCCGCAAATACTCGTCCTTGCTTAAGGACTACGAGTTTGCGGCTCTTGCTATGGAGACACTGGGTCCTTGGTCGGCCGACATGAAAGCCTTTGTGGGAGCTCTGTCGGCTCGGCTTATCGACTCTACTGGAGACCCTAGAGCTGGCGCGTATTTCTCGCAACGTATCGCACTGGCGATACGGCGAGGAAATGCCGCCAGCATAATGGGCACCATGCCGCAGGCGGATTTGTTAGATGGTTTTTTTCTTTTTATAATTGGGTTCTTTTATTTTTATTATTTTCTAATTATTTCTTTAGTATTATTTATTATAAGCTTATTTTTAAGTAGGTAGTGTGATTTAGTTATAATTTAGTTTTATTTTCTTTGTAAGATTTTAATTTAAGTGTTTTTATATGTTTTAATGGTTATTGATAAATAAAATTTAGATTATAATTTAATTGACAGTTAATAAAAACTATTTAAGATTTTAAGTTGTTGAAAAATAAAGTCTATTAATTGTTAAATTTAAAATGACGATAAATTCAGATCAGACTAAGTAGCTGAACAAGTGCTGATGGTCTACAGGTAAGAGCATGCGACTTTCAATCCGGAGGTCACGGGTTCGAACCCCGGCTCGTATCAATTAGCGAAATGTCATTTTTGATATTTGCCAGTCGCTTTTCGGTGAAGGAAAACATCGTGAGGAAACCGGACTAATACCAATAAGGCCTAGTTACCACAGGGTTGGAAGGTCAGGTGGCAGTCGCTTTCTTAAAACTAGTGCCTACGCTAAATCTTGGGATTAGTTGTCAAAGCGGACCCCAGGCTCCCATGAGCCATGGCAAATGCCGGGATAACGCAAGGAGGACGATGAGTTCAGACAAGTAGCTTTGAATAGTTTGAATGTTACCTCAGGGTCGATGACGAGCACCTCGTGCGAGTTCTCGGTGACGCCGATGAAGGAGTAGATGATGTGCGTGCACAGGTCCACGGGGATGTCCTCGATGCCGTAGCGGCCGACGCCGGGCCGGTACACCGCCCAGTTGCTGAAGTAGCACACGATGCGCGCTCTGCCATCCGCTGGTATATGCACCATGAAACAACAATATATACACGTGCACATAGGTACATAAACTCACGCCTGTGCTTACAAAAACGGTAGACAAAGCACGTGGAACTGCTCATGTTTCAATGCCACTTAAGGGGTTGAAAAAAATAAAAATAAAATTGTGATTGGTATTGCACTGACAGGTAGCTATCTGACACCGCTATTGAACCATAAATCCTACAGTCGACTTCTACGACACCCAATGGACAAAACGGTTGGTGAATTTACGAGGAACAACAATTATAAAATAAAATTCGGTTTTACATACGGTTAAAATAAATTCTTAGCTCGAATGCAAAATTCATCGTAAGTAATTAAGCTAAATAATTATATTTCCGAGTAAAGCGGTCAAACCCCTGTTACTAACATCATGTTTTACAGATAAGCATGTTACCTACGAAATAAAATGTATAAATAGGTAGGTAAGTACTGTAATTTCGACTAATTAATTTGTTACTCTGAATTGAAGGAATTACCCCTTTGTTTAGAAACTTAGGAAATGATTCAAATGATAATCCATACTAATATTATAAAAGTGTGTGTGTCTGTTTGTTTGTCCGTCTTTCACGGCAAATCGAAGCGACGAATTATCGTGATTTCTTAAATGGAGATACTTGAAGGGATGGAGAGTGACATAGGCTACGTTTTGTCTCTTTCTAACGCGAGCGAAGCCGCGGGCAAAAGCTAGTATGATATACCTACTTAAATATGAGTTTTTAGTACAGTTTTAGAACGATGGATGTTTTCTTGCGCGTGTGGTAAAACCGTTGGGTTATCCAGGTTATTCCAAAAAAGTTCGTGAGCTTTTTCGATTTCATGTTGTTTTAATCACCAAAACCGGGCCATGCGTTGTTTTAATGCATTCAATGACCCTTTTTATGGGTAGCGACGATAAACCGACGGTTCAATAAGTAAACTGCCTTCGCTGGACCCGGGCGCATTACTGCCCGGAGTTATCACCACAGCTTTATTCCGGTAAAGCTTACTTATTTGGGTCAAATATGTTTGGGATTGGGATAACTACTGGCGTCTTCCATGTAAAATATATATTATAGACATAACAATTAAAACAACCCTAGAGCGAGTCGGGCTGGCATCTTGAGAGTTCCGTTTCGTACATCACACAATTTACCAATGTTTTTTTTCTTAAGTCCTACTCCCGTTTGACCATAAACTTATTATCCATAAAATCATAAACTTTACTATAGGTACATACTACTATTTTCTTTACATATTTCAAAATTTTATGCCCAGTACTTTACGAGCTAAGGGGGAAGTAGATAATTTAATGTCTTTTTCTGTAATAGCTTCCAAAGTTATCGCTCAAAAACATTGTTTCTAAAACTTTTTTAATTTTCTAATTTACCACCCTAAAAGGGTCATCAATTACAAAATTGAAAAAATTGCGTAAAAGCGGTAAAAGTCCGCTGTTGGGTTACCAAGTTACATAATTATGTACCAAATTATATTCCTCAATATATTCATATATGTAGCAAATTGATGTTAGTAGGTAGTTAGTGCCAACTTACATTCTACCGCAGTCATTGCGGCCGCCAGGAAGGCCAACGACGCTAGGATCGCACGCATCTTGCACCTGAAACCAAATGCAATAAGTACTTGTTTGTATTGACAAGACATTTTGTAAACAATTTTAAAGGACCTCTGGACTGTTTTCGGATATAGAGGTATGTTAGTAATATAAAATTAAATAGAATTCATTCACTGATTCAAAAACACCGACAAACTAATCCTCATAACTAAATATGTGAACCTATCTGTCGGACACAAAGTAACGTAAAGCTCGCTAATAAATCACAATTAAGTGTAAACTAATCTTTTTTATCCTAATAAATATACCTTTATAAAGTTAATAGAGCATATTTCGTCATACGCATGAGCTTATGATAGTGAATAATTTGATTAAATTTCACAGCCTCAGTTATGAGGTTATATAATTAATATGCTTATATATTATGCTCGGAAAATTAGCACGGCAATATTGGGTAGATATAGGTAATAAGTAAATTGTTATATACCATATTAAATAGTTACCTTATCAAAGGATGCTATGTTTTGCTCAACATTTGCAATCAAGATGACTAGTAATTAAATTAAAAACAAGTCTAGGAATGTGTATATATAGGCACATTCTTAACATATTATACTATTACAACAATTATTTTAATAAGTGTGTTGTTTTTGTCTTACTGCTACGGTCTTTGAGCAGTCTTCGGACAGAATCTATCTAATCTTTCTGCTTAATAGAAACTTTATTAAGTAGGTAAGGTAATTTTAAAATGTTATTTTCTTCAACTACGTAATTGTACGTAGAGTAATCGGTAGTGATGCCACATTTAAAATTGACACATTTATTGCAATCAAAAATAATTATGTATATCGTGAACCAAATTGGGAGAGTCAGAATAGTTATTTGTTAAGGGGGCAAAGTTGTATTTTAACGCCGAGTGTGGAATTGAAAAACGAGCAAGTGAAAGGATTCTATAGTTGAACCACGAGCGAAGCGAGTGGTTCGAGAATAGAATCCTGAACTTGCCGAGTTTTTCAATACACGAGAAGTAAAATACATTTGCACCCAAATGCAACACAAAACTTTTCCCCTCACTATAGCGAGGAAACTACAACGCAAAAAATGCGTTTATCACTGTTTCCAGAAGTTCCACAGGTGGTAAATCGTCTTTATTAGTAGATTCACCTACTTTTATCAATTTTAAAGCAGTTAATTTGACTTTATTCAAGGTCAAATTACTTTACCCACTAGTGGATAAAATGCGTTTTTACCCGCTGGTATTAAAGGACAAAACACGTGTTTCCGAGCTAGTGAGGGGAAAACAATATTATACGGTCGGTCGAGAAGTGTTACTTAGTAAAGAATTCTATATACATACTAGCTTTTACCCGCGGCTTCGCCCGCGTAATAAAAGTATTCTTATTGAAACCTTTACAAAAAATAAGATTTTCATTTGGATCCGTAGGTTTCTTTGGTAAAGCGGGGCAATTCTCGACTGGAGGGCCATTGTAACTGATCTATTTGCTGTACGGTCAGCCAAGAACCTTACACTGTTTTTTGGCTGACTGTACCTAAAAATTATTACTATTGTTTTAAAAGAAATTCTTGCAATGATTGTAGAATTGTTACACAGCGACCACAGCGTAGGTAGTAGGTACGAATATGTATGTATTTTACCTATATAAATATTTATACTGGGGAAACTTCATATAACCCACATAGCCAGTATCTCGACGCTATGGTCGGTAGGGTAAAAAGTACTTCCTTGCGTTATCGCTTACAATTTTTTCCATTTTGCTTATACTTATTGCAAACGTAAACATATAAAAGGAAAGCAAACAACCATCTTCTTACAGCACATTGAATATAATAGTTATCACGGATGCAGGATACTCGCCGACGCCTACTTACTAATAATCCCTTCCCACTGAGCCACCTGCATTTTATACTGCCTAGATTGCCGACCGATTATTCCGACCCCAATCCCTATTCTTATCCCCGTCCCTATCTCTATCCTTGTCCTCGTCCCCGTCCCCGTCCCGTCCCTATCCCCGTCCCCGTCCCCGTCCCCGTCCCCGTCCCCGTCCCCGTCCCCGTCCCCGTCCCCGTCCCCGTCCCCTATCCCTATCCCGTCCCCTATCCCTATCCCTATCCCTATCCCTATCCCTATCCCTATCCCTATCCCTATCCCTATCCTATCCCTATCCCTATCCCTATCCCTATCCCTATCCCTATCCCGTCCCCGTCCCCGTCCCCTTCCCCGTCCCCGTCCCCGTCCCCGTCCCCGTCCCCGTCCCCGTCCCCGTCCCCGTCCCTATCCCTGTCCCCGTCCCTGTCCCCGTCCTTGCCCCTGTCAAATTATCATGCTAGGAGGTGAACTTTGAAAAATCCTTTCTTAGTGCTCCTCTTATGGCTATTTTGGATATTTTAACCCTAATAACACTACAACAGGGGGGAAAATTACTTTTCCACCTCATTAGATTTTAAAATCGTTCTATTTATCGTGATCAGCCACCCGATAAACCTTAAAAACGATACCCATATTGTGTTTTTGACTTTACCCCTTTGCACCCCTTTAGAGGTCAAATTTTCAAAAAACCTGAAACATGTATTTAGTCATATGTCTTTAGGAATCCTCCTATGAAGTTTCGTATAAAATAGTCAAACTAATCTTGTTTCCCCATACAAACTTTGAACCCTTATTTGAGCCCCTTAGGAGGCGATTTTTGAAAAATCCTTTCTTAGTGCTCCTCTACACTATATAAGGAACCTACGTACCAAATTTGACGTCTCTAGGACCAGCGGTTTCGGCTGTGCGTTGATATGTCAGTCAGTCAGTCAATATCTTCTTTTACATATATTTTTGATATTTAAACCCCATTGCACCACAACAGGGGAAAAGGTATTTCACTTCCGCCTCGTTAAATTTTAAAAACGTTGTATTTATCGTGATCAGCGACCCGATAAACCATAAAAACGATACCCATATTGATTTTTTTACTTTATCACCCCCTTTTCACTCTTATAGGGGTTAAATTTTCAAAAAACCTGAAACACGTATTCAGTCATATGTCTTAAGGAATCTTCCTGTGAAGTTTCGAATAAAATAGTCAAACTAATCTTGTTTCCCCATACAAACTTTGAACCCCCATTTGACCCCCTTAGGAGGTGAATTTTGGAAAATCCTTTCTTAGTGCTCCTCTACACTACATACGGAACCTACGTGCCAAATTTGAAATCTCTAGGACCAGCGGTTTCGGCTGTGCGTTGATATGTCAGTCAGTCAGTCAGTCAGTCAGTCAGCTTCTTCTTTTATATATTTAGATATCTTTGAAAGCTGTGAGTATGAAAATCTTTCAAATGTTGTCTTGTTCACTCACCAAACATAGTTGGTACCTACCTACTTTAAATGAGTGATCATAAGGTTTTTTCTTCGAAATATCTCATTTATTTGTTACACCAAAGAAAAAATAGATACGTATTTCAACTATTTACCTTGTCCACGTGCTTCATTCGCACATTAGTCGTATCGTATCAAATCAACATTACCTGGAACCAGGCTGTGGAAAAAGGGAAAGTAAAACTCAGAACACGATGTTTGATAAGTAGATTCTGGGAATTTTTCTCGTAAATTTTCATTATTTGCAAATAAGCTTTTAAGTCTTTTAACCTAAAAAAATAACGTAGCTTCATCAGAATTAATTCCATTAACTTTTCATAACATATTAAACCAAACGAAACGTCACTACAGATTATAAAATTAGTTTATCATGAATTCATTAATTACTAGTTTATTTTTGGCTAAAGTTAATTAGGGTAGAGGGGAGAGGTTAGGGGGTCTTAAGTTGTTGTGATACTTACTATATTGTTTCCTGTATTGAGGTGTGCAATAAAGAGTATTTGTATTGTATTGTATTGTATTGTAGAGCTTAATCCTATAGTATGGGAGTAAATAGTATAAACACGCTTGTCTCATTTTGTCCATATTGCCTTGCCTACACAAGAGAGAAGACCCGATCCTTAATTGAATACAATACAATGCATGCAGTTGCCGCTTCTCACGTCGATGACAAGAGTGAACAATGATGACAGGCGTTTAGTTAACGGTCTCGTTTGTCACTTAACGGTGCATATTGCTCTAGTTAACGACGCCTACTGACCCAGTGTCTACCTACTGTTCTCTTGTGTGACAAAGCAGTTATTAAATGGACAAGCGTGAACAAAGTGTCTATGATTTCGTTAAGGAATTTGATTATATTGAATGCCAAACAGAAAAGATATAAAGGTGATTTGGGTGACCGAGCAAGTTTGGGATGGAATACGCGATTTATATAAATACAATGCATACTCCTATGCGGCATAAGTATTATATATCTGGGCGACCGAACTTCGCTCGGTTCTATTTTAATATATCACGTCTTTAGATTAAAAAAAACTCTTATAAATACAAAAACAAAAAAAAAGACAAAAAACAAAAACTTAATTTCTGGCCGGGATTCGAAACCGTGACACCTACGATCTATCTGCGTACATTAGACCGACCTCGTACGACTGAGCTAAACGGAATCGATGCGCGCGCGGCGAAATTAACGACCATATTTTACGTTTACTAACACGAAAGAAAAACTCATGAAAACTCGAAAATTCGCGTTTTCCGGGATCTAAGGCTACGCTAGATCGATTTTTCACCCCCGAAAACCCCCACATAACAAATTTCAGCGAAATCGTTAGAGCGGTTTCCGAGATCGTCGGTATAAATGAATAAATAAATAAATAAATATACAAGAATTGCTCGTTTAAAAGTATAAGATATTATATGTGGCTAATGGCTAGACTAGTATTTGATTAGACTGACGCATCTACGCAATTGAATTGTGTATTAGTGAAAATGATGTTTTACAAAAGAAAGTGTCAATAGTAACAGTCAAGAACTAAAACGGAATAGCATTGGTATACAGCGTGTGTATTCCATACGGGCGAATATTTGAATAACGATTAGTATTGGACCTAAGGAGCCTAACTACATGGTTTTTTTATTGAATAGATGAAATATTTTTTTTCATACATAATAATTCAGCACGCAATGTATTACGTCCACATCAATTAGCGTACCTACCTAAACGTCATTACGACATGACGTTTATGTCATGTCAAGTTAATATGGACGGCGTACATTGCTGCTTGGTCAGATTTAAAAAAATAATTACTCTTAATTAATAACACTTTTTAATAAAATGATTATACTATATGATTTGTATGGTTAGATACTATAACTGGATAAATTATTCGCCCGTATGGAATCCACACGCTGTATACCTATAATTTACATTGGTCGGTATTTAGTTTCATAAAGATATTAATTATTTAAACCAACATTATAACATAACATATTTCTAACAAATCTGTTTAGCTACACTCCGTTTGTTAAAACATGGATTTAAAATAATTATACCTATAGGTAACATTACTACCATTACTTAGAAGGGCCGAGACGAGTGAACATTAACATAAAACTATTTTGCGTTAAGGGAATAAGTACTCGAACAAACGGTTCATCAGATACGAACGCATTTGAACTGCGACTATAACTTTAATTCGTGATTTCTGATGCCATTTTGGTGCAGTTTAGGATGTGCTAAATGTCATTTGTGCAAGGCAGTGAGGTTGAGGTGTCTAGGTATCTGCACGAGTATTAGGATTTAGATTAACTGTATAGGTCAGAGTCAGGTCCTAATAAGATTGTAATAAAAATTGTAATTAAAGTACCTACTTACTACTATTTTGTTTTCGTAACACAGAGCCTTCAAAGCAAGTATCAAGTATCAAGATGAAATCTTACAACATAGCAATTATATTTACGTATTTTGAATCATACTAAGTATGTAGGTACTTAATATTAGACATAGATGAACTGTAGACAGTTGACACGATTTTTGTTAAATAAATAAGTAATCAGTGTGAACTGTCGCACGAAAGTTCACATTTTGTTTTCGCCAGCTTGCACTCCGCACTCCATATGAAAGTAGGTACACGATTTTTTTTATTTATTGCTTGTTGTATTTAGTATTTTTTATTTATTTAATTTGTTTCTAGGTGAGGAAACAAAATGAAAAAATAATAAAATTTGTCTTAGTATTGTACTAAACTGGCTATTCATAAATACCATTTGTTTTCGAGGCTGTTGACACAAAACCAACACGTGAAATAAACAGTTGAAACTGAGTTTGGGCTACAAATGCGTAATTTTCGCTGAGCGTTGCAAACCAGTCGGGACGGGACGTCGAGCAACCGTGGAAACGCAGCGGGTCAGCGGTCCAGAATGCAAATTTTATTCGCAAACACTGACTCACTTATCGGATTAGTGGACTTATGTTTTCTCGCGCTAAATTGACTCCGGTTCACGTTATGTATGTAAAAGTACTTATATGTAGTACATACGGTTGATCGTCTATTCTTTTCTACTCTTGAGAGTAGACATTGTGAAAATTGTATATGGATTGTTCACAGATAGATAGATTACATTAAGATATCTTGATTTTAAAACCTTTTTTTTACTGATTGATAATATGTAATTAACCTAAAACTAAGAACATATTTACATATACGTGATTTTTACGATTATACTTAACAGGAACTTAGATAAGTATAGGTATTTACGTAAGTATATACATATTACATATTGAGGAATTCGATAAATCACGAAGTTTTACGATACCTGAAGCTCATAAATAACTTTTGTTTATATCGCTAACAAAAAAGCTTATTCGCAATTTAATTGTACCTACTTCACAAATTAACCTTTCGTATGCGTCTGTCAAAAAATTGTCATTAATATATTAGTCATAATAACTACATGTTAAAGTTGAAACAATATGGAGCAGATCTGCTCCTAAGCATACGAGAGGTTAAGGGTCGGTCCGGCCTGCACCGATAGCTTGGTCGCGCGACAAACGATAAATCATCAGGCCGTCCCTATCGCACTTACAATTCTTACAAATAGTGCGAAAGAGACGGCCTGATATTATATCATTTATCGCGCGACCATACTTGCCTGCCTGAATATCAATTCAAAAAAAGGTTTTTATCTAGGTATCAATCAAATTTTTGCTGTCATTTCGGTTCTTGGAAAATATTCAAATTCAAAGTGGTGAAAATTGACATATAGAACATTGAGGATTGTCATAAGTGCCAGTAGCTTTTTAAGGCCTAATATAATTAGCTAATAATTTGTTTGCAAAAAAAACTAAGACAAGGTACTTTCAAGTAAATAACTATTTAAAAAAATCTAAAGTAACAAAGCCAAGTAACAAATAAATATCGTTGCATTTTTGCTTGCACATAAAAACAATAAAAATTACCTATTCTCAAATAAATGCCACTAAATTTATGAATGCCTTTAATACAACTTTTAAAAAGGAAAACACACCTACAAAATAATAAATAATAACAAAGACCTGAAAATACATTTTCATGCCCATCTCACCAAAGCATCGAGTCACTTTTATAATATAACAATGTAAATATTCGTGCACCTTTGGAAAAAAATCACACGCACTACATGTTCGAGCTAGAGTCAACTGTTTACGCGATTGATTTATTGAAGCAATGAACTGTCAAAGGCTTGAAATGGGCCTGAAAGGGCCATAAATGCCGACACTCAGCGAAAGACGTAAAACACGCCCCGGCCCGGGGCCGATTTTTGAGTCTCACTGTCACTAAAATACCGGTTGAAAACGGTGAATTGCCTATTATTTTCAGTGACAATTTTCTGAATTCGAACGCCGTGAGACTCAAAAATCGGCCCCGAGTGAAATATGTGAAAAATTCACTGACGGTGATATATCCAGATTGTATTAGGCGTATGTTCGGATATCGTTAGTACGTCAAGGACCTTTTGTTTCCGATGGTATGGTGATAGTTTGATATTTTGATCCCTTGCGGTCTCTTTACAAGGTTTGATATGGGCGTTATAGAATGAATGTCGCTCGTGGTTTAAAATATCAATGTTGTTCATTTGTACGACATGAGTTGAATGATTTTAAATGTAGATATGTGTAAGTTTTTAACTTAGAACGATAAAACATTAACTAGAATATGTAATTCTATTGTTTGATTAATTGACAACGTTTCAATATTTTCAATATTTTAAATCGAAAACCATTTCGAGATATACGCCTGTAGATCACAAAAATATATTTTTTAATATTTTTTTCCTTATGTTTAGTAAAAAAATCTTAAATATAGTATAAAGGGGAACTAACGTCACATAGTCAATTCAGACACTTCACTTCACTTTTTAGTCTATGGCTACCGCGCAGTTAAGCACATTTCTGCCAAAAACGAGTATCGAACTTCACACGGCATGAGGATAGAAAATAAACATAGAGCAAAAAGATAGACTGGGTAATACCTGCAGAACAATATAAGAAAATGACAAACAAAAATTACTTATTCTAAACAAACATTCTTTTGATTATTATATTATTATAATTTAATACAAAAACAAACATTTATGTTCAACACTAAGTAAAAAAGGTGCCTTTTAAAGGACAATATTGTTTTTTGACATAAATTTACTTATAGCATACACCACTTTATTATTACTAGTTAGGTACAACAATGAAGACATATTAGTAGGTAAAGGTACATTAATATTTGGAAGGTAGGAATAAAGATCAGGAGATTTGTTGTTTAGCGGACAGTTAAAGAAAATATGATCAATATTACCAACTTCAGTACCACAGTCGCATATAGGAGAATCTTTCATTTTAAAACTATGTAATTGCTCGGACGAACAAACACGACCTAATCTGAGTCTAATAATAATGCTAGTGTGTCTTTTAGAAAGAGATCTATTTTTGAAAAACCATGGACGGGATGGGATAGATGGCTGAATTTCAGAAAAGAAGCATTTCTTAGCACGGGTCCATCGGGTAGCCCATTTTTTCTTCATGAACTCGATTGGGGAGTTCAGGATATCAGGCGAATATATTTTAAAAAAGGAGTCATCCCCATCAAGAACAGCTTCTTTGGCGGCTATGTCCGCCTTCTCATTACCTACTATGCCCGAGTGACTAGGGATCCAAACAAATACTATCTCTAAGCCAGCAGAATGGCATTCAAAAATTTTGTTTTTTAGTTGACAAATAAGATAGCTACGTGCGAAATTCTTGAAAGGGCGTAACATAATAGACTGAATTGCACTGAGACAGTCAGAAAAAATTACGCATTTTGGCAACTTATGGACAAAGATATATTCTAGAGCTTTTAAGAGGGCCAAGCATTCACCAGAAAATACTGACGCTTCAGGAGGAAGTTTAAATTTTGCTAAGATATCCGAGTTTGATATGAGAAAAGCTGCCCCTACACAACCCTGATCCGATAATTTAGATGCATCAGTAAAAAAGAGCCGATGACCTGAATAGTATGAGTGAACAAACTTAGAGAAAGTCGAATTAGCAGAAGGAGACCCTTTATCTATGCCAATATTAGTTACGACTTTGGGTACATGCGTAAGAGCCTCGAAAGGAACAGAATAAATAGGTAGAGTAGAAGATTTCATAATAGGGGGTTTAAGAGCTGCTATTTTCACTAGACTATTAACCAAATTGGGTTGATCTTTATTACGCCAGTATGCTTTGCTTGACCCATATAATTGAAGAAGACGCAGTTTTGGGAGAAGAGGATGAGAAGATAGTGCAGAGATACCAAATAAAAAGCGGTCTGCAAGAAGTTGCCGTCTTAAATCCAACGGAGGATCCACACATTCAACCTGGATAGCTCTGTTTGGGGAAGGCTTCATGGCACCCGTAACAATTCTGAGAGCCCTCATTTGAATACGTTCTAGCACAGTGAGAGCTGATTTATTACAGGGTTCGAATATAAAAGTACCAAAATCTAAAAGGCTGCGGATTAAAGCGTTATATAACAATTTTTGAGAATATGGGTGGGCTCCCCACCAAGCACCTGATAGGGCCTTAAGAATGTTAATATTCCTTTCGCATTTTTTAGCTATATAAGAAAGATGAGAAGAGCCCACAAATCTCCGATCAAAGAACACTCCAAGAAATTTAACAGAATCTACTAAGGGGATAGGCTCCTCATTAAAAACAAAACGACAGGCTGGAGTAATCAGACTTCTAGAGAACACAATGGCCGAACTTTTAGCTGAAGATAAGGAGAGACCATGCATATTTAACCATGAACCTAATGATACTAAAGCCCCATTAACCATTTCCACAGCACGAAGTGGACTTTTATCTGAGCAGTAGAGGACTACATCATCTGCATATTGTAACAATCTGCAAGCCCAATTTACCGACTTATCAAGGTCAAACGAATAAATATTAAAAAGAATCGGGCTCAGGACTGAGCCCTGAGGTAGGCCTTTCCATGTGTGACGTACAGCCTTAACTTCACCCTGCCATCTCACGTTGATAATTCTGAACATCAGCAAATTACAAATAAAATTGACTACCTTAGGAGAGATATTCAGTTGGGACAATTTATCTCTAAGTACAGATAGAAGAACATTATCATACGCGGATGAGATGTCAAGAAAAACTGCAGCCATAGACTCACCCCTAGAGAATGATAACCGAATGTCAGTAGATAATATACTGTGACTATCAGTGATACTTTTTCCCTTCCTAAAACCAAACTGGAAACGAGGAAGACTACCTCGACTTTCCAAAAACCAATCCAGACGGTTTTTCAACAGATGCTCCATAATCTTACAAAGAGTGGACGAAAGGGCAATAGGGCGGTAAGATGAACCAAGATTGGAGTCCTTGCCGGGTTTAGGAATCGGGATGACAAATTGTTCCTTCCAGGAGTCGGGGACAAGTCCAGAGCTAAAGAAGGTGTTAATAATATCTAAGTAATAAGAGACAGCCGTCATACTAGATCTGGTTAAAAAGGAATATGAGAGACCATCGGGGCCGGGAGAAGAATCAGAAAGGGAGTCCATGACAAGTTGTAATTCGGAAAGATGAAAAGGAGAAGATAAGAAGTCATCATAATTAGGGAGTTCAGTATTCTTAGATGGAAGTTCAGACCAGTTAGGCACATAAGGAGGAGCCAGTTTATCGGAAAATTCATACAGCCAAGAAGGACAGTTAGAAAAGGACGAGGGCGGAGACGACGAGGAGCAGGCATTTCTGAAAGATTTGATACTGCGCCATACAACTGAAGGATGAGTGGCTGGAGATAAAGATTCGCAGAACTTTGTCCAACCATCTCTTTTTTTCGAAAGCAGTATTTTTTTAGTTTTGGCTTGCACCCTTTTTAAGTTCAGATAATTTTCCATGGTCATCTCAGACGAGAAAGCCCTTTCTGCAGATTTTCTATCCTTAACCAGAGAGGTACACTCGGAATCCCACCAGGGAGGAGAAGGGCGACGATTAGAAGAAACATTCTTGAGGGGTATGGCCACTTCAGCTGAATCCAATAAAACCTGGCAAAAAAGGTTATAGCAATGTAGACAGTTGGATCGAGAGACAGGCGGCAAAGACTTCATTTTATTTTCTGTAAGAATAGAGAAAAGGGGCCAGTCAGCCATGGCTAACTTAAACTTTTGAAGAGGAGGGGGAGCCGAAGGAGGTTGGAAGCTAGAAGAATAAGTAATAAGCAAAGGAAAGTGGTCACTCCCAAAACTAAAAGGCAGAACATCCCAGGAAAGAAGAGAAGACAGGGAAGGTGAACAAATAGAGATGTCAACTGCTGAGGGATTCTGAGACGGAGCGGTGCGTCGAGTAGGACGACCATCGTTTAGAACACACAAATTAAACGAGTCCATAAACTGGAGCATTTTTCGACCTGATGCATTGGTGAGATGAGAACCCCAAAGAGAGTGGTGGCAATTGAAATCACCTAACATAAGATAAGGACCAGGGACATTATCCAAGAGAGACCAAAAGTCATTAATAATAGTAGCAGAGGGGTGAGGAATATATACAGATATTACTGTAAAGTTGAAAATTTTACATGCAACGATATAAAGAGAAGGGTGAGATGGGATGTTAAAGAGGGAGAAGTCAATATCTTTCCGAATCAAAAGGGCACAGCCATCGTGACCTTTTGGATTATCCTGTCTTAGACATACATAATTTGGACAGTTAAAATGAGAATCAGGTTTTAACCAGGTTTCAGAAATAGCTAAACAGACAGGATTGTATTTCCGAATGACATACAGAAGATCAGTCTTGTTACGACTGATGCTCCTGATGTTCCACTGGATAAAATTGACCGCCATTTTCATAAGGCCCACAGACAGGGCCACTGGAAAGGAAGGGAGATAAATCCTTTAAACTACTGGCAACGTTGGACGGTAGAGAGATAGCATTTTGCTGAAGAGTAGATACAAGAGACGAGATCACCGAATAGAGCATAGGTAAAATATGGACCAAAGAAAACAGTTCAGTCGGCGCTGGTGCAACTGGAGAAGAACATTGGCTACTAAATGGACCATTCCTAAACATAACCCCATTAGCAGGTTGAGGAGCATTGTAGTCTGCTACTAAGGCCCTGTGAGATTTCTCATCAT
Organism: Leguminivora glycinivorella; assembly: GCF_023078275.1. NCBI lineage: Eukaryota > Metazoa > Arthropoda > Insecta > Lepidoptera > Tortricidae > Leguminivora > Leguminivora glycinivorella. The sequence goes on from NC_062971.1 coordinate 8,953,150, forward strand.
ACCCATGAGGGTTAGATAGGGCAGGAGTTTTTTTTTGAATTAAAACAGTTTTTTTATAAGACTTCGTTTGAGCAGCTTCATTGTACGGTCTGCGAGCTTTAGGAATCTTTCTATCCGCCTCCTGATAGGATAAACTTTCATCTCCCATTATTCTTTTTATCTGTTGTTGCCTGATGAATTCGGAACAAACCTTGTCCGTAGCACAATGTTTACCTAAGCAGTTAAGGCAGGATGGGACAGCCGAACAGGTACTGCCTTCATGAGGCTGAGCACATTTGGAACAACGAGGACGAGACCGGCATTGCGCCCGAACATGGCCGAAGCGACAACACTTGAAACATTGCACAGTAGGGAAATAATATTGAACCACGTCCAATGCACAGCTGAATAAAAACACTTTGTCCGGGAGAATTTGGCCGTCAAACGTCAGAACTACAGTTTCTGATGGGGCCCATTGAGTGGAATTGTCGGAAGGATTCCTTTTTTTAAAGTTTAATCGTCTCGCCTTTACAACCTTACCACAATAAGAGTTTTGAATGATTCACGGTTATACCGATACTACATACCGAGATTGGTAAGAGAAGCCATTGAGATTCACAAATATAAAAATTTCAATCGTGAGGATGGCTTCAAACTATCTAATGTATGGAATCCAGTGATTTGTTTGTGTAAAAAACCGGTGAAGTCAGAATTGAACAAACGTAGTGACACTGTGAGTGTAGTGTGTTTGGACAGACCATCGAGTGTGAACGCGACCAGTGGTAACGCTGAAAGTGAACGCAGCCGACGCGCGCGAAGGAGGGTAGATCGCGCGCTGTCTATACAACTTTAACATCCACCCGCCTTCGTCAGTTTTCCGTGATCATGATGCATGCAACTGCGTCGAAATATCGGGAGCTCGACAAAAATCAAAAAGGTAATCACGGTCTATATCCCGGTCAATATAAGTCTAACCTTACCACAACCGAAAGGAGTGGAAATTAAATTTGGTAGGTCCTCGTTCGATAAGTCAGTCGGGATGTTACGTGCAATACCCGTTTTGGTGACGTGGTATGAAGGAATGAATTTCTTGCAATTATTACTGGCCAATGAGCACGACAAAAACTGATTAGCCCCGGCAGCGGATAAAAATTCTACACTCAGCCTATTTCTTCCAATTTTTTTAATTCCACCATCCTTCAGGTTAGATATGCCATTTGTGTACAGAAATTGGCCAAATTTCACCGGATGCATGTAGGCACCGGAGTCCGCCTCCGAAGCCTCGCGAGCCACATGCACGATGTATGGACCTTTATCTGAGTCATTGTATAGGTTTCTGGTCTGAAACTGAGGAACAGATCTGTCCGAAGATTTTTTTCCGAGTTTTCTCTAACAGGCTCACTATCAGAAGAAATTGGGATGTTCGACTGAGCAACTATTTCAGAAGGCGGATGTTGGTCGGTACGAGGAATCTTACATGAATCGTCATGTTCGTCCGAGTTAGAAATGATAGTTTTCATATCCCTTTTTTTAGATCTATGGTCCTTGTTGGTGTGAGTAATGTTAGGAGAGGAGGATGATTTAATTATCTTACCTAACGAAACGACAGCCTGAGTTTCTTCCACCTCCATATGACATGCCGGTGAAGGCGGGTTTACAATAATCCCAAGGATCCCTGGGTCAAACTGATCTGACTCCATTTTGGAGAGAGGAAAAAAGAGGGCAACTGCCTCACATCCGAGAAGTTGCCGTCTTCTCCCGATAACTTAAATAACTACACTATTAACACTAAAACTAATATTATACAATACAATAATAACAAAACACAGACAAAAACAGGTATTACCCTTTAAAAAGACCGCTTTTGGTCAAAAAATCCAAAATTTAGTTTTCCCGCGCGTGCACCACTCGAACGCCCGAAGCAGAAAAACGTCAATTCAGACTATTCAGAGCTGCCACTATAACCAAAAAAAAATCTTCTGGTTGGGATGTCACTTGAGTTTGACTGTGACACTTATCACCGCTCGTAGTATGGAGATTAGAGGTAAGGAGCGAAAGCTTTCAGTTTCAGAATTGCAGATATAAAACCAGGTGGCGCTGCAATTGCAGGTAGATAAGGGTATGACACGTCATTTTCGACTGATCTACTTTGACAGATTTCTCTCCTTATACTTCTACATTCCATAGCTCGTAGTTATTCAATATTTGTTGACATTGACACTTGACAGTCAGACATCTCGGACTGTTTAAGCTGACTGTTAAAAATTTTTTTTAGGAATGATTTTGTCGTTTTCTTAGGTGTATGAAACAACACATGTGACGTCACGAAGCTGTGTCTTGACGTTTGTAACTTACGCTCTTTCTGTTCGAAGTAGTAATAAAAAGGGAATTTCGCATTAAAATAGCAGTTCTTGGGAAAAATAAAAAAATACGTGTATCTTTAAATATTCAGTTCTTTCGAACCAAACAATAAAAAGTAATAGCCGAAAATATGAAATGTTGTCAATTATATAAAAAATCTGATTTTGTTTTTTTTTTATGAAATAGGCAGCAAACGAGCAGGCGAGCCGCCTGATGGGAAGCAGTCATCGCCGCCCATGGACATAAGAAACATCACGGGAGCCACTTATGCGTTGCCGACCTTTGAGAACCCTAAATACTTTTTTTCCCTTGTGTGATGGGGAGACCTCAGAAGGGAGCTCATTCCACAACGTGCACGTTCTGGGCAAAAACGTTCTGGGTAAAACAAATACAGCAAATATATGGTTTCCCTGTCACTTTAAATATGTAGGGTATAAATGTTATAATATATATTTTATTTATTTAAAATTAAGTCAATTGAGTAATGATTTTTTGCATTACCACTGAGTTATAGTGGTGCTTCTGTGTACAAATATAATGGAGCACGTCTTTATCGCCGCTTGCGCATAGCCTACCAATACGCAGCAGCAGCCTATTCAATTCGTAGCTCCTTTTGTACGTGTCTAGTATTATTTGATCTTAGAACCCCTCAAAGCTATATGTAATCAAACACAATCAGTAAACTGGATAAGTTGCTATGATGCTTTCAGTATACTTTGTGAATTCACGCCTTGTACATCATAAATGAGGAATGCGCCAGCCCACAGAATATTAACCACCTCCGTATCCTTATTCAGAGACGTTGCCAACGGCCATTGTGCAATAACATTCTTGTCTCTTTCATATCTGCTTTGAAGAACCATCACTAGTCGATACGGCGTCACTTTGTCGACTTGTTCAGAATAGGGATTCAAATGAGTTCATGGGTGTCGATATCCTTTGTCAACAAAGGTCACCGACCGAAAGTGAAACTTTTGTCTTCTATTAATTTTAGTTCGGTATATTATTATCAATAACATTTTACAATAATTTTGACTTTATGCCACCTAACTCCCACACTCCAAGAGTTAATTATAGGCCGCTGAAATCACCTGCAACTCAAGAAGTGTCACATGCGCGTTGCCAACCCATTAGAAACTTGTACACTCCCTTTTGCTGTGTACACAGCAAAAGGGAGTGTACAAGTTCCAAGGAGGGTTCGGGTTGCCGACGACTCAAAGGACAATAGACGGAACAAATTTAGTTCCGTAGGTCCTTCCGTCACCAGCAGACCGCACTCTCGTTGAGCTCTGGCAGCCTTACTTACTGGCAGGAACACAACACTATGAGTATGGTCTAGTGCTATTTGGCTGCGGTCTTCTGTAAGGCGGTGTTTACAAGTATTACAAGTAGTTTTTAATAGATACAATGATTGACATTGAATATTCACTTTACCATATTTTCACATATTCAATTTTACCATATTTTCCCCTATTATTCTTAAATTTCTGCTTATATATATTATCCAAATATAAAATATTACGATACCCGATATTAATAAACGGGCGCAAAATAACTTGCGTGCGGCTCTCGCGTGCTAGGTTCATTCACGCGCTGAGTATGTACAATTGGACGTACATCACTTTTTAAACACAAAATTAATACAAATGAACGTATTTTTAAAATTCCAAACCTAAGTCACAAGTACACAAAATTAACTTCCTCTTAGCCAGTATTTTTTTATACTACACTTTGGTACAGTGTATCACGATTAACAGACGAATAAGGCACATCACCTACATACAAATGAGACAACGTACCTAATGTAAGTAAGAAAAAATCAACAGTAAATTTATTACCAATTTCAGCACATTTATGAGCCATTTGTGCAGTCGTCCCGGGATCGTGGAGAAACTTTGCCATCGATTTTCCCTTTTATTAGTGGCCAAAGGACTTCGAGAGCCGTTAGAATTATCATAATCGGAGATAGCGGGAACTTTCACTCAGAGCTCGGAATCAAGTTCACTAATGTCCGTTTCGATAGCAATATTATAATTTGCAGATTCGCTTGTAAACAATCAACAAAGTTAGTCGGCTTATGCCAAGTAAACCGGTCAAGTGGACAGGGTAATTGCATAAATATATACAATTATAGATAACTTATGCATTTCCGTAGTAAGTTATCTTTACTTCCCGGGAAAGTTCGGTTATTAATAGTTGAACCTTTCATTAGGGTGCGTAGATATACAATAGGTACATTTGTGCATAGGCATGTACTCGTATACTATACCTACCGCGTATATGTAGATGTATCTACTGTAGTAAATGGGTAATATATTTAACGTGGCTGTGAAAGCACGCGTCTAACATAAGTGTGATTGTTTATTACCTCTTTTATTATTATAGATAATTACATTTACTTTGATGTCACTTTAATTAAATGAGTAAAGTCATTATTACCTCTTCACACTTTGCAGTCAAGCATTTTATTTGCAATTTGCTATAATAGTCCCTAAAATATTCGGAAATAAATAATAGCTCTTATCATGGAAAATTAGTATTAAGTAAATAAAATATGTAGTACCTGTAGTACCTGTACTTCCTTAAAAATAATGTAAGTACCCACTTACCTGAGTAATGTAGCACAGTTGATTATTTTTTAAACAGAGAGAGAAAACTATATCATGTATATTTTTAATTGTTATTATTATTAATTTATGATGTTATTATTTGATAATGATTAATTTTGGACTAAATTAGCTTACACATTTTTTTTCAAGTGCTCGAATACGAAAACACTGCATAAGACACTCACTATACCGATTGTATTGTCGCATGATTAGTATGAGGGACGTGATGCGTGTACTTACGGTTGTGTTGTTGGCTGCGTGCGCACGAGTGCGGTGCGCTGCGGCGCCCGCGCGGTTATATGAGCGCGCCGAAACAAGCGAAAAGACGCTGCATAGGGTGCCTCGATACATATTTTTTTAAAGAACTGAATGCTTACTTTGAACTAAATAATGTTTTTTTCTCTAAAATCCGCCTCATGTACCAGTCCAGTCATGGTATCTGTCCGAATCTAAACCTATAATACACGCCGTTTACAGCCTGAAATATTTGTGTGACTTTTTTTTTCATTCTGAATGTAAATTATCGCATAATTTGTCGGCGATGAGATAAACCACCGGGAAGCAGTTACCTTGAATGTAGGCATAAGCTTAGTATGGAAAATAAATGCTGCTGATTAAAAAAAACACAAAAGTTTTCTTTTATCATAGCAAGTGATACACGCACTTTCCTCACACAGTACTAAATGCAAAGTACAACTTACACTCTAGTATGATCAGTTTATATCTTGCCAAGGTTTGGTTCCTCACGAACTGCCACAAATATCACCTCACTACCAGGTTAGTAAGGTTTATAATTTGTAGGTAATTGCAAGTAGGTAAAGGTTTGTTGCTTTGTACGTATTGTTTCTCAATCGTGATGTAAAGGATAAATCAGACTTATAAATTGAGAAGTTTAACATCAGCCTGTATTGGTACACTTTTCTGTGAATGGCATTTAATGTATGACAATTCGAAAAATGCAATGCATCAAACAATGAGATCAATACTGCGGCGTGGGTCGAGCAACGGTCCCCAAACCAGTTGTTATCCAGGGAAAGGAACCAAATTTTGACTTGCTCTCCCAACTTCGTATCTTATGCTGTTATTCAGTTGCAAATATAACTTTATTTTGAATAATGTAAAGTCAACATTGCAAAACAACACTCAAAAGACCCGCACCGCACGGATACAATAAACGGTCGAATTATTTACTTTCATATTTAATGCGTCTTAAATTCTTAATACAAGCCGCATTAAGTACCTCTCTGTATAATATCCTCTCTTATCGTATTTCCTTAAAAATACTCCTTATTAAAAGTGTCACTTTTCACGGAAGCTTTCACATCAATCAACTGTCAAGGGACTTGCCCTGAAAAATAATCATGAATAAAATAATGTACAGTCAAGTTATTAAATATAGATCCGGACAAAGTGCCGAAAAGATGTATCCACAACCTTAACGTGTAAGCCATTGCGAGCCGTGTATACATATTTCGGCATTTTGTTCGCATCTATATTTAATGGCCCTGGACGGAGTAAGTAGCATTTTTTTTTTAATAAGTACCATTTACTTGCGAGATTTCATGTCGATGAGTAGGTATAATATTTAGACAAGAAGGGTTACAATAAGTCTACATTTGTATAGCTTATGTTTCGCTAAAGTAGAGCAGGACTAGTGGCCAATGATTTACCTTATGAAGTTTTAGAACTTGAAAAAATGAGCACATAACATAATGAAATTAAGTACTTACTGCATATTGGTATTAGGTACAAATCTCTTCCACTATATTATATTCATTATTCATATAGAGGAATGAAAACTTAATCATATTAAATTTATGCTAAGTAGGTATCTACTTAACACTATTCTCTTGGTTAGCTTGGTTGGCTTAAAGTAATTTATTAGTTGCAGATATTTTAACACATGATACTTTACATTAAAATAATTAACTTTAAATATAAATTAAGAAATCTTTTCATGTAACTTTTTTGATTTCATTTTCCTAACAAAAAAATTAATTATAATTTCGTCTAAAAAAAATCATCATGTGCATTATCACATGTCACAATAACACTGTCTGTCATCTCAACAATTTGTTTGTTGTAAATGTCATAAAGGTTCGGCGGGAAAACTGCACATGTCATTGAAGTGGCCAGTTACAGTTAAGTGGTACGTAAAAGAGGTACTAGAATCTTTTCAATGAGTTTTCATTTAATAATCACATAAACAGGGTGTTTTTACGTAGCAAATTTGTTTTTCCGTTTTCTCCAAAAAAACATCGTAAAAGCTATAATGTTTCACGGTTTAATATACTCCAGAGACCGAGTACTATCAGCTGTAAAAATATCTGCATCTAATAAATTAGGACCTTATATAAGTAGTAGGTAAATGAATTATATTTCACTTTCTACTTTCTCAGATATAGCCTAAAAACGTAAATATGAAATTAAATCAATAGATTTAGTAATTAGCAATGTGGAAATTTATAAAATATACCATTAGCCGAGTTCCAAATTATTAGTTTATCTTTTTGGAGCACAAATTGTTATATGAAAACACACAAATAAATAGTATACCTATGACATTCTTACACAGATTGACTGAGTCCCACGGAAAGCTCAAGAAGGCTGTGTTGCGGGTACTTTCGACAACGATATACCTACCAGTACATAGGTATATAATTATAGATAATATAAAAATATCCATTGTCAATTTTATTGTATAATTATTCTAAATACAAAACTTCCTATATACCTCTATAGAAAGACTAAAAAACTAAACCTAAACTAAATCTAAAAAAGGTCCCCGCGGCAAGGTGCCGCAGATGCTGGCTGCGTTACCTCGCTGGACTGCCAAACTGATTCGTTGAGCGAGGTAACTGCCAGCTCTACGGTCGCCAGTTGTGTCCCTGAGTCTCTTTGAAAGTTCACCAAAGAGACTCAGGGCGCCCGAACCCCACGGACCCAGGGTCTCGACGCCGAATGGAACGAAACTGTATTCGGCGCCGAGACCGCGGTATTTGCCGATTTTTAGGGTTCCGTAGTCAACTAGGAACCCTTATAGTTTCGCCATGTCTGTCTGTCCGTCCGTCCGTCCGTCCGTCCGTCCGTCCGCGGATAATCTCAGTAACCGTAAGCACTAGAAAGCTGAAATTTGGTACCAACATGTATATCAATCACGCCAACAAAGTGCAAAAATATAAAATGGAAAAAAATGTTTTATTAGGGTACCCCCCCTACATGTAAAGTGGGGGCTGATATTTTTTTTCATTCCAACCCCAACGTATGATATATTTTTGGATAGGTATTTAAAAATGAATAAGGGTTTACTAAGATCGTTTTTTTTGATAATATTAATATTTTCGGAAATAATCGCTCCTAAAGGAAAAAAAAGTGCGTCCCCCCCCCTCTAACTTTTGAACCATATGTTTAAAAAATATGAAAAAAATCACAAAAGTAGAACTTTATAAAAACTTTCTAGGAAAATTATTTTGAACTTGATAGGTTCAGTAGTTTTTGAGAAAAATACGAAAAACTACGGAACCCTACACTGAGCGTGGCCCGACACGCTCTTGGCCGGTTTTTACATTTTCGGCCAACTCTGCAGCAGCTGCCGCCTTCGCAAAAGTTCCGTGGAGATGTGATGGGGCTAGCGTGTCAACGCAGGTTGCGTCCCACACCAGCACCCGACCCATACTCCACGGAACCAAAGACATCCCATCGGGTCTCTTGCCGTCACTTCGCGAAATGCCGGATGGCTCTAAAATAGCTGGCACATTGACCGATGCAAGAGTCCGACGGATGATTTCGCTATATTTAAAATATGTTCACATTCGCTCTCCGATGTTCACTAAGATAACACTACAGTGCATCACTTTTTCATTTGCTAGTTAAATTAAATAACTGCCAAAGGACTTTAATACTTGTTTGCATTCGCATTAAACTGACAACAGATCAGCCAGTTACGAATCACTTATACTGGTTTGCTACTAATCATCGTTGCGCCCAGAGATAAGGAAGCACAGTATATGCACGAGCAACAGATCAAAATGTCCGCTTTTGGAGGACGTTCACCACCTGCAGAAAAAGCATCGTCTAACCCTGATTTATCACTTAACATGGAGACTGCCAATGTCAATATGAGAAAACGTAAAGGACATACGGATCTGGACGACATGACGTCACTCCAATCTGAAATTAAGAATATGCTGAATAGTTTTAAGGCAGACAGAGAAGCCGAAAATAAAAAGTTATTTCAGACGATAGAAGAGTTAAGGGCACAAAACACGGAGATAATCAAGACTAATAACAAAATTGAAAAAATTTTGGAACAATCGACCTCATTGTACAACAACTTAAAAGAAAAAGTTGACAAGATCTCCACAGAACATGAAGACGCGCTTTTGAAGATCAACAACCTTGAAATACAAGTAGAAGATTTGCAGAGGGCTCAAAGGGCTACAACTGTTGAAATAAGAAATATACCTGTCATTGAAAATGAAAACCTGCATGACATATTGAGCAAGATCCATGACTCGCTGCAATTACCATTGTCACCAAATCATATAAAACAAGTTAAGCGATTGAAGAATAAGCAAGACACCATCATTGCGGAGTTTGAAACAATCCAGCAAAGCAATGCGCTGTTAAATACTGTTAAGCAGTACAATAAATTACATCCCGAAGATAAATTCAATACGGGAAGCCTGAACCTGGGTATGGACAAACTACCGGTTTTCATCTCAGAGTCCCTAACCCCGCGTGGACGGAAATTGCACTTTATGGCTCGTGAATTGCGTAAGAATTTCAACTACAAACACTGCTGGACCTGGCAAGGAAAGGTGTTTGTGAAGAAAACGGATAGCTCCCAGATCATCTGGATTAAATCGGAACAACAAATTGAAACTCTGAAGTCCTCTTCTAATCAATGACTAGTATATGCCATTTACTGTAAGTTTTTTGTTATTTTACATATTACATTGTTTAATATACTCGCACTACACACATTTAACACATACATCACACACAAAAATATGCCGATTAATACACATACATTTTCCAAGCAACAATCCGTAAACTGCAGCTGCTTCAGAATTGCCCATCTGAAAATCATCCACTTATTAAAACCTTTTCAAAATGACAGACATCAATTTATTATCATCTGATATAGACACTGCTATCAGTGTCGGTAATTCTGTGGCAGTAGATAGTCCGGAAAGTTGCAAAAAACTGTTCAATGGTTCGAACCATCAGCTTAAGATATTAACACAAAATATAAGAAGTCTTAATCACAACTTTGATGAACTGTTGGTCCTTTTAAAACGTGTTGATATGGAATTTGATGTGATTGTTTTAACCGAATGTTGGCTTGATGATGGTAAAGGAGTACCCCTCATACCCAATTATACAGTTACCTCTACACAACGTAACTTTAACCAAAACGATGGCGTAGTTGTCTATGCTAAATCTGAACTACCGTTTAAATTTACTGAACCTGAAGAAATAAAGGATGCAAACTGCCTAGTTACAACTCTTGGTACGGATTTCGCCATTATCTCTATGTATCGGCCTCCTTCATTTAGACGACCAGATAATTTTATCTATACCTTAGACACATTATTACACAAACTTAAGCGATACAAGAATATTGTCCTTGTAGGTGATATTAATATAAATATAGCTGAAAACAACCAAGACACCTTTTCATCTGACTATTTAGATATGTTGGCTTCCCATGGACTATTATCATCCCATAAACTTCCGACTAGAGGTAACAACTGTCTGGACCACTGTATGGTAAGGACTAAACTTCCTACTATGACAGTGGTATGCGACACTACAATTACTGACCACTGTCCTGTTATGCTGGTATTCTCTAAAGTCAAAACACAAAGGCGTGAACCACTTCAAGTTTATAAAAGAGTGGATTACAGCTCGGTTATAGCGGAGTTAAACCAAATAGATTGGGACTCTGTAATTCGAGGACCGGATGTTAATTTTGCTACAAACGTGTTTCTGTATTTGGTTAATAGGGCCCTAAAAAAACACACAAAAATAATAAAACTAACGCATAGAAAACGAAACATAAAGCCTTGGATTACACCAGGTATTATACGATGTCTAAAACACCGAGATAAACTCCATCAAAACTTAAAACGTGACCCCAACAACAATATACTTAAAATATCCTACAAGCGCTACAGAAATACTTGCAACCGTATGCTCAACGAGCTTAAACGAGCACATCAGAGATCGATGATTAAAAATCACCAAAATAATCTTAAAAAACAATGGTCGATTGTAAAACAAATCTGTAACTTTCATGATACTACTGACAACGAAAAACCTCTTCTGACATTAAAATCTTCTCCTCAAGAGTCTGTAGATCATATAAACACATATTTTATCAACGTTGGTAAACAATTGGCAGACAATATCATCAAAGACACAAATATTTCTGAGGCTGATAGGGTAAAAAATGTCAAATCGGATGTAACCCCATTGCTTTCTATGACTTTATTACCGACAGACGAACAAGAAATAAGGGCCACCGTTCTATCACTTAAAACTAGTTATTCATCAGGTTGGGATGGAATTTCTTCTTCGTTCTTAAAACTCGCTGTGGACGTGCTCGCATTTCCTATCACTAAGATTTGTAACCTCTGCATTAGTAAGGGCAAATTTCCAGGTGCTCTAAAAAAATCTGTGGTGATCCCTATTTATAAATCTGGAGACAAAAATTGTATTTCTAATTATCGGCCAATATCTCTATTACCTACTCTAGCCAAGGTCATAGAAAAAATTGTGAATAAAAGGCTAAAATCTTTTTTGGAAAAAAACTCCCTTCTCAGTTCCAATCAACACGGTTTTAGGGAGCATAAATCGACCAATGACGCAGTATCGCAACTAACTAATTTCCTCATTGATAAACTTGACAAAAGCAAAAAAACTTTAGGTATATTCCTTGATTTAAAAAAGGCTTTTGATACAGTTTCTGTCCCAATATTGATAAAAAAGCTAGAGAATATAGGAATTAGAGGATTACCTTTGCTGCTGCTTGAGGACTACCTTACGAATAGGAAACAGGCGGTTAGAGTAGGAAACTACCACAGCGAGGAACAGAACATTAATTACGGAGTCCCGCAAGGCAGTGTCCTTGGGCCAACTCTTTTTTAGCCTATATAGATGATCTTTGTAGAATGGTACTCAAAAACGCTCAAGTGGTTACGTTTGCTGATGACACTGTACTTCTCTTCCATGGGCATTCCTGGTCTGATGTTAATAACATTGCTCAAGAGGGTTTTAGTAAGGTCACAGAATGGTTAAGCACTAATTTATTAACATTAAACCTAACTAAAACAAGATTCATTAATTTTAGTCTAAGAAATAAAAACAGACCACTAGAAGGCACTATTGCAATTAAAGCTCACTCAAGTCAAAATTGCGCTAATTGTGACTGCCCCTTAATCACTGAAACACCATCCATTAGGTATCTCGGAATTCAGGTGGATAGACATCTTAACTGGCAGGAACACATTAGTAGTCTTACGGGAAGAGTGCGTAAACTAACCTACATTTTTAAAACATTGCGACATGTATGTGATACGAAACTACTATTCTCCATCTACTACGCGCTGTGCCAATCAATTACAAGTTACTGTATAAATATTTGGGGTGGTGCGCCCAAAACGACACTACTAAAACTGGAGAGAGCTCAAAGACTTGTACTTAAAGTTATGACATTTAAAAATTATCGTTATTCAACGATGAGCCTCTACAACGAAACTCCTTTTCTAACAGTCAGACAGCTTTTTATTAAGCAATTGATTCTTACACAACACAAAATTCTACCTAACTTTCCTGAATCAAAACGCAGAAATGATATTGTATACTCCATTCCAAAGCATAGCACTAAGTTTGTAAAACGATTCGCTGTAATTCTCGGCCCAACAATCTACAACAAAATCAGTAAGACTACATCCCTAAGAACACTCACATCATATTCCTGTAAATCTAAATTACAAGAATACCTAAAATTACTGAACTACGAAACCACTGAACAATTAATAAAATGAGTAATTGGCATGCACAAACACACACACAAACACCCACACATACACCCCTCCCCCCTTCCTCACACACACACACACACACACACACAGACAACTTATTCACACCTAAACACATGAACACACACGATCCTATTAGTAAGGAAACATTAGGTTAACATAATACATGCGCATAATTAGTATAAGTCTCAGGTATTATTATTATCTTTATTCATTTTGATTCTTAGGCTAGGCTTTTTTATAATATGATTATAAAAGTAAAATACAAAACCACATACAAAACAATACAAAATATATAAACACATTATAAAAAACCTATTATTATATTATTATATACCTAATAGTTAGGTTAAGTACTTTAAGTATAATGTTTATAACACATATAAATCTCATAACAACTACTACATTAAAAGTTACCAAGTAGTTACTAATAACTAAAATCACAAAAAGATGCAATTAAGTGAATTTAAGAATAATCTGTTTAGTTTGCATATACTACATGTTTACACTTATTGCAACTAGCATCGGAATGCGGCTCGTTTTTGTCAAGCGACACACGTGTACCGGCAGTATTTAATTTAACTGGCAAAAACAGATGTTAAGAAGCACATAATTATGTTGTTTATTGTCAAGACATTAAGTACATTTTAAAATGTGGATAGCGAATCCTGTTTCCTCCGTGATACAGTTTAATACTAGTACGGGGAACAGATGCAGCTTACTACACTTAGTTATTTAAATTACTGTAGGTAGGTATTTATTTACCTTCTGTTTATAAAGCATTTTAATATTGCACCTTATTAATCTTATTATAGCAAATCAGGGGCTGTGATCGAGCGGCTCATAAATGTATGTATAACCTCGTCCTGCCCAATGTGCTTAATTTAGGACATATTATATTTTTGGAGTCACGCATACTGTGTATGCAGGGGCAAAACGAGGATATACCTATTATGTTTCTGTAATTATAATCATAATATAATACTACTAAATACATAGCTAATAAACTATACCTATCTATAAGATAAGTAACTTTATGGTTACCTAAACTAGCCTCAATAGTAAACATATACCTAGTGTAATTGTTTGTAAGCAATTATGTATCCTTGATTTTGAATAAATAAATTTTATTATATTATTATTATATGTAAAATTCTACCCATATCATCCAAACTTAAATATATGTTGGCCTTGAAAAACCATGGCAGACAGGACCATCTTGAACTAGTCAACCATAGCCACAACACCAGGCCCCGTAGCCGAATGGCATTTCTCCGACGCCAAACGAAAGCGATACGCCGCTGGCTCTGTCGCGCCAATACGCAAGCGCGATAGAGATAGATATCTACTAGCGCTTCGTTTCGTGAGCGTTTCGTGAGCGATTGTGCCATTCGGCTAGCCACCCTGGACGATATCCGCGGGCAAATATGTAGTACCCAGAGTGTCAAATTATTATGACGACAGAACGCTTCAAAAACGAATACCTTATCTCTTGAACTCTTTGCCCGGGGATATAGTACTGGAATCCATAAAAAGTACTTTTAAAAGGCTCTTAAAAAAACATCTCTTGGATACTCTATAATAAGCGATCCTGCCTACTTCAAACTAAGTACATAACACATTTAGAAGTTATATATTTAATTATTAGTATATTTAACTATATTTAATAAGAAAACTGTATAAAAGAGACTGAAACGACTCCACAGTCAAACTAATTGTAGTTTTGTGGAGCATTGTATTTAAGTTATGTTTTGTAATTCTTGAGTATAATAAATAAATCATTAAAAAAAAATAAGGGTGGCATGCCTGGAGAGCCCGCGCTTCTCTGGCAAGAGTGACCGTAAAATACTCATTTACATAGAGATCATCCATGATTCAGAAACAAATATCTGTGCTCATCACCAGACATCGTAACTTTTCCAGCTATTTCGGTGCAGCACGGTAGAAATAAAGGAATGCATATGTATAATTCTTTTCTAGGTAGATGATCGATCAATTAAGGTTAATTTTACTGTTATTACTCTTAATTAACTGTTTCAGCTGGCTTCCGAACATATACATTCTTTTAACGCGACAATTGCTGCATAAGTTACGATATCTGCTCATCACACAAATAAATGCCCTTACCGGAATTCGTACCCAGGACCGCGGCTTAGTAGGCAGGGTCACTGCCAACTAGGCCAGACCGCTCCCAATAAATGTAGTTGTTATAGTAACTTAGTTATATGTTATTCCATTGAAAACAAACTATATATAAACAGAACCTTTAATACTTTCATTGTCATAGTACGTTCAATACAATACGTTCATATATCGTTTACAATTTTGACAAATGGCATTTTGACAATGGTGAACTAAGGTGAAGGTTAAAATTTTGGGCCATGGCTGATTGTATGTGCGTAGATTATAAGTAGGTATATACCTAATATGAATAAATTTAGGAAAAGTTCATGCTGAAAGAACAAGCTTTTTAAATACGTAGTAAGAGAACTCCTAAAACGATGTTTCTTTTCGTAAATGATAGGCTGTTGGTAACTAAATTATTTCATCATAAACAATTCCATTTCTTTTTAAATAATTTTCCTCATCAACGTCATTTCATGTGGTTGGATTAAAACAATGACAATTTGTGTAAACAGGGATACACAACTAACTAAGGGCCATTTGCATAAACCACATTTGACAGACACATCATCGTCACGCAGCAGACGTCTATGGAACTTCCCATACAATAAAATTTAACGAACGCTTTAACGGTGACATACAGTTTGATGCAATCGGCCTTAACTGTATACCTGTATACGTTGTTGCTGTCGTATTTACCACGGCCGACTGATACTAATCAAATTAGCCAGTAGGTACATAATTTATGTATATTCAAAATGTGCCTTCTTTTATTTTAACTAATCTCTAAGACTTAATAATAACAGCAAAGCACTGCCATTTTGTATCTATTTTGTATGTACCTCCACTATCGTTTTGTATGTACCTCCACTAGCATTTGTTTTTCAGATCGAATGGCCCTAACTGGTATTCCATACAAAATTATACTCCCCATCTTCCTCTCTGGATATTGACATTATTGTAAATATTTTTACATTACTTGTATAAAAATCCTTGGTGGTAAATAAGTCTACGTTCGTATGGAGAATCGATCGTTCCCCATCCTCTTCAACTCGAAGGAGATGTAAGCGGTGTATTTACCGGGCTGTCATCAAACATAACGGAAGGAAGAGCGCTCGGCATTGGCCACGTCGTCGCCGCACGCGCACTGACTTCCAGATCGCTACCGACGTCCAGGTTGACGCAGTGGACAAAGAATTAGGTAGGTAAGTGACATTTATTTTCCTCATCGTCCATGTGTCACATTTTTTAAAGATCTATTTTAGACCATGCATGGATTCCATATTGGTGTTTATTGTTCCTGTGACTTTTAGGGTTCCGTACCAAAAAGGTACAAAAAAAGGAACCCTTATGGCGCCGCTCTGTCTGTTTGTCTGTCTGTCACATTATTAAATATCTCGAGAAGTACTTAGTACGAATACTTATGAACATCGTTAACCCCTACAAATTGAAAGTATTATTTTTTTTTAATTTATCGGGTATCGTCAGAAAGAGCTCAAACTGTACATATCAAAACTATTTTTATAAGTTTTTGGTCGTGGAAAAAAAATGTTTTTGAAGGAAAATGTAAAAAAATACCGTCCCCCCCCCCTTATCTGCGAAGTCTACCAACATAAATTTATGAAATTTTCACCAAACATGGCTATTATAATGTCAATATCAGTAACAAGAACAAAGAAAACTATAGTTATCCTTTTCTCTAGCACTCTAAAGAAAAGGATGCATATAGTTTTCTTTGTTCTTATTACTGACAGACTTGTTTGACAGAGTATATAATGAATATTACAGGAAAAATAAAATAGTACACGTATCTTGAAAACTTTATTATTATTTATGTTTATTGTACCTGTATTTTTTAACAAAATAACAATGAAATTACCTCCTTTCAAATAGAGGCTGAATGGTTAAAATTGGTTCACGCAATAAACAATTATCCCATAAAAATCATCTTCCATACTAGCTCGCGCGCATTAGTTTACTCAATTTGCCGATAGATGTCGCTGTACGTTGAACGCTCATTTCCTACATCGCGTTTTTCCTGATATAATGAGGTCGGTTTAGGAGCGTCCTTGCGACATGTCGTAAGTCGTAAACTATTGAAGTCAATTCAATTCAATTCAATTTTTGTATTATGGCCTCCATCAAATTCTTGATGATTCTGCCAATGTCAAGGTTGGATAAGACAGTGCCAGTATATTTACTTATTTAACGGTAGACTTAATCGTGTTCGGTAAAATACCCATCCAACCCGTTGATCTAAAACAAACAAACTACAACAAACACAAATACAACATACAAAGGTGTTTTTTTTTTTTTTGCTAAAAGAATCGGGACATATTTTTATAGTATCCTATGTGTTCAAACATATAAGGAGGTATTGCAGGTATTATAATTTGATATTATTTTTTGTTAAAAAGTTGTTAAGAATTTTACATTGAGGAGAAAATACTAGTGTTAAAAGGAAATTAATATTTATAGGACGGCTCACATTGGTAGGGATTAAATTATACAGTGGACAAGAAATTTTAGGACATTCTAGTAGTAAATGTTCCACGGTGCCTTCAGCCAGGCCGCACTCGCAAATCGAGCTGTCTCTTATACGTAGTTTGGCCAAAAACACCGGGGAGCAGACATGCCCCAATCTTAATCTTGTAATTATTGACGTATTTATTTTTGGAAAGGCCCTATTCGAAAAAAACCATGGCTTTGGAGGAATATTTGGTTGAAGATTCCCATAATGTCGACCTTTGATCTGTCGCGACTGCTGCCAAATAGTGTTCCATTCCTCAGTCAACAAGGGTTTCACTGAGGCTCTAATATCTCGAGAGTAATGGTTTATGCCTACACTGACTCCCATCCGAATAGCGTCCTTAGCATGTTGATCAACCGTTTCGTTACCCAAAATACCACAGTGGCTTGGGATCCAAGCAAGGACCACTTGTAGGTTTGCCAGCTGACATTCTTTAAGTTTTTCTTTGATTTTTAAAGTTAAAAAGAAAATATTATTAGAGTGAAACGGAAATCCCATTAAGTCCTGCAGGCAGCTAAGTGAATCCGTCAGGATAATACATTTGGAAAATTTATGTGAGTTCTTATGGGAGTGAAAGAAAGAGATGGCCTCGTACAAAGCATAGCCTCCCCAGTAAAGATTGATGTCTTAGGTGGGCTTTTGAAGTTTAAAATAATTTTAAACTCTGGTATCCATACAGCAGAGCCGACATTGTTTTCTGGTGATATTTTGGAAGCATCAGTATACATTTTGAGCCAACCATTCCATCCGTTATTATCCATTATTCGATTAAATACATGGTTAGTATTGGCAGACTTTTTATCAATACCTAAATCTAGAATTATTGATGGCTGGAATATTAGAGTATCATAATCAAAACAGAAAATTACATTTTTGTCAAATTGAAAAATTGGAATTGAATAATATTTTTATGATTCAACTATTGAAAGTTTGTACGGAACCCTCGGTGAGCGAGTCCGACTCGCACTTGACCGGTTTTTTTTTCTATTATATTTAGGATTCGTATCGATGATGATTGAAGAGTAATAAGGGAAAAAGCCTTCAAGATTGCTAATTAAATGTTTACCAACCATAAATATAATTATATATTGTTATCTAAAAAAGCTCTAAGAATTTTCAAAAGTTCGTTCTCTGAATCCACAGTGCTTTATTTGTAATTTAATGACCAAAGGCCTAGTGGGAATTCTTTCTGTATTTCTGTATGTCCGACTCCCACGGACAAGAGCCAGAGCCCCGGGGTGTACGGACGCTCGTTTTTGGGTGGGTTTTCAAAAACATGACTCTGTTGACACCCACGCGGCCCTCGCCACCTTAATCCGACTCAAGTTAGACTAACTTATTACTAGGAATAATTTGTTTCTATACAACCTATTTTTCTTTTTTTTACACAGCCTGACGTACCCGAAGATTGGAGATTTTTTTTAGTGTCGTGACTGGCGCTACGACAACGAAAAGTTTCTTTACTCTTCAGCCCGCTCCAGACTATGCGCGCGAATCACGGCGCGACGCCGCGAACGCGAGTGTGGATTCGATACGCAGAAAGTTCCACACGGCGTCGCGCCGTGATTCGCGCGCAAAGTCTGGAGCGGACTTTCCATTTGACAGTGACAGTTGCGTTTCATTCGCTACAAAGCATTAACATGTATATTTTCCTGTGATGCATGTAATTTAATCTACCTATTGCGATTCAAAATTATGTGCTGTCGAATGGACACCGGATATTATAACGTTTACAAATACTTATTTATACATAACATAACTTTAACCCTTATCCGGGATGACAATTCAAAAATGACATCGAACATATTGCACAATGTTTGTAGTAGGTAGTGTAGGTACTGCATGTGATAGCTGAAACGCCTGATGCCTTGATGAGGGTTAAGACGGCGAAGAAGAAGAAATCCCGGATTCCCGGCTTCGCAGGGTTTACATAAATAATCACTCTACTTATACATAGATGAAACCGCATTGCTTTTTTTAAAACGTTCAATTGCTTTTGAGTTCAATGCGAACATACAAATAGATATACATAATTAGATTAATTAAATATGCAATACCTAACTCTATCTGTTTGATCCGGTGTCCCACTTGACAACATTTTTATATTCTTTCGGCAGTTTTAAAGACTTTCATTTTAATTATTTTAATCAGTAATTTCGTAAGTTTGGATGTTTTAGTATTTTTGGATGATTTCAGATAATTCGGCTAAGTAGGTGATGAATTTAATTGATTGGCGACATAATTATCTAACGCAAATGGCAGCAGCAGCCCTTAGCCGAGTGCAAGTTTAATCTACGAACAAGGTACCTATTCAATATAGAAACGACGACCATTAGCGGATAGAACTTGTGTTTATCTAATTGCTTAATGCCCATGTGAATTGTTTATTGTTACTGGATGAAATAAAGCCTCTACCATAATTTATGGACGGTTTAGAAAACGTAATTCGATACGTCACGAAAATGAAATTCATTGTAATAATAATACCTATGGTAGTATTATCGATAAGACTCGAGTGCGCTCTAGTACGTTACACCACCAGTCTTTCATCGAACATTCACTTAGGTCCGAAGAAAGTCACATCGTTAACCGTGTTTGAAGCGCGACAGTGACAAATAAACATTTGAAAATGATTCAGCACTCGAACCGTGAAATTGGAAGAAAATAAAGAAATGGACTTTCTTATCTTGCGATGGAGGAAATGAAATCGAATTTAGATCAGTTTATTTTGACAACGTGGGTGTGGCGAAAGTTTAGCATTATTAGCTACCTAAATATTGGGTTGGTAAGAAAGTAATGAGCGATCGATTGAATTCCACATAAAATTTTTGAGAGAGTTCTAGAATCTTCTATGGTCGAAAGTATATAAAGGGCGAGTCGCACTGTTTCTCGTCAGTCATTCACTAGCTGTTGCCGAGCTAATATAAGGAAGAAAATGGACGAATTAAAAGTGCATGTAAGGCATTGCTTACTATATGAATTTCAGTCTGGCCATTCAGGCGCCGAAGCAGTGCGTAATACATGTCAGCGTGTTGCTCCTGAAGTTGTGTCTGAGGCCACGGCGAAACGATGGTTCCAGCGGTTTCGTAGTGGCGACTTTTCATTATCAGATCAACCTAAGTCTGGTCGACCGGTGAAGATTGATGTAGCCAAATTAAAAACCTTAATTGAAGGAGATCCGAGGCTAACGAGTCGTACTCTTGCTACCGAGTTAGGCTGCTCTCATGTCACCATAGAAACACATTTACACGAGTTGGGAAAAAACTACAAATACAGTGTTTGGATACCGCACGAACTTGATAGAGATCAACTAAACCGCCGTGCCGATATCTGCATACAACTTCTGTCTTTTCGCCGCACATTCAACTGGTTGGACCATCTTATCACTGGAGATGTAAAATGGGTCTTATTTATAAATCACACACGCAAACGTCAGTGGCTAGCTCCAAACGAAAAAGGAATAGAGGCACCAAAAACAGAGCCTCACTCGAAAAAAGTTATGATGTCCGTTTGGTGGGATATTCATGGTATTATTCACTGGGAACTCCTACCAAGTGGAATGACTGCTACCGCATCAGTATACTGTAATCAGCTTGAAAATTTAAAGCAAAAAATCTGTCAGAATCGTCCACAGCATGCTAAAGTTTTTTTCTTACACGACAATGCTCGCCCACACATTGCAAAAGTGACTCGGCTAAAGCTATTGGAGCTAGGTTGGAAAGTGATACCTCATCCACCGTACCCTCCAGACTTGACACCTACGGATTACGCATTGTTCAGATCGCTAAGCAATGCCTTGAATGAAAAAAAGTTCGATGATCAAGCCCATGTACGACAGTACATAGCTGAGTTTTTTGAATCTAAACCTAAGAACTTCTTCGCCGATGCTATTCATTCTTTACCAGAACGATGGAGACAAGTAGTAGATAACGAAGGCCGTTATATTTTTGATAAATGATTAAAATAATAAATTAAATAAAAATCACAATATTGGTTATGATTCGCTCATTACTTTCTTACCAACCCAATATTTAAAAACACCTTGAAATTCTACATACATAAGTAGGTATAATATTCTATCCAAACCAGAGACAAGTAAATATATCTATTATGTAGAAGACTGATAATGTACCTACAGTTTAAAAAGTCGCATGTCTAATCATTGTTTTAAGTAATTAAATATTTTAACATTAAAAAGCAATGTGCGCCTGTAATCTCACTTTTTGTAAAACTTTCGAAACGTAATATTTTACTCGAATTACCGCTGTGGCTAAAAAAGTTAGATTATAATGAATTTTTAAATGACGTGAATCACAGCAGGCAATCAGGGTAGATATAGTTCAATTTGTTCGAACATGCATCTGTAATTGTCAAATTCCAAACATCTTAATTTGATAACAATGGCACCGGCATGACATGGTTCGGCTCAGCGCACCAACACCGATCGAGAATACCTACTAGAGCGCCGACCTGGATGTGAAGAAATTACGATGCCATTAAATTAGGCTAATGGCCATTCACAGATTATGGAGATTAATTCAATTCTATAAATGAAACTTGTTAGCAAGCATAAGTCACAGTACGACAAAAAGGTATTGTTTTTAATATGAAAGAAGGTTAAAAACTTAGTTATGGTGTTCCCACACTGGGCTGTTATATTTAAAAGTGCTCTTTGGAGGCCTATTTGATTAATGAATATTTTGAATTTGAATAGAACGTGGTGTCGCTCTGTCCCTGGACCCTGTCACACCATGTTATAATTATAACTTATAACATTTATAACAGCCAGTGTGGGAGCACCATTAACCATTAGGCCTCACTTTTTAAGTTGATTACAATACCTAGTAGGTAACGATCTGCTCATTTATAAGTAGGTACGATTATACAAATCTCAACACTCATCCAACGAATAATCATATAGTGTTATCGATCTTTCGTTGTTCAGATCAGTGCGTGCAGATTTGTTTCATTTGGCATTCTCTTTTCGTGTCAGTTTTGCTTAATTAGGTATGTATTCAGACGAAAGAACGACGATATCGCACTTTTGTACAAACGTTCTCATTTTCTTTACAGGATACCTATTATGATGATATTTTGCAATCATCTGTATAGCCACCATGGCCACTTGGTTATTAGTGCAAGAGCGCAGAGCCGCCAGACCTTCCTAATTTGTGCAAGGATGAAACTCTGGGATAATTTCTAGAGTTAACTAGTAGTTAGCTAGTTCGGCTGAAGGCCTTTTTTTGCTACATGGTGTTTTTTTTTAATACTAACTTTCCTTTAATTCTGAAAAATGATTTTTATATACCTCTACTTATATGTGTTAGAAAATACTGACAAGAATTGATAATCATGATTTCCTGACCATTTCCACCGGCCGTAACTTTTACCAGGCGCTTTAAAATCTCTCTAACTTACCCCAATTTCTCAATCATTGGTAAGATATGTATTTGGTAGTTTCTAATATAAAGCGTGTCACCTTTATACTTAATACATGGATATTAATAAAACAAACAGATGAATAGTATATTTTTATTAATTTTCAGATTTCGTGGACATACAATTCCCAACAACTGTATTTTTAAGCTAAGCGATTAATGTCAGTAAAATAATTAGTAAGTACGATCTCCGTTGACAATTTGTACACGCGCACGAGAAACTCATATGAATGGCAGGTCCGTTAAACCTAAAATATAACAAATATTAAACTACAATTTCCCTGTAGGTAATTACACAACAGCATAGTTGCAGTAAAAATGTAGTAAGTATTTTATCTTCGCATATAGTCTCACACTGGACCATAAAATGTAGGTAGTCTGACATTTACACTGTGCATACAACTTGAACTTGCTCATTTTCACGACGCGCGAAATGGCAAGCGATTTTAGTTACTTTGCGAACTGTTGACATTATATACTATTCAGCACACCAAACCAAACTCAAGTTCTCGCGCCGAATAAATGGGCATTAAAGTATGATGGTGCTTGTGCATATTCCCACATTGGCTGCTATAAATGTTATTAATAGGTACATATAACATTGTGTGACTGGGACAGCGGGATAACATTGATGTTACGCTGTCACTGACACTATGTTATATAACATTTATAGCAGCCAATGTGGGGGTACCATAAAGAAATATCAATACGAGTATTATTGAAGCTAAAATACTAGCTATCTTTTTACCGTATTATAGGTATCTAATTAAGGATTATCAACATGGAGTAAATCATGATCAGTCAATTGATAAAACATTGTAAGAAAATAATTACGTGGAAATTGTGGAATTTAAACGTAGTTAGGTATTATAAGTATGTATTCATAATTATATATAAATATATTTAGGGATATCAAAGTAGCGCAATGTTTTGCAAGTTTATCATATTATGAAGTTAATAAAAACAATTGGCGTTAGTAATAGGCAATACAAATTCTCTTTAGGAAATGCTACCTTTTCAGTCTAATTATGAAGTAAGTGCTGGAAGTTTATACAATTTATATATGTTGCCGTAGACTTAAACAGATAAGTATTATATAATTAAATAGGTATTTCTCAAATTTGCTAAGTTACAACTGACTCATAAAATTCTTAGGGTGACCATTCGTTTAAAAATGTATGCATTTCTAAAAGTAATAAAACATAAAATGTTTGTTTATGTCAAATATTAATGTATGTGTCGACAATTTGCGTAATATTTTTGTGTTATGGATAATTGATCATAATTACGATAAAGTCGTTAATTACATACATTCAGTTAGAAATATCATTTAATACATGCAACATTATGAGGCCGAGCAACAGTCACTATTTAAAGCTTGATTGGCAATATACGCCTTTTAATTATTGCACATAAGTACCTAATGTCCTACCAATGCCCGGCATCGATTAGATATTGCACCTACAGTCAGTACGGGTATATTATGTACGAGTATCATAAGTGCCACACTACCAATTTGCACTGCCTGAGGATAGGACTCGTACCTATTGCCTACCGGGCATTGACATCTAGAATTTGTTTTCTAGTTACACATACGTGCCTAATTATTACCGATTTTTTCGCTAGCATCTTGTCGACTCCAATATAATATACATCAATAAGAGATCGAAATGTGATTGAAGTTCCGATTAAATTAACTGATTTTGTCTGTCATTCCATCGCCTATTGCTAATCATATTTAGAACAAGACTAATTGATATGAGAAGAGGCATATTAGGTAAAGTCTTTACATAGTAAGAATGCCCATTAACAATAGTAGGTAATTGGTATAATCAGTTATTTAATGCTACTTGCTACAAATTGACAATTTATTCTAATTATGCATGTCATAAATAAAAAAATATAATCATAATAGTCATAATTTTTTGTAATAATAAGTTTCTACAATAAAATACAAAACTTAAAAATAAGACAGAACTTATTGTAGGTACCTACCAACAAATAAAAGAAACGAAATAATACTAAAACGTATTTTAATTCGATTTCTCATCTTAAGTTCAGTAATTATATTAGATAATGTGCTTTAGGTACTATATTTATTTAACTGATTAACATGGCATCGTCTTACAGCTACGATTCACTACATAGAACCTTATCTAAGTAACAATCCAAGGCATTTGACATAGAATACTTATCTTGTAATGATTATGTAGAAAAAATAAAAACAACTGACCTATAAAACGTACTAGGTATATAATTTAGTACTTATGAAAGTTGTTATATTACCAGTATAAACATATATATTATCTACAATATATATTTCAAATAAACTTTTGAAGGAATGTTGTTAAAATTGAGCAAACACTAATACATAAGAAACCTACAATGAAGTAAATAAGCAGGTATGTTATTAATTGATCGGTTACTTTGTTCTTAACATTGGTCATCTCAGTCAGCTTTTCTCGAAATTGATAATTCATTCATCAGACTTAAACGCCTAGTTATTCACCATTCGCAAAAAATGTCGTACTCTGAATATTCTGATATGCAGAATCTCGAAAACGCGCGTCAGCATACAGTGCCTACACGTACAATGTACATGTTACGCAATTACAACAATAAACGAAGTACAGGTCAGGATCAGTCTATATCATATAACGAACATTAAGTACTGAAAAACACCATTATAAACATACCTACATACCGTGTACTCACCACACACAATTCAAAACAGTGGAAATGTAGTGGTCGGACTTGGTGCATAGAAACCTCTTACAATTTTATTCCATAACTCGAATGTGTGTGTTCATCAAACTTGAAATAGTATGTAGTAGTACCTTAGTCTAATATTTTCTTGACCGGCAATCACATAAGTACCTATATTCCGGTCCTCCGCCTATAATCTTAGCATTTTCCGGTCGTTTGTCCGGGATTCGCATTGCACATAACATTTCCGCTATCAGTAGGTATAACATGAAGTATAATACTGGAATTGGAAATAACTGAGCTAAAATGTATAGTCAAAAAGATGAATGTCATTTCTGTAGTCCAAGAAGTATAAACTTGTATTGATTTTTCTAAGTGTAGGTATCACTATAAAGTATTTAAAGCCCGTACAACTTGATTAAAAATTATTAACTACAACACGATAAGTCTATAAGTTGATCTTATCCTACTTAGTAAAGTATACATAAGGCGGTTATAGGTGACGTCGGCGACATCTGTGTGGTAATCGCCTAAAGACAGGTCTAAGGATAATAGGTACATACATCAGAGTTAAACCGCCCTCGACGAGGAACTCCAAAACTTTCCAATCTATAGCTACTCGTATAAAGTACTAAATACAGTACAAAGCCTACGCAGCATAGATATAACCCACACCGCACTATCATAGCAATAGCATTACAGTGATTATTCTTTTATATAGTTTTATAAATAACAACAAGTCAACCATCGTTCTTCAAATACAATATATCCTGAAAGTAATATACCTATCATCCGACAACACATTCTATTTTGATGTTTAAGTAAAGAAATTGTCCCTTTGCTGATAAATAGGCAATTCCACGTCTGGAGAGCGGTCGTCCAGGTCGTCCGCGTTGTTGCGCTGCGGCAACTCTTCTAACGCTTTCACTGTAAAAGCCAATACAACTATTTAATACATATTTGTAACTTCAATAACCTCCTGAGGCCTGACCAATATATAATATATAAAGAATTAATGGACATTTATATGGATATTTTACCATATTAGATGGACGTCATAATTTAGATATATTTTATACAAAATATTGTTGCCAGCCTCAGGGGGTATTCAGATTCAGTAATTTTACAGTTTATAACACGTCAAAAGAAAGTTAAAAGTTAATAGTATAAAAATACAAAACAAACAAATGCAACTAAATGATTATATAATTCAGGATCTACTCACAACAAAATGCAAAAACGAAACCATGCTGCAACAGTTCTTCAGACGACAGCTGTTCAAGCCAATTTACTAACAAATTCACTTATTAGGGCTATTAAAATTAGGGATGATGTATTGATGTAAACTATTTTGTACGTGAGATTTGTATGTAAATGGCATAATTATTTGCTGTTTGCGGTCGGGCCTTGCTCAGTGTTGGTTCCTGGAGAAAACGGGACAAAACAAAACAACATCAAGCAAAATAATGTTACATGCGTGGACACACGTGACGTTAGTATCACCAACTAGTTCAGGGGTTCCTAAAATTAGAACCGTACGGTAAATGTCAACGGGTCTCTACCACAAAACATAACAGGAACGCCTGAACGATTTTTTGAAATTATCAGTCTATTTTCACTGCGACAACTTTAACGGTCACATGATGATATATTGACGCGATTTGCACTCATAATTTTAGAACTAAACGGGACTTAATCGCGTAAACACTGTTTGGTGTTGACGCGATTAAGCCCCGTTTAGTTCTAAAATTATGGTCACACATGACGGTCACAACTTTACGTACTGCCCGGGACACAATTGTCATAAGGATAAACGATTGAGTAATGCAGGATTAATAATTTATCTGATAATTTCAAAAACGTAGGTAAATGAAAATGTAACTTGCAAGATAAAACACAAACGAGTGCATACCAACAAACTTGAGTCATTAGCATGTCAATAGGTAAAAAAATGCACCAAGTGAAGTTAAGGAGTTTACACTTACAGTTAAAAAGTTTTGTTTAATAAATTGTATTTCAATCTACCGATAGACGCCAAGGTATAGACGGCCACCATAAATTTTGCCACTAAAAACGGAGACTAGATAATTAAAAAAAACGTAGGTCGAAAGCATATCGTCACATAGAAAACATGAATTTTGCACCTTTTAAGGGTTCCGTACCAAAAGGGTACAACAGGAACCCTTATGGTGCGACTCTGTCCGTCTGTCTGTCCGTCTGTCACATTGTTAAATATCTCGAGAACTAGTATGCTATCGATATGAAATTTGGAATAGTTATAAACATTGTGAACCTCTACAAGTTAAAAGTATTTTTTTTTTTAATTAATTAATATAAATGATAGAAAATGGCTAAAATGAAAGGGGGGCAAACTGACAATTTCAAGTACCTCGGTCAAGTGGGGTATCGTTAGAAAGAGCCCCCCCCCTATCTCCGAAGTTTACCAACATAAATTTATGAAATTTTCACCAAACATGGCTATTATAATGAATATTACAGGAAAAATTAAATAGTACACGTATCTTAAAAACTTTTCATTTTATTTATAAAAAACCTTTCAGATTTACATTTTCAATTTCAACACCCTTGCGGGTGTTTATTGTACCTGTATTTTTTAACAAAATAACATGAAATTACCTGTTTTCAAATAGAGGCAAAATGGTTAAAATCGGTTCACGCAATAAGCAATTATTCCATAAAAATCATCTTCCATACTAGCTCGCGCGCATTAGTTTACTCAATTTGCCGATAGATGTCGCTGTACGTTGAACGCTCATTTCCTACATCGCGTTTTTCCTGATATACTGAGGTCGTTGTATTTGGACGTTGTCTAACAATAAAATTGTATATTAAAATATTACTTGTTATGTGGGAAATTGAGTCTTGAGGGGTTTAATCAAATCGGTAGAGTTCTATGAATAACATTTTGATGATTCAACTATTGAAAGTTTGTACGGAACCCTCGGTGAGCGAGTCCGACTCGCACTTGACCGGTTTTTTTTAGTGACAAGATTTGATTGACCGTCTATAGGTACTTAGTTAAATTGATCCGATTCTATGTTAGCATTTATTAAACAAACAACAAACAACAGGAACGTAACACTAGCATGAACACATCTTACCGGCGATGATTTTGCTCATCTCGGTGACCTGCTTGGCGAGCAGCTGGTTCATCTGCAGCAGGTGCTCGCGCTGCCGCTTCTCTTCGCCGTCCGGGCTCTAGACGCGTTGAAAGCAGACACATGTAGGTGTGCTAGGTTACATATTTACAGCCAACATTCGAAGCTGCTAATCAAGCTTAGATACCTATTTCGGAGGCAGAAGATACACCTAAAATTATTGATGTCTAGTTATTTTTTAACAAGACGAAATTACAATGAAATTTTTGATATTTTCAATGATCAGATACCTACTTGTTTCAGAAATAACCTATAATTCTGCCCCCGAATATAATATGAATATTCTATAATTCAGTTAATTTTTTTAAACGTTCGGTATACGATGAAAGTGTGATCATGCAGAAGGAAAAAAGGCATCCAAAACAACATCAAAAGCGGTGCGAGCTGATTCAACATGCGAGATGGAAAAGAATATGACAAAAGTTTCGAAAATAGTGTTTAAAATGTATAGTGGGTAGTTCTGGTGTCAGACAGCAGGAAATATGTGGAGAACATAGTTGTTATGTTTACTATATGTAACGATAATAGAAATGTTTACTAAATATGGACTATGGGTTGAGATGGGTCAAGCTCAGCACATTCACATTTTTTAATAATCTAAAGTGCAGATGACGTCTATACACTTAATTTGGTAAAATGTGGATCAAAAATGTCATGATTGTAAAATAAACTGATTCAATTTTAATTTGATATTGTATAACTATGTTATCCATTCAACAATTGGTACTTCAGTATCTTTGATGTGTACCTAAAATTTCTACAAATTTGGAATCAATTATTTACCTTGGTGTTGGGATCAGTTGAACCAGAAAGCATTTTTTTGATCGACTCAACTTTCTCTTGGCGCTTCTGTTGTTCTTCGGGTGATAGTTCAGGAGGCTAGAAAACACAAAAAAACTTGTCAAGTTTTAACTTCAAAATCACTGTTTTAGGGTTCAGTCAAACATAGCCCGTATTAGACATAGTATAATAGGTGCTGTAAATAGTTCCTAGTGATATATGAACAATAAAATGTATTTTTATATATTTTTTAATGTACCTACCATGTTTAGGTAATAAAATAAATTTGAATGATGCGCTGCTGATCTAGCAGAAAGAGCGTGTGACTTTCACTGCGGGGGTCGCGGGTTCAAACCCCGGCTTTCTAAACTTAAATTATTATTATTTAGAGCCTAATGTGTCCCACTGCTGGGCAAAGGCCTCCCCCCTCTTTTTCTACTCATCCCTGTTTGGAGCAACATCTGGCCAATCTTTCAAAAAGGAGTCCAAGTTATCCCGCCATCGCCGACGTGGTCTGCCGGTTCCCCGGTTTGACTCGTGGGGCTCCCATTCCGTGGTTATCTTGGCCCACAAGTCGTCCGGCATTCGGCAGACGTGGCCAGCCCAGTCCCATTTTAGCTTAGCCGCTTTTTGAGCTACGTCTATTATTTGAGTCTTAGAGCGCAGCGTGGTGTTTCGGACCCGGTCCCTTAACTTAAATGTCACTTGATATTTTCCAGTCGCTTTTCGGATAAGGAAAACATCGTGAGGAAACCGAACTAATGTCAAATAAGGCCTTGTTTACCCTTCGGGTTGTAAGGTCACATGGCAGTTGCTTTCGTAAAAAAAACTAGTGCCTACACCTGATCTTGGGATTAGTTGTCTAAGCGGACCCCAGGCTCCTATGAGCCACGGCTCGTAAATTTCTCCTTGCGTATAAATATCGCCAATACTATTTCGTTACCTTCTCCGGGATGTAGCGCTCCGGTATGAGGATCTTCTGCGGCGCGGCCAGCAGCTGGTCGATGGAGTCGGCGTAGCGCTGCGGCGGCGCCAGCGCCGAGCGCACCACGTCGGGCGGCGCGCGCAGCGCTCGCTCCATGTCCGCGTCGTCCAGCGACCGCCCCAGCTTCTGAGTACAACATCATCATCTCATCACACTGGGTAGGTTACCTACGTATTTTTTTATGAATTTTAAGTTCTGCTTGTTGACATTGAATAAGGATTTCTAATTGAAGAAATTTAATGATGATTAATGATATTTCTTAAATGATATGACTACAGCGCAGTGTGTTTACTTAAATCTGGCAATTTTGCGAAAACCATATGTACAGAAATGCTACTCACATCTTGGTTGTACGCCTCCTTTGGCATTTCGTTCAGAGTTTTTGCACTTAGATGATGTGGTGCTGTGTAATGCCTCCTCTTCTCCTTCGGCACCTGTCTCCTGTGCAGAGACCCGTTCCTAGGCACATCGCCGGACATCTCAGTTATGATCTGTTTCGCCGCCTCGCTTTTGAAGATAGGCGACAACTCCATATGCGATCGCGTTAAGCTGCCAATGCTGCTCGTTTTTGACAGCGGATCGTTGGTCAGAGTTCTAGCACTATCCGTGGGGCTGTTCAAATATTGAGTCGAAATCGAAATAGTTTTATCGTACCCAGACTTCTCGTAACTTCTATTGTAACTGCTACTAAGTGATGATATGTCTCGAGAATAATCATAGTTTGATAGGGACGGGCTTGATGGATATTTAGGACTAAGTTCCATGGAAGACATTTTGTCGTTCAGTCGAAGATAATTTGGAGGTTCGGCAGGTTGAGGCTTGGAATAGTATTCTTCAAATTTGCTAAAATCAGTTCGAGGCACAGACGAAGCTCTGGAGTAGTTGGAAGACTGGATGAGCTCCTCTTCTAAAAACTGGTCAAGGTTGGCAGTGATGTTATTGGAAGGCCAGTCGGACATGGGTTGTAGAGAACGCTCTCTATCTCTTTGACGTCTTTCACTTTCGCGTTTCACTATGCGTACAGTTTTGATCTCCTGCTTTTCCACATTGGACAGGTTTGCTGAAAGGAAATACATTTTATATTGCTCGTAAAACTAGGACATAACTTTAACTTATTTATCTAATTATCGAAAGGGCTTACCAAATCCGCCATTTTGCATTTCCTCACTGGTCATTGGAGACATGACGTCGTTTCCCCCTCCTCTCGTGTCCACATACAGTGGAACGTCCATGTTGCTGCTTTCGTAATTGCCAGGAGACATGACTCCACTGCCCATGTCGTAGTCATAATCAGAGTTGCCGTGGTCGGTAGTATGGCCAGTATCTAAATTGGTTTCTTGCCATGAGGAAGTTGGACGACGTTTACCTGTAATATTGGAAGATTTATTAGATTTGTTTTTTTATCACGCAGAAACGTCTGCGAGCGATATTACATATTTTTAAATTAAAGGAAAAATGGAAAAATTCACACCTCCGGCAGGAGCATAATCGCAGGTTCGAGTCCTGCCGGAGGTGTGAATTTTTCAATTTTTCCTTTATTTTAAAAATAGATTTATTAGAATTAAGATCTCGAAATCAGAATGCAAATGGTGAAAGTACCTACCCATATGAATGACAATTTGAAAAAATGGAGACAAAATAAAACATTCTTACCGGGTAAAGAATCGTGGGTGGTCTGCAAAGCTTGAGACTGTTGCGTGAGATGCCTCACCGCCCGACTGAGCTCCTGCCGTTGGCGTTGCAAAGCTGACACTAGCTGCTGCACCCGGGATACTTCTGTAAAAGGACAACCAGGGTTTAAGTAAAAACATGTCGACCATTAATTGTGTCGCCTAACTTCAAACATGGGTAAATCCATTCTGCTTCAAGGTTGAATATATATTATAACCTAACCACAAAATTAAAATTTTGAAAAAAGAAAAAAAACCCCGACCGCGACATAGTAGACCAATTTTCATGAAACATTGCTAAGAACACTCCCGACTAACACAGCTTTCAGACAAAAAAAACTAAATCTAAATCGGTTCATCACTTCGGGAGCTACGATGCCACAGACAGACACACACACAGACAGACAAACTGACAGACAGACAGACAGACAGACGGACGGACAGACAGACACGTCAAACTTATAACAACACGTCGCTTTTGCGTCGGGGGTTAAAAAAATAGAAAACATAAATATGATCTGAAATTTAATATAATCAAGCTTAAAGCAGAATGGATTTACCCAATTCTGAAGTTAACGACACAATTAAGATGGTAATATACCTAAATTGTGTCGCTTAACTTCAAACTCAGGTAAATCCATTCTGCTTTAAGGTTTATTATGTATAAAAATATATATAATCCGAAAAAGAATCAACCTTACAACATAATGGATTTACCCGAGTTTGAAGTTAAGCGACACAATTTTTGGTCAGCCCCCTCTTGGTCATCATATTTGCAGGGGTGCAGCATATTTGTACTATATAATACGTATAGTTGTACCAAAGACATATATAACTCCGTATAGACAGATACAGCCTAAGAAAAAAACGTACCTTAGTACCATACAGAAAAAGGTGGCCTAGATGGTATTACACCTTTGGGGTACGCTCAGCTAGATGGCATTAATATTAAATTTGACTTTTTAAAACATATCGAGCTAAGAATATGGGCCAAATTGTCAAAACTGAGGTTGAAAAGTTTTAAGCCTGTGTCAAGAGATGGCAGTCTATGCACTGTGATGACACATTTTACTTGTACAGTAAATCTCTATAAGGGTGGTTTTCCACCGGCAGAGCGTGAATGGGCAGAGCGGAGAGGGAATTGAAATCGCCCTAACCCTTTTCCACTAAAGATTGCCATTAATAGCCATCGCGGGCTTGCGCGGGCCTGCGCGAGCCTGCGCGTGCCTGCGCGTTTCATACGATACTCTATGTCGAAAGCAATACGGTACATTTTTACAGTAACAAATATCTCAATTCAAGTCTCGCACATCCTCTTCAATCCGCGCCTCGCGAAGTCTCGTTGCGCTCTGCCGGTAGAATATCACCTTCGACTTAATTTATACTCTAAGTAGGAAGCAATACGGTTTCTTTTTATGGGATAGGAGGCAAACGAGCAGACAGGTCGCCTGATGGTAAGCGATCACCGCCGCCCATGGACACCCGAAACACCAGAGGTGTTGGAGGTGCGCTGCCGGCCTTTAAGATGGGTGTACGCTCTTTTCTTGAAGATTTGAAGGTCGTATCGGTCCGGAAATACCGCAGGCGACAATTCATTCCACAGTTTAGCTGTGCGGGGCAGGAAGTTTCTGGAGAAACGCACAGTTGAGGACTGCCAGCCATCTAAATGATGGCGATGGAAATATTGTCGCGTAGGGCGATGGCGGAAAGAAGCGGTAGGGATTAATCCGAACAATTCCTCGGAGCACTCCCCGTTATACATGCGATAGAAAATGCAGAGCGAGGCCACATCTCTACGCAGCGCCAAGGGGTCAAGCCGATCGGAGATATGCTGACAGTTGACAATTCGAGTCGCTCGTCGTTGGGTGCGGTCCAGAGAGAGCAGCTGGTACTGAGGTGCTCCTGCCAATAGATGAGAACAGTACTCCATGTGTGGGCGAACATGCGAAAACCACCTTAATACTCCATCCTCCTTGGTTGTACTGACCGTCTTCGAGCATGGCGGTGGCGTGCGCGGGCGGCGGGTGCGCGGGCGCGGCGGCGCGGCGCGCCTGCAGCGCGCGCCGCAGCTGCTGCAGCTCGCGCTCCAGCCGCGCGTTGTCCGCCACGGTCTGCTCTAATTTCTGTACAACATGTAAACAAGTAAGTCAACACTTCTTTGAACAAAAAATATAAGCCCACGGCAGTGCGCAGGCCAAGTTCCAGCAACAGGCCGCGCGCATGCCGTACACTATTTACACGAACCGTTTCCACACACTTTTATAGCTCAGTGCCGTTTGCAAGTACAGAGATAAAATTGTACCTACGTAATCAATCTACTAGTACTTAAGCAGTATGCCAAATGTAATAGATATATCTTCAGTAGATCCTGAGAAATGACCCTGTGAAAATAGCTAATTTTGGCACTCACTCACTCACTGACCGGTAATCAAAACCTTTAGGCCACTTCCAATTGTCCTAGCGTTATGAAATTTGGCACACAGGTCGTGTTTTATATGTATATTAACAAAAAAAATAGAAATTTACGAAATCGGTCAAGCGTGAGTTGGCTCTATCTAATATCGAATGTTTAATAAAAATATTTATGAACCAGTGATACAATGAGAATACGATGAGGAGGGAAGGAGGAGGGGGTATAAAATATTGTCATGTATACATAACGTGGCACAAAAAGAAAAAATAGGTACAAGTATACTTGAAAAAAAGTATTGAAATTCAACCCTTTTTTAGGCTAACATAACTGTAACGCTGTGTGTAACGCCGATAGGAACTTGGCCCCCTTTTTAACAGGTAGGTATATTTTTGGTGGGATGTACTAATTACTTACATCAAATAATAGGTACATGTAACCGTATGTAAAAAGCTTCTTAACAACTGTTAACCCACAAAACAACGGTAAAAACTATCATGTATCGGTAGGTTAAATAGTTATACAGGAGCAGGAGAATCAATATTAAAATACCTACCAAAACCAACTATTATTTAGCACGTGTACAAATTACTCACTAACAAAGTGTGTTATTTACTCAAACTATTATATGTACATGTAACTACGGATCTTCTAATGGATTAGTAAATAAAAATCAAATAACTACAAATGAAAACGAAAACTTGAAACACTCCATTACCGTGACTACTAGTAATAAAATAAATGTGGAGCTTCTACATATAGGGTGCTTAGATCTACAGCTAAACACGCACTAGTGCATGCAATTGTAAGAAATATAACAACAACTAAGTTGTTACAATCACAATACCTACATACGTTATAAATTAAATTCGCTATAACTCACAGCGCAGCGTCTACTTGTTTCCAGTAAAGTCATGCAATAGCGTGTGTTATTAAAACTTAAAATAATAATAAAATAAGTGCATGGCATAGATGAAAACCTTATAAACCTTAGAATTAAGTGCCAGCATGGCGTGCACTCGCGCCAGCTCGGCCTCCAGCGAGCCGCCGCCGCCCAGCTCGGGCCCCGGCACGCGCTGGTTCGTGATGTGGGACAGATCGCTTCTGGTTTGCACGCTGTCTAGTTTACCACGAACACCTGCAATGTTTCATTATATCCTGTTATTTGTAGCTCACTCACCGCACCCTTAGGGACCATCCACACTTTGCGCGCCGCGAGACACGCGACGCCTAAGTGGGGACGCTGCCTTATGGGACCGCGACCCCACACAGCCACCGCAGCGGAGACGCTTAAGTGGCTCTCACACCCAGTGCCCAAGCAGGCGGGTACTGAGGTGTCGATGATATGCGAGGTCGTAAAATTTTATTAATTTTGGTTTTTAAACTTTTTCTACTCCCGAACTCGTCATTTACAGGGTCGTACATCTTTAAAACCCTACATAAAAGTCTATTCCCCAAAGCCAGCCGTCCGCCGGCTTTCCGCGCATGCGCGCAGTATCGAAAAAACAGAAAACGCATTGTTTCGCTCTGTAATCATGGCAACGAATTGTTATAACGATACCGCGCGCGTGCGCGGGAAGGCTTTGGGCAGCTCAGCTGACAGCGCAAACCTATGCGTCAAAATACAGGAAACAGTGTGAATTCACGAAAGTTATTCAAGAAAACTATGAAAAACTTAAGTGCATGGTCGGAGAAAAACTATTATATGCAACGGTGTTTAACTGAGTCAAAAAATACTCGTGGCGTCTTAATAATAATTTTCAGTACAGATGGTGTTTTTTTTACGCACTAGTGCGAGAAGTGGTTCATTATATGCCAGGTCGAAACTTCAGAAGCTCATCTGTACTGAAAAACGTCGTACGATACACTCGCACGTGTCGTTTTCTCTCCCTCGTCGTTTCACTCCCTTCGGTCGTGTTTTAATTTATCGCCACTCGTTTCGAACTTCCTTTTTTACGCACTTGTATCGTAATGTACTATTTTGGCTTCGCCTCAAATTGTTCGCCACTCGTCTTTTTTGATCTCCTTTAAACGCCTGTTGCAAAAAAAAATCTATTAATAACCGCATATTTTTGAATTAAAGGAAAAATGAAATGGAATGGTCGAGTCCTGCCAGAGATGGGAATTTTTCCATTATTTCTTTAATTTAAAAATATATGGCCGCTCGCAGATGTTTCTGGATGATAAGTACTAAGATTTGTCTTATTTATCAGACTTCAGCAAAATTAGATGGATATTGTATGTCTTAGGTACATATTGAATAGAATAGAATAGAATAGAATATACTTTATTTAACATCAAATTGGACAAATACAAGGTAGAGGTACATACAACTTAAATTAGATGCTAAATGGGATCCCACTCAGCATGTTGCCACGGCAAGCCGAGGCGCTGATTTTCAGTGGGACCCTGACTTAATAAACTAAGCTAAGAACTAAACTAAAACTAGAACGAGTGACAGCACAAACATCAGGGAACAGTTAGGTACGATACTATACAAGTAAATTGACAGAGTGTCCACGATATGAAACAATGACTGACAATACAATTAATGATGGAAAAGACAGTAACACGAAACAAACACGCGACAAATGGATACATAGTACATACATACATAGCACAGAAGGTAAGACTTTTTAATTATTATTAATCCCCCAGTGAGGCGCAGCAGGTTTTAAATTTTTTACCGCATCTTAAAAGATTTGGCCGTTTAGAAAATATGCTCGACATTTAAATTTAAAACTATGAATTGACTTCAAAGCACGGATCGGCGGCGGAATCAGGTTCCAGCATTTCGTGGCCGCATACCGGAAACTACCACGAAACGCTGCTGTTTGGTGCGGAGGACAAACAAGCTGAAGGAATCTTGATGATCTAACCTCGTTGGACCTGGAGTTACGAGACCATGAGAGCTTATCGTAGAGGTATGATGGGATCTGCCTATTGATAACACCGAATACCAAGATAGCCAGATGGAGTTTTTGACGGGTAGACATTTTCAGAATACGGTTTCGATTGAGATATGGCGTCACGTGAGAGCGAGGTGGAATGTGGTAACAAAAACGCGCGCAGGCATTTTGAACTCGCTGAATCAGCCGCTGCGTG
The DNA here is from genome assembly GCF_023078275.1 of Leguminivora glycinivorella. Taxonomy (NCBI): domain Eukaryota; kingdom Metazoa; phylum Arthropoda; class Insecta; order Lepidoptera; family Tortricidae; genus Leguminivora; species Leguminivora glycinivorella. Next base: position 8,991,074 of record NC_062971.1, read on the forward strand.
CGCGACAGTAAGCGAGGCCCATACACGATGTCACCATAATTGAGTGTTGAGAGCACCAGCGCCTCACAGAGTTTAACTCTTAACTCGACGTGTAGAAACTCGCGAATTTTGTACAGAACTTTCAGCCGGTAAAAGCAGTTGCGTATTGTGTTCTGCACATGTGTTTCATAACGAAGTTCGCCATCCATTACGATTCCCAGATTCCGAGCTTCCAGGACACGTTCCAAGGGTTCATTATTTATGTGTACTAAGATGTTACATTGAGATATATTATCAATTTGGTTTTTAGACCCTAAAATAATAAGTATATTTTGATTTAGCAGGGTTTAAATGAAGTGCGTTTGAGTGTGACCAATTAAATATGCGTTCCAAATCCTCATTGAGCTTATTGACTTGTTGGATACAGTTCCTACTGTTGCAATCAATATAAATTTGAAGATCATCTGCATAAATATGAAATTTAGAATGCTCAATTACCCTAACCAAGTCGCTACAATATAGAATAAATAACAAGGGACCCAAAATGGAACCTTGAGGTACTCCCCTTGAGACTCCCCTAATTTTAGACACTATGCTCCTACCATCAGCTCCACGGATTGGACGTTAAAGAGGCTGTTACAGAAATAAAGGAAGACGCAGTTTTGCTTTTGTAATCAGAATTATATTCTTAAAGGAATTAAAAAATCGAGCATTATACCTGTAAGTAAAGATTCAATTGCGTCTTTATCTGTCCTCAACCCCTGCAAAATGGCGGCTTCGTCGGCCAGCTCTTGTTCTAAGGCCCACAACTCGGCCACTCTCGCTCGAGCAGCTTCTGTTTCCAGTTGTTTGCCTGCTGCAGCACTCTCTAGCCACCTGAAATTATTAATCAGATTGGTGTTCAATACACACTATCCCTAATATACCGTATACTAAATCACACCTCGGACACTGGCGATCAAATATATGAAAAAGGCGCGTTCCTAGCACACAACCTAAGCTCGTGTAGGTGAACGCGTACTAAGTATGCTTGTATGAGTGAAATATGACAGGTCGACTATTCGCGTTTTTGACTGGCGGTAACTGTGAGATAACCGAGAGGGGGTGGGCGGAACTTTCAGCGGGGAGCGGGAGTGACCATACTGTACGATAGTACTCTTTATTATACTGTGACTAAATTGACTGGGTTAAAAGCCTTTTACTCAAAAAAAACCCTTATTTTTCGGGGAGGGTTTGTCAGATCTAACATTCCCTTACCTTTGTTGTTCCAACGCATGTTCAGCCAGCACTTTCTGTCTCAACCTTTGATTTCTCTCAAGCCGCTCGACTGTGGATCCTGGCCTGTTGTACAAGGAGCCCAGTTTAACCATGTTATCCACCAACTGTACAAGCGGCTTGCTTTTTTCGTACTGGTGTTCTAGTTCCATCAGTTGCATTTTCAAATGTTCAAGTCTTTGCAGACTCTCTTCTCGCTCCATAGCTTTCAGAGAACTAAGACAGTCCTAAAAATATAATTAAAACATTCAATACAAGACAAACATAACGTTATCGTTAAAATTCACTTAAACCTAAATGCTCCTTAAAAAAAATAACAAAAAAAATATAGCACTAATGACCTTGATACTATTAATTTGAGCACAGCACTGTTCGATGGCTCGATGAGTAGCTGCATGTCGTCTCCGTAATTGAATCAGAAGTAACACCAATTCTTCGTGAGTTCGGCCAAGTAGTTCCCCAGCCGTTGGAACTTCACCCAACTGCTGGTTCGACTGATGTTCCCTTAGCTATTACCCCAACATAGAACAACGGAACAAAAATAATAAAACATAAAAGAAAACAGAAGCAGCCAAACAAAAGAAAACACAGAAGCAGCAGAATGAAATCTAATGAAAGGCCAGGAACATAGAACTCGCATTTAAGAGTTGCGAGTGACATCATACCATGTCGTCTTGTTCCGTGTTCCTTCGAACTCTTGGACTAACCGCTCTAATTGGCTGCTGTGAAGCTCTAGATGGAGATCTACCCGTTGCCCACGCATCTTCTGTCGCATTTGAAATTCTTAACTGTAATTTAGAATTTGCAATTAATTTTAATAAATAAATGTATGCATCTCACACCTATGATTCTTTGATTATGATTGTGATGATTCCTATGCATGGTGATTTTATTAATTCCTATGATTTAATTTGTTAGGTTAACTTACGTTTTGTTGTGAAGCTGTCAGATGTTCTGAGTATTGGTCATTAGCTGGTTTTTCTTCTACCCATCTAACTCTGGGACTCACGGCTCGCACAGGTATATTACTATCTCTATTACTTCTTCCAATAGATGTATTACTTCCGAGGAAAGCTTTTTTGGACAACGTTTGTTGATTCGAATTATTTGTTCCCGATTCCATATTATTGCCAGTGATTGTCATTGAAGCTAAAATAGAGAACCTTATTAATAATTCCATAAGGCTATGTCTGCAAATAAGTACGACATAATTAGAGATGTCGGTGAAAACATGATAAAGTGTATTTAACATATCCCGTTTAGTTACTTGACCAAGATGTTGACAAAGACTAGATATGTACAGGTCACTAGGAGATTAATGGTGTGCAACCGCCAATATAATCATAACTTATTAGTATTATTGTGCCACTTAAAATGAATGAATCGCTGCTGTACAGTCCAAATAGCATGCTGAAATATTCTAAGCACCTTATCGTGTTTTAACCTTCCAACATCAGTTATCAAATCTTTTGTGCAATAAACTGTTTGTGTTTATTAACACAACTTAATTAAGAATGACTTTGCTTTGCTGACAACTGTAATATAAATGTGACTTACATAAGGTACCATTTGGGAGCAGAGTGCTAGAGGATACCTTCATTGCTTGCACTGTCAGCCCCACTGTCCGTGCTACACAGCGCGTCCCCTGCGCCCGCGCGCCCGCCCACTCCCCGCACACGACCCATCCCGCCTTTCATAAGCCCACTTGACATTAAATCCCATTGCCGAAGCTTTTCCCTATCAATCTCAAACTTCTTTTTACCCTTACTGGCAACCTTACAACTAACGGTCTTTGGAGATGTAAGTAGGTTACTTAATGATTCCACAGAGAGTTGTTCATAAACTCCTTCGTCGGACGGTTCTAGCGACGACGTGCCAGTATTTTGCGCCAAACTAACATACACATCGTTATCACCAACTTTATCTTGTTCCTCAAGACAAATATTATTAATATTATTTTCTCTACGCCTTATAACTTGGTTTTGAATATCACAGTTAACATAGGTCACATTACGACTTATTTTTTTGACTCCATCTCTTTTTATTCGTTTAATACTATTCATGGCGCAAACGTCGACACTAGTTCGTCCGGTAGGCGTTAAAGTTGATTCCGTTGTAGCCGTATCCAAGTCATCCATGGATCTAGCATGTCTGTGTGATACTCTTCTTAAGTTATCCCTCCATAAAGAATCTTCTTCCCAGTGTTTTTCTCCTTGGCACATGATATTTTCATAAGCATTCGCTTCTGCCTCTGCATCATAATAAACTGTATTAGAAGATGTACCACTGCAGTGTGACGACATACTCGCAGTTGAAAGTTGTACTGGAGAACTTATGTTTAAAGTGCTATGATTTTCATTATTGGACTCTGGAGAAGAACTATCCAAAACGTTGTTACCGGAAATTCTTTTACAGCTTATTTCAGACATCAATGATAACGATTCCGGAATTTTAGAATGTTTTCCACCTGACGATTCATAAATATTCTTTAAATCTATTTCAGGGTCTTTATCTGCTGCACTTAAAAATTCAACGGACACACTTCTTGCTGTTGCTGCTAATTCAAAATTGTGATCAGCGACAAATGCTTGACCTTTGCGTATAGGATTATGTATATGTGAAATTTCGTTTTTCTTGTGAAGGGGACCTCTTCGGCGTTGATTATTTAGCTTCCGATGGAGATTAGTATTTTTTAAGTAATGAGATGTTGGAAGTACGTTAATGTGCTCCTGAGAAGAGAGGTCTGAATAGTAGTAAGGAGCACTGTGTTCCGTAGAGCTTTCTCTACTATGAAAACCAGTAGTACTAGAGGAAGCGTTAGTATCCACCCCCACCATTAGTGGTAGTTTCTCACATTCAAAGTCCTTTATTTTATCACATGACACATCTTTATTCAAATTTTTGGCAAGAGTTTTTTCCTCGTCGTAATCTTTGCAGTAATAGGATATTTGGGATTTCGGCATCTCCTCTGAGCTACACGAAGTATGAGTATCCAACAAATGCATATGACATTTTTTGTTCGTACTAGCCACTGGTGTACTGGAACATCGTGTATGTAGTCTACTTGGTAAGTTAACTACTTGATTGAGGTTATCTTTACTAATATTGCACTGCTCATCCGTATTATTCAACGAACAACTTCGATTATTACCGTTGCTAAAACTACAATTACTGGGACTAGGTTGCAAATTATCTAAGTATCGATCTAAATCTATATTTGATGCGCATTCATTATGAGTGTGTATTCCAGGTCCTTCTAATTCAAATAACGAATCATCTGATAGAGGTCTTCTTTTCATCATTATTTCTAAATCTCTGTATGAATTAGAATGCCGTAATTCTATTGCAGATTCACTTCCATTTAAACTTGCAACTTCTGATGAATTATTTGATGGTGTCATTTCAAATTTGCTACTAATATCAGATTCTAATGATAATCTTGACGAGCCTCTGTCGGCATTGTAGCTTTTTAGGGAGTCGGATTCTATACTACTAGAATTCTGTCGTTCAAGTATTGAATTTCTTAAAACATTACTTTGAGAATCATTTGCTTTATTTCTCTCAAGTGTCAAGCTAGCCCTGCAACTTCGCGCTTTCTCACCCCTAGAGAGTGTGTCATGAATAGAGGTTCGACTTCCATATATCATTAAAGACGTTGTCCTTCTCTTCGCTGTGTTCATTTTTTGATTTTCACTGGTCAACATTTTTAGTATTGAATTGTCTTGAGACATATCTGACTGATCTAATTTATCCAAAATGTATTTTGACAGAGCTTCTTCGGATAGCTCATCGCACGGAGGAGATGAATTTGGAACTGGTGGCGGCGGAAATATTTCGCTATCAGAACTATCTTGAGGATCTAATATGTTACTACTGCTACTACTCAAATAATACGAAGCGGGTCTAAATGTATCTGATATACTGAATCTACTGAAAGGGCTGTCTAATGATATTTCTTTCGACGCTTCATCGTCTGCATCTGAGCAATAATTTTGTTTATCCCCAGACTTTAACGATTCTTTTAGTAATTTATCGGCTTTTGAAACCCTTTTCAATGTGTGATCTTTGGTATCAGCAAAATTAGATGCAGTATCTAACGAAGCTCTTCTCACTGTCACCGTATCTGTAGTTGTATCAGAGGAATTTGTTTCATTCGCTAAAACGTTCGTCAATTCCATGTATACAGGTTCAACTCTACCATTATTAACGCAAACAACCTCGTATGTTTGCAAATCATCATCGTCGTTCCCCAAGTTCATTTCAACGTACGGATTATCCTCATAGCATTGAGGCATTGTCTGATCAAAAACGCTCAAGTTTTGAATAATAACTTTATGCGCAGGTTCCACAGTGGACACCTTCCGTGGACTCATTGGCAAATAATGCTCTTCACCTATAGTTTGTATAGGTGGAGTTTCAGACTTATTTTGACAGTTTTCTTTAGACATAGTTGACTCATTCTCGTCAAGTACATTTTTTGTATTTTTATCATTACATCTCTCATCATCAACCTTCTCAACCTCTGCTTCTAATAGTACCTCGTCTAAATCATTATCGGTATACTCAATTTGTGTTTCAGATTCCGCCTCACTCTCATGTGTCTCGTAACCAACTTCTTCATCAGGTTTATTACTTGCTTCAATGTCTAATATATCAACAGCATGTCTAATATCTTCATTATTGCTTAAAGAAATATTATTCTCACATTGTGTGACAACTTCCGGGGTCGATATAGTACGAACATTTTCATATTCATTTTCTGTTGTTTTTGCGTTAATATTTTCTTCGGCATTTTCTCCTAGAAGCCCAGTTGCTTTTACGGTCAGGGGTGCGTGCGGGGATATAGGCTCAGCTACGATGGGACTTATAAGATTTTCTTTTGGGACCTTCCTGCCTGCATATTTCTCAGTTTTTGCAGTTCAGTACCCGATGTGTCTTCTGAGGTGCAAATATAAAATAAACCGAACATTACATTCAAGTCGGTATACATCAGTTTAATTTTTTGCACATGTTGTTAGTAAGTGTCTTTAAGACGAATGTTAGAATAAAAAGTTTCTACTAAGTAGATGCCAGTGAAAACGAAATGTTGTAACCCGCCACCGATATAAATCTTGATATGATATCTTGTTAGTGCAACTAAGTCCCAGCAGGCAGGAAGGTACCTTTTCCGCAAAGCGAAGTCATCATGACACTACTGCGATGTTTAGTTTATAATATAAAAAGTATATACATATTAATTACATATAGGTATACGATTTGGTTATAGATTTTGGAATATATAACTCTATTAATAGGTAGGTATTACTTAAAATTATTTAAACATACGAATTAACACTTCAACTAATCAGTTTGGTATGTAATATGGGGCATAGGTACTAATATATAAAACATATACAAACCACTTAAAATACAAGTAATCCTTGCATATAATAGCACGTAGCACAAAATATTCATTACATACACCATATTCATTGTACTTATATGTTTTATGTATATAATAAACTCGTTCATGCAACAAAAAATCTGTCAATTTTAATATAGCATGCTTATTCTGAGATATAATTGGATTTTTAATGAGTCCGGTTCAATAAAAGCGTTCCCTTTCATTTGGACATCTTAAAAATCAAACTATACCCATAATTTATTGATTGATGGAACAGTACATATATCAAGGGCCTAAATAAAATGTATCACACATGCTTATACAGACAGATGTACAAATGTGTGCTAGAAATAAATTTATCAAAAAATTTCATTACTAACCTTCATCATCGGAAGAATAGCTGTTATATGACGCATTAGCGTAGGTCTTCGATTTATAGTCTTTTAACGACTGCCGACTCTGATTTAGAGATCGGGCGAGAGAGATAGTGGCTGGAGTACTTTTCCGTGTTAAAGGTGACTGTAACATTCGCTGTTTCCATTCCAGTAATCGCTTCATTGATTCTTCTCGCTAAAAAAATAAAAACATATAATTGAATTAGTCAATCTTCGACCACTTGTATATGTACAGTTCCCGTACGACACGTCCAAGTAAGAAGTACTACAAGTAAAAATATCTTCAGTACTACCTCAAGATGTGGAAAGACAACAAAACAAATTTGTATAGATAATTACCTGTTGTACTTTCTTTTCGCCCTCTCGTTCAGGTCCTGTTGAGGGTAATCGTGCACTTGCGGATCTCATAAATCCTTCAACGTTTGTATCCACTCTACTAATACCCTTCGCGTAGCCACTTATGTTAGAGCCATCACTCATTACACTTCCACTTCTATTGAGGTATTCTTTAGGATCTTTATTCTTTAACGTCCAGTTTGAATTCAACGCTTCGTTGTATTTCAAATGGTTACTTAAGTTGTCACCATTATTCCTAGGACTTCCAAATTCTGTTTCATAATTATTGTTCGTGGTGTGTGAGTATGGAGAATGCAGTTGTTTTTCTGCCAAGCCACTCGCATATTTAGCTAAAGGAATTTGGATGTTTCGGGGTCCTAACCCTTGCTGTAAATATTGAGCACTTTGGCGCATTTTTTCCGCGTAACTTTCTTCTGAATAATACCTATCTGAACTAGGGTCATACGACGAGTTAATATCTAAACTAGATTTAGGCCTTTGTGGCTGTCTCGGTAAATTACCGGCAGTTCTGTTGGCCACGGATCTATTCAGCATTTCATTCTTTGACTCATATTCAAGAAAGTCTGCGCTATGGGGTCTTGGCATCTGGGGCTGGATCCCACTCGATTGCATTTTTTCCTACGTAAGACTGAAGGGCCGCTAAAAGATTTTTCTTGAGTCTGGAATAAAATAAAAAAGTTTAGACCACCTTGTGATCAAATAAATTTTACTTTTGCGAAAATACTTAAATTCTATTCATAACCTATAAAAAATATTTTATTAATCATACTTACATAATTTCCAATAGGGTCTTGGATTTGCGGCTGGGGTTGACTAGATAAATTTGACGCATCTCGCAAGATATTTGGAGACTTAGCATAACTTTGACCATAATCATTTTCGGTAGCATATGTAGCATACACGTCTTCGTAGTCACTGACTTTATCTTTACTGTATGCGGACATAGTGGTAGACCGGCCGTATGCATCGGGTGTTCGCCTCTCTATTAATAAGCGTTCATTCATTGCACTTCCTGACCTACTGGGTCTTGCATTCAACTCTCCATAAACATCTCGACTATATTGCCCCATATCCACATTTGAACTATTTAATCGCGTTTCTGGGTACGTATCATTTGTTTTCGATGGGGCCCTTTCTTGTTCATAATTACGACTATTCTTATTTTGTACATCAAAGTCTCTAGAACTTTCTGTTTGCGGTGTCGTATCTTGCAGGAAAGGATTAGACTGGGGCTGTCGATCGTATATTTGCTCTTGTTTAGGCTCTTGTTGCGTTCTGGTCCTAGTATCAAAGTAAGGAGAATTAGGTGTGGTCTTATACATGGATGTTGAGGTGCTAGGTTGATTGTTTTCTAATCTGTCGGTAACGGTGTTTGTCAGAGGCAGAGACAGGTGGTGGGTGTCGTATGGTCGTTTCGTCGGGTACTGCGGCGGCGCCGGGGGCGACTGTGGGCTCCGAGTGTATATGCTCTCTTGATTTGGACTGCTCGGGTAGTTGTGTTCCTGGTAGCGTGTGTGACTAGTGCCTTGGCTGTAGTGTGATGCTGGCTGTTTGAGTAGGTCGTAGTTTGGATCATATCTGGAAAGTGTCATTGAGTGGGTATAGGTACTTACGGTTATGATATAAACAAAATAATTTAGTACTCAAATAAAAATATTTTAATTGCGACTTTAATCATTTAAAACTTACATATCAGAACTCGGCGAGTTGTATCCTTCATTTGAGCGTCGTGGCTTTGGTGGAGCATTGGCATAAGTGGGCCCAGGAACTTCATCCTCCTGGAGTAAATATCAATTTAAAAATGTTATGCTGGTTTTAAATAACCTACTATTTAATAAATTAATCAAATGATTTTAATGACCAGATCAAGTTACATGTCATTACACAGCGATCACATATTATCTGCAGTTAGAGCCATCGTAATCACTGTCCTTGGTTCCGCTCTGGCGGACTAATTATCGATCACTTGCAGCGGTATACGTCGCGCACACAATAATACCCACCTCTGTTTTTGCAGCTGCCCGTTCGCTCTGCTTTTGTGGCTGGTCACTGAAAATAGATGGTTTAAAATTACTTTGCGAGCTTCTAAACCACCGTTATGGCCTTGATATTGATACCCTATAGTTAGGGCGTTACGACGTGGGCGACCCGGCAGCGGCACAATACTAACAGGGCGGTGGTAAAACAAAACAATCCTTGCCCGTTTATTTTATTAGCCGTGCATCGGTCTATTCGTTTACAAGGCTTACATGAACCACAATTGACTTTTCACCACATCAACTGTTAAAGGCTTACTTTGCTATTTGAAAACAGATAGCAAAATTGCATTTTATCCACAAGAGTGCAAAGTAATTTCATACAAATTTTAACTTGATGCCTTAAGCTGGCTGGTAGAATTTACCTATAAATGATGATTTTGAATCATAAGTATTGAATAAATTGATGTATTTGATTTAATTTGATGCTTTTACAGTTAGTATTTTGTTAGTGTTGGTGTGGTGAAAAAATGTGTTTCACTCGGTGGCAAAGTTTGTTTAACCTTCGTGCCTTGAAACCCTCGCAACGCTCAAGATTCCACTTTTTGAACCACTCTCTACGCTATTTTGGAATCTATCGCTTGCTCGGGTATCAATATTGGCACGTGCAGTTAATCTTATACTATTAAACGAGCAATTCTTGTATATTTATTTATTTATTTATTTATTTATTTATTTATTTATTTATATATACCGACGATCTCGAAACCGCTCTAACGATTTCGCTGAAATTTGTTTTGTGGGGGTTTTCGGGGGTGAAAAATCGATCTAGCGTAGCCTTAGATCCCGGAAAACGCGAATTTTCGAGTTTTCATGAGTTTTTCTTTCGCATTTGTAAACGTAAAATATGGTCCTTAATTTCGCCGCGCGCGCATCGATTCCGCGTAGCTCAGTCGCACGAGGTCGGTCTAATGTACGCAGATAGATCGTAGGTGTCAGGTTTCGAATCCCGGCCAGAAATTAAGTTTTTGTTTTTTGTCTTTTTTTTGTTTTTGTATTTATAAGAGTTTTTTTTATCTAAAGACGTGATATATTAAAATAGAACCGAGCGAAGCTCGGTCGCCCAGATATTCTGTTGCTGATGCATTTGCGCTTGATTTTGGTAGTGCAGTTGCTGTTGCAACTTCATTTGCTGGATTTCGTTGTACTGTCTTCGTAATAGCTCTGTATTACTATGGGGTCCTATTCGACTTGAATATGGCAGGTACGGTTTAGAGCCGTACTGATTTGAATTGGGTCGATACATAGGTTGGTGATTTTGGTATATTTGGTTGGTATCTTCGGTGGGTTACGTTTTAAATAGTCTTGATATACTTCAGCATTATATCCTTTAGGAATATTGTGTAGTATTTCGTTATTTACATTATGGTCAGTGTGTAATTCTGTTCGTTCTAACCTAGGAGGTGATTGTGGGTAATTGTAATTATCATTAACTCCATATTGCCTACCATAATCCTGATTGTAACCAGTTCCGTACAACTCGTGTCTGTTTTCAAGAAGAGGCGAACGAGCATCTATGTTGGAGTGATATTGGCTTTGCAGGAGCTGGTGCATGACGCCATTTGGTGGGAGCTGACCAGGTTGCGGGGAAGACAGATGGGTCGCGATAGGAGGGTGATGCTGGTTGTAGATTTGATCGGGATGCACGTGTTGCGCCATTAAGTGTTGCTGCATCAGCGGCTGCTGCGTAGCGGGCATCTGCTTTTTGTTCTCCATTTGGTATTGTGATTGTGCGATTGGGGGATCAAGCCTGAAACAAATGAAAAACAACATTAATTACTTTCATCCCTTGTATCCATATCAAATCGATATGAGAGAAAATTAGATTAATATAAAAAAATATGTCATAATTCATACAGGAACAGATTATAATAAAAACATCAAAAAATCGCTTGGTATAAGGCACGTCGACCGTAAAGAAGCAATCAAATGAAACTGCTTAATCGAAAGAAGCGTTATCGTCGTGGGCTTGATAAGCTGCGTATTGCATTGCGTATTGTCACGAAACGTTGCTTTGAGAAATTATCAGAAAAGACGCAAGACGGTCTATGTATTAATTTGTCAGGTAGGTAAGTAGCCAAGATTTTATATAATATAAGTAGAAGTATGACAATCGGCGATTGTATAATGTGTACAAATTAACATTTTTACCACTTTTGTGGTAGATTTACGATATCGATTACAAGTCATGAAGCTACAATTTTACAAAACCCTCGCCGTATACTTTTTTTATTAAGGATATATATATGTAATAGCTATCTAATTCTGGCATTAGATCAATAAAAGTGTTAACAAACGCTGTTGAATCTAGATTAACGATATAAAAGCATATTCAGAATGACATGCTACGCCGACTTCCACGCTTATCGAACGCCGATAAAAATAGGGGAGGATCGTGAGAATTTACAAATTTTGCAACACTTGAGGGCTGATACAGGCGGACTGCAACCCTGCAAATGATATAATTATGAGAACTGTACGACGACAATGTCAACGTCCGCGTGCAGCTATAGAAGTTGTAGTCGCTGACTTATTACAGTGGGTACGTATTTGATATGCAAAAAACTGTACAATCCGCGAAAAAGTTTATTATTCTTCGAGGTTTAACCGCCCAACTTAACCTCCTCAGTCGTCGTGTCAGGTACACATTTTTGTACATAAGATACAGCGGGGCAAATCGGGGCAATTGTAACTAGTCCATTATGTAAATATGTTCATGTAAATAAAGATATGCATGAAGTAAATAGACGAAGTAAAAATATAACCTGCACTCTTACTACGTATCCGGCGCGAGAAGTAGCCGGTGGGCTAAACGACCGGAAGCCACACGGTAAGTATCTGGCGCGCTGTCAGCTAATAAGGAGAAACTGCAGCGGGTCAGCTAAGTGATAGAGAGATCGATACTATTACAACATTAAACTCTAAACCAGCAGTTATCTACCTTCTCTTAACTACCCTACTTGGAACCAACATATTGAATCCCAGATTGGACTCAAATCATCATCCTCCTTGCGTTATCCCTGGCTTCACCACGGCTCGTGTGAGCCTGGGGTTCGCTTTGACAAGTAATCCCATGATTTGGCGTAGGTACTAGTTTTTACGAAAGCGACTGCCATTTGACCTTCCAACCCGAAGGGTAAACTAGACCTTATTGGAATTAGTCCGGTTTCCTCACGATTTTTTCCTTCACCGAAAAGCTACTGATGGCAAATATCAAATGACATTTCGCACATAAGTTCCGAAAAACGCATTGGTACGAGCCGGGGTTCGAACCCGCGATCTCCGGATCGAAAGTAGCAAGCTCTTACCGCTAGCCACCAGCGCTTCCTCAGATTGGACTCAAAATTCCACTAAATATTTCTGACTAATGGCTTACCTATCCTATACTGATCTAAATGGATTCTGATTCCTCTCTATCCGAATCCCGTTAACGAAAACCTTATCTACTTATATTTTATTTTACCACGTGGTGGCAAACTAGACTCTTAATGGTAAGCAGTCACCGTTGCCTATGGACACCTGTTTCTCCAGAGGAGTTACAGATTCCTCTGTACACTCCTTTTAACCCCATATGTAAACAAACCTGCGGGCAAACTTCGGCAGGTAGTTAGATAGAAAGGGAGAACAATATGGCGTTAAAGAATTCTCATTTTCTTCTTTATGTAATGTATAAGATAGTTAACTATTACACTCTACTGGTATGACAATCAAGGCACGGTAATTAAGTTGGTGGATGCTGCTGCATATATTTAGTTTGTAGGTGCGGCGATGTCAGTCCACACGTCCGTCCATCCTGTCGGACTTCCTCGGGACGTTAATGAATCATGTCACTCATCATCATCGTTCAGGCAAAGGAAATATAATATCCTTGTCAGTAGGTATTTTTGTCTTTCTGCCCGTCTAAAAATGTACTCATTTAATTAAAAAGCAACAGAAAAACTTTTAAGTATTTCAGGCCCCGTAGCCGAATGGCATTTCTGCGATGCGAAACGCCGTAGAAATCTAGTTCTGTTGCGCCAATACACAAGAGCGATAGAGATAGATAGCTACTAAAGAAATATTATCTCGATATTATCGTGAGCGTTTCGTGAGCGTTTGTTTGCATTCGGCTACGCACACAGGCTGCAGTTCATAAGTGCAATGTTAGTCAGGTATTATCATATTGTGGAGTTATGTTACCACATATAATTGCGTAGAATTATTTACCCGTTAGCATAGTACTACACGTAAAGTCAAAAAGCACCTACTCATTAAAACCAAACTGAACTAAATACTTAAATTTAATGCAATAAACATTGTTAAAGTTAGGGACTCAACTCCTATTGAAATACCGGCAAAGTATGTATTTAAATGGTATTAAAGCCATACAATTATAATTACCTGCAGCACCGATTAATAAATAGTTCTATAGGTACTCTATATCCTCACTTCATGATGTTCATGATTTTTGAAGCTATATACACTACACACATATATTTGGTGCCACAGTGTTATGTATATATTCATATTTTAAGTGATGTACGTAAATTCCACTTATTTTTTGTCACCGAAACCGAAACGGAAGTGGTGTTTTTTTGCTTTTCGGTCAACTCTAAAAAAATTTTTTAGATTCTTAACACCGCTTTTTTTGAACCTGTGCCACGATGTTTTGGATCTTTGTATTGGATGAACCAAGAAAATTATATATTCTGGCGAGAGTATAATTGATAATTATAATAACATATGGCTTTGTTCGTGTACACAGGTATAAGACGTTGCAGACACGCGAAACATTTGTTTAGTCTGGGTCACAAAAGTACCTATAATGTAAATTCGCAAAAACTTCTCACTGCGAAGAAAATCGTCGCTTTACTATATGTGTTACATAGTCACATACCTCATTATTCTATCGAGACTGTGACACCAACAGTGGCTGATCCAGTTGGTACATCGCCAGATCATCTGCTTATCTCTGTTTACACATATAGACCGCGACGCCTAACCAATCCTCAATGTCAATCTAACGTATTGACCCACTTAACTGAACTGCAATCTGACATCAAAGCGCGTCGTAAAAATAGAGATGTCTTATAGAGAAAATAATGCAATAAGTACTTACATAATGGAACAACCGTGACGCATTGCCAGACGGAATTTTGAATAGCGACAAAAGAGTGCAAAACATTATCTTTTATAAGTACATGACGCATCAAAGTGCAGGCTTCTAAAAACTCTAAGAACTAAGTGTAAAAAATCATCAGTTATCCTCGAAGTGATACAATTTTAATTATACATGTGTTGATTAATAATTTTCTTAACTTTGTAAAATACCTAAGTTCCTATATTCAATATAATTACTTTAAAAAATATGATCCAACGATTTTTATACCATCGCGAAAATAATTAACTTCCTGAGATCACAATGATCTCCGTTTAGACAGATTTTGAAACATCACGCTATTTTTGCAATATTTTCTGAAGCGCTGAAATCAATTATAAATAGAATAGCGCGTGAAATCTCACCGCGGCCTCATTACCGGTGACGCAAATAAGCGACGTTCGAACTGTCTCGGAGAATCTTATGACATTAGCATCTTCACTACATATGTACCCAAAATTTAGAACAGGGAAAGTAGTTATTAAATTAAACTGAAATAAAATTATATTAGACAAGAAATTTTCGGCAGGTTCCGCCGCGCCGTGGCGGCTTTCACCTGCAAGAAGATCCGGAAGTTTCTTCTGTAGGTAACATACATATTTATTTCAGTTTTAACATGATTTAATACTAGTAGGTATACACATTATACAAAATGATGTCAATATTTTTTTCGTCCTAAAGCATTTTACTAAACATAAACAAAGGAAACTAAATGACGTATTTTTTGGGTTTGTTTACTCTAAGTTTTAACGCTAACGAACACTGGTTGCATTAAACATTGCGGGTGTTTAAAACCCGTATGTGATGGTCTCGGCCTCATTAAACTGTCGAATGGTTTTGGTATTTTAGGTTTATGTAGGTACTTAGTCATTTTATTGGAACAGTAAAGTCGCTAAAATACAGAAAAATAAATTAAGAGCAAAGTAAAAGTGCATGGGAAACAGACAATTAGAAATTTCTTAATTACTGGCAAATCCAAACAATTATATTCTTAATTGGTGTGATGTTGTTTGGATATTATAGATATATTTATACTCACGTAACGTAAACACTCAATCTTAAAAGCCTTTCAATAACTCATAAATCTCATAATAGATATTATTGAAATCTTATGTAATGCAGACTCGATCCGTAGCATTATGTTGGATTGAACTCATGAGAAAACATTGACAAGCGATATAATCATACGAACGTAAATAATGAATCAAGCACATTCAATATCAGAAGAGTTTTGAATAATTACATAAACACTGAGGATAGATGGTCCCCTATTATTGGTACCTACACCTCTGATTAGATATAGCTTTCACTCGACCAAGTATGCCTGCCTCGTGGGTTTCTTGTTGCTTACCTACCTATTACTACTCCTATACGAGTACTAAGCCTTACTACCCATAATTTAGACAAAAAGGCATTGTCTATATAGTTACTAAGCAGAAATTAAGACGGTAAATATTAGGAATTCTTGATGTTTTAAACATAACCGTGTAGATATGTACATACATTAATTTGATATCTAATGATGATAGTGCGTACACACAATGCATTCCGTCCGAGATCCAGACTCACGATTAACCAAAATGATATAATTTAGATAATCATTTTGGTGTCACTATACGTCGAACAAGTTAAATGTAAATTAATATATTCAAATATTTTCTCAAACACCACGAAGTGAGAAGTTATAATTAACAATTGTAATTGAAGGTGTTGATACTAAATCTAGCACATAAACGTTTTATTTTTAATGAGCGATAATTATAGGCGACCAGTTTTCTATGCGGGACCGGTCAGAAACCACAAAAGTCTTCTAGCGTGGGAAAGAGCTACTTCGCACACTTCCATTGAGACTACACTCGTTGATAATGCATCTAAACTTTTATTTGAGTTAATCTGCACGCAGGCATAATATGTACTTTATATAGGCGCAAGCGTAGTGTGTAAAATAATTTTTTCCCTCACTAGCTCGGAAATACGTATTTTGTCCTTTAATACCAAAAACGCATTTTATCCACTAGTGGGTAAAGTAATTTGACCTTGAATAAAGTCAAATTAACTGCTTTAAAATTGATAAAAGTAGGTGAATCTAGTAATTAAGATGATTTACCACCTGTCGAACTACTGGAAGCAGTGATAAACGCATTTTTTTGCGTTGTAGTTTCCTCGCTATAATGAGGGAAAAGTTTTGTGTTACACTCGGGTGCAAATGTATTTTACTTCGTGTGTTAAAAAACTCGCAAGTTCAGGATTCTATTCTCGAACCACTCGCTTCGCTCGTGGTTCAACTATAGAATCCTTTCACTTGCTCGTTTTCCAATTCCACACTCGGCGTTAAAATACAGCTTTGCCCCCTTGTATAACAAATAACTATTTTCTACTGTCGACTTTAATCTGTCAATTAGGCACCACAGACTAAACTATAAGTGCTGATTTTTCAGTGTTGATAGTCTTTGACACTTAGTCAACTATAATATTTCATTACACTTCATTTTAGTTAACTGAAATAAATTCAAAAATAGAACTTCATACAAGTTCTTATACTAATTTGCGATACCTGGCAAATTTTTCTGCAACTGAAACACATTTTTTTAAATCTATCGACCAATCAGAGACGGGTATTACAAACAATTGGTTGCTAGGTAATTCGATGTTGATACAATGGTGAACGACGCTATTAACATTAATTTTAACTTTTTGAATGATGTTATATTTTTTCGTCCATTGATGATGAAGATGATGACTCATAGAAAAAGTATTGACATACACAGTGATATAATTAAGTTTTCACTCTCGTACCGAACTATTAGCCACTCAGCAAGCTTCGTGGCCTCAAACATTATACTCGACTGAAAAGCTTGTATTATATCACGATTGTATAAAATACTATTACATACCTACATTTTTACGCCTATATGTTAAGGATACATTCTTTTCCCTCACTAGCTCGGAAACACGTGTTTTGTCCTTTAATACCAGCGGGTAAAAACGCATTTTATCCACTAGTGGTAAAGTAATTTGACCTTGAATAAAGTCAAATTAACTGCTTTAAAATTGATAAAAGTAGGTGAATCTAGTAATAAAGATGATTTACCACCTGTGGAACTACTGGAAGCAGTGATAAACGCATTTTTTGCGTTGTAGTTTCCTCGCTATAGTGAGGGAAAAGTTTTGTGTTACACTCGGTGCAAATGTATTTTACTTCTCGTGTGTTAAAAAACTCGCAAGTTCAGGATTCTATTTCGAACCACTCGCTTCGCTCGTGGTTCAACTATAGAATCCTTTTCACTTGCTCGTTTTTCAATTCCACACTCGGCGTTAAAATACAACTTTGCCCCCTTGTATAACAAATAACTATTATAATGGTAGACAGTGTCATCAGTTTGGTATATTATGTCTGATACAGGTGTGTGGCTTGACACAGCTAAAGATAGAAATTGTGTCGCTATATTAAGAAACGGTACTTTTTGAAAAGAAGAAACTGTTCCATATTAATGGAATTAGATAAGTGAACTGATGCCACTTCAATTCTATTGGTTTAGATTGAACTCATTAACTCAACATAGTTGCTTGTTAAAAAATGAAGGTGTAAGTAAGCGCTTTGCCTCCGTAATTCGATATCCTTCTCATGAGGCGATCTGCCGATACCTTGGATACGATCTGATTAGTGTATTTACTCTTGTATCGCACTCGTCGGTTCATTGAGCAACGAAAATATTATATTACATTTACATAACAAAACGTGAGATTGTGTTTTTAATATCACTTGCTTTTATTGAGAAAACGATATCGAGAAGCTGTTACGCAGAAATTGACAGGTTGAATATGTTTCCATTTGTTAGGTAAGAGATTTAGCATTATGTCACAATAAACATTTGTAACATTATTATAAATTATCTCACAATTTTATCGGGGCTTTTTATTTATTTATTGTATTTCACTTATTTTTAAGGCTTCAAGCTTCTTAGGTAGGTACATTTCTGATAATGTAATGGATTTATTGTATAAGTTTATTCAAGTTGATTGGATAAATATTTCGTTTCTACACCAGCGCTGCAATTCAGTGTATCGAATATATCTATAAGTAGGTAATATACGCAACGTAACTTTGCAATAAATTAAATTGCTGCAGACTTTCGAGTCGTCAAAGCTGCTGTACAAAGTAATAGTCTCAGCTGAATAGTCAAAGCTTGATTTTAGAGCGTTGCCACCCATCCATCCAAAAATACATTACCTAAACGTTGCAATCGGATGCTAGCTGATAAATACGGGCCGGCCGTAGGCCCGTAGCAGCGGCCGCGAGTCGCGACCGCAAGCGCGCGGTCCCGCGCATTCCTGCGCGACGTACGAGCGCGAGGTGAACAACCGGCGCGCGCTCGTCCTTGAGCCTGCTCCTTTCTACAGCCTCTGGACCAGACCCCGTAGGCAAACGCCCAATCGCAACGCACCTTGTAAACAACTGCTGGCTTTGTCGCACCAATACGGAAGACCGAACGGAGAGAGATGACATAAGTACGATGCGCTGTGGGGAGTGTAAACAATTTGCGATTTGTCTCACGCACCGTACCTCACACATACGGCGCGAGGCTTTCGGTATGCGCGCGTGTGCTGGTTTTTGCTACGGTCTCATTGATAAGCCCACACGAAACTTAAGAGTGTTATAATTTAAAAGCGTCTTATGATTATCTTGTAGGTAGTGAAAGGGTCAGTTTGTTTATATACGAAGTGTTCAATCGTCTCTTGTAGAACGAAACACCGCTCGTTATAATTGATATTAGACAAAAAAGTAGAAAAACTTAGCAGACAGCATGCGCGGATCCAGGGGGGTCAAATGGGGGTCATGACTCCCCTGAGCCTCAAGATTGCCATACCAAATAGACCACGACCCCCCCGGGTAATGGTAAGCTGGGATCCGCGCTTGGCAGACAGAATACGGCCGGAGCGAGTACACAATTATGATATATTTCTCAGTCTTCTTCTTGAAGAAGTGCAGATTCCAAATACCTATGCCAGAAAACTAATATTTATTTACTTTGAGAATAAAAATAAAACTTACTAACGATGATAAGGCTATACAAAATTAGAAACGCCTTAAACACCTTTTGATATATTTTTCTTTAATTTCAAAGGCACCAGTTTATCTTTGTCATAAAAACACTTATCTGGGTCATAAATAATTAAGTAACAGTATGTAAAATTGTATTTTTTTATTATATACCTATATCTTTATCATATATCAATCTAACTACTAAAGGTATTAAATATCGACCGATAAAATACACTATTAGTCATCATCGTTCTAAGATCAAGAATCATAGATATAAAAACTAAAAGTATTTCCATAGGAAACGGCGATTTCCTTCGTCGATACTCGTAGATAACCGATCTGGTTCAATGTCTCGAGAACAACTCATTTTTAATTTCCGCATTTCGCTTTGTGCCCGCTGATTATGTTAGTCATCAAAGTGCTCGTACGAGCAAAATCTCAATGAAATGAATCCTTGTTCCTATCAAATTAAAAATAATAATGCAAATTAAATAACACAAATTGGGTACGGCATGTGCATGTAGGTACCTGGTGTGACCTAGTATAATTATAGAAGTTACCTACTACATAGTTTGATTATCACAGTCGGCAGACCGTGACAGGTTCGGCTATGACCGTGTTTTGTCATCACTGTTAGCGGGTAAAGTTACCACGTTATCTGAAACTACGGCACGGAACTTCCAAGTTCACTAAACCAGAAACAATAGGACCTATGCAGACGTGTAACGGTAGCGTTATTGGCCAAATCCATGCTTTCGGTACCTTTTAATTTGCACAGCAATAAATTAGTAAAATTAGTCAACTATAGAAATTATCCTTATTGCAGGTTAGCCATTAGCCGAAAATTCAAGCGGTAAAAAAAGAAGCGTTGAGCCTAAAACGTGCCATGGATTGGATGTGATGTACATTACGTCGCAAAATCGGTCATGAAAAAGAACGATTTCACACTCTGAAAGATGCCAAAGACCTGGCAAAGTAGAGATGATTGTGTCTGAAAGCAGTGACACTGAGCCGAGAAAACGCTAGGTGGAAAAAGGGTTTATAGTTGATTGCAGCTGATCTACTTCGAGATATCTGGCTAAATTATTTCGTATCCAACATCCCCATCAATTGTAGATAATTCTGATTGACACTCCAACATGCCGCGCCGTCATAACAAGCAAATCAACCTCTGCAAATTACGTTGATTCAAGTTTGCATGTTGCACAAGATTGGTACTGCAAAACACGAAATGAGTACGTACTGGTCAAAATATTTTATTTTAAATATGATGCAAATAATCCACACACAATATACGCTTAATTAAGGATACATATGGATAATAAGTACCAAGTAACAATGATCGTTATTATACTTAGTATACTCTGTACAATACTCACTACCAGAGCAACACTTAATTAAGTCCATTAATGCAGGTTTACGAGCAGTGTGTGAACTTATGGAACCTACATGAATGCTAATAAGGCCAATCTGGTTTGTAACTTTTGTAATACATTAATGTGTATCGAACTCCAAAACCACTTGATTTATAATTGCGTTCTTGAACTTTATCTAATTATCTACATCTGCTCAGAAGCGAAAATGCTTCATAAATTCCTATATAATTGATTGATTGTGTTAGAGAATGTTACTAGAGCAGTGGAACTCGTGTTCAGGGGTCGACTAGATCAATAGAGTGAACAAATATCATTCTAGTTATTATAGTGAAGCGAGTCACTTAGGCAAAAGAGATCTAGAAATTTTACAATGTCAGATAGACCACTAATCAACAGAAATATAAACTAGGTAAAGAAACATAATTACCTACCTATAGAACCATGCGCATGGTATAAGTACATTACAAACATTAGGCTAATGGTGTAAGTGCAGAATTCAACTGTTATTATATTTAAAACTTCTATGATGTTACTCGGTTACCAGTTCGAATTCTACGTACGACACCTAATCTTTATCATGTGTCCTACCTACTGATAAGGCACGCTTTAAACTAACAAAACCGTTGTTACTTCGCATGAGGTCAATAATATTTCAAATTATTACATATTATCTCTACAAGTCATTACTGCTCCATGGAGAGTCTATGCAATTGTAGTTGTAAGATTATAACATTGTGCCACGAGTGTTATTAAGCAAACAATACTCAATTACATGTCGATACTTTTTCAATTTAATTGATAAGACAATTCTTATCTAATGAAACCGTGTCATAGTTGTATGGGTCATTTAATTAAAGTACTTATCTTTTTTAGGAATGTGTATGTGTAACGAGTATATGGACAAATAAAACTACCTACATGAATAATGCTGCAAAGAAACAAGCGTTTAGCGACTTGATGCAAAATCTTCTTAAGCACGCCGTTTGATTACTCAAGTGCAAATGGGCCTATAAAAAGAAGCGGGTATCGCATTGTAGTATCCGTGGATAAGTGGAATGGGAGAAGAAAGTCATTGTTCCGAGTTGATGGCGTTAATAATTTGTGGCAATGCAATGAGAATATCACTCCATCATTTTGATTTTCATTGTCTTAATTTTTAACAAACTCACAAATACAAATAAATAGGAGGTTACTCACTTCTTAACCTGATCTATTTGTTGTAATTGGTTATAAATATTTTAGTATATTTTACTCATAGCTATCCAGGTGAAAAGTACATATGTATTATAAATTTACAATTGAGAAGTAGAAGATGTTAAATATGGAAAGTGTGCTGCGGAAGTTATGAAAATCAGTTTTCGCCGTGAGTTTTTAAAAGTGCTTATTTGAGCATAAGTAATGTTAATGTGCATTACCCTAAATTTAACACAGGTACAATAATATTTCGACAGTTATAATCGACCTAGAATAATACGATTTTGCGGGAACATGATTATCCAAGTAGTAGTAGTAGTAGTAGTAGTAGTAAAACACTATTGTACCAGAAAATAATACAACACACAAGAAAAAGAGCTTAATATCACTAATACAAAGGCGAACTTATCCCTTTAAGTGAATAGAAATATCTATCAATAGTATCAACACAATGAACGTATTTTTATTAAAGGGCCTAAGCTACGACGATCGTGACCTGATTCTGGAGATTATCACGTTTCTTTCGTAGTGGTGATTTCATACACCTAAGATAGGTAGGTTTCTTCTAACAACTATAGCTAGCTGGTAAGTTTTCGCGCAGTAATTGGGTAGGCAATTATTAGACTCTTTTAACACATATTTTAAGAGGTACATCTCATATTAATTAATGATTATACATAGGTAGGTACAATAACATGCACATGCAAAAACGAACTGCTTTATAAGGGTCCATGTTAACTGAGAAATTGTGGTTTTTATAAATGCTGGAGTTAATCTATTTACGCATTAGTGACGCTTATCGTTATTCACTTTGACGTTTGAGAAACATAATTATATTTTATTTACCATTTATTATTTGATATTGCTTGGTTAATTCTATTAGAAGTAATACATATTATCTAACCATTGAAATGATAATAATTTATATTTATTTCAGAAATCTTTTCAATAGAAATGTGTGTTTATGAACATGGGACATTAATTATCTCGTGATAGAATTTATCTACTTAAACATTCTAATGTCTAGAACGTAAGGTGCATAATTTGTCTCATGCTGAGGTTAGCAAATGTAAACACAAGACGCTAGTGTTTCTGCACATATATAAGCAACAAATTACCACAAAACGGGTGTTTACCTTTAGTATCTGTTTGCAGATTCAAGTCGCCGTTATCAGTATGGAACCATCTCGCGAGCAAGGTAACTGAGCGTCAAACGAGCGTTATTAATATAAGTAATACCGCGACCCTTGCCGGCTCTTCATTGTAATATATAATATCGTGGAATTGCTAAGTAGCTTTAGTTAGTCTGACCGCAAACGTCCTGCGAGCGACGCCTGAGTGGGCGACTAAGGATACTTATTTATAACTGCATTTGTTATTAAACCTTAATGTTATCTTACAGTTTACACCTAGGTATCTATAATGCTAAACATTAAAGTTTTTGCATTAGCCTTATAGAGGCTTGTTCATTTTCGGTGCTAAAAGTTGCTGTACTTCAGCTGTTAACAAGACAGGTGTGTATATTTACATCTGCGAACAGGTGGCAAATAATAAATAAGATTGCAATAAATTCAAAGTGCGAAGAAGTAATAAAAAGTCTAAATTAAAAAATACATTATTCAAGAGAAAGCCACCACGCCACTTGTCACAGATCCTTTATTACGGTCGTCTCATGGCAATTTTCTTGACGTCTTTATACAGCGAAAGAAATATCAGCTTGAAATTACGTTAACTGGGAATGAATGAATCTTCCTCGCATTGTTACATGGTTGATGACTGGTCTGGTCGTCGTCTCTAAATTCATGTAGCGTGGGGAAATATCCTGTCTGTATGGATGGAATTGTTTTCATTCTATTGGCCTAGTCACCCGCTTTGGCGCGACGCCTCATATGGTCAGACAGTTAGGAGAATCGTTTAGGATGCGCCACAAATAAATAGGATAAACACTTAAAATCTCCTAAATGGTATCTCAGATTCACGAAATGGTTTTTATCTCCCGCACGTGCATTCGCCTCGGGACCTAGTTCGAATGTTTGTCCGTAAACAACCTTGTCGGAGTGGGTGTAAAATGCAAAGGCAAAGTTAACTGTGCTTTTGAGATAAACGAAGTGCAGAATACGCAACCGAATGCCGCAGCTTCTCGCAATTTATCGACTGGCCAGCTTAACTGCATAACTCGTATTCCCGGTAATGTTAGTGCGCATCGCATATTCAGTAGGGCCGCGTACGGCAAATTCCAACGTCAGCCAGATTTGTTCACTATTCAGTCACTATGACGAATATAAACAAAGAGGTCCTATATGAGTAGGTAAAAAAGTTTTTCCACTCCTGAACTGTTATTCGTCATTTACAGGGTCGTACATAGATCTTTAAAACCCTACATAAAGGTCTATTCCCCAAAGCCAGCTTCCGCCGGCT